>NC_091289.1:193693211-194362711 GCF_032444005.1 Ranitomeya imitator | reverse complement strand
CTGTGCATTTCTTCCAGTAATAGAAGCTGGATTGGCCAGATGTGAGGTTTGTGCATCTCACAAGATTGGGGCTCTGTGCGGTATTCGGGCCTCTGCTGGTAATATAGGCTGGATGTGAGCTCTGTGTGTCTCTCCCAGTAATATAGGCTGGATGTGAGGTCTCTGTGTCTCTCCCAGTAATATAGGCTGGATGTGAGCTCTGTGTGTCTCTCCCAGTAATATAAGCTGGATGTGAGATCTGTGTGTCTCCCAGTAATATAGGCTGGATGTGAGGTTTATGTGTCTCTCCCAGTAATATAGGCTGGATGTGAGGTCTGTATGATTCTACCAGTAATGTAAGCTGGATGTGAGGTCTGTATGATTCTCTCAGTAATATAGGCTGGATATGAGCTCTCTGCGTCTCTCTCAGTAATATAGGCTGGGTGTGAACTCTGTGTGTCTCCCCAAGTAACACAGAGCTCACATTCAGCCTATGTGACTTGGGGAGATACACAGAGCTCATATCCAGCTCATATTACTGAGAGAGATGCAGAGAGCTCACATTCAGCCTCTGTGTCGCTCTCAGTAATATAAGGCAGCACTCTGTAGCGCCAAAACTTGCAAACATGAAATACGAAAATTGAATTGCACTACTGCATTAGAAATATGAAAAATTGAGAAAGTTTACCCATAAATTGGCCAATTCATGTGTACCTGGTAGCCACGATAAGGCATTTCTCCTTTACCAGGACCTAACAATGCCAATCCTCGCTTAGAATATAGTCTTCATCTGTATGAGAACCTGTGAAGCCTCTCTTAGACTCAAATCTATATTTCTGTGGAGGGGTAGGGTCCTGCCTTGATTAAAAAAAGCATGTAGCTAAGAGGCGGAGTGCTCAGTCAGAAGGCTAATGAATACAAATAAAAAAAAAAACTTGACCATCACATCCAAACATAGACTAGGTGTGAACAGGTGCTAACCTAGAGTCATCAACTCATGTACAATCATCATCATATACAATCAATTATTCTAAGCGAGAATTGGCATTGTTAGGTCCTGGTAAACGAGAAATGCCTTATTGTGGCTACCAGGTACACATGAATTGGCCAATTTATGCGCTAAGCTTTCTCAATTTTTCATATTTCTAGTGCAATTCAATTTTCATATTTCATGTTTGCAAATTTTGGCGCTACAGAATGCTGCCTTATTTATTTGATTGTTCACACCTACTCTATGTTTGGATGTGACGGTCAGTTTTTGTGAAATTTGCTCTTAGTAATATAGGCTGCATGTGAGGTCTGTATGTGTCACTCCCAGTAAGGGTATGTGCACACGTTGCGGATTTGGATGCGGATCCGCAGCAGTTTTCAATGCGTTGTACAATACTATGTTAACCTATGGAAAACCAAATCCGCTGTGCACATGCTGCGGAAAATTCCACACGGAAACGTTGCGGATTATTTTCCGCAGCATGTCAACTCTTTGTGCGGATTCCGCAGCGTTTTACACATCTTCCTTTATAGGAATCCGTAGGTGTAAATCTGCAGAAAACCCGCAGGTCATTTTACCTGCGGATTCTGCAGCATCCGTGCGGAGAAATCCGCAATGGAATCCACAACGTGTGCACATGCCCTTACATAGGCTGGATGTGAGCTGCGTGTCTCTCCCAGTAATACAGGTTGGATGTGAGCTCTGTGTGTCTCTCCCAGTAATACAGGTTGGATGTGAGCTCTGTGTGTCTCTCCCAGTAATATAGGCTGGATGTGAGCTCTGTGTGTCTCTCCCAGTAATACATGCTGGATGTGAGGTTTGTGTGTCTCTCCCAGTAATAAAGGCTGGATGTGAGGTCTGTGTGTCTCTCCCAGTAATATAGGCTGGATGTGAGGTATGTGTGTCTCTCCCAGTAATACAGGCTGGATGTGAGGTTTTTATGTCTCTCCCAGTAATATAGGCTGGATGTGAGGTCTGTGTGTCTCTCCCAGTAATACAGGTTAGATGTGAGCTCTTTGTTTCTCTCCCAGTACTATAGGCTGGATGTGAGGTCTGTGTGTCTCTCCCAGTAATATAGGCTGGATGTGAGGTCTGTGTGTCTCTCCCAGTAATATAGGCTGGATGTGAGGTCTGTGTGTCTCTCCCAGTAATATAGGCTGGATGTGAGGTCTGTGTGTCTCTCCCAGTAATATAGACTGGATGTGAGGTCTGTGTGTCTCTCCCAGTAATATAGGCTGGATGTGAGGTCTGTGTGTCTCTCCCAGTAATACAGGTTAGATGTGAGCTCTTTGTTTCCCAGTTATATAGGCTGGATGTGAGGTCTGTGTGTCCCTCCCAGTAATACAAGTTAGATGTGAGCTCTTTGTTTCTCTCCCAGTAATATAGGCTGGATATGAGGTCTGTGTGTCTCTCCCAATATTATAGGCTGGATGTGAGGTCTGTTTCTCTCCCAGTAATATAGGCTGGATGTGAGGTCTGTGTGTCTCTCCCAGTAATATAGGCTGGATGTCAGCTCTGTGTGTCTCTCCCAGTAATATAGGCTGGATGTGAGCTCTGTGTGTCTCTCCCAGTAATATAGGCAGGATGTGAGCTCTGTGTGTCTCTCCCAGTAATATAGGCTGGATGTGAGCTCTGTGTGTCTCTCCCAGTAATATAGGCTGGATGTGAGGTCTATGTGTCTCTCCCAGTAATATAGGCTGGATGTGAGGTCTATTTGTCTCTCCCAGTAATATAGGCTGGATGTGAGGTCTATGTGTCTCTCCCAGTAATATAGACTGGATGTGAGCTCTTTGTTTCTCTCCCAGTTATATAGGCTGGATGTGAGGTCTGTGTGTCCCTCCCAGTAATACAGGTTAGATGTGAGCTCTTTGTTTCTCTCCCAGTAATATAGGCTGGATATGAGGTCTGTGTGTCTCTCCCAGTAATATAGGCTGGATGTGAGCTCTGTGTGTCTCTCCCAGTAATATAGGCTGGATGTGAGCTCTGTGTGTCTCTCCCAGTAATATAGGCTGGATGTGAGGTCTATGTGTCTCTCCCAGTAATATAGGCTGGATGTGAGCTCTGTGTGTCTCTCCCAGTAATACAGGTTAGATGTGAGCTCTTTGTTTCTCTCCCAGTTATATAGGCTGGATGTGAGGTCTGTGTGTCCCTCCCAGTAATACAGGTTAGATGTGAGCTCTTTGTTTCTCTCCCAGTAATATAGGCTGGATATGAGGTCTGTGTGTCTCTCCCAGTAATATAGGCTGGATGTGAGGTCTGTTTCTCTCCCAGTAATACAGGCTGGATGTGAGGTCTGTGTGTCTCTCCCAGTAATATAGGCTGGTTTTAAGCACTACGTGTATATATTGGTGATGTTGTCTTCATTGGTTTATATGTCAGCACAGTTTCTATCCTGCACCTCTTCATATAGTTTACTCCTTAACTAAAGAGAAGACTGTTTTCTCTTACACTCTGCTTCAGGAAAAAGTTAGAAAATTTTTAATGTAGACAATTAAAAACGTTGCTAAATGTTGCATTTAGAAACCAAATGAACAATAAAAAAAATCTATACAAATATCTACAGTGTATTTAAACTGCCGAAATTAGAATTCTTCTTTAAAGGGAACCTGTCACCCCGTTTTTTGAGATTGAGCTATAAATACTGTTAAATAGGGCCTGCGCTGTGTGTTCCTATAGTGTATGTAGTGTACCCCGATTCCCCATGTATGCTGAGAAATAACTTACCAAAGTCGCCGTTTTCGCCTGTCAATCAGGCTGGTCAGGTCGGGAGGGCGTGGTGACATCGGTGGTTCTTCCTCAGCTTTACGTTGGTGGCGTAGTGGTGTAGTGGTGAAGACACAGCGCGCGATCTGCGCTGTAATCCCTTGCATCGGTGGGGGCGGCCATCTTCCTGGGGCCGCGCGTGCGCAGATCGAGTGCTCTGCTGCACGGGGCTTCAGGAAAATGGCCGCGGGATGCCGCGCGTGCGCATTAGAGATCGCGGCGGCCATTTTCCCAAAGCCGAGATGCAAACTCGGCTTTGGGAAAATGGCCGCCGCGATCTCTAATGCGCACGCGCGGCATCCCGCGGCCATTTTCCTGAAGCCCCGTGCAGCAGAGCACTCGATCTGCGCACGCGCGGCCCCAGGAAGATGGCCGCCCCCACCGATGCAAGGGATTACAGCGCAGATCGCGCGCTGTGTCTTCACCACTACACCACTACGCCACCAACGTAAAGCTGAGGAAGAACCACCGATGTCACCACGCCCTCCCGACCTGACCAGCCTGATTGACAGGCGAAAACGGCGACTTTGGTAAGTTATTTCTCAGCATACATAGGGAATCGGGGTACACTACATACACTATAGGAACACACAGCGCAGGCCCTATTTAACAGTATTTATAGCAAAATCTCAAAAAACGGGGTGACAGGTTCCCTTTAAATGAGGATCCCAGGCAGTGATGCTGGAGTAAAAACAAAAAAAAAATCATACTGTCAAATAATGCAAACTGCTGCAAAACCTAAATGTCAAACTTCTAGACAGAATTGAGGACGAAGTATGTGTCATAATTTACAGCCTGAATATTATCCAGAGGGACGGGTCCTGCGGCCAAATCCCTTTGAATTTGCAATAAATTGGCTAAACAGCCCGTGTGATTTATCAATAAATGTATTTGGATAGCGCTAATTATGGAAGGAGATTTCAGTAGACGGGAGAAGCAGTGAGCGCGGCGCTTTCAGACTGTTCATTTTGTAAAACACTCAGCGACACTTATTACCCATTCATTTGATCAATGTCTTTTAAAACACATTTTCACCTGGCGGGGAGCGCGCAGATATTTTTTCACAGCACTTGAATTGAAATATTTTATGCTTTTGGAGTCAAAACGACAAATTTTGTCATTCATTGTGATTTGGGAGGAAATCCTTATTGACAGCAGTGAGAGTTCCGTCATAAATTGTTCCAGCGCACGACATGCAGATGGAATCCCGAGCGGACAAGATTGGCGAATATACGGACGGAGCAGCAACGACGGAGCACTGTGGTCTTATATGTGTCACATCCCCTAAAGTCTGGTCTACGGGGCAACAAGTGTGATAACTAGTACCACAAAGATGGTGGAAGCACATACAGCCCTCCATGATGGCCTGAAAGGGGTCACCGGGCGTGGAAGCACATACAGCCCTCCATGATGACCTGAAAGGGGTCACCGGGCGTGAAGAACATACAGCCCTCCATGATGGCCTGAAAGGGGTCACCGGGCGTGGAAGAACATACAGCCATCCCTGGTGGCCTGAAAAGGGTCACCGGACGTGGAAGAACATACAGCCCTCCATGATGGCCTGAAAGGGGTCACCGGGGGTGGAAGAACATACAGCCCTCCATGATGGCCTGAAAGGGGTCACCGGGCGTGGAAGAACATACAGCCATCCCTGGTGGCCTGAAAAGGGTCACCGGGGTGGAAGAACATACAGCCCTCCATGATGGCCTGAAAGGGGTCACCGGGCGTGCAAGAACATACAGCCCTCCATGATGGCCTGAAAGGGATCACCGGGCGTGGAAGAACATACAGCCCTCCATGATGGCCTGAAAGGGGTCACCGGGGGTGGAAGAACATACAGCCATCCATGATGGCCTGAAAAGGGTCACCGGGGGTGGAAGAACATACAGCCATCCCTGATGGCCTGAAAGGGGTCACCGGGCGTGGAAGAACATGCAGCCATCCATGATGGCCTGAAAGGGGTCACCGGGCGTGGAAGAACATACAGCCCTCCATGATGGCCTGAAAGGGGTCACCGGGCGTGGAAGAACATGCAGCCATCCATGATGGCCTGAAAGGGGTCACCGGGCGTGGAAGCACATACAGCCCTCCATGATGACCTGAAAGGGGTCACCGGGCGGGAAGAACATACAGCCATCCCTGATGGCCTGAGAGGGGTCACCGGGCATGGAAGAACATACAGCCCTCCATGATGGCCTGAAAGGGGTCACTGGGCGTGGAAGAACATACAGCCATCCCTGATGGCCTTAAAGGGGTCACCGGCCAATCACTTTATGACTGGTGGGGATCCGACATCTGGGGCCCCTATGAGCCCTAAAATGAAATGTCTAGTTTATTGCTGCATTATTTTCACCCTTTTCTCCATGATCACTCTGTGTGTAGGGAACCGCAACATGGCTTTATTTAAAGGGGTTGTTTACTACAAGATTTACAGCAAGATTATAAAAGGGTCCATTATTACCATAAAATAATAAAAAAACTTACCTATTGGACCACTACCATTTCTGTGAACCCATAGAAGGATGAGTTGGAAGAAACAGTCTCTCTTCTGATTTGATGCAATGTTAAGGCTGCAGCGATCACCTGTCAGAAGAAAAAGCAAAGAAAGAGGAAGGGAACATGGCTAGAAGAGCGACAGCAGATGAATCTTTACCATTTGTCGAATACAACATTGTATGTAACAACCCCTTTAACTGAATGGGGCTGGGCAGTGAAAAAATGAGAAGGGTGTGCAGGGTCATACTAATAATCCACCCCCTTAATTCTCAGATATAGTAGTGGTTCCAGAAGTTTATAAAGTGATGAGGGTGAGCAACATGGACTCAAGGAGATGGCACAGCAGACAAGACTTGCCAGTCAGCATGTGGATCAGTGAGAACCAGGACAGCGTGGTATGTTTGATGCCAGGAAGACAAGCAGAGCAAGAAATATCAGAAGACACATGCCAGTAGTGTGGTTATATACAGGAACTGTAGATGTATTGTCAGTCCAACACGTGCAGCAATCAAATGGTCTATGGCAATCAGCCAACGAATGGTTAACCGCAGGCAGTAGTGATGAAAAGGCAAACTAGATACTTTCTTGCAGATATGATTGCACACTGTTGCAGCAGCATTTGTTGTGTGAACAGCTCTAGTATAGCACAGAAGCATTTGTAACGTTACTTTCACATTTCCGTCGGGCACTCCCCGCCACAATTCGTCGTTTTGGTAAAAAAAACGCATCCTGCAAATTTGCCAAAAGGATGCGTTTTTTTCCCCCATAGACTTGTATTGCCGACAGATCGCGACGTATGGCCACACGTTGCGTCCATTGTGCACTGGTTGCGATGGGTTTTGGGAAAAATGTCCAAAGGGAACGTTTTTCTGTGCGTTGTATCCAATTTTTACGTCTGCGCATGCCCGGCCGGAAATGTCTCTTTCTGTCTCTTTCCTGGCCGGGACTGCAGATGGAAATGTGAAAGGACACACTTCCGTCGGTACTTCGCGCAGACGCTTTGTGACGGGCGACTACCGACGGAAATGTGAAAGAAGCCTAATTGTTATGATACGGTGGTCTAGGAGCAACATGGAACGAGCTCTGAAGGAAGTGGTACCTGTACCGACCGCAGTCCCTAAGCTCAACACAACACTAGAAGTAGCCGTGGGATGCTCCTAACTCTCCCTAGGCATCTCGTCACAGCCTAAGAGCTAACTACCCCTAAAGATAGAAGCAGGAAAACTATGTTGCCTCAGAGAAAATCCCCAAAGGATAGATTAGCCCCCCACAAAAAATGACTGTGAGTGGAGAGGGAAAAGACATACACAGAATGAAACCAGGATGAGCACAGGAGGCCAGTCTAGCTAAATAGATAGGACAGGATGGAATACTGTGCGGTCAGTATAAAACACTACAAAAATCCATGCAGAGTTTACAAAAAAATCTCCACACCTGGCTAAAGGGGTGGAGGGCAAATCTGCCTCCCAGAGCTTCCAGCAAGACAGAATTAATTCACACTGATAAGCTGGACAAACATAGAAAGCACAGAATGGATAAGTCCACAATCTGCAGACAGAAAAGAGCAAGCAAAAACTTAGCTTTGCTGAACTGGTCAGGATAACAGGGAACTCCAAAAAGATGTGAATCCAACCAGGAACCATTTACAAGTGGCACTGGCTGAAGAAAGAGCCAGGCCTAAATAGCCGAGCAGAAGAGACGATAAGTGGAGGCAGCTGAAGACAGCTAACTCCAAGGAGCAGCCATACCACTAGAAACCACAAGAGGGAGCCCAAGAGCAGTACTCACAAAAGTGTCACTTACAACCACCGGAGGGAGCTCAAGAGCGGAATTCACAACACCTAATACAGCAGAGAAATAGTTACTGCAGTCCTGAGCCAAGACATAAATGTAGGTAGATGATAAACCAGCAGGAGGTCACTGAAGAGATGATAAACCAGCAGGAGGTCACTGAAGAGATGATAAACCAGCAGGAGGTCACTGAAGAGATGATAAACCAGCAGCAGGTCACTGAAGAGATGATTAGCCAGCAGAAAGTAATGGAAGGTGAGGCAAAACGTCTGAAGTGCACATGGCAACTCAATGCAAAGTTAGTGAGTACTCACACAGAAAATGGCGGATGAGCGAACCTTAAAAAGCCTTGTGTGATGTCAAAGGAACGCACCATGGACTAAAGCAAGGAGAGGCGGCCATAAGAGAAGTGAGCCGGGTCCAACACTGGATCCGAGGCAGGAGAGGAACGCTGGTTAACATTATGAATGAGTCCATGGGCCTTGTGCCAATATTTCATGCTTTGGGTGAAGATTCTCCATCTGTAGTGGCCAATGCCATCTTAGTACGGTATGTAGAGTGCTCAGTATGGACCCACACCGTTAATTAGACCACTTTGCCCTTTGGTGGTTTACAGTGACGTTCATGAGCCTGAAAACATAATTTGGACCGAGACCCCAGCAATTATCAGGCCCAGTATTCAGGCCTGAACGCCATTTCCAGAAGCGCCTCCAGTTCCCTCATTTCATATTCTGCACAGTGACTGACGAGCAGAATATTAATCTCTACACAGTGTTTCCAGGGAGCCATCTTTGCCACATTGTAATATTAATAGATGATGGCAGGTGAGGTGTAGATTCATTCCAATAAAATCCACACCGCTGCTAATAATGGAAAATGAATGACGTCCGTCTTACATTATTTATGTTGCATCTGATGGCGGCAGGAGACGCTCGAACACTGCATAGGTAGATGTGCATATGGTGACTTGTGAGGTGGCCTGACGGAGTGATGCAGACCTCAGATACCCGAGGTCCACTAGTGTACTGATATATGTGCAGTCCTCCCATATGCCTCAAATTACTGGATCAACACGTCCATCTTGAACTGTCCTCCCACCTCTCCTCCTGCTCCCTCTTTGACTTCCGGCTTCTGATCCCATCACTCCACTGAAACTGCCCTAACTAAAGTCACCAATGACCTACTGACCACCAAGAGCAAGCGACACTACGCTGTCCTCCTCCTGGATCTGTCTTCTGCCATTGAGACAGTGGACCATTCCCTCTTACTACAGACCCTCTCATCCCTTGGCATCACAGACTTGGCCCTATCTTTGATCTCGTCATATCTAACAGACCGGACATTCGGCGTCTCCCACTCACACACCTCCTGTCATGGCGTTACCGCGACAGTGTGGAGCCAGAAAACCATAGCGTATGATTTCTCCTACTCCGGCGCTCAGAACAAGCACTTCTTCATTTTAAATGTGTTTATTTCTTCTGGCAGAACAGGTTAATCAGCCATGTTGGAAATCCCTGTGCTGACAGCTGAGCTCGGTTAGCCACTCCCTTCCCCTTTATAATCTGGGCTCTGATACTAATCCTTGTCAGAGTTAGCTTTATTTCTGCATGGCTAACGGTGGGAGAGGAGCACATATGAGAAGGAGAGTTAGAGGACTTATCAGTGATTGTTGCTTGGTTTGTATGTGTGGTAATTCCCTAGCCCTCTCTATTTTGGTTTATTCCCCTACCTCCACGCCCCGGTGCATTCCTCTGTTATATGTGAGTGAATATTTTGTGTGCCTGAATATTTCTCCCGCACATCCCCTCTACTCTGTAACTCTCTGCCCCAGCATATCAGACTCTCCCCTACCATGGAAACCTTCAAAAGGAGCCTGAAGAGCCACCTCTTCCGACAAGCCTACAAGCTGCAGTAACCACCAAACTGCTGCACGACCAACTCTACCCTCGCCTACTAAAATACATAACAATAATCCCTAACCTTAACTGTAGCCCTAATATCTGTAACCACAACTCTAATCCTATCGGTAACTCTAAACCCAACACTACCTGTAACCACAGTCCTAACCCTAGATCTAATTCTGGCCCTAACATGATCTTAATTAGGGCTGGAAAAATTTTGGAAGGACGTAAAGTGTATAGTAGTGTTACTGTTGCGTTTTTCTTTTGTTTGTTTTTTTTTTATAAGGAACACTTTTTAAAATTTAGGACAAGAGGAGAGCACAGTGCACTGCATGCCATCTGATACGGTCTCGCCGAGATTCTATCACCTCTGTTGCTGCCTATGCAGAGCGCAGCTCCATGATGACCAAATCATCACGACTGCTGTGCTCTGCATAGGACCGAAATAAAAATGATTTTGGCTGATCATTTAGATCTGTGGTCAGTTGAAAGTGGTGCTTTTTACCGCTGGATCGTTTCACAGCGGAGGTGATGGAAGGAGCCCAAAGTTTTGTATTTGCTGCTCGGGGCATCTGCCTCTGTGTCCCCCCACCCACAGTCCGTCGCCACTGACTTATTCCGGGGGTTTCGTGAAGATCCATAGAAGCTTTTCCACGTCCGCATTGCGTCCTTGCACAGATTGCGCATCGGATGAGCAGAGGGTTATTGCCGAATTGTGCTGGGAATAGATTTCCGGGGAAGCGCCATTATTGGGGACAGGAGGTGATGTTTCCAATCTCGCTCGGTGGGACGCTCGGAACATAAACCTTTTCTCTGCCCTCGCTGACACCAAATTGATGTATCCAAAGCGCAAAAGAAGAAAGGCCGCGTTCCTCCAGCGAGGTGGGTAAATGAGATTTATTGTAATAAAGCCGTGGCGGGCGCCGCTCTCGGAGAGACTGCAGAGCGCGGCGCAGCAGGTGAGGAGGGCTCATGTTAATTGGAAAGTGCTTAATGAAAACAGTTGTATTTCCAGCTTCTTTTATCACAGTTGCTGGAGCCTGAGAAATCTTCTGTATCTCCGCGTCCGTCTGAGCCGACTGCGAGAAGCAATTTCACTTTCATGTTGAAAATCCAACGGGCCGCTAATAACCGGCTTATTTTACATAGCAATTTGCCGCCGACAATCTCATCCTCCAAGGTTAAAGGTGCGAAGTTCAATTCAATATTTATTGCTTTCCGCCTTAGAACTTTTTCTAGAAGGACCGCGGTATCCCAGGAGGCATTGCAGCACATCCCGCCACCTTACTGGGAGGCGATCATTCCTTAGCGACACTTCGATTTCATCCAACATTTGTTTAATCTTTGTATCAAGAGACATGATACAATTTCCCCATGTTGTTTTGTGTCATGGTTTTCAAGATCTCTGCTTGCCGTCATTCAATGGGAATCTGCCTTGCTCCTGTGATGGACGCACGGGTGCGCGGCTCGTGACAGGTAACGCACTCCGTTACCGCCGCTATTAACCCTGTGTGTCCCCAAACTTTTACTATTGAGGCTGCCTATGCGGCATCAATAGTAAAAAGATCTAATGTTAAAAATAATAAGTAAGGAGCGGCCATTTTCTTCCAGACTGTGCCCATCGCTGATTGGTCATGGCTGTTTTTCCGCGACCAATCAGCGACTTGGATTTCCATGACAGACAGAGGCTGCGACCAATGAATATCCGTGACAGAAAGACAGACAGACAGAAAGACGGCAGTGACCCTTAGATAATTATATAGTAGATGAGGAAAAACTTCCTCAATTGTAGACATTTTTTTAATAAATATCACGGCCGTCCCGTGACTTTTGTTCGAGCTTTGAGTCTTGTCCCTCGGTGTATGTGATGACATCCCTGGGCCTCCTGGACACAGAATGTATATGACGGCGTCTCGTAGACAGTACAGTACCCATAGGCATTTCTTGTGGCGCCGTATCTTCCCTCCGCATCGTAGATATTTTCACATAGAAACAATGTAATGGAAGCTGGTGTGATACTTTTTTTCCGGTGGATTTAGTATAAATCTTATTTTTTTTCCACTGCGTTTTCTTATACAGAAAATCCGCTATATATAAGAGTTAAAGCAAAGTGGATGTGATTTCTGGAAACTCCCGGCCACTGAGCGTTAAATGTCGCTGCGGAAATTTGTTTTTCAATGCATTTTTTTCCCTGTATGAATCTATGGAGTGCTTGGAAAAACATGTATGTAAAGTTGCAGTATTTTAAGTGTATAATTGTATCTGTTATATGCAAAAAAATCTATTTTAAAGAAAAGCTTCATCAAATCTGCATCAAAAGATCATAAAAATGGGGAAAACGCAGCAAATTTTTTTTAGCAAAAAAAACGCAGTAATCAGAGCAGAATGTTGTAGCATATGTTGGTTGGATTCAAAGCGGTTTTCATTTATTATTAAGAGGTGCTTTTATATTTTGTTACTTTTTTTAACTTTAATATTAGCCCAAGAGTTGGGGTTAGGCTTGAGGTTAGATATAGGGATTGTGGTAGGGTTAGGGACTGGGCTAGGGTTAGAGATTGAGCTACAATTAGGGATTGGGCTAGGGATAGATATTAGGTTAGAGCTTGGGTTAGTGTTAGGGTTTGAGCTAGAGTTAGGGATTGGGCTAGGGTTAGGAATTTGGCTAGGATTAGGAGTTTAGCTAGGGTTAGGCATAAGGTAAGAGCTAATGTTAGGGAATAAGCTAGGGTTAGGGATTGGGCAAGGCGTAAGTTTAAAGCTATGGTTAGGGATTGAGTTAGAGTTACGGATTGGGCTATGGTTCGGCATAGGGTTAGAGCTAGGGTTAGGGATTGGTCTAGGGTTTGGAGTTTGGCTAAGACTTTGGGTATAGCTAGGGTTAGGGAATGAGCTAGGCTTAGGCTACTTTCACACTAGCGTCGTACGACGCACGTCGCAATGCGTCGTTTTGCAGAAAAAACGCATCCTGCAAAGTTGTTTGCAGGATGCGTTTTTTCTCCATTGGCTTGTATTAGTGACGCATTGCCACACGTCGAAACCGTCGTGCGACGGTCGCGTCGTGTTGTGGCGGACCGTCGGCACCAAAAAACGTTGCTTGTAACGTTTTTGGTGCGTTGTGTCCGCCATTTCTGACCGCGCATGCGCGGCCAGAACTCCGCCCCCTCCTCCCCGCAACTCACAATGGGGCAGTGGATGCGTTGTAAAACTGCATCCGCTGCCCCCGTTGTGCTGCGCTTTCACAGCATGCGACGGTACGTCGCCACGACGCATTGCGTCGTGCGTCGTACGAAGCAAGTGTGAAAGTAGCCTTAGGGATTGGGCTAGGCATAAGGTTAGAGCTATGGTTAGGGATTGAGCTACAGTTAGGGATTTGGCTAAGGTTAGGCATAGGGTTAGAGCTAGGGTTAGGGATTAGGCTAGTATTAAGAATTAGACTAGGTTTAGGTAGGGTTGTGCATAAAGTAAGAGATAAGGTTTGGGGATTGAACTAGGCTTAGGGATTGGGTTAGGCATAAGGTGAGAGCTATGGTTAGGGATTGAGCTACAGTTAGGGATTTGGCTAAGGTTAGGCATAAGGTTAGAGCTAGGGTTAGGGATTAGGCTAGGCTTAAGAATTTGGCTAGGATTAGGAGTTTAGCTAGGGTTAGGGATTGAACTAACAAGGCTTAGGGATTGGTCTAGGCATAAGGTTAGAGCTATGGTTGGATTTAGCTAGGGTTAGTAATTAGGCTAGGCATAAGGTTAGAGCTAGGTTTAAAGATTGGGCAAGGCATAAGGTGAGGACTATGGTTAGTTAGAGATTGAGCTGAGGTTAGGGATTGGGCTATGGTTAGGTATAAGATTAGAGCTAGGATTGGGCATTGAGCTAGTGTTAGGGTAATACAATAGTTAAAAAATGCGGTAAAAAAATAAAACAAATTATAACTTTATTTTAAAAAGTTCAGATTTCAACACAAAATAGAAGAAAACTAGAAAGTCTTACATTAGTATTTTCATTACATTACAATACATTCAGTACTGGACTGGTCGGACTCCGGGAGCGCTGACAGTTCAATGATTAGGAGGCATAAAATTCTTGGCGTTGGCTCTCAATGCAATGCTGGTACGTCCACCAATTTCGGACATGACTGGCCCCGTATGTCCATGGACGGGCACAGGATGCTATTGACTAGTGTGTGTGGCCCTTTTTTTCCCACGGACCCCAGATCTGCATGAACAGTCGCTCTTGCGCATCGGGGGGCTGGTTCTTATCGGGTCGGTGTGCTGTCTATTCAGGAGCGCACTGATCAAACTCCTATTTTTTAGCTGAATTGAATCCATGTATTTGCCCTTTAAATAAAAATAATGGTTGCATTTTTTTCCCCGCATTGCATCTGCAGCGCGGAGCCCTGGGAATGACTCTTCTTGACTTATTTGATTTATCCAAATAAAAACCTATAGAAACAATCATAAAAAGAGATTATTTCTCTAATGTGATGTATTATTTGCCTCATCTCTCTAATTGCATCCGAGTAATCTGCAAAATTGAGAGGTAATGAGCAATATTTCTTTAAAATGCATTAAACAATACTGTCAAAATGCAAATTTATTCATTAAGTATAAATGAGCTCGGTAAATATTCATGAAGTGTTGCTTGCTGTGTATAATTAATCCCGTGGACTATATGTCCAAAACCATTTGGAAGCGCGAGAAAAACTCTTCTGCAGACAGATCACAACCGAGGGAGCGAGGAGGAGAGATTAGAAACGTCTCTTTGGTGGATACAAAGTCTCGGCTGTTTGGCCATTAAATTCTATAATAAAAGGAAACAAACCGAGAATTGATCTGGAGATTGTGACATGACAGGTCCACTTAAAGGGGAGGTACGCCAGCGCCAAAGGATAGGAGCCAACCCGAATTACACGGCTACAGTGTCTTGTCCCCACTACAGGATATTAGCAGACTCAATAGCGCCCCCAAATATCATGCAGAAGAGTAAAAGGTAACAATAATCTCCACCTCCCTTTATGTCATGTGATCCTCTATTATCATCACGGATAGACTGAGGGCTCACAGAGAGGTGTGCAAATATATGTATTCATCTTTTACATTTAAAAAATGGCAAAAAGGAAAATGGGATGATGCAAAACTTTATGCACCCTGCATGGTTAGCATCTAGTAGCGCCCCCTTTTAAAAGTATCACAGCTTGTAAACACTTTTTGTAGTCAGACTAGATTCTTTCAATTCTTATTTCAGGGATTTTCATCCATTCTTCCTTGGAAAATTCTTCCAGTTCTGTGAGATTCCTGCATTCTTCTTGCATCATCTGCCACAGATTTTCAATGATGTTCAGATCAGGGGACTGTGAGGGCCATTGTAAAACCTTCAGCTAGCGCCTTTTGAGGTAGTCTATTGTGGATTGTGATGTATCTTTAGGATCATTCTCCATTTGTAGAAGCCATCCTCTTCCTCTTTTCACCTTCAGCTTTTTACAGATGGGGTTATGTTTGTATCAAGAATTCCCTGAAATTTCTTTTAATCCATTATTCCCTCTACCCGTGAAATGTTCCCCTTGCCATTGGCTGCAACACAACCCCAAAGCATGATTTATCCACCCCCATGCTTAATGGTTGGCGAGATGTTCTTTTCCTGAAATTCTGTGTCCTTTTTTCTCCACACATACCTTTGATCATTGTGGCCACAGACTTCTATTTTACCCTCATTGGACCATTTCCAAAATGCATCAGGCTTGATTAGATGATCTTCTGCATACTTCTGATGGTGAATTTTATGGTGAGGATGCAGGAGAGGTTTTCTTCTCATGAGTTTTTCATGAAGGTCATATTTGTGCAGGTGTCTCAAACAGTAGAACAATGTACCACAACTCCAGAGTCTGCTGAATTTTTCTGAAGGTCTTTTGCAGTCAAGCGGGGGTTCTGATTTGTCTCTCTAGCAATCCTACGAGCAGCTCTCACTGAAATTATGCTTGGTCTTCCAGACCACCACTTGGTCTACCTTGACCTCCACTGTTCCTGGTAATGGCCATTTTTTCATTATATTTTGAACTGAGCAAAGGGCAACTTGAGAACACTTTGCTATCTTCTTATAGCCTCCTCCTGCTTTGTGGGCCTCCACCATTTTCAGAGTTCTAGGCAGCTTTTTAGAAGAACTCATGGCTGCTGCTTTTTTGGCACAAGGTTAGAGGAGGCTGGGTTTTTATAAAGCTGGAAAATTTGCATCACCTGGCCTTTCCAAACGATTATAGTGAACAAGCCATAACCCTAACAGGCTAATTAAGGTCTGAAAACTTTGTGAAAGTTATATGATCACACAAATCTCCAAGGGTGCCTACAGTCTTAGAAGAAGATTGCTGTTGCTGTCGAAACGCGTCGCTCTTGTGTCCCAGTGTGCATTACAGTGCGGTCTTGGAGCCTACTATGTTTTAAATGGTTTAAATAAATTTGAAGATTTTTATCCCAAAGGAGCTGGAACAAAGACTCTTTTTCCTATTGATTATATTACGTCTCATCAGGACGGAGTTCCGTGCACCTGGAGTTCGGTGAGATGACTTTTTCTTCTCTATATGCCTAAAGTTTTGCATTGGCTCATTTTACTTTTTGTAATTTTTTAAAATGTAAAAAAAAAGACATTTGCCTAAAATGCAAAGGAAATGTGTCATCTTTAACTTTAGGCCTTTTTGAGATAATTTAATCTTCAACTTTCTTAACTGTTCACAATAGCAGTAATTTTGTATCTATGGTCCATATACAGCATATCTCTAAGATATCTCTATATCTTCCGTCCCCACCATTCCACTGAGACAGCCTGACCAGACTTACGAACGACTTACAGCCAAAGCTAACAGACAATTCGCTATACTTCTACTTCTAGACCTGTCCTCTGCCTTCGACACAGTTGACCACTGCCTCCTACTACAGATCCTCTCCTCCTTTGGTGTCAAAGACCTCGCCCTATCCTGGATCTCCTCCTACCTTGCCAACCGCACATTTAGCGTTTCCCACTCCCATACTACCTCTTCATCTCGCCCTCTCTCTGTGGGAGTCCCTAAAGGCTCTGTCTTAGGAGCCTTACTCTTCTCAATCTATACACTTGGCCTAGAACAACTCCTAAAGTCCCATGGCTTCCAGTACCATCTATATGCTGATGACACTCAGATCTACCTCTCTGGCCCAGATGTCACCTCTGCTCTCCAGAATCCCGGAGTGTCTATTGGCCATATCCTCCTTCTTCTCCTCTCACTTCCTCAAACTCCATGTGGACAATCTCGGACATCTTCACTATCACAATAAATGAATTCACACTTTCCCCCGTCCCGGTAATCCTCTGCCTCAGAGTAACCCTTGACTCTGCCCTGTCCTTCAAACCGCACATCCAAGCTCTCGCCACCTCCTGTCGCCTCCAGCACAAAAATATTTCCAGAATCCGTCCTTTCCTCAGCCCTCACTTTACCAAAATGCTTGTGCATGCCCTCATCATCTCCCGCCTCGACTACTGCAACATCCTCCTCTGTGGCCTACCTTCTAACACTCTCGCACCCCTCCAGTCCATCCTTAACTCTGCTGCCAGACTAATTCATCTCTCTCCTCGCTACACTCCTGCTTCCCGTCTTTGCAAATCCCTTCACTGGCTCCCAATTTCCCAGTGAATCCAGTTTAAATTACTAACGCTGACCTACAAAGCCATCCATAACCTTTCTCTTCCGTATATTTCCAAATTAATCTCCCACTATCTTCCCTCACGTAATCTCCGGTCCTCCTAAGACCTCCTCCTCTCCTCCACGCTTATTTGTTCCTCACCCAATAGCCTCCAAGACTTCTCCCGAATATCCCCCACCCCCTGGAATTCTGTACCCCAACACATCCGGTTATCCACCACATTTGGATCCTTCCAAATAAACCTGAAAACCCATCTCTTCAAGGAAGCTTCCAGCCTGTAAAGACCACACGGCCACCTCAACACCATCGGAGCTACTGCAACTCCCGACCTACTGACTCCTTCCCCATAATCCTGTAGAATGTAAGCCCACAAGGGCAGGGTCCTCGCCCCTCTGTACCAGTCTGTCATTGTTAGTTTTGTTTACTGTAAGTGATATTTGTATTTTGATGTAACCCCTTCTCATGTACAGCACCATGGAATCAATGGTGCTATATAAATAATAATAATAATAATAATAATTGCTGATACTAGCAGCTCTGGCAATAGAATAAAATGTCTGATCTGGGAATGTGATACCTTTACTTTAAGTACAGATGTGTCCTTCCCTCTTGGTTCTGATGGGGGATGGGAGCTACATACTCTGCCAATTTTGCCTTGGGCATCAGAACACACGTTTCTGTCTCTGCAGCGATGCTGTGCCATGAGTTTGATGTCTCTTTCTTGCTGGTATATTTGCTAGGGACAGAACAAGATGACAAAAGAGCAACAGAGAGAACTGGAAATGTCAGTCCAGGAAATCTCTCCACCTGACCACCCAGCGTGCACAGGTAAAGGTTATCTCCACTCATAACGGCCGAATTACAGAACCGTCCCTTATCCTGGTTCTGCTGCAATAGCAAATTTACAATACACACAGTGCTCCGGACACAAAGCTCCAAATCATCTGTATTGTCATAGATTTACATGATAATATTCTGCCTGCATCACAACTAGGGGCACATAGAAGCTAAATGAAACCATCATGCAAGGAGCTCCCCCTAGTGGTGACTGCAGACAGGATCTTATCATGTATCTCTATACAGGGAGCTCCCCCTAGTGGTGGCTGCAGACAGAATCTTACCATGTATCTCTGTATACAGGGAGCTCCCCCTAGTGGTGACTGCAGGCAGGATCTTATCATATATCTCTGTATACAGGGAGCTCCCCCTAGTGGTGACTGCAGGCAGGATCTTATCATGTATCTCTGTATACAGGGAGCTCCCCCTAGTGGTGACTGCAGGCAGAATCTTATCATATATCTCTGTATACAGGGAGCTCCCCCTAGTGGTGACTGCAGACTGGATCTTATCATGTATCTCTGTATACAGGGAGCTCCTCCTAGTGGTGGCTGCATACAGGATCTTATCATGTATCTCTGTATACAGGGAGCTCCCCCTAGTGGTGACTGCAGACAGGATCTTATCATGTATCTCTGTATACAGGGAGCTCCCCCTAGTGGTGGCTGCAGACAGGATCTTATCATGTATCTCTGTATACAGGGAGCTCCCCCTAGTGGTGGCTGCAGACAGGATCTTATCATGTATCTCTATATACAGGGAGCTCCCCCTAGTGGTGGCTGCAGACAGGATCTTATCATGTATCTCTGTATACAGGGAGCTCCCCCTAGTGGTGGCTGCAGACAGGATCTTATCATGTATCTCTGTATACAGGGAGCTCCCCCTAGTGGTGGCTGCAGACAGGATCTTATCATGTATCTCTCTATACAGGGAGCTCCCCCTAGTGGTGACTGCAGACAGGATCTTATCATGTATCTCTGTATACAGGGAGCTCCCCCTAGTGGTGACTGCAGACAGGATCTTATCATGTATCTCTGTATACAGGGAGCTCCTCCTAGTGGTGGCTGCAGACAGGATCTTATCATGTATCTCTGTATACAGGGAGCTCCCCCTAGTGATGGCTGCAGACAGGATCTTATCATGTATCTCTGTATACAGGGAGCTCCCCCTAGTGGTAGCTGCAGACAGGATCTTATCATGTATCTCTGTATACAGGGAGCTCCCCCTAGTGGTGACTGCAGACAGGATCTTATCATGTATCTCTGTATACAGGGAGCTCCCCCTAGTGGTGGTTACAGACAGGATCTTATCATGTATCTCTGTATACAGGGAGCTCCCCCTAGTGGTGGTTACAGACAGGATCTTATCATGTATCTCTGTATACAGGGAGCTCCCCATAGTGGTGACTGCAGACAGGATCTTATCATGTATCTCTGTATACAGGGAGCTCCCCCTAGTGGTAGCTGCAGACAGGATCTTATCATGTATCTCTGTATACAGGGAGCTCCCCCTAGTGATGGCTGCAGACAGGATCTTATCATGTATCTCTGTATACAGGGAGCTCCCCATAGTGGTAGCTGCAGACAGGATCTTATCATGTATCTCTGTATACAGGGAGCTCCCCCTAGTGGTGACTGCAGACAGGATCTTATCATGTATCTCTGTATACAGGGAGCTCCCCCTAGTGATGGCTGCAGACAGGATCTTATCATGTATCTCTGTATACAGGGAGCTCCTCCTAGTGGTAGCTGCAGACAGGATCTTATCATGTATCTCTGTATACAGGGAGCTCCCCATAGTGGTAGCTGCAGACAGGATCTTATCATGTATCTCTGTATACAGGGAGCTCCCCATAGTGGTGACTGCAGACAGGATCTTATCATGTATCTCTGTATACAGGGAGCTCCTCCTAGTGGTAGCTGCAGACAGGATCTTATCATGTATCTCTGTATACAGGGAGCTCCCCCTAGTGGTGGCTGCAGACAGGATCTTATCATGTATCTCTGTATATAGGGAGCTCCCCCTAGTGGTGACTGCAGACAGGATCTTATCATGTATCTCTGTATACAGGGAGCTCCTCCTAGTGGTAGCTGCAGACAGGATCTTATCATGTATCTCTGTATACAGGGAGCTCCCCCTTGTGATGACTGCAGACAGGATCTCATCATGTATCTCTGTATACAGGGAGCTCCCCCTAGTGGTGGCCGCAGACAGGATCTTATCATGTATCTCTGTATACCGTTAGCTCCCCCTAGTGGTGGTTACAGACAGGATCTTATCATGTATTTCTGTATACAGGGAGCTCCCCCTAGTGGTGGTTACAGACAGGATCTTATCATGTATCTCTGTATACAGGGAGCTCCCCATAGTGGTGACTGCAGACAGGATCTTATCATGTATCTCTGTATACAGGGAGCTCCCCCTAGTGGTAGCTGCAGACAGGATCTTATCATGTATCTCTGTATACAGGGAGCTCCCCATAGTGGTAGCTGCAGACAGGATCTTATCATGTATCTCTGTATACAGGGAGCTCCCCCTAGTGGTGACTGCAGACAGGATCTTATCATGTAGGTCTGTATACAGGGAGCTCCCCCTAGTGATGGCTACAGACAGGATCTTATCATGTATCTCTGTATACAGGGAGCTCCCCCTAGTGGTGACTGCAGACAGGATCTTATCATGTATCTCTGTATACAGGGAGCTCCTCCTAGTGGTAGCTGCAGACAGGATCTTATCATGTATCTCTGTATACAGGGAGCTCCCCATAGTGGTAGCTGCAGACAGGATCTTATCATGTATCTCTGTATACAGGGAGCTCCCCATAGTGGTGACTGCAGACAGGATCTTATCATGTATCTCTGTATACAGGGAGCTCCTCCTAGTGGTAGCTGCAGACAGGATCTTATCATGTATCTCTGTATACAGGGAGCTCCCCCTAGTGGTGGCTGCAGACAGGATCTTATCATGTATCTCTGTATACAGGGACAGGGGCGTAACTACCGCGGTCGCAGCGGTCGCCATTGCGACCGGGCCCAGCAGGTCAGGGGCCCGGGGCCGGCAGGTCGGACTGTCCATCGGCAGAAGAGCTGGTGCCAGTAGGGGGCCAATCGGATGAGCCGTTGCCTTGGCAGTGGGTGTGGCTGGTGACGTCTGGGTGGGGCCGTTGTCCCTGTGCGATGCGGAAGTTGGCCCCCAGCAGTGAGGCGGGTGGATCGGAAGACTGTGTGAGGAGCGAGAGTGCAGGAAGTAATGTCCTGGGCGGCCCCGTCCCTCCACACATTCACACAAGGTGCGCCGGTCCCGGGTGAGGTGCGCCTGCTGTCAGCCCCGGCCAGATGCTCCGCCCCGGGAGGCGTGGTGCTGACGTCAGCGTGGCAGTTCTCCGGTGCGGGGTGCTGAGCTGTGCTCCGGGGGTCACAGTGTCAGCGGGGCGGCTCTGCGTGTCTGTGTCCACGGCCTGGTGTCCGTGCAGCGGAGCACAGTGGGTGAGTAGCGGCTCCGCTCTCTGCTGATTATCCTCCCCTCTCCCGGCGCATTCTCCTCCCTCTGATCCTGCCTGGACCTCTCTTCCTGGATCCCTCTTCCTCCCTGTGGGATCTGCTGGGATCCCTCCTTGCGCCATCTCTGGCAGTGACCTCTGATCTCTCCGCTGCGCCGGTGGGAACACTTAGGAAGTTGTCACTTGTTGTAAAGATGAGCAACCTATGTCCCAGTATGTAGCAGAGCTGGGAGTGCTGGGATCACTGGAAGCTCGGTGCATCAGGGGAACTGTGCTGCATTACCGGGGGAGAAGTGTGGGAAGCACGAGTCTGCACAACCAGCCTGCTCCAATGGATGTTTGTACTACGCCACAGCAACTGAGAGAGACATTGTACTCTGTATTATCCTATCTCCTAGTTGGCTGACAAGTAGGTGCTATAAGAGAGATTATAGGGGGTCCTATAAGGCAGGCAGCCTTTTTAGGACCCTCACCTGCATCTACATGCCCTAAGAGTGAAGATAAGAGGGTCCTATAAGGCAGGCAGCCCCTCTAGGACCCTCACCTACATGTACATACCCTAAGAGAGAATATAAGGGGGTCCTATAAGGCAGACAGCCCCTCTAGGACCCTCACCTACATGTAGCTGCCCTAACAGAACATATAAGGGGTCCTCGGAGTGCACCAAAGTTTATTACTTTTTCCACTGTGCTATTGTCATTTTCTACAGAAGAGGCATGCTTTATAATGTCATTTTTATAGCTTTGTTTACTAAGGGACTTGGATATAAAAAGCATTAACATTCTTGTGGTCTCGAATGTATCCAGGAACTTCCATGGACCAATATTTCAGATGTTGGGCATGATGCCACCTTCAGTGCTCAGGGTGACAGGTAGATTGTGATGAGAGATACTTGGAGCATCCTGCAGAGATGTCAGAATGGCTGATGGGGATAGTGATGAATAATTTGGAGCATGATGGAAAGACACCAAAGCCGACCTACAGAGCACTTTTTTATTTATGTATGAAGGCACGAGTTCTGGATGTTTTACAGAACATTGCACTTTATGTCTATGAGAAAGATTAGCGTCACGGGTCCATTTGTATCCATTATCCTTGATAACTGATTACAATGAATAATAATAAAATATACTCTCTACTTCAACATGGTGCTCAATGGGAGACCAGCCCTGAGATGCTGCAGGCCATGGTAGAACATTTAGGCTACGCAGTCTGCTCACATTATCACAAGCAACATGCAGCCTGGCTTGTCATGTTGAAATATGGCTCTTGGGCATTTTGGAGAAATGTCCGTACCACGAATTGCACCATGAAATCAATATGATGCTGAGCTGTTAGGGCACCTGGAATAAAGACGAGAGGCCCATGTAATCTACATTATGGGACATGGAACACAACACCGTAATCTCATGACTGTGACCAGTGTGACATTCCCAAGTGAGGGTCACTTCATGGTGGTGGCGATGTGGTTTCCAGACTGGAGTCCAGCTACCATTGCATCCACGACAAACGTGTGAATTATCGCGGAAGAGGACAGACTTCAGACTCCATTACTCTGTTCCACCTCCCATTTACATCTGGAGACCACATGGGTAATGTCATGAGAAAGGAACAGGGGCGTAACTACCGCGGTCGCAGCGGTCGCCATTGCAACCGGGCCCAGCAGGTCAGGGGCCCGGGGCTGGCAGGTCGGACTGTCCATCGGCAGAAGAGCTGGTGCCAGTAGTGGGCCAATCGGAGGAGCCGTTGCCTTGGCAGTGGGTGTGGCTGGTGACGTCTGGGTGGGGCCGTTGTCCCTGTGCGATGCGGAAGTTGGCCCCCAGCAGTGAGGCGGGTGGACCGGAAGACTGTGTGAGGAGCGGGGATGTCCGGCTAGGGTAGTGCAGTGCCGGGAGTCCCGGAGTGTTACGGAGGGAGCAGTCGAGACCGCGTCCTGTTCCAGCTATGAGTGAGTGCTGGGGAAAAGTTCGGGTTGTAGTGGGGGGAGGTGATCCGCAGCCGGGCAGTGACAGGAGCTGGGTGGTACACACTGTATATCCCGTCACCTGCCCGCTCACTGCTCTGCCACCTCCACAGTGTGGGGGCCAGGGTGAGCTGCTAATGGGTGACACAAGAAGGCTGGTGTCCTGGAATTGATGTGACACAGTGATCACTAGGGGTCTTCATACTGGTGACTCCTGAGTGATCAGTGCCCTGTACTATGCCCAGCACAGAGTGTAATGGCTCAGGTCTGTGCCCACTGTAATGTAGTACCCTGGACCTGTGGGTGTACCTCCTGTGTGGTCACATCATTAGTGCGACTCCTGAGTGATCAGTGCCCTGCACTATGCCCAGCACTGTGTGTAATGGCTCAGGTCTGTGCCCACTGTAATGTAGTACCCTGGACCTGTAGGTGTACCCCCTGTGTGTCATTCGGCTCTGGTCTGGAGTTATTGTAGGTGCTGTACCTATATCTGAGACAATGGGAGCCGCTGCACTGTTCCTCCCCCTCCCCCCGCCAGTGCCGCCGCCGCATTTAAATATACCGGTGTCTATGACCTGTATATACCCCTGTGTGGGCTGTGCTCTATATACCCCTGTGTGGGCTGTGCTGTATATACCACTGTGCGGGCAGTGCTGGATATACCACTGTGCGGGCTGTGCTGGATATACCACTGTGCGGGCTGTGCTGGATATACCACTGTGAGGGCTATGCTGGATATACCACTGTGCGGGCTGTGCTGGATATACCACTGTGAGGGCTATGCTGGATATACCACTGTGCGGGCTGTGCTGGATATACCACTGTGCGGGCTGTGCTGGATATACCACTGTGCGGGCTGTGCTGGATATACCACTGTGCGGGCTGTGCTGGATATACCACTGTGCGGGCTGTGCTGGATATACCACTGTGAGGGCTATGCTGGATATACCACTGTGCGGGCTGTGCTGGATATACCACTGTGCGGGCTGTGCTGGATATACCACTGTGCGGGCTGTGCTGGATATACCACTGTGCGGGCTGTGCTGGATATACCACTGTGAGGGCTGTGCTGGATATACCACTGTGCGGGCTGTGCTGGCACCCAACACCATGTTGCAGTGCAGGAGATTCCTCCTGCACGGCAACAGTCCGAGGCGTATCTAAAGGAAGGGGGGGAGGGGGGGATGGGGGGAGGGGGGGGCCCCATTTGGAAGTTCGCACCGGGACCCATAACTTTGTAGTTACGCCACTGTACAGGGAGCTCCTCCTAGTGGTAGCTGCAGACAGGATCTTATCATGTATCTCTGTATACAGGGAGCTCCCCCTAGTGATGACTGCAGACAGGATCTCATCATGTATCTCTGTATACAGGGAGCTCCCCCTAGTGGTGACTGCAGACAGGATCTTATCATGTATCTCTATATACAGGGAGCTCCCCCTAGTGGTGACTGCAGACAGGATCTTATCATGTATCTCTGTATACAGGGAGCTCCCCCTAGTGGTGACTGCAGACAGGATCTTATCATGTATCTCTGTATACAGGGAGCTCCCCCTAGTGGTGACTGCAGACAGAATCTTATCATGTATCTCTGTATACAGGGAGCTCCCCATAGTGGTGGTTACAGACAGGATCTTATCATGTATCTCTGTATACAGGGAGCTCCCCCTAGTGGTGGCTGCAGACAGGATCTTATCATGTATCTCTGTATACAGGGAGCTCCCCATAGTGGTGGTTACAGACAGGATCTTATCATGTATCTCTGTATACAGGGAGCTCCCCCTAGTGGTGGCTGCAGGCTGGATCTTATGATTTCTGGCTTTGGAATGTGGGGAAAAAAATTCCACCCTGGACTTATCAAAATTTGCCAAATTGAGAATTGGAGATATCAGATGAAGGATGTGAATTATTTTTATGCTTCCTGTTTCTAGCCCCTTTACATTTTAGCAGAGCATAGTGATGTCTTTTTTCCCCCATTGCTTACCAGAACTCGGGCTGAACATTAAGACGTTGCGTTGCTGATCTGTGGCCTTAATCAACTAAAAAGCTTTCTCATTTTTTTTGGCTTCTGACTTTGGAAGCATTTACTGTTGTTCTGAGAACTCCTCATGTCAAACTTCATTTATATAATGGCAGCAAATGAAAGTCAGTTCAATACGCTCAATTTATCTTCCTGGTCAGCAGCTATGGATGCAAAGTCCATCAATTTGGAATATGAGAGGAAAAAAAAGTGCTGATGGCGGCGCGTGTCGCTGCTCAATATCTGAAAAATGCTCTCGCCCAGAAACAATCTCCTGAACTTGGAGACACAATTCAGTTCTCCATCAGAGTAATATCCTACAGTCAGGGGAAAAATGTGCTAAGTTATAAGAGTGAAAAGCTGCCATCATATGGTCACTTTCTGAGATTGTACTTTTTTTTAATGGACATTGCACCCAATTTATCAAATGCACATGGTGTCTGCTGAATTTGGTGCAAAAATAAAACTGTATGAGGACTTGGACTTATAAAATAGAGTAACAGAACCTCCAACAGTCTTTCAAGCAGAGGAGAAGGCAGATTTATTATCGCTAAATGGAAAATTAGCCAATATCAAGAAATATCAGAAACAAATATTTCTTCATCTTTAGTTGTACAAACAAAACCCCATTACATTATTGTTACGGCAGTACTTTACTCTGCCCTCAACAATGCACCTTTCAGGTTACATCAGGGGCTTATCTACAGCATTACAGTATGCATTCCAGAATGCTGTAGATAAGCCCCTGATGCCGGTGGCCGCAGCTCATCTTCGATTTTTGGGGTGACAGATTCCCTTTAAATAGTGCAATGCCTTGGACAAGGCATGAAAACATTCGCTATTTCACGAAAACTTAGGGTACCGTCACACAGTGGCATTTTGATCGCTACGACGGCATGATCCGTGACGCTCCAGCATCGTAATAATATCGCTCCAGCGTCGTAGACTGCGGTCACACTTTGCAATGTACGGCGCTGGAGCGATAATTTCATGACGTATGTGCGATGTAGAAGCCGTTGGTTACTATACGCACATCGTATACAATATCGTGCACACCTTTGTTACACCATGTGATCATGCCGCCACAGCGGGACACTAGACGACGAAAGAAAGTTTCAAACGATCTGCTACGACGTACGATTCTCAGCGGGGTCCCTGATCGCAGGAGCATGTCAGACACAGCGAGATCGCTGGAACGTCACGGATATATCGCTGGAACGTCACAAATCGTGCCGTCGTAGCGATCAAAATGCCACTGTGTGACGGTACCCTTAAGAGTGATCATCATACTGTGAAGAGATTTGTGACTGACACAGAGCACAGATAGAGTTCATGCAGATAAAGGCATAATGAGGAAGGTTTCTGCCAGACAAATTCATTGGATTAAGAGAGCAGCTGCCAAAATACCATTACAAAGCAGCAAACAGTTATTTGAAGCTGCTGGTGCCTCTGGAGTCCCTCGAACCTCAAGGTGTAGGATCCTTCACAGTCTTGCCGTGGTGCATAAACCTACTATTGAGCAACCCCTAAACAATGTTCACAAGCAGAAACGGTTGCAGTGGGAACAGACATACATGAAGGCTAATTTCCAAACAGTCTTGTTTACTGATGAGTGTCAAGCAACCCTGGATGGTCCAGATGGATGGAGTAGTGGATGGTTGGTGGAGGCCACCATGTCCCAACAAGGCTGCGACCTCAGCAAGGAGGTGGAGGAGTCATGTTTTGGGCTGGAATCATGGGGGAACAGCTGGTAGGGCCCTTTAAGGTTCCTGAAGATGTGAAAATGACCTCTGTAAAGTATATAGAGTTTCTGACTGACAACTTTCTTCCATGGTCTAAAAAGCAGAAACCAGGAGCAAAATCATCTTCATGCTGACAATGCCCCATCTCATGCTGCAAAGAATCCCTCTAAGTCATTGGCTGCTATGGGCATAAAAGGAGATAAACTCATGGTGCGGCCGCCATCTTCCCCTGACCTCAACCCTATAGAGAACCTTTGTAGGATCATCAAGCACAAGATCTATGAGGGCGGGAGGCTGTTCACATCAAAACAGCAGCTCTGGGATTGAAGAAATACGAGCAAAAACTCTCCGAAAAATTCACAAGTTCAATGGAGGCAAGAATTGTGAAGGTGACATCAAAGAAGGGTCCTATGTTACATGTAACTTGGCCTGTTAGGAGGTTTGGGGGTTAATAGCTTTTTTGTTCAGTGAATGTGACCTCCTAATGCTGCAAATTCAACAAATGAGACTTTTCAGTTCTTTATATCAAATGTTTAGAAATTCTACTGGGCCTAATAATTTGGAACAGTGCATTGTGGGGTTTTATTCATTCTGGAGATTATACTGTTATCATGTATAAAATTTGATGTATAATCTAACGGCTGATGACTTTTATTAGACTGACTGTCATTTGCACCGACCATTTAGGAAAATCCGAGAAAAATGTCATCTGCATAATAAATTGGAACACGCTGTATAATAAAACACAAAGTTTTGCTTTATTTAAATGTATCAGTCATTAAAAGAAGCCACAAATATCAACTGTAAAAATATAGCAAAGGACATTCTGAATATTTGGCGAAATAAAAAAATAAAATATGTCTATAATTACCGTATATACTCGAGTATAAGCTGAGAATTTCAGACCATTTTTTTAGGCTGAAATTGCCCCTCTCGGCTTATACTCGAGTCCTTCCCAGGGGTCGGCAGGGGAGGGGGAGCGGCAGCTGTGTAATAATACTCACCTGCTCCTGGTGCGGTCCCTGGTTCCCGGGCGCCGGTAGCTTCTTCCTGTAGTGAGCGGTCACATGGTACTGCTCATTACAGTAATGAATATGGACCCCACTCCACTGCCATAGGGGTGGAGCCGCATATTCATTACTGTATTGAGCGGTACCATGTGACCAGGTGAGTATAACGGGGGCATTGCACGATAGTCACCTGTCTGCGTTCCATCTCCGCTCCGTCTTCCGAGTCCTCTGCAGTGACGCGCAGGTCAGAGGGCGCGATGACGCAATTTGTGTGCGTGCCGCCCTCTGCCTGAACATCATTGCAGAAGACACAGCGGCGCCCAACGGTGCAATGGTGGAAGGTGACTATAGCAAGTGTAGGGGGCCTGAGCGATGAGAGGTGAGTATGTGATTTTTTTTTATTTTTTTTTAATCGCAGCAACAGCATATGGGGCAAATATCTGTATGGAGCATCGTAAGGGGCCATAATCAGCATTTGTGCAGCATTATATGGGGCAAATATCTGTATGGAGCATCTTATGGGGCCATCATGAACTGTATGGAGCATTATATGGGGCTCCTGATTTCAATATGGATATTCAAAACACTTAACCTACTGATGTCTCAATTAATTTTACTTTTATTGGTATCTATTTTTATTTTTGACATTTACCGGTAGCTGCTGCATTTCCCACCCTAGGCTTATACTCGAGTCGTTAAGTTTTCCCAGTTTTTTTGTGGCAAAATTAGGGGTCTCGGCCAATACTCGGGTCGGCTTTTTTTCGAGTATATACGGTACCCTAAAACCTC
Organism: Ranitomeya imitator; assembly: GCF_032444005.1. Lineage (NCBI taxonomy): Eukaryota > Metazoa > Chordata > Amphibia > Anura > Dendrobatidae > Ranitomeya > Ranitomeya imitator. The sequence continues at coordinate 194,333,276 of NC_091289.1, read as the reverse complement.
TCTTAAATTCTCAATTTTCAGCTCAAATCTGTCTTGATTGAATACAGATTTTACCCCTGAATCGAGAGTTAATCGTTGATCCCGGAGGAGAAAGATGCAGATTTCTCTGAGATATAGTAACCAGTAGATTATTATCATGGGCACTAATGATTTATGAAATAACAATTAAAATGACTGTTACTCATTTTAAGAGTACATTAACGCCAAACTATTGAAACTTTTGGAAAAATCTTAAATCAGTCTAAAAACATTTTTAGGACAATCCCCACCCACTATAGCCAACAAAAAAATAATAATTGTGAGTTTGTTACAAACTATTAATACATTTGGTGCACACCATAAAAATAACACAAATGTAATTTAATTAGTTGTAACACAAAACATAATAACTGGTCCTTCTGTTGTCTCATTATTTTTTTTTTATGTATAAATTCTAAACGGCATCCTTCATCTGCTCCTTTCTCCCTATATAAGTCATGCCACTTTGTTTCAAAAAGTATCTAAAACACATAATACAATGTAACAATTTGTACATGTTACCATTTACTGACATCAAACATAAATATTAAACATAATGGAGAATTATTTATTGGTCAAGAATGGATGTGCAAAATATATTTAGTAAGCTGGCGGTCTTGTGCTGTACCTGCCGGCATCACCAGTGAGACCAGTGATTAACAGTCCGAAAAGAGAACGGCTGCTTCTCTCTCTGGAGGACTCCTGGATCTAGTGTTTAGTTTCTCCTCTGGAGGCGCTGCAGGGAAAATGAACACTTGTTGCCAACTCCCTTCACAAATTACGGCAGCGAGACACGTGATCATTAGCTCAGAACCTTCTTCATTCCTGCCAAAAAGGAACAATCCAAAGACAATAATCCCTTTAATTTTACAATTAATTCTTTCTATCTATTAATAACATAGAACATTCTACAATCAGTCGCCACACAACGTCCTGCTCTCTCCCCTCCTCCCAGTCTCCCTAGAGGACGGCATCTGGAGTGCAGCGTGCGATTCAGTCATTCCTATAAGCAGGTTCCTATCGATCCGGCAATAATCAGTCCACGGGGCCGCTCCGCTCGCGCTGCGCCTTCTCGTTACTTTCTTGAGTCACTTCAACTTTTCTTGTTATTTCCAGCATCTCGAATGAAAATTATTGGATGCTCAGAGAATGAAAGTTTTTAGCTCATCGTGATTTAAGTGGGTTTAATTCTTTGTAGAGGCTGGAAGGGAACGAGCTCCGATTAGTAACAAAAGTTCATCGCACTAAAAAAGTAAAAGCTCAAGGGAACGTTCCAGGTCTGGAGCCAAAAGAAAGTTCAGGTTCTTGGAAAAACATTTACAAGGTCTAGAAGAGCCGCAGGTAACATGCAACACAATGTAGTATCATCTTTTTAACTTTCTATCAATCATCTATCGGTATCTATTATATATTTATTATCTATCATCTATCTATTACCTATCATCTACCAGTATCTATTATATATTATCTATCATCTATTATCTATCTATTATCTGTCTATTTATCTATTATCTATCATCTACCAGTATCTATTATATATTTATTATCTATCTATTATCTATCTGTCCATCTATTATTTATCTATCTTATCTATTATCCATCTATTATCTATCTATCTATTATCTATCATCTATCTATTATCTATCTATCATTTATCTATTTACCGTATATACTCGAGTATAAGCCGAGATTTTCAGCCCAAATTTTTGGGCTGAAAGTGCCCGTCTCGGCTTATACTCGAGTCACGGTCGGCGGTGGGGTCGGCGGGTGAGGGGGAGAGAGGTCTGAGGCATACTTTCCTGCTTCCGGGGCTCCTGGCGCTGTCCCTGCAGTCCCACGGTCTTCGGGTGCTGCAGCTCTTCCCATGTTCAGCGGTCACGTGGGACCGCTCATTAGAGAAATGAACATGGACTCCACTGCCATAGGGGCGGAGCCGCATATTCATTTCTCTAATGAGTGGTAACGGTGACCGCTGATAGAGGAAGAGGCTGCGACACTCCGGGAGAAGGAGCCAGGGACGCCGGGAGCAGGTAAGTATTACATATTCACCTGTCCGTGTTCCACACGCCGGGCGCCGCTCCATCTTCCCGTCCTCTGGCTCTGACTGTGCAGGTCAGAGGGTGCGATGACGCATATAGTGTGCGCGCCGCCCTCTGCGGAGAGACGCCGGGACCGGACGCTGGGAGCTGCAAGTAAGAGAGGTGAATATGGCATTTTTATTTTTTTTCATTGCAGCAGCCGCAGCATTATATATACCGGTAGCACAGCTTTCTATGGCACATCTATGGGGCAATAATGAACGGTGCAGAGCACTATATGGCACATCTATGGGGCAATAATGAACAATATGGAGCATTATATGTGGCACAGCTTTCTATGGAGCATCTATGGGGCAATAATGAACGGTATGGAGCATCTATTTTCATTTTTGAAATTCACCGGTAGCTGCTGCATTTCCTACCCTAGGCTTATACTCGAGTCAATAAGTTTTCCCAGTTTTTTTGTTGCAAAATTAGGGGGGTCGGCTTATACTTGGGTATATACGGTATATATCTATTATCTATCTATCTATTATCTATGTATTATTTATGTATTATCTATCTATATCTATAATCTATCTATTATCTGTCTTTTATTTACCTACCTATTATCTGGCTGGTCACAGCTGAAACGTTGTCACACCATATGGGCTAATAATGTTCACTTTCTTCATCATTTATTGGAGTGCTGCCTCATTTTTTTATTTTTTTATTATTTATACAAATGGATATCTATTTGGAGGCCCTGCACCCTGAATTCATCTATACTGTACTGTTCTCTTTTTTTTTTCTATCTATCATCTACCTATTTATTAATCTATTATCTACTGTATTTCCCACATAACATGGTGACGTTTCCGCTCACACTGAGCCTTTCTCAAGCCGTGAGTCTCGCACACAGGTGAGTATTTATACATATTATTTAACAATCACTTATAATTACATGTAGCATAGTTTAATGTCCGTTTGAATATAATTACGACCATGGTAAGTGCAGCGTGCATACATTTATTAAGATAACTCACCCAGTTATGATTATTGCTCGCAAGACCGCTACGTCATCTTCTCGCGAGACCGCAATGCACTCTTGGGACCGGAGCGTCACGAAGATCATCGGTAACCACCTCGCCTGGATCCGGGGGGACGACGGAGGGTGAGTATATCACTATTTTTTATTTTAATTCTTTTTTTTTTAACAGAGATATGATGCCCACATTGCAATATACTACGTGAGCTATGTTATATACTGCGTGGGCTGTGCAATATACTACGTGGACTGTGCAATATACTACGTGGCTGTGCAATACACTACGTGGCTGTGCAATATACTACGTGGGCTGTGCAATATACTGCGTGAGCTGTGCAATATACTACGTGGCTGTGCAATATACTACGTGGCTGTGCAATATACTACGTGGGCTGTGCAATATACTACGTGGGCTGTGCAATATACTACGTGACTGGGCAATATACTACGTGGGCTGTGCAATACACTACGTGGGCTGTGCAATATACTATGTGGGCTGTGCAATATACTACGTGACTGGGCAATATACTACGTGGGCTGTGCAATATACTACGTGGGCTGTGCAATATACTACATGGCTGTGCAATATACTATGTGGGCTGTGCAATATACTACGTGAGCTATGTTATATACTTCGTGGGGTGTGCAATATACTACGTGGACTGTGCAATATACTACGTGGCTGTGCAATACACTACGTGGCTGTGCAATATACTACGTGGGCTGTGCAATATACTGCGTGAGCTGTGCAATATACTACGTGGCTGTGCAATATACTACGTGGGCTGTGCAATATACTGCGTGAGCTGTGCAATATACTACGTGGCTGTGCAATATACTACGTGGCTGTGCAATATACTACGTGGGCTGTGCAATATACTACGTGGGCTGTGCAATATACTACGTGACTGGGCAATATACTACGTGGGCTGTGCAATACACTACGTGGGCTGTGCAATATACTATGTGGGCTGTGCAATATACTACGTGACTGGGCAATATACTACGTGGGCTGTGCAATATACTACGTGGGCTGTGCAATATACTACATGGCTGTGCAATATACTATGTGGGCTGTGCAATATACTACGTGAGCTATGTTATATACTGCGTGGGCTGTGCAATATACTACGTGGACTGTGCAATATACTACGTGGCTGTGCAATACACTACGTGGCTGTGCAATATACTACGTGGGCTGTGCAATATACTGCGTGAGCTGTGCAATATACTACGTGGCTGTGCAATATACTACGTGGCTGTGCAATATACTACGTGGGCTGTGCAATATACTACGTGGGCTGTGCAATATACTACGTGACTGGGCAATATACTACGTGGGCTGTGCAATACACTATGTGGGCTGTGCAATATACTATGTGGGCTGTGCAATATACTACGTGACTGGGCAATATACTACGTGGGCTGTGCAATATACTACGTGGGCTGTGCAATATACTACATGGCTGTGCAATATACTATGTGGGCTGTGCAATATACTACGTGGGCTGTGCAATATACTTCGTGGGGTGTGCAATATACTACGTGACTGGGCAATATACTACGTGGCTGGGCAATATACTACGTGGGCTGTGCAATATACTGTGTGGGCTGTGCAATATACTGCGTGGGCTGTGCAATACACTACGTGGCTGTGCAATATACTATGTGGGCTGCAATATACTACGTGGGCTGTGCTATATACTATGTGGCTGTGCAATATTCTACGTGGCTGTGCTACATACTACGTGGGCTGTGTTATACACTACGTGGGCTGTGTTATATACTGCGTGCGTGGGCTGTTATATACTACGTGAGCTGTGTTATATGCTACGTGGGCTGTTATAAACTACGTGGCTGTGTTATATGCTATGTGGGCTGTTATTCACGCCGTGGGCTGTGCTATATACTATGTGGCTGTGCTATATACTTCGTGGTCTGTGCTGTATCCTACGTGACTGTGTTATGTACTACATGGCTGGGCTATTTACTATGTGGGCTGTTATATACTATGTAGCTGTGCTATATACTATGTGGCTGTGCTATATACTACGTGGCCGGCCGCGAACAATCAGCGACAGGCACAGTCCGGCCACGAATTGGCGCGGGATTTGAACCACGCTTCGCTAATTGGTCGCGCCCGGCCAGCCGAATCCTGTGTATTCAATGTTTTATTCTAAAATCTTCATAAATAAACTACATACATATCCTAGAATACCCGATGCGTTAGAATTGGGCTGCCATCTAGTGTAATTATAAATGATTAATTATTGTTAGAGGATATGTACATACAGCTCTGGCAAAAATGAAGAGACCACAACAACAAATCCCTGTCATGGCCGCCCAATCTCCAGACCTGAACCTCATTGGAAACCTCTGGAATGTAATCAAGAGGAAGATGGAGAGTCACAAGCCATCAAACAAAGAAGAACTGCTGACATTATTGTACCAGGAGCAGTGTGAAAGACGCAGGAATGCTGGGATTACAAATCATGGTTATTCCACAAAATATTGATTTCTGAACTCTTCCTGAGATAAAACATTAGTATTGTTGTTTCTAAATGATTATGAACTTGTTTTCTTTGCATTATTTGAGGTCTTTTTTTTTTTTTTTTGTTTTTTTTTAACCATTTTTCTATGTCAGAAAAAAGAACAATTTAAATTTTACTTAAAAATATACCGTACCTATAAAGAGAAAAATCAGACAAACTGAACATTTTGCAGTGGTCTCTTCATTTTTGCCAGAGCTGTGTATTACCTGTGTGTGAGACTCGCTGCATGAGAAAGGCTCAGTGTGAGCTGAAACGTCGCCTGCCACGTGGGTCTAAAAAAAATCCACTTTTTTTCACCTTTAAATCAATGGAGTGCGGCCTTCCTGTTAACTTTTGTCTGGATTGGGGCAAGTGTTTAATGCATTGCTGAGGAGGCCTGAGCACCCGCCAAGTGGTATCGTGCTGTTCCATCTCTTTACATTATATCTATCTACCATCTATCTTATCTTTCTGTTATCTATAATCTATTTATCATCTATCTATTATCTATCATTTATTTATTATCTATCTATTATCTATTTATTATCTATTTAATATCTATCTATTATCTATGTTATATATCTATTATCTATCCATCTATTATCTATCTATCATCTATTTATTATCTATCATCTATTATCTATCTACCTATTACCTATCTATCTTATCTATTATCTATCTATTTATATATCTTATCTATCTATCTATCTATGTATCTATTATCCATTCTATCTATTATCTATTTATCTATCTATCTATTCTGTCTATCGTCTGTCTATATTTTTCTTCACTCTTATGAGCCGTCAGACGTCTCTATTCTTTTCCTTCCGCGCTGTGCACTTTATTCCTATTCTCGTCCGCGCCTATTCTTCATCCTTCTGATAAGATGTAATCTGGAGACAGACATATTTTCGAGGGGGTGACACATTGCGCCATTTCCTTCTACTGTAAACAACAACAATTTACAAAGTGTCTGCATTAACAGATGAAATGTTCCTCTTACAGCGCGGATCTGATGCCAGTTCATGAGTGCAGATGGTTTCTTACGGTCTGTTATACAAATCGCGGCTGCCAGTGGGAAGCAGTAAGTCATCCGCCCGGCACTTGTGGCAAACAACCCGTGGAGTTAGTGAACTTGGCAGGAAGACACAGGCGACATTTTTCTAAGGATGAATTGTTATTGAACAATCTCTGTGATTGATTGAGCACAAATGGTCCCCGGGACTCAGCGATCATCACAGAGGCATGTCCTCGCGCATCGCCCCAGGGCACCCGGGGTAATACCGCGCCGTCTGCTCGCCTCTTGTAAAGGAAGACGAAGAGCAATTTACTCATTTCATTCTTCTTGCACATTAATATGTCAGATATCATCCAGGATCATCACCAAGAACAAAATGAATACACTACATTATGCTCAACTTCTTTATTTATTTCAATTGGATATTGAAAATGTGTAAATTTTAAGTAACTGTATAAAAATATAAAAAGGAGCAGAGATCGCCAGCAGTCATATCAGACCCTGTCACCAATGGGATGCATAATGAAAATGTAGGCACATCGGGGCCAAATTTATAGGAACCCAATTAATATATCAATGTATTTTTAAACATATTGGATAGTTGTCATGAATATTTGGAGAGGAGGACAGGTTCACTGTGTAAAAAAGAGTAAATGTTGGTTAGACCTCTCCGAGCAGCCCAGCCTAGCTTTCATGGAAGCATCTCTGAAATATGTCACCCTACCAATATCTTATATAGCCACACACAGCAGTCTGTGTATCCTGTTTGTATTGTACATATATAACAGTCTCAATGTCTCCTATGTGATGTATATGCAACCGTCTCAGTGTCTCCTTTGTGATATGCATCAGAGTCCTAGTGTATTCTACATGATAGGATACACTTAGGCAGCTGTATATCTATGTGTTGTATACAACAGTCTCAGTGTCTCCTATGTGATGTATATACAGGAGTCTTAGTGTCTCCTATGGGATGTATACAGCAGTCTCAGGAACAGGGAGGGTAGAGCTAGGCGATGAGAGGACATGTCTGTGCTCTGCAAGGAGGAGATGGTGTCATCTTGTACATCGCAGAAAACCACATGACTGTCACGAGTGTGTCATGTCCTCCTGGGATATCAGGGGTTAGAAGATCACTACGCATTGTGAATTGCAGATCTTCCATTTAGCCTGTGTCTGAGTTTCATATTAAATGGATTGTTTCCTTTGGTGCTGAAGAGGTTAATGACCTTTTCTATGCTTGTTAGAAACTTGCAGATCCATCTCACAGCTGTTCCTGACCTGGTCATTTCCTCTTGCTATAAAATCTGGCCAGACCTTCTCTTCCTTGCCAGTGAGTTTTACTTCCTATCTCCTTGGAGTCGCTGTGCTGAGTTGTAGATTGTTGTTACTTCTGGAGATTATTGCATGCTGTTTTTTGGTTGTATACTTTCCTCATTGTCCTATTCCCATTTGGTTTGTACATTCGTACCCTTTTTTATATACCACGTCCTTACCCTTTTTTTTATATACCTCTCTACCTTTGATGAGTGTTTTGTATTTTAGTTGCTTTCTGTTATCCCTGTTTGCCTTACATGTTTATACACTAGCATATCTCTCCCAGGCGCCTGGGGCAGAGGGAGGGGACAGCTTAGGGAATAACAGAACAGTAAGGCTGGTGGCCCAAGCCTCCTCACCTTCAGAGGTACCTTTGGGAGCAGGAATAGTTAGGGCTCCAGTCTCAGGGACGGTTCAGGGCCCCTTTCCCGAATCACGTACAGTCATAGCGTGACAATGACATCCTAATCATGCACCTTTAAAAATGCTGTCAGAAACTGACAGCAGCGATTGGAGCTAGATCTGGTCACTGCTCGTAGCGGCAGATGCTGGTTGTCTAAGATGATGTACAAGTAGGGAAGGTGTTAAAAAGACAAGTCTGGTATAAATTTTCTTTTATAATATAGATAATGAATTAATGACTACTTTTTATTAAGAGTAGTTTTGCCTTTGGCCACGTTAGTCTTGTTTTCTAGTAGATTGGATTTAGCGCAGTTTTCCTCCTTCCAGCCCCGGCCCCGATATTGTAAATGTAGCGCTGCATTTATCCGCTGAAGTAAATTGGTGTTATAGTGAGATCTCCATGAGGTGCCAGCCTCCTCCGTGACTTTACCTTTCTACGTCTTGTTTCAAAGGAAAAAAAAGAAGAAAAGAAAAACGCAGACAGTTCACATATTTTGACTTAAATACGGCAATAGCTCTCCCTCCTGCCGACTTCCATGACAGTCCTCAGGCTGAAGTGATAAAGCTTTGTAGGACAGGTTGTAACTTACCCAACAAAATATTCTGCTGTTGTTGCTGCCGAAGCAAGAAAGCACATAATGAAATAACAGAATCTCATTTTATTCCTGACAGCGGCTTCGCAATGCCGCCATTATCTGCATTATCTAATATGCGGCTTTGAAGTTGGCGATGATTGTGATGGGGCAATAATGACACTGCCATGGAGTGCAGACTGTGCGCAATGTGCGGCGCAGGAAGGACTCCGATGTAAGACATCAGAATTATAATCAAATGACATTCTCCTGAAGAATAATGTAACAAAGTTATGTGCCACCGGATAACTATGTAATATATGTGCATATGGGTGCGTGTGTATATATATATATATAATTGTATATGGCGGGCCATTTATATGGATACACCTAAATAAAATCGTATTGGTTGCTGATATCAACTTCCTGTTTGTGGCACATTAGTATATGGGAGGGGGAAAAATTTCCAAGATGGGTGGTGACCATGGCGGCCATTTTGAAGTCGGCCATTTTGGATCCAACTTTATTTTTTCCATTGGGAAGAGGGTCATGTGACACATCAAACTTTATTGAGAATTTCACAAATTTCACAAGAAATGGAGTGCTTGGTAACTTTATTCTTTCATGAGTTATTTACAAGTTTCTCTTTGCTTACAGCCATTGACAGAGGTTAACACGTGAGGAGCGGATAGAAATTGTGTTGATGTCTGGTGAACGGAGTCCCCTTGTCATTGCAGCAGATTTCAATGCAGGACGCCATACACAGGAAAACTGTCTCCATTTCCATTTGATTAAGGTGTATCCATATATATGGCCCACCCAAAAAAGTTTGCCTCATCACTGAACATAATGTTCTGTGTAAACTGTGAGTCCTGTTCCAATCTTTGTTTTGCCCATTCTGCAAATTCAGCACACCGAAAATGGCCGACTGCAAAATAGCCGCCATGGTCACCACCCATCTTGAAAAGTTCCCCCCTCTCATATACTAATGTGCCACAAACAGGAAGTTGATATCGCCAACTATTCCCATTTTATTAAGGTGTAATCATATACAGGGCCCGCCCTGTATAATATACACACATATGTCCTGTCCTTCACATTTATTCATAAAATATTATTCATCGGTTTGTTTCCTTTATCGACAACATTTCAAAGTTTGCATTGAAATATTCTACATTAAACATTAAGTCACATTGTAAATATTTTATAGAACTTACTTGCTTCTATTCTTGTACTATACCCCAGAGCTGCACTCACTATTCTGCTGGTGCAGTCACTGTGTACATACATTACATTACTGATCCTGAGTTACATCCTGTATTATACTCCAGAGCTGCACTCACTATTCTGCTGGTGCAGTCACTGTGTACATACATTACATTACTGATCCTGAGTTACATCCTGTATTATACCCCATAGCTGCACTCACTATTCTGCTGGTGCAGTCACTGTGTACATACATTACATTACTGATCCTGAGTTACATCCTGTATTATACCCAGGAGCTGCACTCACTATTCTGCTGGTGCAGTCACTGTGTATATACATTACATTACTGATCCTGAGTTACATCCTGTATTATACCCCAGAGCTGCACTCACTATTCTGCTGGTGCAGTCACTGTGTACATACATTACATTACTGATCCTGAGTTACATCCTGTATTATACTCCAGAGCTGCACTCACTATTCTGCTGGTGCAGTCACTGTGTACATACATTACATTACTGATCCTGAGTTACATCCTGTATTATACTCCAGAGCTGCACTCACTATTCTGCTGGTGCAGTCACTGTGTACATACATTACATTACTGATACTGTGTTACATCTTGTATTATACTCCAGAGCTGCACTCACTATTCTGCTGGTGCAGTCACTGTGTACATACAGTACATTACTGATCCTGAGTTACATCCTGTATTATACCCCAGAGCTGCACTCACTATTCTGCTGGTGCAGTCACTGTGTACATACATTACATTACTGATCCTGAGTTACATCCTGTATTATACTCCAGAGCTGCACTCACTATTCTGCTGCTGCAGTCACTGTGTACATACAGTACATTACTGATCCTGAGTTACATCCTGTATTATACCCCAGAGCTGCACTCACTATTCTGCTGGTGCAGTCACTGTGTACATACATTACATTACTGATCCTGAGTTACATCCTGTATTATACTCCAGAGCTGCACTCACTATTCTGCTAGTTGCATTAGAAGCATTAGCCAAGCTGGCTTTTTGACAAAACAAATTTTCAAATAGTTTTTTCCATAATATCTTCAATTATTTTGTGTATAAAGCTTCCTTGCTGATCATGTGTCTCCGTGGCTACAGACTACTAACACCCTGTGCAGTCAGATCCTGCAGCCATGTGTTCCGTTTTATTGGTGGTTTTTACCTGTAATGTTTTCACTTATGATACAAGAAATCAAAGAAATCTTTGAAAATGTATTTTTTTATTTATAGAAACAAATTACAAAAAAAGTTTAATTGACGTCAATTTATATAAAAACACAAAACTTGAAACATCCTACGTAACACATACAGAGAAGGTGCAATGTTCCCGGGGCTCTAATATTTATTTCATCTATATTGTGTCCATTACAGACAGATACAACATCTGACGCGTTTGTCTGGTTTTATGCTCACAGCCACATTACAACTCGCTGAGCAGTATGGATCCATAACCCGCAGCCATAGAAGTCTATGGGGCCACACCTGAGTGGATGCTGCATTATGGCGGTACTCCACCCAGCCTATGCCGGAGATCTCCTCTGCAACATAGTGCCAGGTGGAGGCATCAAGCACCATAATAAAGAACCAGGTGTCTGCGTGGATCCCTGCTGAGCCATGTGCATGAGAATCATTAATGGGGACTGCAACCTACGGCTGCTTAGTTGTAAGGAAAGTAGAACTCCCATCAGTGTTGTCACTGCCGTCATGTTAGGAGTAGTAGTCTCACAGCTGGAGGACCATAGGCTGCAGACCACCACATTGGATGCAACATCTTGCTACATTTTAAACAATACAGATGAGAAGTCCTTAGGTTAGGAAATCAATGTGCGGAGGGAACAGGCCGAACTCTGGGACCCCCAACAATCAGCACAACTGTAGGGAGCAGGCACAGAAGTCCTTCTAAGAAGTAGCCTGCCTGTATACCTGAAGGGGACCCCCCAGTGCTGATCGCTGGGGGATCCAGCAGTCAGACCCCAGCATTGAAGACCACATTAACAACAGTAAATAATCGTGAACAAAAAAATGTATAAAAGAATTAAAAAAAGTATTATAAACAAGCAATGGCGGCTATAAAAAAAAAAAAATTACACGTAAATATAAAATATAAAAGTACCATGGTCACTGATACGTTGTGACTACAGCCGTGGTTATGGTTCAGTCCTGTCGCACTTCAAGTTTTTGCAGTTCAAACGTAAAATAAAGAATGAAATGAAACCGGAAACACATCGTTTTATAAAATGTTCTCTTCTGTAACGTTGTTTACCACTTTTTTGCAACTTTCGTGGTCGGAGGATTGAGTGTTTTTGCTATCCCCTGCAGTTTGCGCTCCTGCAAGTGTTAGGGCTCGGCACAAGGATTAGCAAGAGGTCTTCTTACTGTAAGGAGACATGTGGCCAGTCCGTGCATTGCGATCCATGATCAGACAGAGACCCATGGATCTCCGCGATCAGACCGAGACCCACGGACATCCACAATCAGACCGAGACCCACGGACATCCGAGATCAGACCGAGACCCATGGACATCCGCGATTAGACCGAGACCCACGGACATTCGAGATCAGACCGAGACCCACGGACATCGACAATCAGACTGGGACCCACGGACATCCAAGATCAGATCAAGACCCAGGGATATCCGCGATCAGACCGAGACCCACGGACATTCGCGATCAGACCAAGACCCACGGACATCCGCGATCAGATCAAGACCCAGGGATATCCGCGATCAGACCGAGACCCACGGACATCCGCGATCAGACCGAGACCCACGGACATCCACGATTAGACCGAGACCCACGGACATTCGAGATCAGACCAAGACCCACGGACATCGACGATCAGACCAAGACCCAAGGACATCCGCGATCAGACCGAGACCCACGGACATCCGCGATTAGACCGAGACCCACGGACATTTGAGATCAGACCGAGACCCACAGACAATGACGATCAGACCAAGACCCACGGACATCCGCGATCAGATCAAGACCCACGGACATCTGCGATCAGACCGAGACCCACGGACATCCGCGATCAGACCGAGACCCACGGACATCCGCGATCAGACCGAGACCCACGGACATCCACGATCAGACCGAGACCCACGGACATCCACGATCAGACCAAGACCCACGGACATCCGCGATCAGACCAAGACCCACGGACATCCGCGATCAGATCAAGACCCACGGATATCCGCGATAATAATAATAATAATAATTTTTATTTATATAGCGCCAACATATTCCGCAGCGCTTTACAAATTATAGAGGGGACTTGCACAGACAATAGACATTACAGCATAACAGGAATACAGTTCAAAACAGATACCAGGAGGAGTGAGGGCCCTGCTGCTCGCAAGCTTACAAACTATGAGGAAAAGGGGAGACACGAGAGGTGGATGGTAACAATTGCTTTAGTTATTCGGACCGGCCATAGTGTAAGGCTCAGGTGTTCATGTAAAGCTGCATGAACCAGTTAACTGCCTAAGTATCAGACCGAGACCCACGGACATCCGCGATCAGACTGAGACCCACGGACATCCGCGATCAGACCGAGACCCACGGACATCCGCGATCAGACTGAGACCCACGGACATCCGCGATTAGACCGAGACCCACGGACATCCGCGATTAGACCGAGACCCACGGACATCCGCAATCAGACTGAGACCCACGGACATCCGCGATTAGACCGAGACCCACGGACATCCGCGATCAGACTGAGACCCACGGACATCCGCGATCAGACATAGACCTATGGACATCCGTGATCAGACCAAGACCTATGGAGATCAGCAATCAATTGAGACCTATGGACATCCGCGATTAGACCGAGACCCACGGACATCCGCGATCAGACTGAGACCCACGGACATCCGCAATCAGACTGAGACCCACAGACATCCGCGATCAGACAGACCCACGGACATCCGCAATCAGACTGAGACCCACGGACATCCGCGATCAGACAGAGACCTAAGAACATCCACGATCAGACATAGACCTATGGACATCCGTGATCAGACCAAGACCTATGGACATCAGCAATCAATTGAGACCTATGGACATCCGCGATCAGACCAAGACCTATGGACATCCGCGATCAGATCGAGACTTCCACCATGTAAGAAGGCCTTATAGCGATCAGTTCGCCTTGATACATTGTTGCTGAGCGCTGATTGTGGGGAGATTAGTGCCCTTATTCGCACTGACCTTTTAATCCCACAATGTGAGACATTTTACGCCCCAGATTTACCCAGAAACACCCAGGACCTCCATGAAATGAGCACTTGGAACCAGTTTGCATGAAGCCAGCTCCTGAAGTCCAGTTTGCAGGAAAAGGAGGACTGGTGGCGGGTGCATTGCTGTGACCACAGATGGGCTCCATCGAGTACTGATACTTATTATGACAGTACCGTTACCACGAGTGCCCTCCAGATACAGTATATATAAAAATCGTTCTATGCACCCCACACAGGAGCGACGTTATGTGCCCCACACGTGGAGGTATTGTGGACATGAAGTAGATATGTAGAAAAATGAGTCGCTCCCTACAAGCCGAAAACCTACAAAAATAGATAGAAAAATACTCGCTCGCATCAACAATTTCATGCCTTATAAAAAAACATTACAAAAGTTTTCTATGAAGAAGGATTAAAGCATCATTGTGTCAAGTATTCACAGTATCGGGTATTACAGCAGAGTGATGATCGGAGCGGAGGGTCGGACCGTGTGCCGCCATAAGGAGCAGCCGCTACGGCGCCATCAGGCAGCAACATGTCCCATCACAACCAATGTAGACAGCTGGCGAGATCTCTCCATCGTCGTGGGTGATGGGCGCCATCAATCTTCTTCATATGCAGAAATGCCACCATGATGGAAAATATTCTTCTTGCTCTTAGCCGGCAGTACCCCAATCTGAGGCCAAAATGTCTGATCCTCTTATAATTCCCCCGAAGTTCACAACTAATCACAATTTCCATAATGTTGCATTGTGCAGTTGCTCAGTTATTCCCTATGGAAATGGATGAACGAACTGACAAATGGGTGTTACCATTCCTGTTGCAAAAAATATGTCACAATCTGACACTCTCTGCACCGATTGGACAGGTTCAGGGTGGGGACACTGCCGCCCCAACTGGTATCATCAAGTGGTCAGGCATTTCCAGGAGGAATAACACAGGAATTGCACAATGCAGATTTATAAGAACAGATCCTTCAGAATTGTTTATTTCATGAGGAATCAGTTACTAAAACACAAATGTCAGGAGACCAGTGGGTAAGGGACATCTTCCTTAGGTCAATGGCACTTACCCCCCTGTGCTTTTATAGGGTCCGCTACAAAGGCTGCGTATTGCTGATTAAGAGGACAGGATGAACGACAGGTATTGCTCATTACTTTTCGATCAAGATTTCCAAATCAATTTGGACTGGGACCTTTTAAAGCACACTCCTAAGTTAAAATGAATGACTTTCCCCAAAGAACACCATTTTATTTCCAGCTAGTTTCCACAATTTCTGCTGATTCAAATCTATGAGTTTTATCTGATACACCGTTCCATAGCCCCTGAATAAGCCTAGAAAAAGGATAACATTCTTGCTACCTGCAGCCACCACTAGGGGGAGCTCCCTGTATACAGATACATGATAAGATCCTGTCTGCAGCCACCACTAGGGGGAGCTCCCTGTATACAGAGATACATGATAAGATCCTGTCTGCAGCCACCACTAGGGGGAGCTCCCTGTATACATAGATACATGATAAGATCCTGTCTGCAGCCACCACTAGGGGGAGCTCCCTGTATACATAGATACATGATAAGATCCTGTCTGCAGCCACCACTAGGGGAAGCTCCCTGTATACATAGATACATGATAAGATCCTGTCTGCAGCCACCACTAGGGGGAGCTCCCTGTATACAGAGACACATGATAAGATCCTTTCTGCAGCCACCACTAAGGAGAGCTCCCTGTATACAAAGATACATGATAAGATCCTTTCTGCAGCCACCACTAGGGGGAGCTCCCTGTATACAGATACATGATAAGATTCTGTCTGCAGCCACCACTAGGGGAGCTCCCTGTATACAGAGATACATGATAAGATCCTGTCTGCAGCCACCACTAGGGGGAGCTCCCTGTATACAGAGATACATGATAAGATCCTGTCTGCAGCCACCACTAGGGGGAGCTCCCTGTATACAGAGATACATGATAAGATCCTGTCTGCAGTCACCACTAGGGGGAGCTCCCTGTATAAAGATACATGATAAGATTCTGTCTGCAGCCACCACTAGGGGGAGCTCCCTGTATGCAGAGATACATGATAAGATCCTGTCTGCAGCCACCACTAGGGGGAGCTCCCTGTATACAGAGATACATGATAAGATCCTGTCTGCGGTCACCACTAGGGGGAGCTCCCTGTATACAATGACACAGGATAAGATCCTGTCTGCAGTCACCACTAGGGGGAGCTCCCTGTATACAGAGATACATAAAATACTGTCAGCAGCCATCACTAGGGGGGAGCTCCCTGTATACAGAGATACATAAGATCCTGTCTGCAGCCACCAATAGGGGGAGCTTCCTGTATACAGAGATACATAGGATCCTGTCTGCAGCCATCACTAGGGGGAGCTCCCTGTATACAGAGATACATGATAAGATCCTGTCTGCAGCCACCACTAGGGGGAGCTCCCTGTATACAGAGATACATGATAAGATCATGTCTGCAGTCACCACTAGGGGGAGCTCCCTGTATACAGAGATACATGATAAGATCCTGTCTGCAGCCACCACTAGGGGGAGCTCCCTGTATACAGAGATACATGATAAGATCATGTCTGCAGTCACCACTAGGGGGAGCTCCCTGTATACAGAGATACATGATAAGATCCTGTCTGCAGCCACCACTAGGGGGAGCTCCCTGTATACAGAGATACATGATAAGATCCTGTCTGCGGTCAGCACTAGGGGGAGCTCCCTGTACATACAGATACATGATAAGATTCTGTCTGCAGTCATCACTAGGGGGAGCTCCCTGTATACAAAGACACAGGATAAGATCCTGTCTGCAGTCACCACTAGGGGGAGCTCCCTGTATACAGAGATACATGATAAGATTCTGTCTGCAGTCACCACTAGGGGGAGCTCCCTGTATACAGAGATACATGATAAGATCCTGTCTGCGGTCACCACTAGGGGGAGCTCCCTGTATACAATGACACAGGATAAGATCCTGTCTGCAGTCACCACTAGGGGGAGCTCCCTGTATACAGAGATACATAAAATACTGTCAGCAGCCATCACTAGGGGGGAGCTCCCTGTATACAGAGATACATAAGATCCTGTCTGCAGCCACCAATAGGGGGAGCTTCCTGTATACAGAGATACATAGGATCCTGTCTGCAGCCATCACTAGGGGGAGCTCCCTGTATACAGAGATACATGATAAGATCCTGTCTGCAGCCACCACTAGGGGGAGCTCCCTGTATACAGAGATACATGATAAGATCATGTCTGCAGTCACCACTAGGGGGAGCTCCCTGTATACAGAGATACATGATAAGATCCTGTCTGCAGTCACCACTAGGGGGAGCTCCCTGTATACAGAGATACATGATAAGATCATGTCTGCAGTCACCACTAGGGGGAGCTCCCTGTATACAGAGATACATGATAAGATCCTGTCTGCAGCCACCACTAGGGGGAGCTCCCTGTATACAGAGATACATAAGATCCTCTCTGCAGCTACCATTAGGGGCATCTCCTGTATACAAAGATACATAAGATTCTGTCTGAAGCCACCACTAGGGGGAGCTCCCTGTATACAGAGATACATAAGATCCTGTCTGCAGCCACCACTAGGGGAGCTCCCTGTATACAGAAATACATGATAAGATCCTGTCTACAGTCACCACTAGAGGGAGCTCCCTGTATACAGAGATACATGAAAATATTCTGTCTGCAGTCACCACTAGGGGGAGCTCCCTGTATACAGAGATACATGATAAGATCCTGTCTGCAGCCACCACTAGGGGGAGCTCCCTGTATACAGAGATACATAAGATCCTCTCTGCAGCTACCATTAGGGGCATCTCCTGTATACAAAGATACATAAGATTCTGTCTGAAGCCACCACTAGGGGGAGCTCCCTGTATACAGAGATACATAAGATCCTGTCTGCAGCCACCACTAGGGGAGCTCCCTGTATACAGAAATACATGATAAGATCCTGTCTACAGTCACCACTAGAGGGAGCTCCCTGTATACAGAGATACATGAAAATATTCTGTCTGCAGCCACCACTAGGGGGAGCTCCCTGTATACAGAGATACATGATAAGATCCTGTCTGCAGCCACCACTAGGGGGAGCTCCCTGTATACAGAGATACATGATAAGATCCTGTCTGCAGCCACCACTAGGGGGAGCTCCCTGTATACAGAGATACATAAGATCCTCTCTGCAGCTACCATTAGGGGCATCTCCTGTATACAAAGATACATAAGATTCTGTCTGAAGCCACCACTAGGGGGAGCTCCCTGTATACAGAGCTACATAAGATCCTGTCTGCAGTCACCACTAGGGGGAGCTCCCTGTATACAGAGATACATGATAAGATCCTGTCTGCAGCCACCACTAGGGGGAGCTCCCTGTATACAGAGATACATGATAAGATCCTGTCTGCAGTCACCACTAGGGGGAGCTCCCTGTATACAGAGATACATGATAAGATCCTGTCTGCAGCCACCACTAGGGGGAGCTCATTGTATACACTAAATACAATAATACAGCGACCTCTTGTGGAGATTGCTGGAAGCAAAAATTTGACCAAATGTGAGAATTTGGAGCTTTGTGTCAGGAAAACTGTGTTCCAACCTTTGTAAAGGTATAATGTAAAATCAATCAGCACAAAAAGTGAAATCTAAATAGGACATGGTGTTAAAATGTTGGCATTCCCTGGAATGCTGAGATCACAGACCATGCTGGGAGTTGTAGTTTAGTAACAGAAGCAGAGGTACGAGGTGAGGTCCGTTGCTCTATAATACTGTGTTGGTGGTCTCACCCTCCGAGGCATAAAGTGTATGTCTGACCCCCCCTCTCTGTGGTGTTCTGAGGCTCCGTAGAGTGACCGCCGCTGCTCGGCCCCCTATTTCACGCCCAGTCCGGGTGGCTGAATGTAATATTGTGCAGCTTCGCCCAGTTGGCAAACACTCGCTTCTCGGTGATGAATCGGTGTCCTCCATACGGGGCGTTCTCGTGTAGGATGTACTCGTCACATTCATACCGTCCTGGCTCATAGTAATGATACGGAACTTTCCGGAAGCCGTTGGTCCTAAAGCAAGAAGGATCGTACAATATAGTTACACAAAATGAAAGAAAACGGAGGACGTGATATTTATTTTACTAGTTTTCCCGGTAATATTTATAAATAAGTCATCAATATCAGATTGGTGGGGTCCAACACCCGAGACCCCCATAATCAGCTGATTAGGGCTCTGAACAATGTTTAGTGGCCGTTCTCGGTACTGCAGCTCCGATCACCTTCACAATGTTAGCAGGGCTGCAGTATCAAAAACGGCCACTACATAGAGTACGGCGCTGTGCTGTTCTGCCTCTTTACACTGGTGCTGATTGGGGGGAGTCCAGGGTGTCGGACCCCAAGAGATCTGATATTGGGTAATCTACCCTATGGATACGTCCTGAATAATAGTAATCAATACAAATTCTTCCCAAAAGGTAATAACCTACACCAATCTATGCACAATGAAGGACGTGCATGTCATAGGCCGCGCTATGGGGTCCTGGAATAGAGGGGCCCAGGCTGACTCGTTCCCACTCACTTTTGTACTAACTGGGGGACGCTGTTCTCTGGAGTCCCGCATTATAGGATTAAATTCAAAGACTGGGGACACCTGTGGCTCCTGTTCACACAGGGTCAGTTTGTCACAATGTATCAATGTTGGGAGCAAGGAAACAATAATAATAATAATTTTCTGTGTTTTACATTAAAGGACACAATGTAACAAACTTTCAGCTGTGAGCAGGACTTTTTTTTCTGGAAGGTTTCAAGGTCAATCATCATGAAGCCTCAGGGGAAAGCCAAGCATGGCAGATACGAGCAGACGTAGCCCAGCGCTCCACTGGTGAGTGATCACCCCCGATCACCGAGGCATTGATGGGGCATTCTCGTGCTCTGTCGTCCTGCAATGAGGGGACTGCCCCTTTAATAAGGATCTTACTTGCAATATGTATCGTTGATCATCCCATAGACATGGATTCCTTCGCAGGCGTCCATCGCGAGGATCAAGGTGAACCAACCAGTGCTGAGATAAGATCCTGACTGCACCCTGCAAGACACAGAAAACTAGGTCAGGGGCTATATACAGACATCCACAAAGAAACAGCGCCCCCACTTGTGCACAGGCCGCGTCTGGTACTGCAGCATTCAAGTAATAACAGCCACTGCCAATAGATAAGGTTGGCTCCGCTTCAGGATGCCAATAGGTATCTGGTCCTTAGAGGCTGAGGTGCAATACCAGACACAACCTATAGGGAAACGTGGCGCTGTTCTACAAACAAAATTTAAACCCAAAAAGGTGGTAAGTTAGAGAATGGTCATAGCTAAATATAGTCAAAAAGATTGTCAAAATGTAACTTTAAAACTAGACATGCCATTTAAAGAAAAATTGAACGTGTCTCTTTTAGTATATACTTGTATCCCTATGAAATAAATCTGCAACATATTTTTTTTATTGTGCTGTTCTTACATTAATACTCCTGGTAATATAGAACTAAATTGAAAACTGGGTGTGTCCGTACGCAGACTGACATTGTCCAATCAGTAAAGCCTGTGAGCGACACTCCCCCCGGCTGATAACACCCAGTTATTCAATTATACACAGGAGGAATAACAGGAACGGCAGGTGAATAGCTGGAGACCTAGGGGTCCTCGGTGACTGAGGATCCCTGGCGCCCCACGTGGGATCGGTGTTCAGCTTCTCTACACCGATACAATTTGTATCTTTCCAGCGGTGAAGTTTTTCATTCCAGTTTTTTTAAGTATTGCTTCAATCTAGAAGTTGTCGCCGGCTGACACCCAATCTCGCCTGGAGGCTGCGGATCAGCAGGTAAATGTAGAAAATTCTATTAGTCTCCCGACCCCGGGATTACAGATTCATTTCCCCTGGAATAGGAATCCTGCACATGAATAGGCAGAAAGGAAAACCTCCCAGAACCGTCCTGGTACCAATTACTGGGTGCCGAGGAGAAGCCGCCTTGCCGGGCCGGGGAGGGCAACGGGGAAGTGGAGGTGATAAATTACTGCCGGTATTCCGTGTCTGCAGAGACGTGAAGAGGGACAGCAGTCTGCGACAATGAACCCGCGCCGCAGGAAATGGGGGTCCGCGGGCTAATGACTGACAGATTGCTGAACACAAAAGGATGAAAAACCCTCAAAGAACAAGATGACAAAGAAAAGAAAATCTGCAGATGAGAAGGCGATATCTGGTGGCGCCAACTCCCTCTGTGTCATCTATCTACAGAAAACAAAAAACCTGACCAGCACCTCCGGAGAGAATAAAGCAAGTGTGAACAGGTGCAAACTGCATAGTAGGCAAAGAAAATATCACGCGGGCGCTGTAAGACGTGCAAACATTATATGAGGGTCCGTCAAAGAAAACCTAGATATGTACAATGTGACAGCGGCCCGACCCCTTATACGGTCACCGATGGCGAACCGCACCATTCGCACTATTACACATGTAGCAGAGCTTGGTCTGGGAAACATTGCAGGCAAAACTGTATATATGGCAGAGGGACACAATGAATTCCCAAGGGGCGGACTGTGGGCCGTGCACTCACAATGATCCTGGATGGATCAGGTCCAGTTCTCGTCCATTCTGCCGTATACAATGACCAGTATCATACAGACGATGCTGATGATCTGCTGTGGTGCATTACTGTGCAGCACGGCTGTATACTCATGTGTTGTCTGATAAGGGGCAGTTGCAATCCTGATCCAGCGATCAGTAGTTACCATTCCTCCGATTTCGGCTCCTTCTTGCACATCCTCCTGTAGAGTTTATCAGAGCGGCTGTGACTTCAGGACGCCATTATGGAGAAGGTTTATTGATGCAGCCTTTTTGTGTCAATTTCCATCACCATCGTGGCTCCCGGCTGGAGCTTGGCCGCAGTCACTCAGCTACATGAATCACAGGCAACGTGGAGACCTATTTCCCCTCCGCTGCCTCGGCCATACTAAGCACTAAGTCGTGCATTAAAGAAGTTTTTCTTCAAATTTCTTTTAAAAAATCTCATTAAAAAGTTGCCAGAGATAAAAATAAATAAATATATATATGTATATATAATATATATTGTGGTGCTACAACCAAAGCAGCCTTTTTCTTCTGAGATGATTGACACAAGGCTGAATTGGTGCTGGGCAGAAGGAAGAGACAAGAGCTACCAACCACCACCAGGCCTTCGCCCACGCTGCTCCCATGTCACTGCCATATTCATCAGATTTTATTGTAATTATTACTTTTTTATTCTTTCTTTTCCAATAAGTGGTCACTACCTACAGCTGCTCTCCTTCAGTCAGGAACATTGTACCCTGCAATTCTTTACCTGCTGAGAGAGTTCATCATGTCCTCCCTGCTTATCATGTGGTCTGTGTGTCCCAGTAAGGTAGGCTGGATGTGAGGTCTGTTTGTCTCTCCCAGTAATATAGGCTGGATGTGAGCTCTGTGTGTCTCCCAGTAATATAGGCTGGATGTGAGGTCTGTGTGTCTCTCCCAGTAATATAGGCTGGATGTGAGCTCTGAGTGCCTCCCAGTAATATAGGCTGGATGTGAGGTCTGTGTGTCTCTCCCAGTAATATGGGCTGGATGTGAGGTTTGTGTATTCCCTCCAGTAATATAGGCTGGATGTGAGGTCTGTGTGTCTCTCCCAGTAATATAGGCTGGATGTGAGCTCTGTGTGTCTCTCCAGTAATATAGGCTGGATGTGAGCTCTGTGTGTCTCTCCAGTAATATAGGCTGGATGTGAGGTCTGTGTCTCTCCAGTATTATAGGCTGGATGTGAGATCTGTGTGTCTCCCAGTAATATAGGCTGGATGTGAGATCTGTGTGTCTCCCAGTAATATAGGCTGGATGTGAGCTATGTGTGTCTCTCCCAGTAATATAGGCTGGATGTGAGGTCTGTGTCTCTACCAGTAATATAGACTGGATGTGAGGTCTGTGTGTCTCTCCCAGTAATATAGGCTGGATGTGAGGTCTGTGTGTCTCTCCCAGTAATATAGGCTGGATGTGAGCTCTGTGTGTCTCTCCCAGGAATATAGGCTGGATGTGAGGTCTGTGTCTCTACCAGTAATATAGACTGGATGTGAGGTCTGTGTGTCTCTCCAGTAATATAGGCTGGATGTGAGATCTGTGTGTCTCCCACTAATATAGGCTGGATGTGAGGTCTGTTTGTCTCTCCAGTAATATAGGCTGGATGTGAGATCTGTGTGTCTCTCCCAGTAATATAGGCTGGATGTGAGATCTGTGTGTCTCCCAGTAATATAGGCTGGATGTGAGGTCTGTGTTTCTCTCCCAGCCTGGATGTGAGCTCTGTGTGTCTCTCCCAGTAATGTAGGATGGATGTGAGGTCTGTGTCTCTCCCAGTAATATAGGCTGGATTTGAGGTCTGTGTATTCCCGCCAGTAATATAGGCTGGATGTTAGCTCTGTGTATCTCTCCCAGTAATATACGCTGGATGTGAGGTCTGTATGTCTCTCCCAGTAAGGTAGGCTGGATGTGAGGTCTGTGTACTCCCTCCAGTAATATAGGCCGGATGTGAGGTCTGTGTCTATCCCAGTAATATAGGCTGGATTTGAGGTCTGTGTATTCCCACCAGTAATATAGACTGGATGTGAGGTTGGTGTGTCTCTCCCAGTAATATAGGATGGATGTGAGGTCTGTGTGTCTCTCCCAGTAATATCGGCTGGATGTGAGCTCTCTGTGTCTCTCCCAGTAATATAGGTTGGATGTGAGCTCTGTGTGTCTGTCCCAGTAATATAGGTTGGATGTGAGCTCTGTGTGTCTGTCCCAGTAATATAGGTTGTATGTGAGCTCTGTGTGTCTGTCCCAGTAATATAGGTTGGATGGGAGGTCTGTGTGTCTCTCCCAGTAATATAGGCTGGATGTGAGGTCTGTGTATTTCTCCCAGTAATATAGGCTGGATGTGAGGTCTGTGTGTCTCTCCCAGTAATATAGGCTGGATGTGAGCTCTCTGTGTCTCTCCCAGTAACATAGACTGGATGTGAGCTCTGTGTGTCTTCCCAGTAATATAGGCTGGATGTGAGGTCTGTGTGTTTCTCCCAGTAATATAGGCTGGATGTGAGATCTGTGTGTCTTTCCCAGGAATATAGGCTGGATGTGAGCTCTGTGTGTCTCTCCCAGTAATATAGGCTGGATGTGAGGTCTGTGTGTTTCTCCCAGTAATATAGACTGGACGTGAGATCTGTGTGTCTCTCCCAGGAATATAGGCTGGATGTGATCTATGTGTGTCTCTTCCAGTAATGTAGGCTGGATGTGAGCTCTGTCTGTCTGCCTAAGTAATATAGGCTGGATGTGAGGCCTCAATGTATCCCGAATGCTGTTCTTCATTAGATTATATATCAGCACAACTGCTATCCTGTAATTATTTATTCTTCACGTGCATTCCTCCTTATCTACAGAATGTTTACTTTGCCCTCCCTGAGACTGTAGATGCTTTATCCCCCCTCCATATTGTGGAAATCTAGGTACCACTCCCACCCCCAGAGAAGGGAAGGTGGAGCAGAGAGCTATGAGATCCAGGAGCAGGAATCCTGACAGATTTGTGTCAGGTGTGCAGAACTCTCAGTAAAGATAAAGGACTTACCGACATTTGCAGACACAAAGTGGTTGAACTTTTGTTTAACAATTTAGAAAGTTGCTTAACTTTGCATTTAGGAAGCAAATGAACAATAAAAAAAATATTTTTTTGTGGGAAGGTGAAGATGTAGAAGATAAATTTGTTCAAATTCTGATAGATGACAGCGTGAACATTTTTCATTTCCTTCTCATATAGTTTGCACAGAATTGTCACAAATCACGGTGTCTATCAGTGAAATATGACACTAATCAGAATAATCAACGATTACACATTAGATGCTAATCTACCTACTTATTCACTGATACTTCCAGGCAGAAAAGAGATTCACGGAAGCCATAAAATCCGAACTTCAGATTTAAGAAAAACCAAACAATAAATAAAAGGGAAACCTCGCAGAGAAAACGTTTATTATTCCCTCACCGTCTGCTCCGATAAATGTCAGAAGGATCATTTGCAAAGTGGAAACTGCTGATATAATGAGCGCCGGCCTCTCCTCATCCTGCTGGGACCGAGACGAAGGGTAAAGGGCAAATCCTCTACAATTCAAAAACTCACAAGGAGCGTGTTCTCCAGGTAAGTTATCAGAAGTTACACCTGTCCATCTGAAAGCTGCGGTGGCTATAAGGGGGGGTGTCACCCAGCTGTCCCAGAGTCCTGAACGTCAGCCCTACTATGATAAGGGGCGCGGAAGCTTTAGTGGCAGTAAAACTGGTGTCTTACAGAACTGGCTAAGAAATCTCTAAACTAGAATATATTACATGTCCATAGATATAATAAATATACATGACAAAGACTTTATTTAGGAGAAGCTTTAATGGGCTCAATAGGAAGGTTTAATCTGAACCCTCCTGGGCGCAGTTCACGATGTGCTGCAGATTTCATTCTGCAGAATGTTCTGTAATCATCCCGCTCGTCTGAAAAAATTCAGATCACATGAATGGAAACCAATTTTCAGTCACAGAAAATATTGCAACAAAATCTGCAGAGAAAGAACTAAACCTGTAGAACGAAATGCAAGAATATCTCCCCCCAAATCCGACTGTAATCCACAGGGACTCCAGGAAACATAAGATATATGATAGATAACAGATAGATAGATAATAGATGATATTATTGGTGGAGCGGTCGGTCGGTGTGAATGCTCTTTATTGGTTTGGTGGAGTGGTCGGTCGGTGTGAATGATCTTTATTATTGGTCCGGTTGAGTGGTCGGTCGGTGTGAATGCTCTTTATTATTGGTCCGGTGGAGGGGTCGGTCGGTGTGAATGCTCTTTATTATTGGTCCGGTGGAGCAGTTGATCGGTGTGAATGCTCTTTATTATTTGTTAGGTGGAGCGGTCGGTCGGTGTGAATGCTCTTTATTATTTGTTAGGTGGAGCGGTCGGTCGGTGTGAATGCTCTTTATTATTGGTCCGGTGGAGGGGTCGGTCGGTGTGAATGCTCTTTATTATTGGTCCGGTGGAGGGGTCGGTCGGTGTGAATGCTCTTTATTATTTGTTAGGTGGAGCGGTCGGTCGGTGTGAATGCTCTTTATTATTGGTCCGGTGGAGCAGTTGATCGGTGTGAATGCTCTTTATTATTGGTCCGGTGGAGGGGTCGGTCGGTGTGAATGCTCTTTATTATTTGTTAGGTGGAGCGGTCGGTCAGTGTGAATGCTCCTTATTATTGGTCCGGTGGAGCAGTCGGTCGGTGTGAATGCTCTTTATTATTGGTCCGGTGGAGCGGTCGGTCGGTGTGAATGCTCTTTATTATTTGTTAGGTGGAGCGGTCGGTCGGTGTGAATGCTCTTTATTATTGGTCCGGTGGAGGGGTCGGTCGGTGTGAATGCTCTTTATTATTGGTCCGGTGGAGGGGTCGGTCGGTGTGAATGCTCTTTATTATTGGTCCGGTGGAGGGGTCGGTCGGTGTGAATGCTCTTTATTATTTGTTAGGTGGAGCGGTCGGTCGGTGTGAATGCTCTTTATTATTGGTTTGGTGGAGTGTTGTGAATTCTGTGGCAGAGCTCCCTCCTGTGGTCACAAGTGGTACTTCGGCTGATT
The DNA here is from genome assembly GCF_032444005.1 of Ranitomeya imitator. Taxonomy (NCBI): domain Eukaryota; kingdom Metazoa; phylum Chordata; class Amphibia; order Anura; family Dendrobatidae; genus Ranitomeya; species Ranitomeya imitator. The sequence continues at coordinate 194,306,169 of NC_091289.1, read as the reverse complement.
CTCTCTGTGAGCTTCCGTTAGTGGAGGAGAGTGGTACTGCGGCTTCTGAGTTTCCTTCCTCAGGTGCGTGGTGAAGTCGTTAGGTGCTGCTCTATTTAACTCCACCTAGTGCTTTGATCCTGGCCTCCAGACAATGTTCTAGTATTGGACCTGTTTCCTCCTGGATCGTTCCTGTGGCCTGCTGCTCTGCATAGCTAAGTTCCGCTTTGCTATTTTGTTTTGCTGTTTTTTTCTGTCCAGCTTGTCTATTTGTTTTTTCTTGCTTGCTGGAAGCTCTGGGACGCAGAGGGTGTACCTCCGTGCCGTTAGTTCGGTACGGAGGGTCTTTTTGCCCCCTTTGCGTGGTTTTTGTAGGGTTTTGTGTTGACCGCAAAATTACCTTTCCTATCCTCGCTCTGTTCAGAAAGTCGGGCCTCACTTTGCTAAATCTATTTCATCTCTACGTTTGTCTTTTCATCTTAACTCACAGTCATTATATGTGGGGGCTGCCTTTTCCTTTGGGGTATTTCTCTGAGGCAAGGTAGGCTTATTTTCTATTTTCAGGCTAGCTAGTTTCTCAGGCTGTGCCGAGTTGCATAGGGAGCGTTAGGCGCAATCCACGGCTGCCTCTAGTGTGGTTGGAGAGGATTAGGGATTGCGGTCAGCAGAGTTCCCACGTCTCAGAGCTCGTTCTATGTTTTTGGGTTATTGTCAGATCACTGTATGTGCTCTGACCTCTATGTCCATTGTGGTACTGAATTACCTCATCATAACAGTACTGGAGGCCCAAAGTACTAATGATTCTCAATAGAGGGAAAAAAGAAGTTCTGAGACCATTTTTTTTTCTCTGCACTGTGTTTTGCCTTTTTTTTCCCCTAGACATTTGGGTGGTTCAGTACACAGGTGTAGCGATGGACATTAAAGGTCTGTCTTCATGTGTGGATCAGCTCTCGGCAAGAGTACAAAAGATTCAAGACACTATTGATCAGAAATCTATGTTAGAATCAAGAATTCCTATTCCTGATTTGTTTTTTGGAGATAGAACTAAATTTCTGAGTTTCAAAAATAATTGTAAACTATTTCTGGCCTTGAAACCTCGCTCCTCTGGTGACCCTGTTCAACAAGTTTTGATCATTATTTCTTTTTTAAGTGGCGACCCTCAGGACTGGGCATTTTCTCTTGCGCCAGGAGATCCTGCATTAAGTAATATCGATGCGTTTTTCCTGGCGCTCGGATTGCTGTACGATGAACCTAATTCAGTGGATCAGGCAGAGAAGAATTTGCTGGCTCTGTGTCAGGCTCAGGATGATATAGAGGTATATTGTCAGAAATTTAGAAAGTGGTCCGTACTCACTCAATGGAATGAAGGTGCACTCGCAGCTATTTTCAGAAAAGGTCTCTCTGAAGCCCTTAAGGATGTCATGGTGGGATTTCCTATGCCTGCTGGTTTGAATGAGTCTATGTCTTTGGCTATTCAGATCGGTCGACGCTTGCGTGAGCGTAAATCTGTGCACCATTTGGCGGTATTACCTGAGCTTAAACCTGAGCCTATGCAGTGCGATAGGACTTTGACCAGAGTTGAACGGCAAGAACACAGACGTCTGAATGGGCTGTGTTTCTACTGTGGTGATTCCACTCATGCTATCTCTGATTGTCCTAAGCGCACTAAGCGGTTCGCTAGGTCTGCCACCATTGGTACGGTACAGTCAAAATTTCTTTTGTCCGTTACCTTGATCTGCTCTTTGTCATCATATTCTGTCATGGCATTTGTGGATTCAGGCGCTGCCCTGAATTTGATGGACTTGGAGTATGCTAGGCGTTGTGGGTTTTTCTTGGAGCCCTTGCAGTGTCCTATTCCATTGAGAGGAATTGATGCTACACCTTTGGCCAAGAATAAGCCTCAGTACTGGACCCAGCTGACCATGTGCATGGCTCCTGCACATCAGGAGGTTATTCGCTTTCTGGTGTTGCATAATCTGCATGATGTGGTCGTGTTGGGGTTGCCATGGCTACAAGTCCATAATCCAGTATTAGATTGGAAATCCATGTCTGTGTCCAGCTGGGGTTGTAAGGGGGTACATGGTGATGTCCCATTTCTGACTATTTCGTCATCCACCCCTTCTGAGGTTCCAGAGTTCTTGTCTGATTACCGGGATGTATTTGATGAGCCCAAGTCCGATGCCCTACCTCCGCATAGGGATTGTGATTGTGCTATCGATTTGATTTCTGGTAGTAAATTCCCAAAAGGTCGACTGTTTAATTTGTCTGTGCCTGAGCACGCCGCTATGCGGAGTTATGTGAAGGAGTCCTTGGAGAAGGGGCATATTCGCCCATCATCGTCGCCATTAGGAGCAGGGTTCTTTTTTGTAGCCAAGAAGGATGGTTCGCTGAGACCTTGTATAGATTACCGCCTTCTTAATAAGATCACGGTTAAATTTCAGTACACCTTGCCGTTGTTATCTGATTTGTTTGCTCGGATTAAGGGGGCCAGTTGGTTCACCAAGATAGATCTTCGTGGTGCGTATAATCTTGTGCGTATTAAGCGAGGCGATGAATGGAAAACTGCATTTAATACGCCCGAGGGCCATTTTGAGTATCTAGTAATGCCATTCGGACTTGCCAATGCTCCATCAGTGTTTCAGTCCTTTATGCATGACATCTTCCGAGAGTACCTGGATAAATTCCTGATTGTGTACTTGGATGACATTTTGATCTTCTCGGATGATTGGGAGTCTCATGTGAAGCAGGTCAGAACGGTGTTTCAGGTCCTGCGTGCTAATTCTTTGTTTGTGAAGGGATCAAAGTGTCTCTTTGGTGTTCAGAAGGTTTCATTTTTGGGGTTCATCTTTTCCCCTTCTACTATCGAGATGGACCCTGTTAAGGTCCAAGCCATCCATGATTGGACTCAGCCGACATCTCTGAAAAGTCTGCAAAAGTTCCTGGGCTTTGCTAATTTTTATCGTCGCTTCATCTACAATTTTTCTAGTATTGCTAAACCATTGACCGATTTGACCAAGAAGGGTGCTGATGTGGTCAATTGGTCTTCTGCTGCTGTGGAAGCTTTTCAAGAGTTGAAGCGTCGTTTTTCTTCTGCCCCTGTGTTGTGTCAACCAGATGTTTCGCTTCCATTCCAGGTCGAGGTTGATGCTTCTGAGATTGGAGCAGGGGCTGTTTTGTCGCAGAGAAGTTCTGATTGCTCGGTGATGAAACCATGCGCCTTCTTTTCCAGGAAGTTTTCGCCTGCTGAGCGAAATTATGATGTGGGCAATCGAGAGTTGCTGGCCATGAAGTGGGCATTCGAGGAGTGGCATCATTGGCTTGAAGGAGCTAAGCATCGCGTGGTGGTCTTGACTGATCATAAGAACTTGACTTATCTCGAGTCTGCCAAGCGGTTGAATCCTAGACAGGCTCGTTGGTCGCTGTTTTTTGCCCGTTTTGATTTTGTGATTTCGTACCTTCCGGGCTCTAAAAATGTGAAGGCGGATGCTCTGTCTAGGAGTTTTGTGCCCGACTCTCCGGGTTTGTCTGAGCCGGTGGGTATCCTCAAAGAGGGAGTAATTGTGTCTGCCATCTCCCCTGATTTGCGGCGGGTGCTGCAAAAATTTCAGGCTAATAAACCTGATCGTTGCCCAGCGGAGAAACTGTTTGTCCCTGATAGGTGGACGAATAAAGTTATCTCTGAGGTTCATTGTTCGGTGTTGGCTGGTCATCCTGGAATCTTTGGTACCAGAGAGTTGGTGGCTAGATCCTTTTGGTGGCCATCTCTGTCGCGGGATGTGCGTTCTTTTGTGCAGTCCTGTGGGATTTGTGCTCGGGCTAAGCCCTGCTGTTCTCGTGCCAGTGGGTTGCTTTTGCCCTTGCCGGTCCCGAAGAGGCCTTGGACACATATCTCTATGGATTTTATTTCAGATCTTCCCGTCTCTCAAAAGATGTCAGTCATTTGGGTGGTCTGTGATCGCTTCTCTAAGATGGTCCATTTGGTACCCTTGTCTAAATTACCTTCCTCCTCTGATTTGGTGCCATTGTTCTTCCAGCATGTGGTTCGTTTACATGGCATTCCAGAGAATATCGTTTCTGACAGAGGTTCCCAGTTTGTTTTGAGGTTTTGGCGAGCCTTTTGTGGTAGGATGGGCATTGACTTGTCTTTTTCCTCGGCTTTCCATCCTCAGACTAATGGCTAGACCGAACGAGCCAATCAGACCTTGGAAACATATTTGAGATGCTTTGTTTCTGCTGATCAGGATGACTGGGTGTCCTTTTTGCCTTTGGCTGAGTTCGCCCTTAATAATCGGGCCAGCTCGGCTACCTTGGTTTCGCCGTTTTTCTGCAACTCTGGGTTCCATCCCCGTTTCTCTTCAGGGCAGGTTGAGTCTTCGGATTGTCCTGGTGTGGATACTGTGGTGGACAGGTTGCAGCAGATTTGGACTCATGTAGTGGACAATTTGACCTTGTCCCAGGAGAAGGCTCAACGTTTCGCTAATCGCAGACGCTGTGTGGGTCCCCGACTTCGTGTTGGGGATTTGGTTTGGTTATCTTCTCGTCATATTCCTATGAAGGTTTCCTCTCCTAAGTTTAAACCTCGTTTCATTGGTCCGTATAGGATTTCTGAGGTTCTTAATCCTGTGTCTTTTCGTCTGACCCTTCCAGATTCTTTTTCCATACATAACGTATTCCATAGGTCATTGTTGCGGAGATACGTGGCACCTATGGTTCCATCTGTTGATCCTCCTGCCCCGGTTTTGGTGGAGGGGGAGTTGGAGTATATTGTGGAGAAGATTTTGGATTCTCGTGTTTCAAGACGGAAACTCCAGTATCTGGTTAAGTGGAAGGGTTATGCTCAGGAAGATAATTCCTGGGTCTTTGCCTCTGATGTCCATGCTCCCGATCTTGTTCGTGCCTTTCATATGGCTCATCCTGGTCGTCCTGGGGGCTCTGGTGAGGGTTCGGTGACCCCTCCTCAAGGGGGGGGTACTGTTGTGAATTCTGTGGCAGAGCTCCCTCCTGTGGTCACAAGTGGTACTTCGGCTGATTCTCTCTGTGAGCTTCCGTTAGTGGAGGAGAGTGGTACTGCGGCTTCTGAGTTTCCTTCCTCAGGTGCGTGGTGAAGTCGTTAGGTGCTGCTCTATTTAACTCCACCTAGTGCTTTGATCCTGGCCTCCAGACAATGTTCTAGTATTGGACCTGTTTCCTCCTGGATCGTTCCTGTGGCCTGCTGCTCTGCATAGCTAAGTTCCGCTTTGCTATTTTGTTTTGCTGTTTTTTTCTGTCCAGCTTGTCTATTTGTTTTTTCTTGCTTGCTGGAAGCTCTGGGACGCAAAGGGTGTACCTCCGTGCCGTTAGTTCAGTACGGAGGGTCTTTTTGCCCCCTTTGCGTGGTTGTTTGTAGGGTTTTGTGTTGACCGCAAAATTACCTTTCCTATCCTCGCTCTGTTTAGTAAGTCGGGCCTCACTTTGCTAAATCTATTTCATCTCTACGTTTGTCTTTTCATCTTAACTCACAGTCATTATATGTGGGGGCTGCCTTTTCCTTTGGGGTATTTCTCTGAGGCAAGGTAGGCTTATTTTCTATCTTCAGGCTAGCTAGTTTCTCAGGCTGTGCCGAGTTGCATAGGGAGCGTTAGGCGCAATCCACGGCTGCCTCTAGTGTGGTTGGAGAGGATTAGGGATTGCAGTCAGCAGAGTTCCCACGTCTCAGAGCTCGTTCTATGTTTTTGGGTTATTGTCAGATCACTGTATGTGCTCTGACTTCTATGTCCATTGTGGTACTGAATTACCTCATCATAACAGTGGAGCGGTCGGTCGGTGTGAATGCTCTTTATTGGTCCGGTGGAGGGGTCGGTCGGTGTGAATGCTCTTTATTATTGGTCCGGTGGAGCGGTCGGTCGGTGTGAATGCTCTTTATTATTGGTCCGGTGGAGCGGTCGGTCGGTGTGAATGCTCTTTATTATTGGTCCGGTGGAGCGGTCGGTCGGTGTGAATGCTCTTTATTATTGGTCCGGTGGAGCGGTCGGTCGGTGAGAATGCTCTTTATTGGTTTGGTGGAGCGGTCGGTAGGTGTGAATGATCTTTATTATTGGTCCGGTTGAGCGGTCGGTCGGTGTGAATGCTCTTTATTATTGGTCCGGTGGAGGGGTCGGTCGGTGTGAATACTCTTTATTATTGGTCCGGTGAAGCAGTCGGTCGGTGTGAATGCTCTTTGTTATTGGTTCGGTGGAGCGGTCGGTCGGTGTGAATGCTCTTTATTATTGATCCGGTGGAGCGGTCGGTCGGTGTGAATGCTCTTTATTATTTGTTAGGTGGAGCGGTCGGTCGGTGTGAATGCTCTTTATTATTGGTCCGGTGGAGCGGTCGGTCGGTGTGAATGCTCTTTATTATTGGTTCGGTGGAACGGCCGGTCGGTGTGAATGCTCTTTATTATTGGTCCGGTGGAGCGGTCGGTCGGTGTGAATGCTCTTTATTATTGGTCCGGTGGAGCGGTCGGTCGGTGTGAATGCTCTTTATTATTGGTCCGGTGGAGCGGTCGATCGGTGTGAATGCTCTTTATTATTGGTCCGGTGGAGCGGTCGGTCGGTGTGAATGATCTTTATTATTGGTCCGGTGGAGCGGTCGGTCGGTGAGAATGCTCTTTATTGGTTTGGTGGAGCGGTCGGTAGGTGTGAATGATCTTTATTATTGGTCCGGTTGAGCGGTCGGTCGGTGTGAATGCTCTTTATTATTGGTCCGGTGGAGGGGTCGGTCGGTGTGAATACTCTTTATTATTGGTCCGGTGAAGCAGTCGGTCGGTGTGAATGCTCTTTATTATTGGTTCGGTGGAGCGGTCGGTCGGTGTGAATGCTCTTTATTATTGATCCGGTGGAGCGGTCGGTCGGTGTGAATGCTCTTTATTATTGGTCCGGTGGAGCGGTCGGTCGGTGTGAATGCTCTTTATTATTGGTCCGGTGGAGCGGTCGGTCGGTGTGAATGCTCTTTATTATTGGTTCGGTGGAACGGCCGGTCGGTGTGAATGCTCTTTATTATTGGTCCGGTGGAGCGGTCGGTCGGTGTGAATGCTCTTTATTATTGGTCCGGTGGAGCGGTCGGTCGGTGTGAATGCTCTTTATTATTGGTCCGGTGGAGCGGTCGATCGGTGTGAATGCTCTTTATTGATTTGGTGGAGTGGTCGGTCGGTGTGAATGCTCTTTATTATAGGTCCGGTGGAGCAGTCGGTCGGTGTGAATGCTCTTTATTATTGGTCCGGTGGAGTAGTCGGTCGGTGTGAATGCTCTTTATTATTGGTTTGGTGGAGTGGTCGGTCGGTGTGAATACTCTTTATTATTGGTCCGGTGGAGCAGTCGGTCGGTGTGAATGCTCTTTGTTATTGGTCAGGTGGAGCAGTCAGTCAGTGTGAATATTCATTATTACTGGTCCGGTGGAGCGGTCGGTCAGTCGGTGTGAATATTCTTTAATACTGGTCCGGTGGAGCGGTCGATCAGTGTGAATGCTCTTTATATGGGGCCTGATAATCGCGAGTATGGCACACTCTTTCTTGTTGCTCTTCTCTGTCCGCTGCCGTCAGCCATTATTCTCGGCGGCGCTCATTTTCACTAATTATCAGTCTGAGAGTATTGCACAAACTTTCCATTAGGGCAGTCCCACACGTCCAGATAATTCCGGTACCGGAAAAAATTGGTACCGGAATTATCCGTGTCCGTGTGCCCCTGCGTTTCTGTGGCACATCAGTGTGGCACACGTGCGGCACATGTGTGCCGCCCGTGTGCCCACTGGGTACCACACGCACCGTGCAGGAGACAGCGCTAAAGTTTAGCGCTGTCCCCAGCATCTGGTGCTGAAGCCGCGATTCATATCTTCTGTGCAGCAGCGTTTGATGCAGAGAAGATATGAATAATCCATTTTTTTTGTGGTTTTTCATGTATAAAATAAAGGTCCATGTCCCCACCCCCTGTGCACCCCCCCGCTGTTCTGAAAATACTCACCCAGCTCCCTCGTTGGCTGTCGCTGCTTCCTGTCCTGGCCGCACCTTCTACTGTATGCGGTCACGTGGGGCCGCTCATTTACAGTAATGAATATGCGGCTCCACCCCTATGGGAGGTGGAGCCGCATATTCATGACTGTAATCTGCGGGCCCACGTGACCGCTCATACAGGAGAAGGTGCGGCCAGGAGAGGAAGCAGCGACAGCCAACGAGGGAGCTGGGTGAGTATTTTCAGAACAGCGGGGGGGCGCACAGGGGGTGGGGACATGGACCTTTATTTTATACACGAACAACCACAAAAAAAATGGATTATTCATATTTTCTCTACAGCAAACGCTGCTGCAGAGAAGATCTGAATCGCGGCTTCAGCACCATGTGGGGGGGACAGCGCTTACTGGAGCGCTGTCTCCTGCACGGCACACGGACTGCACACGGACCCATTGACTTTAATGGGTCCGTGTAATACGTGCGCTCCCACGAACACTGACATGTCTCCGTGTTTGGCACACGGAGACACGGTCCGCAAAAAATCAATGACATCTGCACAGATGCATTGATTTTAATGTGTCTACGTGTGTCAGTGGCTCCGGTACGTGAGGAAACTGTCACCTCACGTACCGGAGCCACTGACGTGTGAAACCGGCCTTATTTGAATTTCTTAGATTTCCCACAATGAGAATTTGCCGTTCCCGGACAGGTAAACACGTCGTTTTCTATTATCTCCAGAGAAACTAAGTTTTAATTGGGAAATAATGTCACTTATTCCCGGGGAGCAAAATGCCGGATCAGAGAAACCTCATCCTGAGCTCGGCTTCACCAAACTATGAAATCCGCGGCATCCAGATACGACACCCCGACAAGCCGGCCTCATTAGTGCAGCATTACGTGACTCCCCAGTGATCTGCTACCGAGGAATACAAGCCCCCGGGACACCTGCTCGATTTGCTACTTCCACATTTGTTTGGTTGAAGATATAAATGACGAGCAGAATAGGAATATTCTGTCGATATTTTCATTTCTAATTATTTATAAAAAATAAAGAGAACAGAATGAACAAATGGTGGCAACGACCGTGAACACATTGTGGCGAAAACGCAGCTGCTTGTGACAAAGAACTGATACATTACAGGGGCTCTTCAGTATTGTGCCGCCGAGCCATGTGCCTGCATATACTTCTCTCCTATATGTTCCCCATCCCGCACAGCGAATACAGCACGACGCCAGCATTATAAATGCAGGGTACATGGGAGGCCTGAATGAACCAAAAAACATTCTCCACTCCTGGAAGATTTCCACTGTGCAGACATAACAGAATTTACATTTTATATTTTTTGTTTTACCAAATACCAAAACTGAAAAATCTGGAAAAAAAAGAAAAATATTCTAGAAAATCTATTAATCATGCCAGCCACAAATATCAGACATTGAGGAGCTTGTATCAAGTTTGTCTCTTTCCACCAGATAAGCAATAACTTGCCGATTACCGGAGGTCCGACTGCTGGGATCCCTACTGATTCCGAGAATAGGACTGCTAGAGAAGGCAAAGGACACGGCTCAACAATCTCCGACAGCCCTATAGAGAATGAATGGAGGGGATAGTGCGCACGCTTGACCTCTGCTACATTCAGTCGGGGCTCTACCGCGTTCTGTTCTTGAGATCGGTCGGGGTACCAGTGGATGGACCCTCAGTGATCGGGTAATTATCCTATGGACAGGTCACATCCCCTTTAAGGCTGTTCGGCATCTCTAGTATTTGTTGGACTTGCTCACGTGTTGCGTTTCAAACTTCTTGGTCGCAGTCAAGTTGCAATCGCACACGACATGCATTACATTCTAGGATGTAACATGCGATTTGCAACTCTATTAATTTTTGCATTTGCGCTAAGTTGCGGATCGCAACATCGTCACTGATGTTCATTGGATATGACGTCACAATGCCATGTTGCCGTTGTCAAGTCGCTGTCTTCCCACCCGTTATTTCTCTTGTCCCAGTACACGCACCGCCCCAGAGGACGTGATGAGCAGACAATATGTATTCTCCGCACTTCTAAAGTGAATAAGGGAATCTGAGCTAAAGAATCGCCGCCAATGAAGTCTGCGAGCGTCCCGCTCCTTGTGAAGGTCATCCATTGCGAGCAGCACAATAGGCGACGTATAGAACAGAGATTAGACCTAGTTCAGCGTCCCCCGCACCGGCAGCAGAAGTCGCCATTCTTTCACCACACTAAGCATTTGCGTGTGTAATATTTTTTGCGACGCTCTGATATAATTATACTCCACCATCTGCAGCCGCGTCTTCATCCTTCATTTCTTCAGAGGTGAAAAAGTCCTTCAGGAATCGTACAAGGATCTTCACTCAAAAAAAAAAAAAAAATCCTATCTAAATAAAGGACCGATAAACCGGAAGCCTGTCTGTAACACTACGTCTCCGCGTGCCGAGCGATGCCCTCGATTTAATTATCAGCTGAAGCCTTGATACAAATATTGATGTAACACAACGATTAGCATTTTATTGTGCTTCCGCCGGTTTGGGAAAACGTTCCTTTACATCTGCATTTTCCATTTGCACATTTCTTTTCAAGGAATAAAACAGAGCACAAAACAATTAGAAAGTATCAGCAAACAGCGAACATAAAGTATCTAATCTCTCCTAAACAGAGCGCTGGAAAGGCTCATATGCGGCACACCGGGAATAACAGATCATTTGTTTTTGTAATTTGTACTTATTATATGACTATTATTGCAGGACCCTGGTCCACTGATCACTTCAGTAGTTGGTAACCACCCTGGTCCACTGGCCACTTCGGTAGCTGGTAACCACCATGGTCCACTGGCCACTTCAGTAGTTGATAACCACCATAGTCCACTGGCCACTTCGGTAGTTGGTAACCACCCTGGTCCACTGATCACTTCAGTAGTTGGTAACCACCATGGTCCACTAGCCACTTCGGTAGTTGGTAACCATCCTGGTCCACTGGCCACTTCGGTAGCTGGTAACCACCCTGGTCCACTGATCACTTCAGTAGTTGGTAACCACCATGGTCCACTGGCCACTTCGGTAGTTGGTAACCATCCTGGTCCACTGGCCACTTCGGTAGTTGGTAACCACCATGGTCCACTGGCCACTTCAGTAGTTGGTAACCACCATGGTCCACTGGCCACTTCGGTAGTTGGTAACCACCATGGTCCACTGGCCACTTCAGTAGTTGGTAACTGTCACGATTCCCATGACCGCTGTCACCAATGGGTCAGGATTCACACCGTGACCGTCACCCCTACGTCACGGATTGAGGTGCTTTTCTATACACCACGAACTGCAGGGATTTATGTATATCCCGCTTACAGTTCCACTTAACACTTGCAGCTCTCTGGCGCCCCCCTTACTCTCAGGTCAGATTAGGTACTGCACCCTGGGTAATTAGTCGCCAGAAAGGCTGCCTGCTATGTACTGGCTATTGGGCACGCTGCAGCGACGCGATAACTACTCCCACTCAGGCAGGAACAATAATTATCAAACCCGCAGTTGCTTCAGCATAATCCAACAGTCAGCACACTTTCGCTGCCACCAGCTTCGATTAAACGGGTCCGAAGCTAAACCAACTCAACAGTAACAGTAGCGTTTTCCCTTCAGAAGACTTAGGGTACGGTTTTTAGAGCATGGAGAAGAACTAACATATAATAGTATATCCCATTAAAAATTAGGCAGTGCGTTATCAAAAATATTTTATAAAGAAGTTACAAATGAGACAATTGCAAATATGTACATGGGTAATTATAACATAAAGGGAATAAATGAGAAAAGCAACACTCACATGTTTAAAGCATGACAGGCATCCAGGCTAGTGGAGTTTTTCCATATGTCCCAGCTCATTTGGACGTGCTGCTGGCTTCAGAAGACAAGCAGTCCAGAAGGAGACATCAGCAGAAGAGAGTGAGCTGGGGCTCCTGCCACAAACTTAATACCTTAAGGCTTTGACATCACAGAAGGGCTGGCTTATCCAGACCCTCCTCTCTCTACATTCTGAGTAAACTTTAAACTATTTCCTCTGATTTCTATAACTTCACTACAAAACATGTCAGAGTCCTAACATACTCATAATTCATCTCGGATTAACGTGAGCATTCTAATGAGATCAAATATGTCCTATCTGGGATACATTTTTCCAGAGAAAACCCTACTTCTTTACCAGATGGAGTTAGAAACCCGAGTTTCATGGGATGTGTACCTACACCGAGTGGGAATACGAATATATATTTTCGTGTTCTTACCGTAAACATGGTGCATAATATCGTACCAAAACCAAACAAAGGATCTTTCATGAATTTTGGAGCCACTTTACCAGTTCTGACTAGTGAAGGTGGGAGGGGTGAGGGACTTTCCTCTGAGCCTGGAATTTATGACCCCCTTCTAGCATACAGTCCATAGCCCAGAGAGAAACAAGTAGAGTCAGCTAGTGAAGGGGGGGTTTAGCCCACCTCATGAACTGACGAGCAACTAAACTTATATGATATTTCATACCATATCGTGACACCTCCCCCTTTTGGTGTGCGCTAGGGAGGCAGTACCCCACGGTATGCCTCCATGGGCACCTCAGTAGGTTCACCCTGGCGGGAGAGTCCATCTGCATTCCCATGCTCTTTGCCCGTTTTATGTTCAATGGTGAAGTCAAACTGCTGAAGGGCAAGGCTCCAGCGTAGCAACCTGCCGTTGGTTCCACACATGGCATTTAGCCAGCGCAGAGGGTTGTGGTCGGTCACCACAGTGAAAGTGTGACCATACAAGTAGGGCTGCAAGCGCTGCAGGGCCCAGACTATGGCCAGGCACTCCTTCTCGATTGTGGAGTAGGCCACTTCCCTCTGCAAAAGTTTCCGGCTCAGGTATAACACGGGGTGCTCTTGGCCCTCCGAGTCAACCTGGCTGAGCACAGCACCAAGGCCATACTCGCTGGCGTCGGTCTGCACCAAGAACGGTCGACTGCTTTCAACACAGGGGCGTTGCACATTGCGGTTTTCAACGCCTGGAAGGCCTGGGGTAGCTTCTTCCTGGTGAGGTCTGTCAAAGGTTTTGCCAGGCTACTATAGTGCCGTACGAAGCGCCTATAGTACCCTGCAGTGCCCAAGAAGGACATCACCTGTTTCTTGGTCACGGGAGTGGGCCAGTTCACGATCACTCCCACTTTGTCAGGCTCTGGCTTCAGGGTGTTCCCGCCTACCCGGTGCCCCAGGTAGTGAACCTCCCTCATGCCCATCTGACACTTTCCCGGCTTGATAGTCAGTCCTGCTTGGTGAATTCGCCTGAGCACCTCCTCGAGATGCTGCAGGTGTTCCTCCCAGGAGGAACTGAAGATGGCAATGTCATCCAAGTACGCCACGGCGTACGTCTCCAGTCCCTGAAGCAGGAGGTTGACCATCCGCTGGAAAGTGGCAGGGGCATTCTTCATGCCGAAGGGCATGACCGTGGACTCGTACAGTCCAAAGGGTGTGATAAAGGCGGACTTCTCCTGTGCCTCAGGGCTCAGGGGAATCTGCCAGTATCCTCGACTCAGATCCATTATTGTTAGGTAATTTGCGCCAGCTAACTTCTCAAGCAGCTCCTCGATGCGCGGCATGGGGTGCGCGTCAGAGGCTGTAATGGCGTTGAGCCCCCTGTAGTCCACGCAGAACCGTGTGGTCCGGTCCTTCTTTGGCACGAGAACTACAGGTGATGCCCACGCGCTCTTTGACCGTCGAATCACCCCCAGCTGTAACATCTCATCGATCTCTTGGCGCATAATCTGCTGCACCTGGTCAGAGATTCGATAGGGTGTTCGCCGTAGTGGGGCGTGATTCCCGGTGTCCACCTCGTGGACGGCTAACTCAGTCCTCCCAGGTCGGTTGGAGAACACGACCCGGAAGGGTTCCAGTGTGGTTTGCAACTGCAACCGATGGGGTTCAGTTAACGAGGCGCTTACCTCCACGTCCTCAATGGACCCATTGGCCTTGGCTTGGGCCAGCATGTCCAGGAGGGTGTCTTCCTCACCGTCTTCGGGCAAGCTGCAGACCGGTAGGACGATAGGTTCACGTTCGTGATGAGCCTTCATCATGTTGACGTGAAAGGCCTTTCGCCTACCCCGAGCGTGGTCAAGCGTGACCACGTAAGTGACCGGGTTGAGCTGTTGGTGGACGACGTACGGGCCCTCCCAGGCTGCCTGAAGCTTATCCGTTGGTACGGGGACCAGCACCCACACCTTTTGACCCACGTGGTAGGTCCGCTCCCGGGCGTTCTGGTCGTACCAGTGCTTCTGATCAGCCTGAGCCTGCGTCATGTTGTCATGCACCAACTGCGTCAAGGTCTGCATCTTGTCACGGAAGCGCATGACATACTCCACTATGGACACTTCAGAAGGGTTCGGCTCCTCTTCCCAGGATTCTCTTACCAACCCAAGGGGTCCCCGGACTCGCCTGCCATACAGGAGCTAGAAGGGGGAGAACCCCGTCGAGGCCTGCGGAACCTCTCGGTAAGCGAACAGCAGGTGTGGGAGGTACCGCTCCCAGTCGCGCCCTTGGGTCTCAACCAGCATGCGTAGCATCTGTTTGAGGGTACCATTGAAGCGTTCACACAAGCCATTGGTCTGTGGGTGATACGCACTCGATACCAGGTGCTTCACCTGCATTCTCTTACAGAGAGCCTCCATTAGGCGAGACATAAATTGGGTCCCTTGATCAGTAAGCATTTCCCTGGGAAATCCTACACGTGAAAAGATGGCCAACAGGGCATCCGCCACCTTATCTGCCCTAGTTGACGACAGAGCTACTGCCTCTGGGTACCGGGTAGCATAGTCTACCACAGTAAGGATGTATTGCTTTCCAGAGCTGCTGGGGACGGCCAGCGGGCCCACAATGTCCACCGCGATCCTCTGGAAAGGCTCCTCTATCACTGGCAAAGGGATCAGGGGAGCCTTAAGAGCAGGCCCCGCTTTCCCCACCCTTTGACAGGTGACACAGGAGCGGCAGTAGTTTGACACATCTGTCCCCATCTTAGGCCAATAGAAGTGTTGAGACAGCCGGGCCTTAGTTTTGCTGATCCCCAAGTGTCCAGCTAGCGGGATCTCATGGGCAATCCGCAACAACTCACCCCGGAATTGCTGTGGGACGACCAGCTGTCTTTCCCTCAACCACTCCTTTTGTGATTCTCCGGGTACTGTCTCCCGGTACAACCTACCTTGTTCCCAGAACACCTTCTCCTTATCGGTCTCGGAGAAGCGCGTCCCGGCGAGTTGTCTCAAACTCTCTAGGCTCGCATCTGTGTGCAGAGCGGCCTGAAACTCCTGGCTAGGGGAAGCCAAAAGCGACGTCAGGGTCCCTTCCCCACGGGAACCCTCTTGGACCTGCTCTGGGTCCACCTCTGGTTCAGTCACAGTGATGACTGAGGAGGGTCCGGAAGGCTGACAGTTATCTGCGTTCCGGGCACTCTGACTGCGGGTGACAGCAGCTACGTAGGCTGTCTCCCCGGGGATTTCTACAGGCCCATCAGCCGGCGCTGCTATGGGCTCTACCTCCCCATCCACCCCCAACACTCCAGGGGCAGTGCTACTTATGGGCCAGTTACCTTCCTCGGTGGCACTGGTCACTTTCATGGCGTCACCTTCCTCACGGTTCCCATGCATCTCACCATTTCCTGTAGCACCGACACTTGCCCTTGTTAGGGGTTCCTCAGCCGTCTCACTCCGCAGAGCGACGTGGCTGGGCACGCCTGTACCTATGGACACATTAACCTTCACAGAAAAATCATTATCAGGTTCAGCTGGCACAGGTACAACATTTTCACCATCAATCCTAGGGGAAAAATGGTTATTAGATGCATCATTACAAGATAAAGCATGGTCAGGTAACACATGCGATTTCCCATCATCATCATCATCAGGGTTAACTTTACCCTTATTAGTAGATTGGGGAGGGGTGTCAGGGACGTAGTATGCAACCATCCTCCCCAAATCAGTCCCCAACAAAACATCAGTGGGCAAATTATCAGACAGCCCCACTTCCTTCACCCCGCTCCCAGCACCCCAATCAATAAAAACCCGGGCCATCGGTAAGGGACAGCTGATGCCCCCAATCCCAGTGACAGTTAGGGTTTTCCCCGGAATGATTTCTTCAGGGGCCGCCAGTTCGGGTCGGATGAGGGTTCGTTCAGCCCCGGTGTCCTTGAGGCCTGTAGCAACATGGCCTCCCACAGTGACGTGCTGTACGTTGTCACACACCCTCCCAACCACACCACCCACCAAAAGAACTGCTGCATTAGGCCCTGGGGCCTTGGCTTGGGTGTTCTTCTGCTTGGTTGGGCAGGAGAGACTGATATGACCAGTCTGATGGCAGGTGTAACACGTGCGAGGTTCGGTGGTCGGTCTGGTGCTGTTGGCCACGGGGCCAGGACCTCTGGTGTGTTGGCTGGCAGGGGTACTGGCGTTGGTTGCAGGCTTACCCCCTCTCCAGCTGGTGGTGACTGGCTTCCACCCTTCCGATCTACGGTTGGCCTCATAGGCATCGGCAATCTGTGCTGCTTTCGTCACGTCTTTGGGTTCTCTGTCCATCACGAACTGTCGCACCTCAGCTGGGCAAAGATGAAAGAACTGGTTTTTGATCATCAGGTCTCGCAGCTGTGCAAAGGTGGTCACTGACAGTCCTTGGGTCCACTGGTCAAAGTGGGTCCCCAGTCCATGCACCACATCACTGTAACTGTCGTGTGGGCCACGTTGGAGGGTCCGGAACTTTCTACGGTACACCTCGGGTGTAAGCTGGTACTTGGCTATCAAAGCCTTTTTGATGGCCTCATAGTCACCATCTTGTTCTTGAGGGAGGGCAGCAAACGCCTCCAGAGCTTTACCTCTCAGCCCTGGTGTCAGGTATCGTGCCCATTCATCTGTAGGCAGCTGGTACTGTCTGCAGGCTTTCTCAAAGGCCCGCAGAAAAGTGTCCAAGTCCCCGTCCTTCTCCAGAACAGGGAAGTGATCGGGCCGGGGCTTAGGTATCTGAGCGCTGCTGGGCTCACGTCTCTGGGCGGTGGAGGGCATCCCCCCCTGCCGGAGCATCTCCAGTTCATGAGCTCGCTGGGCTTGGCGCTCGGCTCTCTCAGCCTCCCGCTCGGCTCGGGCCTCTCTCTCGGCTCGCTCCTGGTATTGCTGGATCAGCTGCAGACGTCTCTCTAGGTCATCTGCGGAGCATTGTTGCAGAGCCAGCTGCAGGAGGAGGTCTGCACCCCCCTGGTTGCCAGTAGGGCCCGTATTCAGTGGTTGGACCTCTGCTGCAGCACCATGTTCGCTTGTGCTGGCTTCTGCGGCCTCTGGGCTCTGTGACCTGGCTTGGTCTGCTTCAAATTGCACCAGTTCAGTGACCATTTGAGTCTTGGTCTTACCCTGGGGGTTCAGGCGATGGTACGTGCATATCCCAGCAAGAATGTCCTTCTTCTGCTGGTTGTACCAGGCTTCCCCTTTCGCAGCCATGGTTGCCAAATAAAAGATAGGATAGAAAAACAAAGAGAAAGGGAGGGGATAATTACCCGTACACAATTGTCTCACAACTAAAAAGCACTGAGTTCGTTCTCCAAACTTATTTGCGCAGAGTCCTCGCAAGAACTTTCTGCAAGTTTTTAGTGAGAGGAATGATTACTCAAACCAAATCACTAATGCTCTAAGATATCCCACCACCTTGCCACCAATTGTCACGATTCCCCTGACCGCTGTCACCAATGGGTCAGGATTCACACCGTGACCGTCACCCCTACGTCACGGATTGAGGTGACTTTAGGCCAACAGACGGCTATCACATGTGCAGGGGGGCTTATCTTAGTTATCCCTCCACTCCACGATGTGATGAAAAACCACACACAAGGCTATTGACCTCTTGCTTACAGCAGGGGCTTATTCTAGGTATCCCACTGCTTTTCTATATACCACGAACTGCAGGGATTTATGTATATCCCGCTTACAGTTCCACTTAACACTTGCAGCTCTCTGGCGCCCCCCTTACTCTCAGGTCAGATTAGGTACTGCACCCTGGGTAATTAGTCGCCAGAAAGGCTGCCTGCTATGTACTGGCTATTGGGCACGCTGCAGCGACGCGATAACTACTCCCACTCAGGCAGGAACAATAATTATCAAACCCGCAGTTGCTTCAGCATAATCCAACAGTCAGCACACTTTCGCTGCCACCAGCTTCGATTAAACGGGTCCGAAGCTAACCCAACTCAACAGTAACAGTAGCGTTTTCCCTTCAGAAGACTTAGGGTACGGTTTTTAGAGCATGGAGAAGAACTAACATATAATAGTATATCCCATTAAAAATTAGGCAGTGCGTTATCAAAAATATTTTATAAAGAAGTTACAAATGAGACAATTGCAAATATGTACATGGGTAATTATAACATAAAGGGAATAAATGAGAAAAGCAACACTCACATGTTTAAAGCATGACAGGCATCCAGGCTAGTGGAGTTTTTCCATATGTCCCAGCTCATTTGGACGTGCTGCTGGCTTCAGAAGACAAGCAGTCCAGAAGGAGACATCAGCAGAAGAGAGTGAGCTGGGGCTCCTGCCACAAACTTAATACCTTAAGGCTTTGACATCACAGAAGGGCTGGCTTATCCAGACCCTCCTCTCTCTACATTCTGAGTAAACTTTAAACTATTTCCTCTGATTTCTATAACTTCACTACAAAACATGTCAGAGTCCTAACATACTCATAATTCATCTCAGATTAACGTGAGCATTCTAATGAGATCAAATATGTCCTATCTGGGATACATTTTTCCAGAGAAAACCCTACTTCTTTACCAGATGGAGTTAGAAACCCGAGTTTCATGGGATGTGTACCTACACCGAGTGGGAATACGAATATATATTTTCGTGTTCTTACCGTAAACATGGTGCATAATATCGTACCAAAACCAAACAAAGGATCTTTCATGAATTTTGGAGCCACTTTACCAGTTCTGACTAGTGAAGGTGGGAGGGGTGAGGGACTTTCCTCTGAGCCTGGAATTTATGACCCCCTTCTAGCATACAGTCCGTAGCCCAGAGAGAAACAAGTAGAGTCAGCTAGTGAAGGGGGGGTTTAGCCCACCTCATGAGCTGACGAGCAACTAAACTTATATGATATTTCATACCATATCGTGACAGTAACCACCATGGTCCACTGGCCACTTCGGTAGTTGGTAACCACCATGGTCCACTGGCCACTTCGGTAGTTGGTAACCACCATCCTCCACTGGCCACTTCAGTAGTTGGTAACCACCATGGTCCACTGGCCACTTCGGTAGTTGGTAACCACCATGGTCCACTGGCCACTTCAGTAGTTGGTAACCACCATGGTCCACTGGCCACTTCGGTAGTTGGTAACCATCATGGTCCACTGATCACTTCAGTAGTTGGTAACCACCATGGTCCACTGGCTACTTCGGTAGTTGGTAACCACCATGGTCCACTGGCCACTTCGGTAGTTGGTAACCACCATGGTCCACTGGTCACTTCGGTAGTTGGTAACCACCCAGGTCCACTGGCCACTTCGGTAGTTGGTAACCACCATGGTCCACTGGTCACTTCGGTAGTTGGTAACCACCCAGGTCCACTGGCCACTTCGGTAGTTGGTAACCACCCTGGTCCACAGACCACTTCGGTAGTTGGTAACCACCATGGTCCACTGACCACTTCGGTAGTTGGTAACCACCATGGTCCACTGGCCACTTCGATAGTTGGTAACCACCATGGTCCACTGGTCACTTCGGTAGTTGGTAACCACCATGGTCCACTGGTCACTTCGGTAGTTGGTAACCACCCTGGTCCACAGACCACTTCGGTAGTTAGTGGCCCAAGGACTGGAGCCCTGTGAACCTCCTCCTACGTGTCGGCATCTTCAGCTCCTCTTTAGATTATTCCTCCCAGTGTGGTCATACCTGTGCCACGCCACAATGATGACATCACCGGACGTACTAATCAAAAGAGGAGACGCCGACAGGTACGAGGATGTTCCAACGGCCAAGAATAATTAATGTAGGAGCCGCACCAGGGTCCTGGGAATCTTTCTGCTCAGCTTCAATGACTATAAATATTAAGATTTTATCTGGAAATGTTTCAGTTTTCACACTGGAGAACACAGTAGGAGGACATTTCTTATTATCTAAGGCCCACTTTTCAGTTTTACTGTGTAGACCGAGTCAAAGTAATCATAGTCATCTTAATATAATGGTTTTCCAGGACTATTAGAAAATTAAAGCTTGTCCTTTCCCCATAGAAAGAGAAAACTTTTGGAATATACTTTTCAGATTTCTGCTCCAGTCCCGTAATGTTCACATTTGGGAGTTTGAACAATCCCGGTCGGACTTCTCCAGCACTTCCAGTTTGGGCAACAAATGGGACGTTACCAGTGACGCTATGTACACCGAATGCTGGATGGACTCAAGGAGCAGAGGGGCTTCCTTCATGTATGTGCATTGGCCACTATCAATTGTGCTTGCAAGGGAGTAAAAAAAATGGCAACTGGAAAAGGAGTGGGATAATAGGACTCTAGGCAGATTGTCACGCAAATGTGGTATGTCTCTGAATGCATCTACGACCTGGTGCGGAAAAGGAGCCGAACTCCATCTCTTCCTGGAGACTGTACTATGGAAATGTCTCTGTCCATGGTAGATCTTCCCAATTCAGACATGTATGGCAAATACACCGGTTATGTCACAAATGTCCAATAGACCCTAATAGACCTATCAATTCATAGTCCTCGCTCTGAAGAGCAGAACCAGCATGTGCCGTCCCTTTCCCTATAATCAAAGGGGGCGCTGGAAATAGCTGATCGCGATCATGCGGTTCTTTCCCGTGACCCTATTCATGTCTATGAGGAGGGACAACACGTGATCGCTCTCCTCTCTACCGGGAAAGGGAGTACAAGTTACAAAGTAAAGTGGGGTAGTTGTGGCATAACCCATTTAATGGTCACTGATACTAATGTAACTTCTAATATTACAATTTATCCTCGTCCCACAGATCGAATTCATGGTGGCGGTTATTGGGACCCACCGCAATTATATGACCCCTGTAGGGCCGTATCGGGAGCACTAGGACCATCAGTTTACAGTTTCTTCAGCTTTGATAATTGACACGTCCTGAAATTGTAACAAGTGGGGCCGAGAACTGGTTACGATGTAATATTGATTGCATTTTATGTCACCTTTATTGATAGCATCTAGAGGGAGCAATAAAACGCGATCATCAGTTAATGTCATGCTCCGTACAATTACCTGCTAATGATAATTAATCATAACGCAGGAACTCTCCAAATAACCACAGCGCCGTCTGTGAGCGCGTCCTCGCCCTGAATGCCGCAGGCCGGGATCCCACATGAGGCTTTGAGTCATCAAAGGGCTCCTGTTACTCGCCAGAAATATGTCATTATTTTACCTGGTGTAAAAGCCGCTGTTCTCCTGAATCCGGCAATATTTTTCATTTCTTCCTGCTCCTCTCTGTTCCTGAGATATGGCCATCTTTCCTGTTATATAAATCTAGTCTTGTTAGTGGGTGTGGTCATCAACACTTCTCTGTGGGTGTTTACTTAAGGGCCACACCCACTTAGAAAAAATCAAGTTATATACAGGGAAGAGGAGGCCATATCTTAGTGCAGCGCCCCAGAGTCCTGGTCGCTGCAGTAATGTCGCTCTCCCACCAGGGGGAGTGATGTTATGTCTGATGGCACCAAAGGAGTTAAACCCTGCCAGGTATCACAGCCACACATACATTTCACACTCCAGTCCAACAGGGGGAGGTAAGGGATCTATCTATTAGGCCACTCCTCACATTAGGGTAAAACTGGTGGGTTGGATAGGAAGTTAGGCAGAAGTTGGAGGGAGAGCGAGGAGAGAGGAGTTCCTGGCTGGAGACTAGAGAGAAAGGTCTCCAGGCCGAGCTGATTAGAGTCAGATCAAGACTTCGGTCTGAGGAGGAGGAAAGAAGGACACGGAGCTGTACCTGCAACCCATGCGGCAGCATCCTAAGAAAGGACAAGAAGGGAAGTGTGTCGTAGTGAGTGAGAAAAGAAGTCGTAGCAACAGGAGTAACAAATCAGTGGGAGACCAGCTAGAAGCAGGCTGCCTCCATCTGAAGCGCAGTGCCGGTGGCCGGAACACCGAGGGAGTAATAGACTCTACGCTTTACTTCAAATACCGGCAGGGCAGTCAATTCCAAGTTGGCTGTCCGACCTAAATACCTAAGCAGACAAGGTGGCAACGCGGAGGAGGGGCGACACTAGGGTCCCTATAAAATAGCCTCAGGCCACCACCGTCATGCGGGTTTAGTCCTATCCATCTGGGGGACAGTGAGAAAAGTAACAAGAGTGAGGACCCTATTCGAGCTAATGCACGTAGGGACCTACTACGTTACTGTGCGCAAAGGGAAGGCTACTGATTTCCACCTGGATCAGGAGGACTCTGGAATTGCCATCAGACCGGCCGGACTCTGCCTACCCTGTAACCTGGTACCCTGGATTGTGGATGCTGAAGCCTTCAGTAAAGGTAAAGAGACTGCACCCATTGTGTCCTCGTTATTCGCCGCGCCTTATATCATCCACCACCTACACTCTGGGAAGCCCTGGGGACAACTTCACCTGTGGGAAGGTATACCATCTAGCTGCCATAACATTACCCCAGCGGACCCCTAAGCAGCGTCGGTCACCCTGACCGAATACCACAGGTGGCGTCACGAACATCACCATCTTATACGAACTAAGCCTTTAATTGGGCGCCACTCATAGGGCCACGGTCCGGGTCAGGCCACCGTGACATCCTCGGAGAAGGGACTGAAGGACCCGGTACCGAGTACCCCATTGCCCTTAACGTGGGGGGCGATCCATTAGGAACGTAGAGAGGCACGGAGGAAAGAAAAATATTGCCGGATTCAGGAGAACAGAAACATTTACACCAGGTAGAAAAATTATATATTTATGGGAACTGAGAAGTTATGTTTAAACATATACTTATTTCTGAAATCCAAATTATAGGTCATTTAGACCTGCTTTGTTGCACAAAGAATGCTTAGAAAGTCCCCCAAAACTATTATTTTGGAATAAATTGCCCTGAGTATTAGAGGAGATTGATGTACCGTAATTGCCATTCTATAGATGGCGGCCTGTGCAGTGTATGGCAGTGTGCAGCGTACGGCAGTGTGCACCGGGATAGACTGATGTGTAGCCAGAGGCGAAATACTAAACATCTTGTCTTCACCTTTACGTTCCTATATCATCTATACCGCAGAACACATCGCTGCAGGGAACGGCTTGTGATATCCGCTGGTTAATTCACATGAATGGATTGTGTTTACCCCATATATAATGGCTTCACCGGCGCTCACTACCAGCTTCATAAAAAGAAAATGAGAGATAGGAGTGTGTGGGGAGGATAAGCGGCTTCTGTACACCCATGGCACCGCTCATCTTCATCTAGATAAGGTATATAGGATTCATACTGATGAGCCATAACATTAAAATCACTGACGAGTGAAGTGCAGAACATTGAATATCTGATCACAATGGCAGCTGTCCGGGGAGATATATGATCAGAAAGCGAATAGTCAGCAGATGTGACGGAGGCAGGAAAAATGTAAAAGAGTGAGGAACTGAGTGACCGACAACGGGCAAATTGTGATGTATGGAAACTTTGTCATCTCCAGGACTTGTGGGGTGTTCCCAGTATACGGCAGGTCTTGTGGGGTGTTCCTGGCATATGGCAGGTCTTGTGGGGTGTTCTCGATTTACAGCAGGTCTAGTGGGGTGTTCCTTGTATACGGCCGGTCTTGTAGGGTGTTCAATAGTGATGAGTGAGTATACTCGTTGCTCGGGTTTTCCAGAGCACGCTCGGGTGAGCATTTGTAACTGCTCGGAAATTAAATTTTCATTGTGGCAGCTGAATGATTTACAGCTACAGCTTGATTACATGTGGGGATTCCCTAGCAACCAGGCAAACCCCACATGTACTCAGCCTGGCTAGTAGCTGTAAATCATTCAGCTGCTGAGATGAAAACTAAATCTCCGAGCTCTAACAAATACTCGGAGACCACCCGAGCAACGAGTATACTCGCTGATCACTGGTGTTCAAGCCATACAGCAGGTCTTGTAGGGTGTTTGTTGTATACGGCGGGTCTTATGGGGTGTTACCGGTATACGGCAGGTCTTGTAAGGTGTAACTGTGTACGGTAGGTCTTGTAGGGTGTTCGCAGCATAAGGCAGGTCTTGTAGGGTGTTGGTTGTATACGGCGGGTCTTTTGGGATGATCCCGATATATGGCAGGTCTTGTGAGGTGTTCCTGATATATGGCAGGTCTTGTGGGGTGTTCCCGTATATGGCAAGTCTTCTGGGGTGTTCCCGGTATACGATGGGTCTTGCGGGGTGTTCCCGGTATATGATTGGTCTTGTGGGGTGTTCCTGGTATACAACAGGTCCTGTGGGGTGTTCCTGGTATGCGGCATCTCTTGTGAGGTGTTCCCGGTATGCGGCAGGTCTTGTAAGGTGTTCCCGGTATGCGGCAGGTCTTGTAGGGTGTTCCCGGTATACGGCAGGTCTTGTGGGGTGTTCCCGGTATACGGCAGGTCTTGTGTGGTGTTCCCGGTATACGGCAAGTCTTGTGGGGTGTTCCCAGTATACGACAGGTCTTATGGGGTGTTCCCAGTATACGGCAGGTCTTGTGTGGTGTTCCCGGTATACGGCAGGTCTTGTGAGGTGTTCCCGGTGTACGGCAGGTCTTGTGTGGTGTTCCCGGTATACGGCAGGTCTTGTGGGGTGTTCCCGGTATACGGCAGGTCTTGTGTGGTGTTCCCGGTATACGGCAAGTCTTGTGGGGTGTTCCCGGTATACGGCAAGTCTTGTGGGGTGTTCCCAGTATACGGCAGGTCTTGTGTGGTGTTCCCGGTATACGGCAGGTCTTGTGTGGTGTTCCCGGTATACGGCAAGTCTTGTGGGGTGTTCCCAGTATACGGCAGGTCATGTGGGGTGTTCCCAGTATACGGCAGGTCTTGTGAGGTGTTCCCAGTATACGGCAGGTCTTGTGTGGTGTTCCCGGTATACGGCAGGTCTTGTGGGGTGTTCCCAGTATACGGCAGGTCTTGTGAGGTGTTCCCAGTTTACGGCAGGTCTTGTGTGGTGTTCCCGGTATACGGCAGGTCTTGTGTGGTGTTCCCGGTATACGGCAGGTCTTGTGAGGTGTTCCCGGTATACGGCAGGTCTTGTGTGGTGTTCCCGGTATACGGCAGGTCTTGTGGGGTGTTCCCAGTATACGGCAGGTCTTGTGAGGTGTTCCCAGTTTACGGCAGGTCTTGTGTGGTGTTCCCGGTATACGGCAGGTCTTGTGTGGTGTTCCCGGTATACGGCAGGTCTTGTGGGGTGTTCCCGGTATACGGCAGGTCTTGTGGGGTGTTCCCGGTATACGGCAGGTCTTGTGGGGTGTTATCAGTATACGGCAGGTCTTGTGAGGTGTTCCCGGTATACGGCAGGTCTTGTGTGGTGTTCCCGGTATACGGCAGGTCTTGTGGGGTGGTCCCGGTATACAGCAGGTCTTGTGGGGTGTTCTCGGTATACGGCAAGTCTTGTGGGGTATTCCCGGTGTACAGCAGGTCTTGTGGGGTGTTCTCGGTATACGGCAGGTCTTATGGGGTGTTCCCTGTATATGGCAGGTCTTATGGGATATTCCTGGTGTACAGCAGGTCTTGTGGGGTGTTCCCGGTTTACTGCAGGTCTTGTGGAGTGTTCCCGGTATACGACGCGTCTTGTGGACTGTTCCCAGTATACGGCATGTGTTGTGGTGTGTTCCCAGTATACGGCACATTTTGTGGGGTGTTCCTGGTCTTGTAATCTGTTCCAGATCGCAGTTGTAATGAAAACCAAAGAAAGAAAGCTGAACATGTGAACAACACGGAAAACTGGAACCAAGAGTGTAAGGATAAAATACCTTTATTTAACTAACGTGGTAAGAGGTAGCACCACATACATTCCTTACATAGTTGGATGTACGGTATATCTTTTGCTGCGCATGTGTTATAAATCGCAGTTATGTAATGGTAAGAATACGCAGAGCGTCGCAGTTTGCCGAGTGTGGGGCTGTGTATAAACATGATAAGGAGTTCAAGGTGAGGGCTCATCCTCAAATTCTCCAGATTGTAACCGGTCATCTATGGGATGTTATGGAAAAACAAGCACAGAGGACACAGAGGATCTGCTGGTAATGCGTTGTGCCAGATATCACAGGACCCATTTGCACGTCTTGTGGAGGGAGTCCAGGCCTCAACAGAGGGAAACTAAGTGGTTTTAATGTTATGGTGGTTTGTCGCATACATTCGGCAATACATGGACATTTCCGAGTGATTTTTCGGTCCAGTGTAATCACAGGGTGCAGTTCACATGGAGCCTCTGTGCCGCCAGGTATATTGCCCATATTCACCGGTGTTGCAGTGAGGGGCACTCAGGACCCGGGGTCCACAGACGTGACTATTCTGCACGGAGGCAATTTCCTGTCTGCTGCCACTTCTCCAGGCACTCAGGACATAATTATATACTGATCTATGTGGGGCAACACCCTGGCACGCAGCACCGGGGTCAACCCCGCCACCGAGCTACATCCCTGGCTAATCCACCGGCGATAAATTCCTATAAATCCAGAAATCCTATATACTGCAGAGTTAAAGCTCCAGATGCCAAATATGTGAAAGCCTAATCTTTAAACCCAGACTGTTAATCCTGGAGATTTGGGATGACTTCTTAATCTTATAAACATCTTAAGATAGGAAATGTTACATATAATGCGGCGTAACCTCGGAGCGGAGGATTGTGACACGGGCCGGGCAGGGGGAAATCGCTCCATAATAGGTTCTGAATTCTGCCGCTCTGTTCATAGATCCATTTCTGATCTCTTCTCCAAACAGACGAGTTATTAGTAATGGAAATAAATCCTTCTGAATAATGGATACAGATATGTACGAGGCGCTCGCTCCTCAGAAATTACTGCGTCTTTTACTCCCAGCTTTTATCGTACAACCCAAAAGGTCATCTCCCCGCAGATGGGGCGGGAGGAGAACGCGCGGGGAATTGATCTCTGAGAAAACAACTATTTGGGTTTTTACTGCAGAAATGTCTTGATGGATTTTGCGTCTTGGATTTGTTGTTGTATCGAAGAACAAAAGAGTCAACTGTAAGCCGGAGCTCCATGGTGAAAAGAGGGTTATGCTGAAATCGCGGCGCATTTTGAGACTTGACGCACTTTTGCCAAGATGCGACATGTTAATTCTTTCTGACTTTTTGTAGCGCTTTTCACCAATTCCAATGAATGGGCAAAAAATGCAACAAAAACGCACATATTTTTCCACTTTTTCCTGCCACCACTCTGGTTTTTGCTGCAGAAGAAAAAAATGTTGCAAAAACGCAACGTGTGAAAATATCCTTTGGGCGCCAGAATTCTAGCAGCTACCCCGACTTTATCCTACATGAGAGGTGCATGATGGTCGTGTTCTTACGTGATGTTACTGTTGCTATCGAATGATAAAGTCACTGTCTGTATCATACGGACAAACGCCTGTAATGGAAATTGGGCCGCTGTTGAGTTGTGTTGGGCTTGTACCTATACAAAGCACCAATCCGAGTGTAAAACAAAGGACGGGTCAGAGCAACAGCCATAGAGACCCCACACACAGACTAATATTGGGGAGCGCTTCAATAAGGAGGGGTTCAGCCGACACTCTAGTGTGTAGGGGGGATCATCGGGGGAAATGTCGACTGGGCATGTCCCATTTTGGACCGCCGATCGCTTGTTCTCCTGGAAACGAGCCATTGGTATAAAGAACAGAGGAGCGCTCCCGTGTATGGGAGAGACGGAATCTAATGTGTGCATCGTTTGGCCGGCATCCATCTAATGGCCGGCTTTAGTCAAGGAGCAAAGTAATAAAATAAAATATATTGAAAAGTACGGCTACTGAACAATGTCATGCGTTAGTTCCACGTTAGTGGCTACACCCTACTATACGGTAGCGCCTCTACTGCATGGGCAAAGTCTAAATAGCTGTACCAACATCAGACAATATGTTACAACTGCCAAAATAAAAGTGTTCAGCTTTGCATTCCCCATATAGAAGCACCAATAAGTCTAGGCCCCATTGAAATGAAACCCACCTACGTACCCTCTACTGATTTTTCGTTTTGCCACCATGGTCACCAATTCTGCACCAATGCATTGACTACCCTGCCAGGAGATGATGTAGGGTGTCCTGCATGTGGCTGACATAAAATTTGGAGAAGTTTTACCCCGCTCCATAAAAGCTGAATCGTTTAAACATCTATCATCAGACTTGAGAAGTTGATTTCTATTATTGCCTTCCAAACCCATTCAACCGATCCAAAGTCGATGCAAAAAATATTCCACCCCCACCTTTTAATTTTATATATTTCACTTCAAATGTCACTGTATTTTAATATCTCGAAAAGTAACAAATAAATCCAATTATTCCGGAACACAGAAGAAACCTGTACTCACCGCCCCTCGAGAGAACACAAACTCGTAATCAATTACAAAATGAAATGCTTATTCTGCCACTTGCCTCTTCAATAAATAACAAGTTCTCCCGCCGCCATGCTGAGTATTTAATCTGCTTTCAAAATTTTCAGACAGCCATCAGCTTCAATTTTGTCAGGAGAGGTTATTACGGTAAAGTTGTATAGAACGTAAAACTTTTCAACAGACACTGCAGAATTGAATTTTCACTTTGGTAACAGTGTATTAAACTGTAATATAAAAAGAATCTTCGGCAATTTCACATTTCATTTTAGTTTTCATTTTTCAGCACAATGTTTTTCAGAGTCTGGGAACTTGTAAATATAAAAAATACCATAAACAGATATTACACCCACATTCCCCCGTGTAGTGAATGCAATGAGTGCACATTGACCGGCGGCAACGCTACGGGGAAATCCTTGGACTGGGCTGTCGGCGAGGAAGATCGTAGCCTGGATGCATGTCATTAGTGAAAGGAACAGTGCCTGGGTCACGCTAATCCTTTGTCACATGGTGAAGGCATCAACGGGGTATACTAACATGAGCGCTCTGTATGAGTGCTATGTATGACCGCTCAAATACGTCTCCAGCTTTGTGCAGAACCACAGATTGTAGGGTGTCAGAAGATGGAAGTTTTCCATTGACCAGGTGTGGAGTCAAACCCATCCTGGTATCACACCATTGTGTCCAGTGTCATAAACTCAATGATGGCATTATGGTGCTACGAGATGTATGGCCACTCAAATATATCCCCAGGTTTGTGTATGATTGCAAGTTTCAAGGGCTTACAAGATGGTGGTTTTCCACTGAACAGGTGTGGAGTTAAACCAATCTTATTCTTGACTCTTGGATTCACAAAATCAGTGTTACTAGAATGGTAAATTCATTAAGGGCTGAAATACTTGGCAGTATACAGGTTTTACTCTCCTGTCCCGGCTCTAGCGCTGGGTCTTGCTTCCTTCCCCAATGGCTGGCTCCCTCTGTGCCAGTCCACGTCAGGTTACTGTGGTAGCCCAGCAAATACCACTGATGGTATCACCCTAGACCTTTTAAAGATGGCTACGGCAGCCTCTCTTTGCCTGAATATTCATAAAGAATAATTCTCACCAACCACATGTTTGTCAAAAGTCTACTTCACGTTCCGCTTGGCTAGGTCCAGTCAGGTATCAAATTATCTCTTCTGCTACTTTTAACTTCCACCATTTACCTTCAAGCTCAGTCCAACATCTGAAGGTGTTGTCCACATCTACAATTCTGAGATCAAGGTATCGCACCTCTACTGCAAATTCCTGCTTGCATACAGAAATCTCTGCTATTATCAAGCTTCAATCTTCTCCGCTTCCAAGTTCTGCTTTGTCAAGCCACAACGTATAGCTCTGCTGTCAGGTGTTGTTCACACCTTTATCTCTGTAAGCAAGGTACCAGATTACGGTATATTAATCTCTGCTATTCCTATGCTGTATCTGGTATTACCGCATCTCTGACACAAGATATGTTACTCTGTGAATCGCTTCTACTCGTGTGAAATCTGCTCTTCTGGCTCAGCTGCATCTGGTTCTCCCAGCTTCACTTACTCATTTGTCATCCTACATACCCTGCTGTCCTGGAATTTTGCAGTCTGGAAAGTCTATTCCCACTACATCCTCGTCTTCAGTTATTACTGCTCACTAACATACTGAATAGAGAATCCAATTCACCAGGAAAGCCTAGAACAACAGGTTTCATGTTTTCGAAGATGGTATTTTTCAATTAATCAGGTTTGGAGTCAAACCTACCTTGATGTAGACTCTTGGACTCCAATTAAAACCAGAGCCCTGGTTCTTGGGACCAGTGTGGGTTCCAGTGGTCGAAGTATTCTTTGGGAGATGGAGAAAAGAGGTATTTGAAGAATGTAAGAAAACTTGATGGTAGATCCAGACTTTTATCCAGTCGAAGACATTTTTTTATTCCTTTTTTTTTTCTTTTTACTTTTTTATGTTTTGTTTATTTTGTCATTCTGATCTTTTTTCGCTGCCCTATCATGGATTTTTATGGGCAGAATCTCTCCTGGACTGGACCGTAAATCTAAATAGGAGGGTGAACCCAAACTGGAAGCATGAACAAAGTTTAATGGAGTAGATAAATGTTGTCTTAATTTTTCCATGAATTCTGGCTTCGGCACAATGGCGGGCAGGTATTGTTGCAGTCACCAGTGAATCGTGTGGGTGCAAGCACTTCCCGCCACAGATGGAGGAAACCATATATCTCCTTGTACCCCGGAGCCAATGAAATTTAAATAGGAAATGAATAAGTAAGTTGTTAAATATCAGCCAAAGGTTAGCAATTACAAGTTTATATTTCCATAATTAAAGCACGAGTGTTTACTTGTATACTCAGATAAATATGGCATAAGCCGCACACATGGCCGCCTTGTGGCTGAGCAGACGTCCACGCGCCTGGATATCCCTGCGACACTCATTACCGCTATATATATGAGTCTACCATATAGCTATTAAAGCTCTCTGCACAAATATTGCCGTCGCGCTTCGCACCTGTAATTTAGTGAACGGAAAATGCATGTTAAGGAGGACATTCAATTCGAGCAAAGCAGATTTGCATTAATTTGAATATAATATGCATATGATTATAGGCTACGGACTGGAAGTATGCAGCGGAGAAATACGAGCAAGAAAAACGACAAACTAGACCGTGTTTTAATGGGTAGAAAGAGGGAAGTCTTCTGTAGTCTATACGGCAAAAATGTATTGCAAAGTGATGGGGCCGTAATGAGCGAGAAATAATATGGCCTTATTTAAGTACTGCACTTCATGTAGAGCCTCGGACAAGACGCAACGTACCCCCTTGCCATGATTAAGTGTTTTTCTGTCTAAACACAAGCTCAAGTAATAAAGCTACATGGTGCTATTACAATACTACCATATGCAATCCACATCATAATGCCATATAGTGCAATATAGTACCGTGATACTTCCATAAATAATCCACACAATACCACCATATAGTACCTGATAATACTGCCATTCAAAGTCCATACAATACCACCATGTAGTGCCAGAATACTGCTATATACAGGTCCTTCTCAAAAAATTAGCATATAGTGTTAAATTTCATTATTTACCATAATGTAATGATTACAATTAAACTTTCATATATTATAGATTCATTATCCACCAACTGAAATTTGTCAGGTCTTTTATTGTTTTAATACTGATGATTTTGGCATACAACTCCTGATAACCCAAAAAACCTGTCTCAATAAATTAGCATATTTCACCCATCCAATCAAATAAAAGTGTTTTTTAATAACAAACAAAAAAACCATCAAATAATAATGTTCAGTTATGCACTCAATACTTGGTCGGGAATCCTTTGGCAGAAATGACTGCTTCAATGCGGCGTGGCATGGAGGCAATCAGTCTGTGACACTGCTGAGATGTTATGGAGGCCCAGGATGCTTCAATAGCGGCCTTAAGCTCATCCAGAGTGTTGGGTCTTGCGTCTCTCAACTTTCTCTTCACAATATCCCACAGATTCTCTATGGGGTTCAGGTCAGGAGAGTTGGCAGGCCAATTGAGCACAGTAATACCATGGTCAGTAAACCATTTACCAGTGGTTTTGGCACTGTGAGCAGGTGCCAGGTCGTGCTGAAAAATGAAATCTTCATCTCCATAAAGCATTTCAGCCGATGGAAGCATGAAGTGCTCCAAAATCTCCTGATAGCTAGCTGCATTGACCCTGCCCTTGATGAAACACAGTGGACCAACACCAGCAGCTGACATGGCACCCCACACCATCACTGACTGTGGGTACTTGACACTGGACTTCAGGCATTTTGGCATTTCCTTCTCCCCAGTCTTCCTCCAGACTCTGGCACCTTGATTTCCGAATGACATGCAAAATTTGCTTTCATCAGAAAAAAGTACTTGGGACCACTTAGCAACAGTCCAGTGCTGCTTCTCAGTAGCCCAGGTCAGGCGCCTCTGCCGCTGTTTATGGTTCAAAAGTGGCTTTACCTGGGGAATGCGGCACCTGTAGCCCATTTCCTGCACACGCCTGTGCACGGTGGCTCTGGATGTTTCCACACCAGACTCAGTCCACTGCTTCCTCAGGTTCCCCAAGGTCTGGAATCGGTCCTTCTCCACAATCTTCCTCAGGGTCCGGTCTCCTCTTCTCGTTGTACAGCGTTTTCTGCCACATTGTTTCCTTCCAACAGACTTACCATTGAGGTGCCTTGATACAGCACTCTGGGAACAGCCTATTTGTTGAGAAATTTCTTTCTGGGTCTTACCCTCTTGCTTGAGGGTGTCAATGATGGCCTTCTTGACATCTGTCAGGTCGCTAGTCTTACCCATGATGGGGGTTTTGAGTAATGAACCAGGCAGGGAGTTTATAAAAGCCTCAGGTATCTTTTGCATGTGTTTAGAGTTAATTAGTTGATTCAGAAGATTAGGGTAATAGGTCGTTTAGAGAACCTTTTCTTGATATGCTAATTTATTGAGACAGGTTTTTTGGGTTATCAGGAGTTGTATGCCAAAATCATCAGTATTAAAACAATAAAAGACCTGACAAATTTCAGTTGGTGGATAATGAATCTATAATATATGAAAGTTTAATTGTAATCATTACATTATGGTAAATAATGAAATTTAACACTATATGCTAATTTTTTGAGAAGGACCTGTATAGTCCACACAATGCCACCATATAGTGCCATGATCACACTAGTGTACACAGTCTACATAATACGAGCATATAACACTGAAATAATACAATCACATATAGTCCACACAATACCATCATGTAGTGCCATGATAATACTACTGTCACGACTCTGTTGTCGGGTGACCCAGGACCAGGGGCTCCTTCCCTGTCCCCATCGTTAGGGGCATCCTAGCTTGCCCAGTTCCCTGGGTTACCTCTGATGGTGAAGATGCCGGGGCCACGTACCTTGCCTAAGTTCCTGAATCCGCCCTCAGTCTGCATCGTAATACACCAACCAGACTAACCAGGTAATATGAACAGGGGTAACGGAAAATACCAATCATGCAAATATACTCACACATATAACAGAGGAATGCATCGGGGAGTGGAGGATGGGGTAAAATCAAACTAGAAGAAAGGGAATTATCATACACTGAAAGCCTAGCAACAGTCACAGATAAATCCAACAAACGCCTTGTCCAATAATAACCAACAACAACCTCCAGCTATGCAGAATAAGCTATCTCTGACAATGAGTGCTAGCCTGGACCCAGATTATATAGGAGATGGGAGTGGTTAACAGTACACAGCTCAGAGCCTTAATGCAGGAAAGCTTCCAGAAGCTCTCAACCAAGCAGATTAACTCCTGCATTGCAAAAAAGAAACCTGCACCATTTAATAAGAAGGTGAAGTGATCTAATGAGTGCAGGAGTAGGATAAATCACACGCTGCGGCCTTCTGGCTCCTCTGTCGCAGTAAACCCATGACAACTACTTTATACAGTCTACATAATACAACCATATAGCACCGTGATAATACTACCACATATACTCCACACAATACCACTGTGTAGTGCTATGATAATACTGTTATATATAGTCCAAACATTACCACTATGTTGTACCATTATAATACTAGCACATATAGTATCCACAATACCAACATATATAGCTCCATGATAATACTGCCATTTTATATAGTCCACACAATGCCACCATATGGTGCCATGATCACACTATTTTACAGAATGTACATTATACCAGCATATAGCACCGCGATAATACTATCACATATAGTCCACACAATACCACCATGTAGTACCATGATAATACTGATATACATTTTCCACACAGTACCACACTATTGTACTATCATATAGTGTACTATGCATATAGTCTACACAATACCACCATATAGCACCATAGTAATACTGCCACATATTGCCCACATAATGCTACCAATTAGTGCCATGATAAAATATGCAAACATTATATCATTTTATCAAGCCCGGATACTAATACCAAACTGCGTTCAAAGTCGATTTTTTTTCCTGGGCAACAAGCAAAGTAGTCATCACTCTTGCCATTTTTAAACACCTTTTCTCTTATTTTTAGCCCAAATAATAAAGCCATATAATTCCATAATAATACTTCCATATAGTCCACACAAAAAAATAATCACACAGTGATATAATCATATTACTAGCACCATATACTTTCCAGGATAATACTGCCATACGGAGACCACATGATGCTTCGTATGCATCTAAATTCTTTGCAGTGAACAAATAATGGTTTCTTAAAGAGCACACAAAATATGAAGCAATCAAATACTCATTTAGGCAGGATTCATACATCTGATAATCAGACTGCAAAGTCCAGATGAGTCGCGGGGTCTCCTGACTATGAAGCAGGTGAGTTTGGGTCAGGAGGTCCATGGCCGTTCCTTATTCAGACTTGAGAATGTTGGACGTGTGAAACTGGCCAGATGAGGACTTATCGGGGTGTGGTGACCTAATGGGATGTCCTTCCTGGTGGGTGTGTGGCCATCACATTGATCATTTGCCCTTGGGCTCTTTTAGGGAAAAAGACCACTGGCGGACACTGGGTTGGCGGAACAAAATGGGCCAATGGCGGCCACAAGTTCTGTCCTACTGGTAGGGAAAGGTTTGTTGGCCGACCTTCCACTTTCGGAGACGTCTTGTGATAGATCACATCCTTGTGCATTCGTTTTGCACTTGGATGAAGATGTTCTTGGGCTTTAATGAAAGCTAACCGATGCCAGGAGGTTGTCCGTCCAAATCACCCATTTCTGAGCAAGCAGGGTCTTATATGAAACGACTTTGAAGGGTTTCGTATGACGTTCTCGGGGTTTATTCTGGGTAATACAACTTTCCTAGAGGAATTTGGTCTGATTTTCTGATAGTGGATCCGTAAACCAGCATGAGTCATATTCGAGCATCTCACAGAAACTGGAGTTTCCAGGCGTATCCGAGAACAAGAGACGTTCTTTCCACATCTTCTACCCCATGATTAAAAGACTTGTCTTGTCTAAAAATCC
Organism: Ranitomeya imitator; assembly: GCF_032444005.1. NCBI lineage: Eukaryota > Metazoa > Chordata > Amphibia > Anura > Dendrobatidae > Ranitomeya > Ranitomeya imitator. The sequence goes on along the minus strand of NC_091289.1, from coordinate 194,270,635 downwards.
CTTTCAGCAGCTTTGGTTAAGATAAAGACATAAATGAAAGGAATAACGGTAGTATAAAAGGCGGCTGTCTGACAGCGGCGCGACATCAGCGAGAGGAGACGGTCCGTGCGCGTCACTTTGTATTCCGCTGTCATGTGTGAGCGTATTAGCGGAGAGGACAGTAATCAATACAAGTGTCGCGTTATCACCGCAGAATATTCCTCGCTTTATAGAAGAATTGTGCCGCCAGGAAAATGTGATTATTTATTATGCTGCCATAAATGCATTGTGAAAAGCAGAATTACATTTAGATGGTGATTTCCTCCAAAATCTCAATATCTGCGCGTCATTTCTCTGCCTCTTTGTCACAGGAGCCCGATATGGATCACAATTCAGACAATTTCGACATTTACTATCAGATGCAAGCATCGCCTTACTAAATGTACCGCCTGCACCGAACAGCGTGACGTTATCAGGACTGTCTGTCTGGTTTTGTTATGGGTCGTTCGGTAGACAACTAGATCGCGTGGCGCGTACGGTATTTTGCAATTTTGAGGACCCATACATGGCGGTGAAATACTGATGCGTTTTGGGCAAGACTTTATTTATGGACGGTACATGCCCCTCCTGACATTATCTGGATTGCTTTTGCTGCAGCAGACTGGCCCAAGTAGAAGTCAGATGGATTCTCCCTGAGCATCTGCATGTAGGCCACCTGCTGTGATCATCTCTTTGGGAAAGGTTTGTTGGGCGTTCTTCCACTTTCAGAGAGGTCTTGTGATAAACCCCATCCTTGTGCACCTCTTTCTGCATACTTTTTAGTACAACACAATATCTCACTAGCTTTTGCTACTGCAGACTGGCATTGATAACTAGAATTTCACTCTTACATGAAACACGAGTCATTTTTGGGCAAAGCTTTATTTACAGAAGATACCTGCATCTCTTGTAGGGCTTGTGATAGACCCCATCCTTGTGCATTTCTTTGTGCGGCACACTCCACTTTATAGTACTTGACAGTATCTTGGTAGCTTTTGCTGCAGCTGACTGGTATTGAGTGTTCCGATTTAATTTTTTTCCATAGCTAAAATCTACATAATTTAACAACTTGCTTTCCTTCTGTTACCTTTCTTCAGGTCTCTAATATCTTTTTTTAGGAACCGGACCATCTTCCCTAACACAAAACAATATTATGCTAGCTTTTGCTGCAGCAGACTGGCATTGAGTGCTCTGGTTTCATTATGATAATACTCAAGTTCGTAATACAATCATTTTCTGATATTTGCTTCTCCCATTTTTCTGTGAAGAATTCCAGCCTCTACATAATGACGTTTAGGCTCGGAGAGAGAAAGTCAACTTTACATTTTTGATCACCAATAATGGTTTCATTGGTGTAATTGAGCCGTGTCTAATAATTGATAGAAATGACTCTGTACGTGCCTGAAGGTTCTTCGAAATGACGGAGCTCTCATAACTAGTGAGCTTTTACTACGTGACATCTCAGAATTGTACAATTATACGCCATATTACAGTTTTCGGAGAGCTCCATAGGCAGACGCCATCAGTGGAGGGGTCACTTGTGTTTAGGAAGGTTCATGGTTTGCGATGTTGCTATTCTAATCACTGAATTAGAACATTTCCTGGATCCACATAGATAATAACTAATGCATTGGCTGATCCTTCCATAATGGGTGCTGGTCATCAACCATCTCGTATCTGCGGGAGGTTTACAGGAGCATTATCCCAAAATACTCCTAGACTAATAGGTGCTTTATAGTAACAAATACAAATTATTCTCCATTACTTTTCCCGTAGCAAGCATCGACTCAATTAGTGCCCGGGAACAGCAGATTGTCAGGACGTTTACAAATACGAAAGGCTCATGACCCCAGAGCCAAAGCCTTGGATGGCGAAACTCACATCAGCACCGGGAACAAAATAACAAAGACGTTTTCTAATATAATTAAAGGGGTTCTCCACTTGAGACACCATTGTGGCACCATGTCACATTAATGTATTTTATTAAAACCTATCAATGCCCCTCGTGCCACCATATTAGTAATGCTCCCTGTGCCACTATCTATTAACAATACCTCTTTGTGCCCCCATATAATAATAATGGTTATTGTGCCACTATATATTTGTGCTTCCACACCCAGTTCTACATAGCACTGCCTAAATCATCCTAATCTTGTACATAGTACAAACATTGTGTTCTTTTCCCAAATATGGACAGCGTTCAGTAAAATATCGCCTCAATCATACAGGTCGCTTTTTTTTTTTTTTTTGGGATGTGAAATATAAATCTTAATTAGATTTTTTTTTAAAGGGCACTCTACTACAGACTCGTTAATGTAAATCACGCAGCCAATTATTCTCTCCAGTTCAATTCCACTGCATCATCTTCATATTTTAATGATTCTGTTACTAATTAAATACTATTGTTTACAAGACTGAATTTCATTAATAGTATTAATCCGAAACATCCTCCCCGGCACCAGCTACTGCAGCTGGGTCTAGCAGTTGGCGAGAACACTCCGTGCCAGCGTGATGAAGCAGCAGATGAAAATACGTTATTATTCCTGTCCTGGAGCCATTTACATCAGTCTTCACCTCATGTAGACAGCTGACAATTAGCCGAAGTTACATCCGAGCAGGCAGAGGAAAATGTATTTGCAAATCATTCACTGCTACCTAGGAAGACGTGTGTACGCGGCACGTGATGATGGAATTAGTGACATTTGCCCGTGATTCGTGAACGTAGGCGGTAGCAACTTGTGCAACTCACAGACGTTCTCAGTAATGAAAGTGGCTCAATACTTGAAGTGTAACTGTCATTTCAGAGGATTTATGAGAATAAACTGTTAAGTTGTCTCGGAGCTAGTGGGTGGAGAGGAGCTGCAATGTCTTACACACATATACATACAGATAGAACAAGAGGATCTACAATCTTGGACCTAATTCTTACCGACAGGGAGGAAATGGGAATTTAGGAGGCAGCAATCTTGCCATCCTCAAATTTTCGATTAAAAGAGGAGGAAGACCAGCGAGGACTCAGACTTTGAGGTTGGATATCAGAAAGGCACATTTTAATGGACTCAGAAAGAGGGTAGGAAAGGTCTAATGACCAGATGTTCTAAAGGACAGAAATGTCCAAGAAGGATGAAAATTCTAAATTAAATTCGGTAACAATCCATAAAAGAACTGAAAGCATTTACAGAGACCAGGGTGGATGAACACAGAACTTAATCACTTGCTAAAAAGAAAAAAAGAAATGTATATCAAATGGAAAGAGGGGGGCATATCTAATAAAGAATATAATGCTGTCTGCAGGGAATGAGTTGGAAGAGCTAAAGCCAGCAATGAAGTAAGGCTTGCAAGGGAGACCAAAAGCAGTAAAAAAATATTTGGGGGGGGGGTATGTCAAAAGCAAAAGAAAAGTCAAAAATGCTATAGGATTTCTACAGGATGAAAAGGGTGAAGTGGTCAAAAATCATGTTGTGAAGCCAAACTTTTAAGTTCCTATTTTGCATCTGTGTTCTCTAAGAAAACAATTGTAACATCAACTGATCTTCACGGTGCCATCAAAGGAATAAAATAATCCACACTATCTGTAAACAGACAGACAGATGGTGAGGGAACGCTGAGCTAATTTATATGAATTTTGTATCTCCTGGTCCAGATGAATTACATTCTTGGGTACTGAAAGAGTTAGCAGAGGAAATTGCAGAACTACTAGCCAGAATCTTTGAAAGATCCTGAAGAACAGGAGACGTCCCAGAAGATTGAAGAAAGGAAAACGTTGTACCTATCGTCAAAAAAGGAAAGAAGATGGAGCCAGGAAATTACAAGCCAGTGAGCCTTACTTCTATAGCAGGAAATATCTTTTAACAAATTATTAAACAGCATGTATGTAAATACTTGGATAAGTATACAGTAATTAACCAGAGCCAGCATGGGTTTGCAGTAAACACGTAACGCCAAACAAATCTAATTTCCTTCTATGATGGAATCACTGACTGTGTGGATCAGGGAAATGCAGTGGATATAGTGTATCTTGACTTCAGCAAAGAATTTGATCAAGTATCTCATACTATCCTTATTGAAAACATGTTTAAGTATGAGAATGATAAGACTCCGGTTAGGTGGATTTATAACTGGCTCAGTGATCGTATTCAAAGAGTTGTAATAAATGCTTGCACAGCCAATTGGAAGAGTGTTTCATGTGAGGTACCACAAGGCTCTGCCCTGGCCCCAGTGTTGTTCAACATTTTTATAATAGAACTAGATAAAAGAACTGAAGGTAAACTCATTTTAATTTGAAGATGGTGCAAAGCTAGGAGGGATAGCTAACACTAGAGAAGACAGAGAAAGGATTCAGAAGGATCTAGATAAGCTTGAACAATGGGCAGCGACTAATAGAATGGTATCTAACAGGGAGAAATGGAAAATTCTATATCTGGGCAAGAAAAACAAAAAGAACATCTACAGAATGGGAATAGAACTAAGCAACAGCACATGTGAAAAAGACTTGGGTATACTAATAGATCACAGGTTGTACATGAGTCAACAGTGTGATGCAGCAGCAAAAAAGGCAAACACAGTTCTAGGATGTATTAAGAAAAGCATAGAGTCTAGCTCACGTGAAGTAAATATCCCCCCCTCTACTCCTCCTTGGTCAGGCCTCATCTGAAATACTGTTTCCAATTCTGGGCACCTAATGTTAAAAAATACATTAACAAACTGGAGCAAGATCAGAGAAGAGCGACCAGGATGGTGAGCGGACGGCAAAGTAGGCCCTAAGAGGAACGGTTAAAGGATCTGGGAATGTTTAGCTGCAAAAAATAAGGCTGAGGAGACTTAATAGCTGTCTAAAAATATCTGAAGGGCTGTCACAGTGTAGAGGGATCATCATTATTCTCATCTGCACATGGAAACACGAGAAGCAATGGAATGAAACTGAAAGGGAGAAGATACAGATTAGATATTAGAAAAAACTTTGACAGTGAGGGTGATCGATGAGTGGAACAGGCGGCCACGAGAGGTGGGGAGTTCTCCTTCAACCAGAGACTTGATAGACATTTGCCTGAGATGGTTTAGTGAATCCTGCATTGAGCAGGGGGTTGGACATGAGGACCCTGGAGGTCCCTTCCAATTCTAACATTCTATGATTCTATGATATGGGGGTTCACTGCTCCACTAACTCTATGTAACACATGTACGGAGCAGCAGCAGCATGGAGGACATTATACAGAATTCCTAAGCAGTGTAATCGTGAATCCAGCTCTGAGTTGAGAAAAACCAATAAACAATACATGATTCTCAGAATAGATAGGAGTGGATAAAGGGTTTTCTGTGGTCAGTGGAGGTAGCACTTTATTGTAGGGCAAACATATCTGTATTATCTGTGCAGCTACAGAGACCCATTGGGAAAGGTGGCACACATGGACCCTAAAAGTAGCAATAAGTTTCTGTATGTCTTAAATTGGATGTAAGGAACTGGGCTAGTGAGATTCAAGGCTCACATTGACGACTGGATTGTTAGATGTACACACTGGGGACATTACTATATCGGAGAACTAAAAACCGAAAGCAAGTCTTCAGAGGGGTCTTCTACTGTGACAAAAAATCCGAATTGTAGCCTTCTACCATAAAAATGAAGTTGACTTACAGTTGAAATAATGTCCATCTACCCAGCACCCACAATAGAGAGGAACATACTTTATTAAAGGCCATACATCTCTACGGCACACAATGTCTTCCATCCTCACTCTGTAATGAGGCTTCTAGCAGAGTGGGCCTCTGACATCATACATCATGTTAAATGTCATGACATCATGACGTGTAAAGTCTGAGGCCTAGTCAGTGCTTTGGGCGCTGTTCATACTGACATCAGGTGCCCACGTGGTGACGGAAGCCCCGACGCAGAGTGAAAATGGAAGAAGTAACAACAAGCAGCTGAATGGTGGACCAGATGGTGGGACAGATGAGCAGCCGGGTATTATTTTATTGTCACCCTATGTTTACTATGCTATGGGGTCTGCAAAGAATGATAAGGCACATTTGATAAGTATTAAGTAATGCAAACTCCAGAATTCATATTTCAGCAGATTCATTACTTTCTCTTCCCCGATGCCGCCATCCTTCCTGAGCCGCGATGTTGGACACAATTTGCTGGCACACTGTACTTCTGATTAAATTCAGTTCATGTCTCGTGCCCGATAAATCATCCGCTACAGTAACACATCAACTCTTTCTCATAAGGGTCCGAACGCTCAACTACGGGATGTTTTTTTCTCCATCGTAGATGCTTCAATCTCCCCCGAGACCTTCATGAAAAGTTTCTTCCGTCAATAAAACTTTCAAGGTTTGTGGGGTCAGGTTGCAGGAACACAAAAAAAGTTCTTAATTTGAAAGGACCTACTCAATAACATAAAAGATTTTACGAGATTCATTTGTTACTTTCCTTCATGTGTGACGCCCGGCTCGGCGAGTTCATCTCCTGAAGGACGCACAAGACACTGATAAATGTTTATTTTCATACAATGACACCTACACTTTCCACACTGGCCGGCTCTATTCCCTGTAGGATGTCTGGGGTCTATGAATTTTTATATCTTCACGCTTGTGTATCAGACTGCAGAAGACAAGTAATCCTGAAGTTCTCTGAACTGAACTTAATCTTTATAAGACAATTCTTTCTTGTAATTTCAAAACGCTTCTGTGCCTCATGTATCAAAACTGTCTCAAGAAAAAGTAGTCACGTTGAGTGTAGAAACCAACGAGAGTCCATGTTTTACATCAGAGGAAGACTATTGATTGGCTGCTATTAATAAAAATGTGTCCCCTTACCTGAATTTTTCTTAAATTGATAAAAAGTATTTTTAAAGACTCAGACAAGTATATAAAAAATATGCAAAGCAATAGTCCCTCACTGATTTCACACATGTTCTGTTCTGGCCTTAGCCGGTGCCGGCTGGGTTCAATCTGCTCTTCCAGGCTCATCTAAATACACCAGAAATACCAGGAGACTGATCCTTCACAGCTCCTGTGCTTACCCGATGTCCACTGGCCTCAACTCTGACCTCTACATTCTGGCCCCATTTGTACACATTGGAAATTGGAGGAAATACCCGCTAAGTCAATAACGTTCTGAAACCCCACCAGCTTTCCAGTGCCCACTAGTCTCAACTCTTGTCTTTACTTCTTGGTCCAATCTCAACACAATGGAAATTGGAGGAAATACCCACTATGTCAATAACTTTCTGAAGCTCCACTGGTCTCAACTCGTCTTTATTTCTTGGTTCCATCTCAACACATTGGAAATGGCGGGAAATACCCACGATGTCAATAACTTTCTGAAGCCCCATCAGCTTACCCAGTGCCCACTGGTCTCAACCCGTCTTTACTTCTTGGTTCCATCTCAACACATTGGAAATCGTGGGAAATACCCACGATGTCAATAACTTTCTGAAGCCCCATCAGCTTACCCAGTGCCCACTGGTCTCAACCTGTCTTTACTTCTTGGTTCCATCTCAACACATTGGAAATCGTGGGAAATACCCACGATGTCAATAACTTTCTGAAGCCCCATCAGCTTTCCAGTGCCCACTGGTCTCAACCCGTTTTACTTCTTGGTTCCTTCTCAATACATTGGAAATGGCGGGAAACACCCACGATGTCAATAACTTTCTGAAGCCCCATCAGCTTACCCAGTGCCCACTAGTCTCAACTCGTCTTTACTCCTTGGTTCCATCTCAACACATTGGAAATGGCGGGAAATACCCACGATGTCAATAACTTTCTGAAGCCCCATCAGCTTTCCAGTGCCCACTGGTCTCAACCCGTTTTACTTCTTGGTTCCATCTCAACACATTGGAAATGGCGGGAAATACCCACAATGTCAATAACTTTCTGAAGCCCCATCAGCTTTCCAGTGCCCACTGGTCTCAACTTGTCTTTACTTCTTGGTTCCATCTCAACACATTGGAAATGGCGGGAAATACCCACCATGTCAATAACTTTCTGAAGCCCCATCAGCTTTCCAGTGCCCACTGGTCTCAACTCGTCTTTACTTCTTAGTCCCATCTCAACACAATGGAAATGGCGGGAAATACCTGCTCAGCTAATCATTTCTTGCTTGTCTCAAGTTTGGTCTCTAATTCCTTATATTACACACCAATATTGGCAAACATTGACCTCCCAGCCAATCACAGTCTCACGCACCCCCAATTATACCCTTTAGGACCCTATGCAGTGCTTACATGTTTCCTGCTGATAACTCTGGTTTCTAGCATATTTTCCAGTGCTTACTTGTATTTGCTGGTTTCAACTTTTTGGCCATTTTTTAACCCACCGGAAATGGAAGGAAATCCTCGCTCAGCCAATCACTGACTGAGGCACCCTCACCAATTGTCCACAGTTCCTGTTCCAATACTTACACAATCCCTCGCTGCTCATCTCTAGGTCATTGTCCTGTCTTCTTCACACCATGGAAATGGCAGAAAACACTTGGTCCGCCAACCACTGTCTGCATTGATGACCCACCTCAGTCAACGATTTGATGAGCGGATACTTCCAGTGTGTCAAGATGGGACTGTAAAGTAGCAACTGGGTCTGGGTAAATGTAACGGGAGTTGCAGGGGATTATGGAGGGAAAGTATCGCTTTTGTATTTTTTTTTAATACCAAACCCTTTACAAAAATGTTTTAATTTGCTGAAAAAACCCTTTTACTGTGATATTAGGTGCAGGACCACATGGAAATTAAAGTACTCGTAATGCATCCCAACAGCACCCCGGTCACCAGGCGTAGCCCCTGTGCTCTGCGATACACCTCCCCATAGTCAGAGCCTTGGGCATTCTCTGTGATACTCCCATGTGCTGCTTCACTTAAAGGGACGGTGTTGGTGGGCCTTGAGGACTGGAGTTGGGGACCTCTGCTGTAGATGAACTCTTCCCATTTGCCCTAGTCATAGAAAGATATTCATAGGGGACACAAGCAACTGATGCAACTTCTAGAAACATAATCAACTGTTCGCCGGCCGGGGGTCCCAGGAACCAGATCTGCAGCAATCATCTGATTGCATTGGTGACTATCCCTTAAAGGGGTTGTCTGTGATGTGCCAACCCCTTTATTGAATCTTATCAGAAGTGACTATTTATCTGTGATATGTCTAAAAGTTAAATGATTTATATTTAAGTTATACAAGATACCACCAGTCAGTACATATATTGGGATACGTACTCGGATCGGCCTCCCCCGACAATCTACACCGAATGTTCCTTTAAATCTCATTTGCGCAGCCGATAGCAATACGGATGCACTCCATTTATTTAATGAGCTTACTAAGCCCGGTGCTAAAGAAATCAATACAATTAGTGCTGCCTCTTCATCAATGCAAAACTTTCACCGCCGACACATCATCCTTCAATTATTCCTCCGCTGTCACATCAGCTGACTGCGGTTAAAGGAGTCGCCGAAATAACCGGACTCGTTTACCGAAATTGTGCACCGGTACCAAAGACACAGTGACCAATCACGTTTGTCAGACACAGACTCAATGCTGAAAAAATTCTGCAGCGTTGGTGGCCTCTCTAAGCTCCGACCTGGAGGGCGGTGGACGTGGCACAATCCAATGACGGCGCCGCAGCCAAAAATTCAATGTTGCAATATATAGAATCTAACACAGTAAAATTCCAATAATCCAGCACGTGTAGGACTCTCAGGGTGCTAGATAATTGATCCACATCTTGTTTCCCAAAATCTGCCAAATTCCACATAATCACATAAATCTATCCTGGGACTATTTTAGCCACAGAATTTCTGGACTATTGGGTGCCGGATTAGTGAAGTTTTTTTACACTAGATATTTAGAGCTAAAGCAAAAAAATATACCGTAACTGTATTTTCTTTTATCTTAAAGTTGTTTCCTTTTTCTAAATTCTAGATAAAACCTTCCCGCTATATGTATCACTTCCTACTGAACACTTAATATGCAAATTGACCAATCGCTAAGAGTAACATATGTAAATCTGCCTTCCGCCGACACGATCAACATGTAAATGGAGTATCTCCCAGAATCAGGAAATAAATGTATGTGCCCCCCTGACCTAATTAGTATGTAAATGTACTTAAGCTTCCGATACCATTAATATGCAAATCTCGTTTCCTTGGGCATAATCTCGATACAGTGATACACACCAACAGAATCAGAATATAATCAATTTACAAATATAATCATGAAATGGGATTAATGTTCTTATCACTAAATTTTAACTACAGTATAAATCTAACAATTAGTTTTTAAAAAAAAGAATTGCAATCCCAGAAAAGCAAGGAAATGTAAAAAGAAAATATAAAAATAATAATTAGCATGTTTTTGCTGTTTTTTTTTAAATATATGGTCTCTGTGAATAAGAATGTGAATAAAGAAGCTCTTTCTACCCCTCTCCTAGAAAAAACTACCAGCATAATCTCTAAAAGGTGCTACCAGCATAGGTAAAAGGGGTTGTAAAAATAAAAGCAGGAAAAGAGAAAATAATTACAAAAATCACATATGGTTTATGTGTTATTCTTTTCTGTGCAATGTGCGGCCTCTGCGAATAAGAATAACTGTGAATGAAGAAGCTCTTTCTTCCTCTCTCCCAGCAGGAAATTCCAGCATCATCTCTGTAAATCTATCAATCAGTTTGTATACAAGGTTTCAAAAGGAGCCCGAAAAGGCCAAATATTTATAAAAATCATCACTCGTTTATATGTTTTGTTTTCTTAGTACCAGTAATTGTGACAGAAGAAGCTGTTTTTTCCCCTCTCCTAGCGGGAAGACCAGTATATTCTCTACAAATACGACATGCAATTTTACGCAATGGGATTGCAAACCTCAAAAATGGCAGATAAACAAAAAAAAATATAAAAATACAGACTAACTTACATATTTTTGCTTTCTTTATATGAATATAATATGAAAACCTTCTGCGAATTAAGAAGTTTTTTCTACCCCTCTCCTAGCAGGAAGTATCAGCATAATCGCTATATATGTAATAGCTGGTTAATTTAACGGGCTTGTAAATCTTCAAAATGGAAGAAATAGAAAAAATATATATATATCATAAGCAATTTTCATGTTTCTTTTTGTTTTCTTTATAGTCTATAGTCTCTGAATATGAATAACTCTGAAACGAAGCAGCTCTTTCTGCCCCTCTCTTAGCCGGAAGTTCCAGCATAACCACTATAAATGTAACAATCAGTTTTGTTTTACTTTAGGCTGCAGTCTCTGCGAAAAAGAATTAAAAAAAAAAGTATAAGAGGGCTGAAAAAGAAAAAATATCTATGAAAATCACGACTCATTTACAAGCTTTAGTTTTTACCAGCATAATCTCTATAAATGTAGCAATATTTTTGAGTAAAAAAAAGTTGTAAACTCCAAAAAGAGTTGTGCACAATAAGTGTGGATGAAGAACTTCATTTCTGCCCCTCTTTTAGAAGGAAGTGTCAGCATAAGTTCTCTCAATGTAACGGCCAGTTTATTTACAAAAAGGAAGAAAAACAAAAACTATAAAAATCATAATTCATTACCTTGTTTTATTATTTTTCTTATGGCATATAGTTTCTGAATACCAATAAGACGCTCTATCTACCCCTCTCCTAGCAGGAAGTATCAGCAAAAATTGCTATTAATGTAACAACCAGTTTATGCAAAGTGATTGCAATTCAAAAGACTCCAGAAAAAAAGTCAAAATGTTTTATTAAAAACCAGCTGTTCTGTTTTTGTTTTCCTTCGGTCTGTAGTCCCTGTGAATAAGCATATTTATGTCTCTTCCTACCCAGTCTCCTAGTAGGAAGTTCCAGCATAATATCTAACCCTACTCATTACTGGAATATATCCAATCAATCAGCTGCAACATAATAACAAAACCTCTTACTAAACCAAGTCACGGACATAAAAATCCTTTATTTCCCACACTAATACGGTTTCTGATTGTCAGGTTTAAGGCATGAAGATATATACATCTAATTTTTACAGTCTATAAAGTGTTTGTCTCACAGAAATGACCGGACTGTAAATGAAGCAGCTCTCTCTTCCCCTCTCATAGCAGTAAGTCACAGCACAGTGTCCAGCATTACTCAGCACTTGATAACCAAATACTTGTACACACAGAAGAGGAAAAAGCTCAGTTATGTTCTATGCTAATCAAGCTTTCGACTGGGAAGTAGTCTGCACTTTACAGCTACAATACCATTAAAGGTTACCTGTCATTTACCTTTAATTATACCGGTACTTATTTATTAACCCGGTGTAAATGCTGCAGTTCTCCTGAATCCGGCGATGTTTTTCTTCATGTGCCACTACGTTCCTGAGATATGGCCTCCTCTTCCTTGTACAGATATCTAGTCCTCAAGAAGACACCCACAGGGAAGAGTTGATGACCACGCCCACTTGACCAACAAGAGTAGATTTACTTATAAGGAAGATTGGGCCATATCCCAGGAACGGAGAGGAGCAGAAACAAAAGAAAAACATCCCTGGGTTCAGGAAAACAGCGGCATTTACGCCGTAAAAAAAAAAGTCATGTTTATGTGAAGTGACAGGTCCTGTTTAAGACTATAACTAAGGAACTGAAGATGCAACCACTGCCAGCCATTTTGGAGGCTATTAAGAACTGTTTTTGGTCACCTAAACAAAGCTATATACAGAAACATCTCTCCACTTCTGTCGACCTTTTGTATGTTATTTCGACATTCCGGTAATGAAGATAGGAATTTTCACATCCACCCTGGAAGCTAAAATTGGAAATTTCTCACCAGTTTCCATTTTATACAATGGAGTCAGCTGTTAAGTAGAAATCAGAGAGGTAGAAAACGAAGTTCCTTGGCCACAATATGAAATTATCTCCAGGATTCCGTCCGGGCCATGTGCCGTACTGGCGACTTCGTGGGTGGTAGATCGGCCTTTTGTAAACCTGACGCACCTTGACTTGAGAGCGACTTCCACCTCCGCATCCATCATAGCTAGCACGATTCTACAGCTTATAAACCAAGGAAACGGAAACATAAGAAGCTTCTGTACATTGTATTATATTTTTCGGTTTAATGGCAATTTCAATAGTTGGATAGTCGGTCCGACCAACAGAGCCGAGGACAATGATTATAAACCCATATTTCATCTGCCCCTTGAACACCAACGTCCTCTTTGTCTCACGGCTCGCACGTAATGTTTTATGCTTTTACGACGTGATACAGCTGAAACTTGCCACTTTTTATTCTTCTCTTTCTTTTTATGCCTGCCCGTAAATTATAATCCCCCTTTTTTTCACATTTATTTCACATGTATTATTCAGATCAATCCAGAATGAAAGAAAAAAAAAAAGGAATAAAAGTTATGTAGAGCTGATTAAAAACGTCAATTTTATTAATACGGCTGCAAAACTGCGACCATTTTAAAAATCAGTCAAAAATAATTGCCGGGAGAATGAAAATTCTCCTTACACTTTATAGTGTAAGAAAACCCGCGAGGAAGACAGGCCTGAATGCAAATTACATTCATTTTCTTGACTGTAAAGTACAGACGTTCCCCTTTGGGCCAGATAAAGATGTAATCCTTGCGGAACAGCTATTTTACTACAATATATTTTTATCCTACGATGCATTCGCTACCTGAAATGTTTCCCCATAGAGGAAGAACATGAAGGTATTAAATATTAAAAAAAAAAAAAAAAGGAGGAGGAACTAAAAAAAAAATATCCGTTGCCCGGAGGGAGAGCAATGGCAGTAGAGAAAGGCGTCACTAAGAATGGTAAAGTATAAGTATACGCTACAAAGAGAATTGTGCTAATTTTACTGTGATATATAGCAAAATAACATTTTGTAATGGCAAATCTGCATACATATGTAAATCTGTTTATAGTGCCTGAAACTTGCCATAATGATACAATTGAACAAATGGATGACACATCGAAATGGAAAACGCATCTGTCGGCATTTTATAAATGATAGTACATGATGGTGGAGAACAGCTGTGATAAAATACAACGTAACATCAGGGATCCGCTACATTGACGATGTTCTGATATGTTATAGAAGTCCAGAAGGTACAACATGAAGTCTTGCTACATATGTCACCATCGTAGTTATCACAAGGTGCTGCGGATACAATGTTTCACCTCAACAAATATCTTACTCGCTTATATAGCGCCAATAATTCCACAGCGCTTTACAGACATCATCATCATCACTGTCTCCATCGGGGCTCAATCTAAAATCCCAATCAAAACAGCCTTTTCCTAAAAATAGCCTTTTCCTACAAACAGCCACCCTAGTGATCATCTGAAGGCCACTGATCCCAGCTCTGGATCATCTTTGATGCGGTCCTTTTCATTATTAAGTGTTTTACCAAGTTTGTTCCCATGTTGAGTTTCAATGTCGAAAAATTAGAAACTTCTTGTCAACATTTTTCTACATCATTTTTTATCTATTAAAAAGTTCTCTTGTGCTGCACCACAACTCTGGAATGCTCTCACTTGAAATATCAAATTAAGTTCAATGTTTCACAGTTTTAGGCACATTTTTTTCCATCATCATATAGAACACTAAAACCACCGGATATTTCTTACAACACAAGGTGGAGTCCAGGGGGGAAATCCCACCAAAGACAACATTATGGAGTTTGTACGTTCTCTGAGAATTTCCTTCCAGGTTCCGAAAAAGATATTGAATTTAGAGCTTCAATGGGGCAGTGAGTGATAAAAAGTAACAGTAGTTACCACTGCGAGTACTGGGTGGAGATCTGCAGCCGAAACTTGATGGAGATGCGATTATGACCAATTAACCCTGCAAAGCCCAGGGCGCCTGCACCGAGATAGCCGCAGCTCTACTTCTCGGTGCTTCCAGGGCCACGGCTCTTCTCCACAGTGCATCCAGGGCCACGGCTCTACTCCTTGGTGCATCCAAACCACGGCTCTACTCGGTGCATCCAGGGCCATGGCTCTACTCCTCGGTGCATACAGGGCCACGGCTCTACTCGGTGCATCCAGGGCCACGGCTCTACTCCTCGGTGCATCCAGGGCCACGGCTCTACTCCTCGGTGCATGCAGGGCCACGGCTCTACTCGGTGCATCCAGGGCCACGGCTCTACTCCTCGTGCATCCAGGGCCACGGCTCTACTCCTCGGTGCATCCAGGGCCACGGCTCTACTCCTTGGTGCATCCAGGGCCACGGCTCTACTCGGTGCATCCAGGGCCATGGCTCTACTCCTCGGTGCATACAGGGCCACGGTTCTACTCGGTGCATCCAGGGCCATGGCTCTACTCCTCGGTGCATGCAGGGCCACGGCTCTACTCGGTGCATCCAGGGCCATGGCTCTACTCCTCGTTCATCCAGGGCCACGGCTCTACTCCTCGGTGCATCCAGGGCCACGGCTCTACTCCTCAGTGCATCCAGGGCCACGGCTCTACTCCACGGTGCATCCAGGGCCACGGCTCTACTCCTCGGTGCATCCAGGGGCTCAGATCTACTCCTCGGTGCATCCAGGGCCTCAGGTCTACTCCTCGGTGCATCCAGGGCCACGGCTCTACTCCTCGGTGCATGCAGGGCCACGGCTCTACTCAGTGCATCCAGGGCCACGGCTCTACTCCTCGTACATCCAGGGCCATGGCTCTACTCCTCGGTGCATCCAGGGCCACGGCTCTACTCCTCAGTGCATCCAGGGCCACGGCTCTACTCCTCAGTGCATCCAGGGCCACGGCTCTACTCCACGGTGCATCCAGGGCCACGGCTCTACTCCTAGGTGCATCCAGGGGCTCAGATCTACTCCTCGGTGCATCCAGGGCCTCAGGTCTACTCCTCGGTGCATCCAGGGCCATGGCTCTACTCCTTGGTGCATCCAGGGCCACAGCTCTACTTGGTGCATCCAGGGCCATGGCTCTATTCCTCGGTGCATCCAGGGCCTTGGCTCTACTCGGTGCATCCAGGCCCATGGCTCTACTCCACACTGCATCCAGGGCCATGGCTCTACTCCTCGGTGCATCCAGGGCCACGGCTCTACTCCTCGGTGCATCCAGGGCCACGGCTCTACTCCTCAGTGCATCCAGGGCCACGGCTCTACTCCACGGTGCATCCAGGGCCACAGCTCTACTCCTCGGTGCATCCAGGGGCTCAGATCTACTCCTCGGTGCATCCAGGGCCTCAGGTCTACTCCTCGGTGCATCCAGGGCCATGGCTCTACTCCTTGGTGCATCCAGGGCCACAGCTCTACTTGGTGCATCCAGGGCCACAGCTCTTCTTGGTGAATCCAGGGCCATGGCTCTACTCCTCGGTGCATCCAGGGCCATGGCTCTACTCCTCAGTGCATCCAGGGCCACGGCTCTACTCCATGGTGCATCCAGGGCCACAGCTCTACTCCTCAGTGCATACAGGGTCACAGCTCTAATCCTCGGTGCATCCAGGGCCACAAGCTCTACTCCTCTGTGCATCCAGGGCCACAGCTCTACTCCACTGTGCATCCAGGGCCACGGCTCTACTCAGTGTATCCAGAGCCGAGGCTCTACTCCTCGTTGCATCCAGAGCCTCGGCTCTACTCCTAGTTGCATCCAGGGCCTAGGCTCTACTCCTCGTTGCATCCAGAGCCTCGGCTCCACTCCTAGTTGCATCCAGGGCCACAGCTCTACTTTGTGCATCCAGGGCCACGGCTCTACTCCTCGGTGCATGCAGGGCCACGGCTCTACTTCTCTGTGCATCCAGGGCCACGGCTCTACTCCACAGTGCATCCAGGGCCTCGGCTCTACTCGGTGCATCCAGGGCCACAGGTCTACTCCACAGTGCATCCAGGACCACGGCTCTACTCCACAGTGCATCCAGGGCCTCAGCTCTACTTCACAGTGAATCCAGGGCCTCGGCTCTACTCGGTGCATCCTGGACCTCGGCTCTACTCGGTGTATCCAGGGCCACAGCTCTACTCCTAGGTACATCCAGGGCCACAGCTCTAATCCTAGGTACATCCAGGGCCACGGCTCTACTCCACAGTGTATCCAGGGCCTCGGTTCTACTCCACAGTGCATCCAGGGCCACAGCTCTACTCCTAGGTACATCCAGGGCCTCGGCTCTACTCCTAGGTACATCCAGGGCCACGGCTCGTCTCCTAGGTACATCCAGGGCCACAGCTCTACTCCTAGGTACATCCAGGACCACGGCTCTACTCCTAGGTACATCCAGGGCCACGGCTCTACTCCTAGGTGCATCCAGGGCCTCGGCTCTACTCCTAGGTGCATCCAGGGCCACAGCTCTACTCCTAGGTACATCCAGGACCACGGCTCGTCTCCTAGGTGCATCCAGGGCCACGGCTCTACTCCTCGGTGCATCCAGGGCCACTTATAGTCCCAGGTGGGCTAGTATGTAAAGTGGAGCATACCAGCATATACAATGATGGACACTGCTGTACTTATTGCTTATTACAATACTGATTTCAACATTCCCATAATTATGGCTAAGAATCAATGTCGGGGCTCTTGGATGAGTTTTTACAGATGATCAAGTCATTTTAACAGATTCTCCAATCAATCATTTTGCTGAATGTTCTGTTTCCAATGAAAGAAAAGTGTTAATTAATAGCTGACATTATTTAGCATTTGCTTTCATTAAATTATGGAACCTTTTCACATAAAAGATGAAATATCAGCTTCTCCCTAAATATGCCCCCAGCCGGCAACATGCCAACTGAATGTACGCAGGGTAGATGAATTATAACGTGATATTCCCATGAATATTTATGCCGCTTGTTCGGAGGCTGAATATTAAATGTCATGGGTTGCCCTTAATATTCACACAAAAAGTGCAATTGTTACTGTACCTTACTGATGATAGATTATAAGGCTGGAGCTACACAACAACATTTGGCCTCACATTAGTATCGCAAAAAATTGCTAAATTACCGTAACTAATCCTATGGTTTCCCCTAATTCTTGTCTTCCTGCAGTCACCACTAGGGGGAGCTCACTGCACACTGTTTTATAGAGTTCAATGTACAGTATGCAGTAAACTTGTGAGCTCCCCCTAGTGGTGGCTGCAGGTAGTGAACAGTCATCATTTAATGCTTTGTCTATGGTAGAGATGAAAAATCAAGAGTTATCCCTCCTATTAAGATATATAATGTTAATCAGCACAGAATATTGAACTTATAAAAAATAAGTGAGTTAAAAATGGAGATTCGCTTATGTACAATTTTTCCCGGAGCAGGCAATCATTTTTTTCTCCATGCCTTTACCTGCAAAATGGACATACATGGGACAGTCGTCGGACTGAATCCTACAAAAAAACGAATGTTAGATGATATACTGTTACATTCTCTCATTTTTTAAAAAGGTTTGTAAACTTTTGCAGCCTGAAGACTTTAGAAAACTTTGCAAATCGCCTTGAGTGTATGCAGCTCCTATGCAGAGCTAGGTGTTTCCATAGTAACAGACTACAAGCACACCCTGTGTAGTCTGATGCTGCAGTCAGGCATCACTTTATTCTTTTCACCTCCTATGACCCATTCTTCATAGATACAGACCTGACCTTGGGGAATCCGCTGGTTCACCGCCGGTGTGTGGCGGGAAGTCTCCTCGTTACGGTGAAGGTTATTCTTTACAGGGTGCAGCACTTTCTTACCTCCATCATCCTGTCTGTTCCAATCTGTATTCTGCACACATTCAATGTGCGGCGCGCGGCTGCGAGCAAACACTTTTCCATCGCTCGGTGCACAGAGGAGCGGATTACGCGGCGCTTTCATGCGGCTCTCATCTGTTTGCTTTGTCTTTGGATGGGAAGTGGATGCATCGGGAACCGGACGGCTTTACTATGTTTCTGCCTCACAATGTAACATGAATATAGAACGCTGCTGTGCAAAACGGTACAAAAAAAAAATAGTGCTGCACCCCGCGATTCTGTGCAGCCCCTCGCTAAACCAACAGGTCTGTGAGAGCCAGAATTACTGCTGGGCGGTCGGCGATCAGATACTGATTTCAATAAAATGATATTTAATGATGTAAAAAAACATATAATGTGATTTTCTGTTTTTTATTTTTAGATTCTGTCTCTCTTAGGTGAAGTGAACCTACGATAAGAATTACAGACCTCTCTATCCTCTGCAGGGGGGAAAACCTGTAAAATCGGCAGCGATTCAGATACCGTACTTATTTTCCCAACTGTATATACTGTGTATATATATATATATCTACTATATAATTGTCTAAGCGTCACTTCCGTCTTTCTTTCTATTTTTCCTTCTGTCTGTCACGGATATTCATTGGTCGCGGCCTCTGTCTGTCATGGAAATCCAAGTCGCTGATTGGTCGTGGCAAAACTCCCACGACCATTGCCAAGACCAATCAGTAACGGGCACAGTCCGGCGGCAACATGGCCGCTCCTTCCTCCCCGCAGTCAGTGCCCGCTCCGTACTCCCCTCCAGTCAGCGCTCACACAGGGTTAATGGCAGCGCTAATGGACCGCGTTATGCCGCGGTGTAACGCACTCCATTAATGCCGCTATTAACCCCGTGTGACCAACTTTTTTACTATTGAGGCTGCCTATGCAGCCTCAATAGTAAAAAGATCTAATATTAAAAATAATAAAAAAATAAAAAATCATCATATACTCACATTCCGGCGCCTTTCCCGCTCCTCGCGACGCTCCGGTGACTGCTCCATGTAAGCGGCAGGTTCCGGTGGCAACGATGGTATGCGACAAGGACCTGCCATGACGGCATGGTCATGTGACCGCGACGTCATCACAGGTCCTGCGCCCATACCAACCCTGGGACCGGAAGCTTCCGCGTGCACCGCACACAGGGCCAGGACTTCACTGGAGGGTGAGTATATGTTTATTTTTTATTTTAAGTCTGTATACTACATGGCTCTGTGCTGTATACTCCGTCGCTGTGCAATATACTACGTGGCTGGGCAATATACTACATGGCTGGGCAATATACTACGTGACTGGGCAATATACTATGTGGGCTGTGCAATATACTACGTGGCTGGGCAATATACTCCGTCGCTGTGCAATATACTACGTGGCTGGGCAATATACTACGTGACTGGGCAATATACTACGTGGCTGGGCAATATACTATGTGGCTGGGCAATATACTACGTGGCTGGGCAATATACTACATGACTGGGCAATATACTACGTGGCTGGGCAATATACTACATGGCTGGGCAATATACTACGTGGCTGGGCAATATACTACGTGGCTGGGCAATATACTACGTGGCTGGGCAATATACTACGTGGGCTGTGCAATATACTACGTGACTGGGCAATATACTACGTGACTGGGCAATATACTACATGGCTGGACAATATACTACGTGGCTGGGCAATATACTACGTGGCTGGGCAATATACTACGTGGCTGGGCAATATACTACATGGCTGGGCAATATACTACGTGGCTGGGCAATATACTACGTGGCTGGGCAATATACTACGTGGCTGGGCAATATACTACGTGGGCTGTGCAATATACTACGTGACTGGGCAATATACTACGTGACTGGGCAATATACTACATGGCTGGGCAATATACTACGTGGACATGCATATTCTAGAATACTCGATGTGTTAGAATCGGGCCACCATCTAGTATATATATGTATATATTTATATATAAAACATAGTACACACTCACTACATATACACACACATACACACACACACACACACATATATATACGGTATATAACATAGTACACACATTACATATACACATATATATATATACAGTCATGGCCAAAAGTATTGACACCCCTGCAATTCTGTCAGATAATACTCAGTTTCTTCCTGAAAATGATTGCAATCACAAATTATTTGGTAGTATTATCTTCATTTAATTTGTCTTAAATGAAAAACACAAAAGAGAATGAAGCAAAAAGCAAAACATTGATAATTTCACACAAAACTCCAAAAATGGGCCAGACAAAAGTATTGGCACCCTCAGCCTAATACTTGGTTGCACAACCTTTAGCCAAAATAACTGCGACCAACCGCTTCCGGTAACCATCAGTGAGTTTCTTACAATGCTCTGCTGGAATTTTAGACCATTCTTCTTTGGCAAACTGCTCCAGGTCCCTGATATTTGAAGGCGCCTTCTCCAAACTGCCATTTTTAGATCTCTCCACAGGGGTTCTATGGGATTCAGGTCTGGACTCATTGCTGGCCACCTTAGAAGTCTCCAGTGCTTTCTCTCAAACCATTTTCTAGTGCTTTTTGAAGTGTGTTTTGGGTCATTGTCCTGCTGGAAGACCCATGACCTCTGAGGGAGACCCAGCTTTCTCACACTGGGCCCTACATTATGCTGCAAAATTTGTTGGTAGTCTTCAGACTTCATAATGCCATGCACACGGTCAAGCAGTCCAGTGCCAGAGGCAGCAAAGCAACCCCAAAACATCAGGGAACCTCCGCCATGTTTGACTGTAGGGACCGTGTTCTTTTCTTTGAATGCCTCTTTTTTTCTCCTGTAAACTCTATGTTGATGCCTTTGCCCAAAAAGCTCTACTTTTGTCTCATCTGACCAGAGAACATTCTTCCAAAATGTTTTAGGCTTTTTCAGGTAAGTTTTGGCAAACTCCAGCCTGGCTTTTTTATGTCTCGGGGTAAGAAGTGGGGTCTTCCTGGGTCTCCTACCATACAGTCCCTTTTCATTCAGATGCCGACGGATAGTACGGGTTGACACTGTTGTACCCTCGGACTGCAGGGCAGCTTGAACTTGTTTGGATGTTAGTCGAGGTTCTTTATCCAACATCCGCACAATCTTGCGTTGAAATTTCTTGTCAATTTATCTTTTCCGTCCACATCTAGGGAGGTTAGCCACAGTGCCATGGGCTTTACACTTCTTGATGACACTGCGCACGGTAGACACAGGAACATTCAGGTCTTTGGAGATGGACTTGTAGCCTTGAGATTGCTCATGCTTCCTCACTATTTGGTTTCTCAAGTCCTCAGACAGTTCTTTGGTCTTCTTTCTTTTCTCCATGCTCAATGTGGTCACACAAGGACACAGGACAGAGGTTGAGTCAACTTTAATCCATGTCAGCTGGCTGCAAGTGTGATTTAGTTATTGCCAACACCTGTTAGGTGCCACAGGTAAGTTACAGGTGCTGATAATTACACTAATTAGAGAAGCATCACAGGATTTTTCCAACAGTGCCAATACTTTTGTCCACCCCGTTTTTTATGTTTGGTGTGGAAATATATCCAATTTGGCTTTAGGACAATTCTTTTTATGTTTTTTTCATTTAAGACAAATTAAATGAAGATAATAATACCAAATTATTTGTGATTGCAATCATTTTCAGGAAGAAACTGAGTATTATCTGACAGAATTGCAGGGGTGTGAATACTTTTGGCCATGACTGTATAAAACATAGTACACACTCACTACATATACACACACACACATATATATATATATATATAAAACATAGTACACACTCACTACATACATACGCCCTGTACATACTCACCACATACACAGTATATATGCACACTCACGATACACACTCATTACTCCTAAAAAATAACTATTAGAATAAATCATAAATTGTAATTACACTTTTTCCAGTGGAGAATCAGGGTCATGTATCTAATATTCCGTGACTTCCATGTTTCCCTTGTACAATGCAGATTGCCCTCATTATTACCAGTCACATCTCCGCTGTCTCCTCCGTCAGGTCTCACAGAATTGTCGCTTGTCACGGAGCGTCAGCGCTGCAGATACGGACACTCTGCTAATTCTTTGCTATGCACATTAATATTCGGTGAGCGCAGTCTAATGTATCAGCTTATTTTACTGAGTGTCATTTATTTGCTCTTACGAAATGGTGAGAAGACTGATGAGATGTTACCGGCTCCAGGAGAAGGTTCTAAAAAGTGTCAGAAATGCCAATCAATAAGTTTGGATACTGACATTGAGTGGAACATTCACCCAAAGTAAAACTCCGCTTTGGTGGTGGTGGACTCTTGGCCTGACTAATAAATATCGCTCGGTTTCCGCAGAGGGAGAATATAACCCAATCTACATCCAGAAGGTTCTAGAGCAGGAGGAGCGGAGAGGATGGATATATAGTTTTATTAGGAAAGTTCCAGTATAACACGTCATATTATTTTAAATCCTGCTCTTGTTTCACTACAGAGTCCAGAAGATTCTTCTCGGAAATTCATATCCTTCACTGGATCAGTACGAGTAGGAAGAGCCAATGCTCATGCTTGGCATAAGAGTCCAGTGGGTGGTCCTGCTCAATGAGCATGCATACAGAGAAAAAGGCCAGTCAGTCACTGAGGACCACCCACTGGACTCCTAGGCCCAGAATAAATAGGGATTTATTGAATGAACTAAATATAGGCTCAATTTGTGGAAATCCAGCCGATGTACTTGGATGAGCTCCCTGGAAAACAAACGCAAGTTCGTTCTCTTCCAGAAGGTAGAAGCCCATGTCTCTGGTGCCACCTAGAGCTACTGAAAGTACAACCTGTAAGGGGTATGTACGCTCCTAGGTTGCCGCCAGGTCCACACAGGCATGAAACTTCTTGGTGCAAACTGGAAAGTTTATTATACGCCATAAACTTTTAACAAGAAGGAAAACAAAACGGCTTTTCCTTCAGCATAAAGTCCAACAAAACAGAGAAAGAACTGTCCATATAATAGTACGGGCTCGCACGTTTAGATACCAGTTCTGCTCTCTCAGACTCTGGCAGAGACAAAGCAACATATACAAGCACTTTCCGGTTCCACACACTGACCATGAATGAGGCAGCTGAACTGCCTTAAATAGGCAACTCCAAGGCCAGAAACTGGAGACATGGGAACGGCCAGTCCAGCCCAGCTCTTCTGGCTGTTCCTAAAACCCAGACCAATAATCTAGGCCCATTAAAAAAAGAAAACATTCAGCACTATCTATGCTGGAACCTGCTTCCCTGGTTCTTACATCATCGAGGCTAGCCACCTTCATGAAACATACCCCCCATCCAGGACTTGTCTGGCTGCAACCTTACAAACCCAAAAAAGAGCCCAGAAACGTGACTGCAGATTTCAGTCAGGCCTTTAGTCAACAGTTTAAGGGTACAACAATTTTGGAAGAACAAAATTACCATCGATTTAACAAACTGTAATTAACTAAGAGGATATTGGTCATTTTTAAAAGCGTAAAAACGTTAATGTCCCCTTAGGTGTATCGCATTGTACTTGCCAAGCCTTTGTGAATATTGGTCTTGCGTCAGCAAGAACGGAGGACAAGTTTGTATCGAGAATAATGAAGTTCCCTTTATATACGAGTGATACAAAACCGATTGAAGTAAGAGCTATACATTTATCCAGAATGATAGAGGCAACTTTCTTGTAACTCTATATATGTGTAAGGTGGACGATGAAGAAGGAGCACAGGGTACTTTTGTCACGGTGGTGGACTACAACCGAATCATTCACCAGTAAAGTCCCACTAGAACTAATCAGATGTACAGACGGCCATATTACGGCACAAAGTATGAGAAGACCCAAGACTCATCACACTAGGAAAGACCTGGTGGAGAAGAACGAGCAGCAACATTATTGGTGGAGATACCATGAAAGTTGAAGCCTGAAGTTGAGAAGCTTGAAGACTCCAGGTGTTTTACCACTTGGATAGAACAGAAGCATTACATTTCAATGTAGGTTGAGGTCTGGAGTTAACTGAAACAGAAAAAAAGAAAACTTTTGCCGCAGGTGATGCCAACAGGACTAAAGGGGGGAACGTGGGTAAGGATGGTGGGAGAGGTCTACAACCCACCCATATCAAAGCCACGAGTACACAAGGCAGTAGTGCCAAGCTATGGGTTTTACAGCCCCACCCAATTAATTAACACATTTTTTGGATTTCAACAAATTAAGGGAAGATCTTAATCGTGCAGAGTCATGGTAACTGGGGATACCGAATATAAATGGGGCATGTTTAAGGATATACTACTAGAATCCTGTAGAAAACTAACTTACTGTATACTCTCTGGTAATAAAACATTTAAGAATAAGACAAATTTGGAGTGCCGAATTTATGTCTATTTATCTACTACACAGGATCCGGATTTGTGCACCCATTCACAGAAGTGTTGTGGCTATCTTTCAGGAATAAAAAGAAACCCTTATGGATAAATAAGAGAGTACAAAGTTTAATAAAACAAAGGACATTCAAAATCTTCAAGGCAAAGAATACAGAAATAGCATTCCATGAGTATAAATATCTCAATAGAAAATGTAAAAAAGAAATCAAGCTACAAAGCTATTTATAGGGAAACAAATCGCCAGCAACATTAAAATAAAACATAAATTCATCAATGCCAAAAAGAAAAAAAAACGGATGGTATTGGCCCCTTAAAAGATGATAAATTATAGAGGACAAACAAAAGGCTGAGATATTAAACAGGCACTTTTCATCCGTGCTCACCAAATGTCTGTTCCAGGGATCATTCAACAAGGTAAAAATCAAAGTTCACCACCTGATATAACTAGGGAGCAGTGGGCACCACAAGGATCAGTGCTGGGAGCAGTGGGCACCACAAAAATCTGTACTGGGAGCAGTGGCTACTACAGGGGTCTGTACTGGGACCGATTCTTTTTAACCTCTTTATTAATGATCTTGTGGATGGGCTGAGCGTAAAGTGTCCGTCTGATTCTGATTCTTTTCTGACGACACCAAGCTATGTAGGATACTAAAATCTGACCCCAACATTGCAATATGAACAATCTGGATGAGACGTCTGATGGGCAAACACTTATCAGATGAGGTGTAATGTAGATAAATGTAGAGTAATCACTGAGGACGGAGTAATCCTATTGCTGCATATACATTAGATGGGAGAATACTCGGGACCACAGAACAGGTGAAGGACGGGGGATTCTGGGTACAAGTAAGCTGAGCAGCAGCACTCAATGTCAGGCAGCGGCCTCAAAAGCAAACAAGATTTTAGGGTGTATAAAAAGAGATAAAATCCCGCAATCCCAACGTATTGTTACCACTGGTGAGGCCACATCTAGAATATGGGATCCAGTTTTGGGCTCCACATGTAAAAAAGGATATTCAGAAATGATGGATGGAAACCTCTCCTATGTTACACGGGATAGAGGCCACTCGTATGATGGAAGGTTGGAAAAGTTGGGCTTGTTTAGCTTAGAAGAAAGACGCCTCATTTACATGTATAATATATGTGTGGTCAGTACAGAGGACGGCACCTGACTTATTCCTTCCAAGGACCATACTAAGGACCAGGGAACACTCATTACGGGTGGAAGAAAGGAGATTCCAGCAGCTAAATAGGAAAGGGTTCTTTGCAGTTAGAGCAGTCAGAATGTGGAATGCCGACCACAAGAGGTAGTAATGGCCGACACTATAACAGCTTTTATACAAGGGCCGGACGATTTCCTCAGTACACAGAACATTGGGGGTAATAGATAAATTAGTGATGAAATGTACAATTGGTGGAGAAAGGGTGAACTTGATGGACCGAGGTCTTTTTTCATCCTATGTAACTATGTAAAAACTATGAATCAATTTGCTCAGCTCCTCCTGCTGCCCATAGGGCGGACGCCATGTCGAACATGAAAGGTTCCTTTTAAGGAAATTCCTAAATGTGGCTCCAGGGTGAAACGTCTCTCGAAAAGAGATGATGGATTTTTGTTTCTAGATCATTCGAGGATATTTGCCATAAAAATCCTACAAGGAGCCGGTCTATGTATCATTATGGGTGAAGTGCGGAGCAGTAATGCAGGAAATGTTCCCATAAGAAATGAACGGAATGAATGTTTAATGGGGGAACATTAAAGGCTCCGAAACTGGAGTGAGAACGAAGTCTAACGAATGATCCACGATTCTGTCTGGAATGATAAAACAGTTTCCTCCCCACATAATATGCGGCACCATCTGGCGCCGATGCTTTAGCAAAGAGTTATCATATGGAAGTGAAGAACAAAACAATTTAACTGCTGAAGGTATTAAAAAAATCTGTCAGGCTCCAGAGACTGTTTTTTGTCCCTGACGAATTAATGGTGAAAACATTATGAAACATTTAATCCACTATTAGTGAGCACCGAGTGACTAAAATAGGGCGGATTAGAAAATATATGGACGGAGGCGGATAACAGCACAAGATGGGTCACTAGTCATGGGCACCACCCAACGCAGCGCCATCTGACCGGGAAGTGGTGGGAGATGCCTCACCTTACTGCACAAAGTGTCTGAGTACCGGGCATCTCACCCACGGCTGCCCCTTCATGACTGAAGGAAGTCGGGGATGGCCAGCACCCACGGGGCATAACTGGCACACATTGGTGGTGGCTGACACACAGTTCAAAAGCCCTGTGCACATTGAGGTGTCCGCCGCATGTTGGGGGTGGCTGGGACACATTGGACATCGCTGCCACATTTTTTGGGTGGCCCTCAAATCAAGGAAAATAGAAAAAATTGGACTCCGGCTCAACAGGACTGGATTTTCCTTTTCTTTTCCAAAAGAAATACTGGACGTGGTTGTCATTCTTTCGGGGAAGTATGACCACAATAGGAGTGTCTTGCACACATTGGGTTTTGGTGGCACATGAGTGGCTGGCACACATAGGGTTTCGCAGGCACAAAAGTGGCTGGCACACATTGGGTTTTGGTGGCACGTGAGTGGCTGGCACACATTGGGTTTTCGTGGCACGTGAATGGCTGGCACACATTGGGTTTTGGTGGCACGTGAGTGGCTGGCACACATTGGGTTTTGGTGGCACGTGAGTGGCTGGCACACATTGGGTTTTGGTGGCACGTGAGTGGCTGGCACACATTGGGTTTTGGTGGCACGTGAGTGGCTGGCACACATTGGATTTTAGTGGCACATGAATGGCTGGCACACATTGGGTTTTGGTGGCATGTGAATGGCTGGCACACATTGGGTTTTGGTGGCACTTGAATGGTTGGCACACATTTTTAGAAGAAGAGGGGACGGGAAGAAAAACATTAGACTCGAACAAAGACGACCCAGGAAAACATACTCAGAAGGGAGGTAAGAACATTTCTAAAACAATCCACAGTGAGGAGATTGGAACAAAACAAAATCCTCTAAACTGCATGCTCGCAAACGCCAGAAGCCTGACAAACAAGATGGAAGAACTAGAAGCAGAAATATCTACAGGTAACTTTGACATAGTGGGAATAACCGAGACATGGTTAGATGAAAGCTATGACTGGGCAGTTAACTTACAGGGTTACAGTCTGTTTAGAAAGGATCGTAAAAATCGGAGAGGAGGAGGGGTTTGTCTCTATGTAAAGTCTTGTCTAAAGTCCACTTTAAGGGAGGATATTAGCGAAGGGAATGAGGATGTCGAGTCCATATGGGTTGAAATTCATGGAGGGAAAAATGGTAACAAAATTCTCATTGGGGTCTGTTACAAACCCCCAAATATAACAGAAAGCATGGAAAGTCTACTTCTAAAGCAGATAGATGAAACTGCAACCCATAATGAGGTCCTGGTTATGGGGGACTTTAACTACCCGGATATTAACTGGGAAACAGAAACCTGTGAAACCCATAAAGGCAACAGGTTTCTGCTAATAACCAAGAAAAATTATCTTTCACAATTGGTGCAGAATCCAACCAGAGGAGCAGCACTTTTAGACCTAATACTATCTAATAGACCTGACAGAATAACAAATCTGCAGGTGGTTGGGCATTTAGGAAATAGCGACCACAATATTGTGCAGTTTCACCGGTCTTTCACTAGGGGGACTTGTCAGGGAGTCACAAAAACACTGAACTTTAGGAAGGCAAAGTTTGACCAGCTTAGAGATGCCCTTAATCTGGTAGACTGGGACAATATCCTCAGAAATGAGAATACAGATAATAAATGGGAAATGTTTAAGAACATCCTAAATAGGCAGTGTAAGCGGTTTATACCTTGTGGGAATAAAAGGACTAGAAATAGGAAAAACCCAATGTGGCTAAACAAAGAAGTAAGACAGGCAATTAACAGTAAAAAGAAAGCATTTGCACTACTAAAGCAGGATGGCACCATTGAAGCTCTAAAAAACTATAGGGAGAAAAATAATTTATCTAAAAAACTAATTAAAGCTGCCAAAAAGGAAACAGAGAAGCACATTGCTAAGGAGAGTAAAACTAATCCCAAACTGTTCTTCAACTATATCAATAGTAAAAGAATAAAAACTGAAAATGTAGGCCCCTTAAAAAATAGTGAGGAAAGAATGGTTGTAGATGACGAGGAAAAAGCTAACATATTAAACACCTTCTTCTCCACGGTATTCACGGTGGAAAATGAAATGCTAGGTGAAATCCCAAGAAACAATGAAAACCCTATATTAAGGGTCACCAATCTAACCCAAGAAGAGGTGCGAAACCGGCTAAATAAGATTAAAATAGATAAATCTCCGGGTCCGGATGGCATACACCCACGAGTACTAAGAGAACTAAGTAATGTAATAGATAAACCATTATTTCTTATTTTTAGTGACTCTATAGCGACAGGGTCTGTTCCGCAGGACTGGCGCATAGCAAATGTGGTGCCAATATTCAAAAAGGGCTCTAAAAGTGAACCTGGAAACTATAGGCCAGTAAGTCTAACCTCTATTGTTGGTAAAATATTTGAAGGGTTTCTGAGGGATGTTATTCTGGATTATCTCAATGAGAATAACTGTTTAACTCCATATCAGCATGGGTTTATGAGAAATCACTCCTGTCAAACCAATCTAATCAGTTTTTATGAAGAGGTAAGCTATAGGCTGGACCACGGTGAGTCATTGGACGTGGTATATCTCGATTTTTCCAAAGCGTTTGATACCGTGCCGCACAAGAGGTTGGTACACAAAATGAGAATGCTTGGTCTGGGGGAAAATGTGTGTAAATGGGTTAGTAACTGGCTTAGTGATAGAAAGCAGAGGGTGGTTATAAATGGTATAGTCTCTAACTGGGTCGCTGTGACCAGTGGGGTACCGCAGGGGTCAGTATTGGGACCTGTTCTCTTCAACATATTCATTAATGATCTGGTAGAAGGTTTACACAGTAAAATATCGATATTTGCAGATGATACAAAACTATGTAAAGCAGTTAATACAAGAGAAGATAGTATTCTGCTACAGATGGATCTGGATAAGTTGGAAACTTGGGCTGAAAGGTGGCAGATGAGGTTTAACAATGATAAATGTAAGGTTATACACATGGGAAGAGGGAATCAATATCACCATTACACACTGAACGGGAAACCACTGGGTAAATCTGACAGGGAGAAGGACTTGGGGATCCTAGTTAATGATAAACTTACCTGGAGCAGCCAGTGCCAGGCAGCAGCTGCCAAGGCAAACAGGATCATGGGGTGCATTAAAAGAGGTCTGGATACACATGATGAGAGCATTATACTGCCTCTGTACAAATCCCTAGTTAGACCGCACATGGAGTACTGTGTCCAGTTTTGGGCACCGGTGCTCAGGAAGGATATAATGGAACTAGAGAGAGTACAAAGGAGGGCAACAAAATTAATAAAGGGGATGGGAGAACTACAATACCCAGATAGATTAGCGAAATTAGGATTATTTAGTCTAGAAAAAAGACGACTGAGGGGCGATCTAATAACCATGTATAAGTATATAAGGGGACAATACAAATATCTCGCTGAGGATCTGTTTATACCAAGGAAGGTGACGGGCACAAGGGGGCATTCTTTGCGTCTGGAGAAGAGAAGGTTTTTCCACCAACATAGAAGAGGATTCTTTACTGTTAGGGCAGTGAGAATCTGGAATTGCTTGCCTGAGGAGGTGGTGATGGCGAACTCAGTCGAGGGGTTCAAGAGAGGCCTGGATGTCTTCCTGGAGCAGAACAATATTGTATCATACAATTATTAGGTTCTGTAGAAGGACGTAGATCTGGGGATTTATTATGATGGAATATAGGCTGAACTGGATGGACAAATGTCTTTTTTCGGCCTTACTAACTATGTTACTATGTTATGTTACTATGTTACATTTGTTTTGGTGGCATGTGAATGGCTGGCACACATTGGGTTTTGGTAGCACATGAATGGCTGGCACACATTGTGTTTTGGTGGCACGTGAGTGGCTGGCACACATTGAGTTTCACTGGCACGTGAGTGGCTGGCACACATTGGGTTTTGGTGGCACGTGAGTGACTGGCACACATTGGGTTTCACTGGCACGTGAGTGGCTGGCACACATTGGGTTTCACTGGCACGTGAGTGGCTGGCACACATTGGGTTTTGGTGGCACGTGAATGGCTGGCACATATTGGGTTTCGCTGGCACGTGAGTGGCTGGCATGGATCAAAGTGTGACTGGCGGGGGTCTATGCTCCATAACCACCAATCATTACCCTGAACTGTGAACATTGCAGACACAAGATTGTAGGTGGATCCCAAGGATCATGGTTCTTGTACTGCAGGAGATATCTGCCACTTCTGTGAAGGGTACTTGATCTGTTAATCTAATGTCAGGAGTCCAGTGGGCGGTTCTAATCAATGTTTGGACGTTTTCCTTATTCAGAGAGAGCTGTCAATCACTAAGTAGCACCTCCCACTGGACTCCAAACTCGGAATAAAATGATTGTAATATGGAGTTATACTAAATATTGGCCTACAAACCATATATCAATCTGCTCGGCTCCTCCTGCTCTATAAGATGCTGCACCGATGGGGCTGCGTGCACGGTGTCGTGGGCTCCCTATAATTAATTAGTGTAGGAGCATTTGGCCTGTAAACATGAAGAAGCATTGTATTCGATGCCTCGAAGTGTTATGGACGCCCCCGCTACGTGGTGCAGAACAGACAGCGCTCCAAGGCAATTAGTGCATCCTTGTTGGACAGTCAGACACGGGGGTACGGCGGATGCAACCACGTAATCCTTCTCGGCCAATCAGCTGGAGGCTCTAATTACCGTCTGGGTGTCCGGAGCACGTTGTAATTAGGTCGCCTAATGATTGAAGATGGGATATAATGTAACACATGAAATCTCCGCTTCTATCTTGCTGCATAATGCCAGACATTTACAGAGAGGCTCCTGATCTGTAATTAGCCGCCATTACCGCTCCGCGGCCGGATCGCATTCACCGAGTCATTTCCTCGAGAGGTGCACGGCGGCGCACTCAGGTGTCTGAGAAAGGAGCAGTAATTCTGGATTATGGGCTATTATTGACACGATCATCATCAAGCAGGCTGACTCCTCCGGCCTGATAACCTCTTCAGGGATTATCCTGTACCGGCCTGTAACTTTCCGCGTACTGCACAGTCTAGAAATATCGACAGGACTAGACTAAAAGATAGTTTTTATAAAAGGAGAATATATTTATGACCATGGTCAAAGTGGTAAGATGGGTCATAACCAACGTCTGTACTGGGGAAGCCGAGGAACATCCGATAAAGATCCCATTACAGCTGATCAAAAAGATTTGCAGAAGTTTGGGTCTGGTGTCCATGTTGGTACTCCAGGGCAGCCGAACCAGGACTTCTCATGACTGCTCCTCTTCACACGACGGCTCCTCTTCACACGACGGCTCCTCTTCACACGACGGCTCCTCTTCACACGACGGCTCCTCTTCTCACGACGGCTCCTCTTCTCACGACGGCTCCTCTTCACACGACGGCTCCTCTTCTCACGACGGCTCCTCTTCTCACGACGGCTCCTCTTCACACGACGGCTCCTCTTCACACGACGGCTCCTCTTCTTATGACGGCTCCTCTTCACACGACGGCTCCTCTTCACACAACGGCTCCTCTTCACACGACGGCTCCTCTTCTCACGATGGCTCCTCTTCACACGACGGCTCCTCTTCACACGATGGCTCCTCTTCTCACGACGGCTCCTTTTCTTACGACGGCTCCTCTTCACATGACGGCTCCTTTTCTTACGATGGCTCCTCTTCACACGACGGCTCCTCTTCACACGACGGCTCCTCTTCACACGACGGCTCCTCTTCACACGACGGCACCTCTTCACACGACGGCTCCTCTTCACACGACGGCTCCTCTTCTCACGACGGCTCGGGTGCTAAGTAATCACAAGAGGCATTCAGGATGGCGGCAGGGAAGTTTGCTCATTCTTGCCATCCTCGAGAAGAGTCCACAGGGCAGAACAAAATGTGGCAAGCGCAGCGCAAAACGTTTTGGCATGATGCCCAACAAAACTATATAGGATATGCCCCCAAGTACATAAGGCTTGTTAATACCAAAAAGTACATATGATCCTATGAAACAAATATAGAGTGCACTCCAGAAACCCTAACTAAAAAAGGTACTGACCTCTATACCGGACCCTCTAAATAAACTGATGCCGAGTGACATTGGATACAATTTATATTCAGCCCTTAGATCTTGATGTACGTAACTTTCTCTATGGATGAGCCTCAGATATGGAGAACTATCTACAGTTCTCTTGCAGTACCAGTCACAACCATGGACAAGAGTAGCACTGTTTCCCCAAAAAGCACATCTTCTTTTTCTAATCCTATAAAACAGCCATATTCTGCCGCAATCCCCCTTCAAGCAAAATACCCCAAAATACACTTAATCTGGGTCTTGAAGTCACTTGCTCACATCATTAATAATGCAGCGAGTCTCCGCACTGAGCAGGAGGGAAAGCCTCGTACCGTGAAGGCTAAGGCCTGCCGGCAGCTGGCATCTGTTTGTGGCTCACGTAGTCTAAGATTCCCCCGGGAAATGTTAAGACTTTCAAGTAGCATCCAAAAAAATATTGTCTGTTCCCGCACTAGGTGCTCCGTAATAGATAGCCATGAAATGGGATTGATAAGCGGCAGCGGTTTGGTGACTAATGGAGGAAAATGCAGAATATACACAGACCGGCCGGTGATATGTGGCGGACGAGTCCCCAGAGCCCGGACTGCTGCCTCCAATACTCCCACCATCCAACCACACAGGGACTTGTAACTGTCAGCTTTCTGTATGTCACCATCACCAGTAAAAAAAACCTGACTCCCGGGTGGAAATATCGAAAATATACAAAAAAAAAAGTGCAAAAATTCTGAATAATTGCCCCGAGGTCCAATCTGCTCTGATGCTATTCTGTAATTCTATAAAATGCAAACAAAAGCACATAAGGAATATACTACAAGTCCCAGCAGACCAGCCGGATATCCCATATCAGACTTGACTGTAAGGTAATTTCCTGCAGCAGGAGCCTCCCCCCAGTATGTTGGTATGACACGCTGACGATCAAACCCTTAGTAGAGTTCACGATGACCAGCAATCAAAGCGACGAGAAAGAAATTACCCTCTATATTTAGAGAACCCCTATCCTCTAAAAGTTTTCTAAAAGATTATGACAAAGAAACTACGACTAACAGTTGACACATCTCAGTTTTATATTCCTGAATGGTAATCTTATTTTACTTAAATGCATATATTTTGGGCTAAACATAATTTTCACAATTGTTTTTTTTATTTAAAAAAAAAAAAATCACCATTTTGCCTTGATAGGCTCCCTGTTTCCCTGAACTTTGCTGGCTGCAGAATGAGTTAACTGAGAATCCATTAGTGAGCTCAGTCTGACCAGAGTTTCCAACTCTTACTGGAAATCTTCCTTCCATGCTGGTTTATGACCAAGTCCATCCCAACGTTTATGTGGTCTGTGATCATAAATCAGCACAGTAGGAAAAAAAAACCCATTCCTCCATAGAATCGGTCTCTTGGCGGAGCGGCTCTTTACATTTCCTGTACCCTGCTTATCAGTCATAAGAGGACAAGAGGCGGCATTTTACTCATTGCGTCTCCCGGCGTTCTCTCCGATTGTTCGCCTGGTTGAGATTCGCCTCCTAATTCCCCTTGAAGTGTTCCCTCTTTCTCGAGCAGACTGCGACGCGATGGCTTCACGCTGAACTGGCAGCTCCCAGCAATAGTCTGACTACTGAGTGACTCCATGGAAGGAAGTAATTAGGGTGATTGAAAGACGTGAGCGGGAAACGGCTGCACCAAGAAGAATAGCAAAATCAGACACAACCGAGAAGACCGACCCCCGCCGCCAGGCCTTGTGGGGGCTACGTTTATGGATATTGTGGGCTTTTGTCTTCCAATGAGTTTGTTCTACAGTCGAGTAAATTGGAGGGCGCCAAGTTATTTATAATAACCCTAAATATATAAATCCAATGCCAGACTAGGATCCACAGGGCTTATCACAAGATTAGGTGGTATTGTGCTGAGGTTTCTTGCTGCGAGAGGGGAAGAGAGAGCTGATCCTTTCACAGCCTGGACCCTGAGCTGTCCATACATCAAGAAATACAAACTAATATCCGATGACGTCACCATACATATTACATTAAAACTATTAATTTAATTTTATTTAACAGCCTTCAGCTCGGTCTATGGCGACTTGATGGAAGGTAGGAAGATGGATCTTGTGCAGCCTAGATAGGTCCACCAGGGTGTTCTCCACCATTATCTTGATCGTATCCAGCCATCAGGTTGCTGGTCTTCCTCTTCGCCTCGCTCCTTCTGATCTTCTGACCATGATGTTCTTCTCCAGTGATTGCTCTCGTCGTATGATGTGTCCACAAGTCGTAGCTCGGTGATCCTTGCTTCCAGTGACATGTGCGGCTTGATTGGATCTTCTTGCCATCCTTGGTATTGATAACATCCTTTTCCAGCACCACATTTCGAAGGCGTCGATTCTTCTTGTCTTGTTCCTGTATCGTTCCGGTTCATATTCATATGTGACAACAGGGATCCAAGAAGTATCGTTTCTCCTTGCAGAGAGTGACATGTTAAGCATGTCGAGGTGAGGAGACTTAAAGCCATAATGCTCCTCTGGGAAATATGCAAATTATCTCTTCAGAGAGGAAGAGGAGTAGAACTCTAGTTCCACCTATTGGAAGTAGCAATCCTAACAGTCAATGTCGACCCTTTAACGAGCCTTGTCACATGACTTAGGATAATAGCCAAACCAGAATTTTCAATTTGCAGACACTGTGTTTCGGGGTACTGCCCCTCGTCAGTGCACAGTGGAGATCTGGTTTGGCTGATTGAGAGGCGTCTGACCTCAGAGGAGTCTTCGTCACCAGTGAAATGTTCCTTGATTTGAAGACCTCGTCCAGTGACGTCATTGCTGATTTGCCCATAGCGATTCTCCTATTGACCTCCGGTGTCGTCGCTGCATCTGGAGTGAACATCGATCCGAGTAGGTAGAAGCCCTTTACAACTTCCAGTTCACCACATCTAAAAATTGCCCCTGTAGGGTAATAATCACTGTCTCTGTCCTGCAAAAATTAGAACTTTAATCAAATATTCTAATTAGGCTACACGGTGAACCTTAGTGCTTATTCTAGGCACGCCAGTCAAACACCAGTGAGGAAGGTGTGGACAGGTGAAACCAGCGAACAGAATGGTGCACTGAGCCTCTTGGTCACACCCAGGGTGCACCACGCTCATATTCAGCATATCTGATTAAACTTGAGTACCTTTAGAACAGAGACAGTGATCAGAACATTAAAGGTGAGATATTTAAAGGGGTGATATCCCCTACCAGGCAAAGTGCTAGATTCTACTGTGAGCTTAGGCTGACCAACTCTTTTTTGTCCAATTTTCATTCATTTTTGGTCCTCGTTTCCATTTTTACCATCAGTGAGGCATCCGTGTTTTTCATATGCAAAAAAGAAACCCCCAAAATTTCCAAAGTTCTACCCATTAAATAGTAGAAAAAAAAAATCACTTGGGTGAAACATGGATATCATCTGAGCGCTACCCATTCTTTTTTTTTTTAGGTCCATTCACTGTTGACTTTGATCGATGACTACGATCAAAATCGGAAAGGTCTCTGGCCATTTTTCTGCAGACAACCGATCCAGAAAAAAAACAGGTACATGTGAACGGCACCATAGACTCTAATCTCCGACCTGACTTTTTAGCTTTTTTTTTTTCGAGTCTGGGTTTAATCAAAATAATAATTCTGCTGGCTTTAGTTCTGTGTTTCGTCGTGTCTCTCGTTACATGTTCGCTGCCACTACAATGTATGCAGACGATGCTCCCAGGAAATTGCTACGTGGAGATAATGCAATTTCTCTGTCTGAGCCGGAGTCCCAAGACAGTCACTGTCGTCTACCCCGACGTCCTGCGCGCGTTCACAGTCACCTACGCTAATTAGCATTCCCCAGAGCTACATATTACAGGAGACCTTGATCAGCCGCTCACCTGGATGGCGGTATGTGGCGTAATTACGGTAATTAGACCCGGCGCTGCTATATATTACACCTGCTACATATTTAAGCAGCATATAGGGAGGGGTAAGTTATGAACGTAACCTTACCGGCAACAAAGTCACATCATGTCCAAGTAATATGTATTCACGGCTTCTGTATAACTGATAGGAGGATGTGATTAGCATTTAAAGGGCATTTTAAAAGGCGTTTTCGCATTTTGTAGAGTGATGGTTTATCGCTATACTTGCTAGGGTCCGACCTCTGGGACTCGCACCGATCCTAGAGATGAAGGAGACTCAGCGCTGGTTTAGATTCTCTTGTAAAATTGCGCTCTTGGCCCTCCGGCTTTTAAGGAGAATGGAGTTGGCGCCATTCACTTGAATGAAGTATCGTGGAGGTTCCCTGCATAGTAGGCGGCCGGGCGCTGCCATGCACCAGAAAAACAATGGCATATGGCTGCATCCCCTTCCTTCAGAGGTCCCAGAATTCAGACCCCCACCAATCATAAAAAAATAGCATGTCGTACCAATATGCCATACTTTCTACGATACCAATATCCCTTTAAAGGGTTTGCCTCACTTCAACAGCCCCATTAGGGTTTCCTCCTAAAAAAATTCCTGTAAATATAATTAAGGCCCCCACTGTTAAATGAGTAGTAAAGGCAAGCATGGCTTCTTCTTAGAATATCACCGTGAATGCCTGCCCAATGATGCCCGCGCAGAGCACAGCATTTGCGATGTGTGGTCACCGGCTGATGAGATCTGGGTTCGGGTTACCGCAAGGTTTAGGGATTGGGTTAGCGCTAGGTTTTAAATTCAGGTTAGGGCTAGGTTTAGGTTAGGGTTAGTGTTCAGGTTAGGGTTAAGGTTAGGGCAAGGTTTAGGGTTTAGGTTAGGGTTAGTGCTCAGGTTAGGGTTAAGGTTAGGGCAAGGTTTAGTGTTCGGGGTAGGGTTAAGTTTAGGGTTCAGGTTAATGCAATGTTTAAGGTTCAATTTAGGGCTGGGTTCAAGGTTCACGTTAATGCTGGGTTTAGAGTTTGATTTAGAGCTAGGTTTAGGGCTCTAATTAAGAAAACTTGAGGTGCCCTTAGAAATGCTATAATATGCAGACAATGACTATATGGAACTGCATTACTGCTATAGAAAATACAATAAAATGAAGATTCTTAGCGCACAAATTGGCCAATTCATGAGAACCCAACAGCCAGCGACAAGGTGTACCTCTTTGTTGGGATCCTAATCTAATGTGCCTTTCCCGGGCAGAAAGTTTACAATTTAAAGGGCAGATAGGATCCAGCAGTAATTAAACCACCCTGTGTTGATGGGAGGAGAACTCAGTCAGTGGGAATGTACTACAAAGACATAAAAAAAGATTTATTTTTTATATTTAGGGTCCTTGTTAAGGCAAGGATTAAAATTAGGGTGAAGTAAAATAGTTATAGAAAAAAATGTAGATAAAATGTAAGCAGTATATCATAATATAGTACCTTTTTGTTTTCAAAATGTTATGTTTCATTTCAGCAAAAAGTAAATTATAATTAAATCAGTATTTTCTTAAAATTATTACTATATATGTTCTTGAGGGATAATGCTGAGCAGTAACAGACTGGTGGAAGGGATTCACAGAGCGCTAATGGGTCACAGGTTAGGGGGGTAAGAGACCGGCCTTGCGCCGAGCACCGGCATCCCACCTACAACACAACTAGTTGTATCTACCTCTTAGAACGTTGGGTTAAAGCTACGAGTATACGGCGGCTACAGTTTTTGCAGATTCCGGAATGCAGCAACTGCTAAACTTGCAAAATATTTTAATAAGTATCAATTATTATATCAATTATTATAGGGGAAGTATCGGCCAACATCTACTACATGGTGGCCATTGTCAGACCATGAACCCATGGATGGGCTGCATCGAAAACAGCACTGCACTCTCTTTGTTTTACAATTTTTAGAATGGGTCAACAATCCAACTTGGGAACCAAAAATAGAGGCCCGATTGGTTGTCACCCCATCCCTCCTCATGGGCAATGCCCACAAATAGCATTGGCTATTGGTGCAGTATAATATTTATTATTGGACGTCCCTTAATTCATCACGGTAGACACGAAAAAAACAAAGCACATCTCCTTGTCCTTGTTTACTTCCCGGAGCCATCGGTGGCGGAGAGCGCATCAATCTGAAAAATTAAAAAATGTAATTGGAGAAAGACCTGAAACTTATCCAAAAACCATCCAGAAAAACAAAACGATATAAAATGTTCTCCATCCCCTCGGTGGTCTCACGCCGGTGTGAGGGGGGCGGTGTGGAAATAAAAAAAGCCTGAATGACTTCACGCCTATAACCATTAATCCAGGGCACCGCATACAAAAGAGAAGAGGCTGATACGCAACCAAGTCTCGTAAACGCTGCCAGCGAGCAATTTCCTCCCAAAGGCTCCATTTTGCAGACTATAAACTTGATCTACACGTCTAATAACATTTAATACATTTCAGTACACAATCTTAATTTGTATCCGAAATCACCGGGTTCTGCACGAGACGGATCCGCCAGACCGGTCGGCTCGGTCTTGTCTGGATGATTATGTAAGGCCGCATAAATCACCAGGTATGCCGTGTATCAAGATGATTAGTGAAATTATACCGTAACGACCGGCAAAAAAAATAAGGGCCAGATTTATGGCAGGAAAAATAATTGTTTTAGTTTAATTATTTATGTTGTTTATGGGCAGACGGCGTGGAGCATTTCCTGGCGTAGTTAGTTATGGGCGCAAATATAACTGTACGTCGAGTCTTATGAAATATGGCGGGAAGTAAAGAAGGAAAGGCAATATACATAATAATAGTCAACATGGTTTTATCTGTCGAATATAGGGTTTAGGCAGTAAAATCCAACATTTGGGTTGAAAGTATGGAGTATGACGTACCAATATAGGTTACAGCCTTTGTTGTTTTCTTTTATTAGTTTGTTTATTTCTAATGGACTGAGGATTAATAACCAAGAGAATTCATGTTTTTAACTGAAAACCATCAGCAGGTATATTACTACTTACTGATGGTTTTCACTTGAATGCATTGATTTGTCATCAGTAAGGTCAGCAGAATTCATCCTCATGATTGCAAAGATCCTTGCTTATCACTTCCTTTCTGAACTTATCAAGAATCCCGAGCTGTAAAAAGACTTGCCAAGAATACAGAGACTGTCCGTCAAAAAGACTGCACGTCTCCAATGACTTTACTTTTTCTTTTCTGATATTAAAATTTCTTTAGGAACATAAAATTCCATAAAGATTCTGAAAAAGTTATGTAAAACGGAACATCTAAATTGCACTCAACGACGGTATATGCGCTAAAGGGATTTTTATACAAATGACATTCATCATCTATCCAAAGAGCCTCTGTACCGATCTCTAGATGGGCGGCCGATCAATGTCTGTGGAAACTCAAGTGATCATTATATCGGGATCCCAGTCATTATCTACAGAAGCTCCACGAACCACTAAAAAGGGGGTCCAGTCAATGTATGTGGAAGCTCCACCAATCATTAGAACGGGGGTCCAAGACAATGTCCATGGAAGCTTCACCAATCATTAAAACGGGGGTCCAATTTAATGTCCATGGAAGATCCACCAATCATTAGAACGGGGGTCAAAGTCAATGTCCATGGAAGATCCACCAATCATTAGAACAGGGGTCCAAGTCAATGTCCATGGAAGCTCCACCAATCATTAGAATGGGGGTCCAAGTCAATGTCCATGGAAGCTTCACCAATCATTAAAACGGGGGTCAAAGTCAATGTCCATGGAAGATCCACCAATCATTAGAACGGGGGTCCAAGTCAATGTCCATGGAAGCTTCACCAATCATTAAAATGGGGGTCCAAGTCAATGTCCATGGAAGATCCACCAATCATTAGAACAGGGGTCCAAGTCAATGTCCATGGAAGCTCCACCAATCATTAAAATGGGGGTCCAAGTCAATGTCCATGGAAGATCCACTAATCATTAGAACAGGGGTCCAAGTCAATGTCCATGGAAGCTCCACCAATCATTAAAACGGGGGTCCAAGTCAATGCCCATGGAAGGTTCACCAATTACTAAAATGGGGTCCCAGTCAATGTTTGTGAGAGCTACACCAATCATTAGAACCTGGGACCCAGTCAATGTCTGTGATAGCGCCACCACTCAGTAGAACAAAGGTCCCAGTTAATGCCTATGGAAGGTTCACCAATTAATAAAACAGGTGGACCAGACAATGTCTATGGAAGCTCCACCAATTACTATAATGGGTCCCGCTCAATGTCTGTGGTGGCTCCACCAATCTTCAGAACAGGGTTCCCAGTCAATGTCTGAGGAAGCTCAACCAATAACTAAAACAGGGATATTGGTCAAGTTTATGGCAGCTGCATCAATCACTTGAATGGGGATCCCAGTCACTGTCTATAGTATCTCCACCAATCATAAGAATGAGTGTCTAAGTCAATGTCTAGGAGATTTACCAATTAATAGAAAGGGGGTTCCAGTCAATGTTTGTGAGAGCTCCACCAACCACTAAATCAGGGGGTCCCAGTCAATACTATGGAATCCCACCAATCGCTAGATCACGGATATCGGTTATTTCCTGTAGAAGCTTCATAGATCATTAGAATGCTGCTCACAAATAATGTCTGAAAGCTCCACTAGTTTATAGAAAAGGGGGTGTCATCAGTCAGTGAGTGCTCTAACAATCACTAGAACAGCGGTCCCATCAATGTCTATTGGGGCCGAGCGTTGTACCTCGCTGCCTCCATCAGTCTTATGGACCTAGACTAGAGCATCGTCGCACAGGTTCTCCTGCGGCTTCATTCACTGTGGACTGTAGTCTCTGTCTGCGGCAAGCTCCTGAGCTCCCCCTAGAGGAGGCAGGACACGTTTTATTATTTGGCGCTATGATTATGCAGGGGATCTGGAGCTCTGTATCAGAAACGTTCTGACTTCTATATAGATACATAATGGCGCAGGATTTTTTACAGTCACTTTCTTTTACTTTGCTGCCAATGGTCCAATGTAGCCACTTTGAGCCTTTTTGCAACGCCCTATGTATCTCTGGTGTGCCGCTGTGCTTGTGAAGGCTTGGTGCAATAGTATGACATTATACATGTAATGTCCCCAGCGACAGGCGCCTCCGCCACCGCCATAGCGCTCTTATCTCCTTGTAGGACTCCGACACAGTCATTCCTTCCCACACTGTTCAGCCGGGGAGCGGGATCCATTACTTTCCCTGACACACTGTATTTCCCCGGTAATCTAATACTCTGAAAATGAGACTCGAAGCTTCAATTTAAACCAAACAAATTACATTTCAATAACTCCGGGACTTTTATCAGTGAGCGCTGAGTTATGGTTTATGAGGGAGCTGAGACTAATTATCATAAAAAATGTTTCCCGGACCACAGAGGCTGCAGATAAGACCGCGCGCCTGACGCCGTAATATCGGCCGTTTCACACCATCTTTTTTTTTTTCCAAAGTTTTTCTCGTAGTTTCATAATGTGAGATATGTTCAATAGTTTTCCGTAATTGTGCCCGAAGGCCCAAGTAGGAACGGCACTTCACCGGATATCGGAGAATAAATAATGCAGGTTGGTTCCTCCCGCCGGCGCCTGTGGGGGCTCATGTGTAATCAGGGAGCAATGTACCGATGCTACTGATGTTATTACGACGTGGCTGGAGAAGCAAAAGCGCGAGAAAGACTCGACTCACGTAATGCAAGATGGCACAGAGAGAATGCAAAGTGTGTTCAACTGTAGAGACAGCAGAAAGGGTGGAAAAGTGGAGAACAGGGAGCTGGAAGCCATAGAGGTCACATGGGCGGAGTAGGGAAAATACATAAAAATGATGATGAGGTCCGTGGTCGAGGGCGACCATGACGCTGCGTTGGGTTTATGGAGCAAAACCTTCCACTAAAGTGGCGGCTTTAGCAGAAAAGTTCTGAAGGTCAAAAAAGACCTGTCAATCACTGATTAGAACCGCCCACTGGACTCTTAATATAAATAATCCAAGTTACGTTGACTCTTTTCCCACAGAACAAACTACAGCTCCTCTATAACATGCTGTCCGCAGACAGGACTGCACACTCAAAATTCCCTTTAACCCCTTCCCTCTCCACAATGTACTGTAAATATCGATAATAGAGGCTCAGCTCATGAGCCTGCTCCATATGGGGCAAGTGCCAGCCGTGTCACACAGATAGCTCCGATCACTGCTGTTTAACCCCTTAAATGCAAAATAGTATTCATGCAAAAAGCAAATCCACGCCGTACCAATCAACAGAAAATCAAAATATTAATGAGTCTCAAATAAAGGTGACACTAAAACAATTTTTTCTTACAAAGTAAAAGGCATTCTAATAGATGTGCCTTTTCTGAGCGGCTGCAGGCTGCTATCAAGGAAGGGGGGCAATATCCATGACCCCTTACCAACCTGAAAATACCAGTCCCCAGCTGTCAGCTTTAGCTTGGCTGGTTGTCAAAAATGAAGGGGGACTCTACACCATTTTTGCTTTTAAATTATTTATTTAATTAAAAAAACAGCGTGGGGACCCCTCTATTCTTGATAATTAGCCTTGCTTAACGTTGCCAGCTGATTGTTGCAACCCACAGCTGTCAGTTTTACCTGGCTGGTTATCAAAAATAGAGGGGAACCCATGTCAAATTTTTTTTTTTAATTATTTATTTCTAGCGCATCTGATGGGTCAATTGATGCCACTTTTCCTGGTGTCTGCCCCTAATTTTAGATGTTTTGGCCGCCCTGAAGGTGGTGCGGGTATGCTCGAACAGTACCAAACCGAACCTTGAAAGGTTCGCTCATCTCTACTCTTGTCCTATTCTATACAATCTTAGTACGCGATAATACCAAGACCCCGCTTCAGCT
Organism: Ranitomeya imitator; assembly: GCF_032444005.1. NCBI lineage: Eukaryota > Metazoa > Chordata > Amphibia > Anura > Dendrobatidae > Ranitomeya > Ranitomeya imitator. The sequence continues at coordinate 194,226,560 of NC_091289.1, read as the reverse complement.
ATTAAGTCATATATGCAAACGTGTCCAAATGCAAATCACATGCCACTGTACAGATGAGACTCCGCAGCTACCCCAAAGAAGAGCATGCATCTCACCGATCTCTACCGGTCTCCTTCTTGAAGACGATGTCGCAGTAGTTCATACGCATCTCTGTAGTGACATAAACCTTAGCGTTATTGTAATTTTCCACTGTTCTTCGTAACATGTTGTACACTATCCCCTTCCCGTCTTGCCGCATGTTCCTGAACGGACCCCATATGACGTAGACCGTATCGTTGCTTTCTTTGAAGAAGTAATCGGGGTCCTTGAGCAGCAGAGGGACACTGGTGTGGGACACGACCCGGATTGTGGTCCTTTGGCCAACGTCTTCCGTGTAGCCTTTGGTTGGAGCATTGTTCATTCTCCATATACAGGTAGATTGGTCAATGTCACGTCCGGCCCTCTGACCCGTCATCTGGCCAGAATTGGAGACGATTGCACAATGGTTGCAGTCAAGCTGGAGAGGCTGGAGATGAAAGCAAGAATTCCCATCAGACATATATGACATCAGTAAGAAAAGTTACAAACTTCAAGTGAATCTCCGTGAGGGAAGGTAGCTAGGCGCTGATTATCTCATGGAACACAACAAATATACAGTATATGGTTTTTTTAAATTATTGATTAGAAATCCAAAATTGGAGTGCAATTAGGAGAAATTTAGAATTAAGGTCCACCTCTAAATAACTCATAAACAACTATAAAAGTGTACAGCTTTATATCTCCCTGAGTGACACTGAGCTACAAACCAACCTTCACTGAGCTCACATGTGTAACCAACCCACTGCAAGTTCACAATCTTTATAGACTAGGCCCGTCTCCTTTACATTATGGGGGTGTGATTGTTACACAAAGCGCTGTACTGTGATCAAAAGACAAAAAAAAAAACAAATCACCGGAATTCAATTCAACAGGATCAAGAAAGAAAGAACCAAAGAAAGAACCAGCCAAAGAAAGAAAGAACCAAAGAAAGAACGAAAGAAAGAACCAAAGAAAGAACCAAAGAAGGAAAGAACCAAAGAAAGAAAGAAAGAACCAAGGAAAGAACCAAAGAAAGAACCAAAGAAAGAAAAAAAGAAAGAAAGAACCAAGGAAAGAACCAAAGAAAGAAAGAACCTAAGAAAGGAAGAAAGAGAAAGAAAGAAAGATAGAAAGAACTAAAGAAAGAACCAGCCAAAGAAAGAAAGAAAGAACCAACCAAAGAAAGAACTAAAGAAAGAACCAAAGAAATAACTAAAGAAAGAAAGAAAGAAAGAACCAGCCAAACAAAGAAAGAACTAAAGAAAGAACCAAAGAAAGAACGAAAGAACCAAAGAAAGAAAGAAAGAACCAACCAAAGAAAGAACTAAAGAAAGAACCTAAGAAAGGAAGAAAGAGAAAGAAAGAAAGAACAAAAGAACCAAAGACAGACCTAAAGAAAGAACGGAAGAAAGAAAGAAAGAAAGAAAGAAAGAACGGAAGAAAGAAAGAAAGAAAGAAAGAAAGAAAGAAAGAAAGAAAGAAAGAAAGAAAGAAAGAAAGAAAGAAAAAGAAAGAAAGAATAAGAAAGAAAGATCTAACAGAAGGAAAAGAGTGAATTTTGGCTTCAGAAAAAAATGCAGCAAAAATGCTGAGTGTGGACATAGCTTTAGGGTGTTAACGTATTTTATAAGAAGCAAGTAGTAAATATTAGTTTATTGTCCCTCCAGAGAGCGGTCGCCTTGCCATGGCTGGTGGGCTCTCATGAATTGGCCATTTATGCGCTAAGTTCCCTCATTGTATAAGTATATTCTATATAGCGGTAATGCATCCAAATCTCATACAGCCGATGATTACACATCTTACAGAGGCGGTTGCATTCTATTGTTTGTATATTATGCAGACACAGCTGCTTGCACCTGTTCACACTTACAGGAGACAGGAGGTGCTGTTTTGTTTTTGCAAATAACTATACAAATTGAATATTTTTAATAAAAGCTGTATATCACGGACTTACAATTGCAATTATCTAATATTTTCAATATAAAGCCTATAAGCAGAAGTCCTCTTTTATCCAGTTTTCCCTCCATTCTTATCTCTCTTTTCGCACACCGTCCTGATAAAAGACAGATGCAGAATAACGATTCGCTTCCCGCGCTGGATATTTTCTTTTTCAATCAAAAAAGCCATAGATAGAAAACAAGAGAGTGAGCGGCATTAATATTGCTTCAATTTTATTGAATAGATTTATGGATAATCCGGGCATAAAACAGAAAAGCAATATAAAAGCGCGCGGCGTATTGCATATTTTATTCATACGTATAAATTGCAGTCTGCTTTGCTGGGAGAGATTACGGTTAGTTATATGAATCGTCTCGTAACAAAGCATGTCAGCCGTAATCTGCGCCGCTCCTCCAGGTTCCGCTCTTATCTCGCTTGGATTTCTGTAAAACACTTGGATTTTATTTAGATAATAAATGTCATTTTGATTGTAAGAAATAATTTTTACAAAAATCAGAAAATTTCTGTATCGAGATAGTGTGGGTTTTTACCGTAATGAGCAATATAATTAACTATGTAAAGAACGCCGCGGTAATAAAGACGTTATTGTTGTAATTGTATTTGGTTACCCACAGAATAAAAGTCGTTTCTGAAGATACAAAAGAAGCGCCTTAAAAAAACCATATGGATACATGAGGAAAGAAGAAACATTTCCGGATACAGCTTTTACTAAACGCATGAGAGCAGAATGATGGTGGGATCGATCTTGAAGATCATAGAATCCTAGAATGTTAAGAGTTGGAATCAATTCCTGGAATTTTTCTCACTTTTTTCCTAGTTATAAAAAATTTAGAAAACACTGGCGTCCGCTAACATGGCGATCCCTGGGTCTTTTCTGCATCTTTACCCGTGGTTGACTTCCATGTAACCACATAACAGGGTACGAACGTCGACAGATGACAGTATGGGGCCATCACAATTATCTTTGTCCATATTTAATTACCGTAGCCTACTGACAATTTACTGAACTAACGAGATCCGTGACTTGTAGCAAAAATAAACTGGGATGAGGAAGAGTCACTTGTGAACTGTGGTGCTTCTTGTCCCAGACACCCCTCTCACCAGCGATGAGAGCCCCCGCTAATGTCCTCAGTCGAGGATTCGGGCCATTATACAGGTACTAAAGAGCCACTCACAGAACTCGCTTTAAAACAAAAGGATTATTAGTGTAAACTGAAGAATTTACAGCAATATTCCCCATTATACTGGAAGCTCATTGCCAGGAATACGTCACGTTACTGCAGCGTCTGACCCCGCAAAATAGAGGAGGCCTTTACCCAGAGCATGTATTTACAGGAGGAATCACAGAGGGACGGCACAATGCGGAGAACGAAGAAAAGATACTCCACAATTACTTCATATCAGGAATGCAGAGATTTACCAGAACAGCAGCGCTGAAGTTATTTGTATCGTCTCGTTCTCATTAAAACAAAAATAAATGAAAATCAATAATCCTCAAAACTAAAAAGTTATCAGTTACATTTGCTATGAAAGTGATCCCAGGGTCGGCATTGGGCCGTTTCTGTTGTTCGCCCTGGTTATCAGAGCAGCACATTTACTTGCAGTCTTCCTAATAATAAATCAAGTGCTGAAGTGACACACTGGACTCCACTATAGTAACGTGCACAACACTGCTACATCATTATGTTTAACACAGAATGTACTGCCTCTCTACCATTCCATGTAAATTATGGTACAGATAGTACCATCTACCTGTCTCTCCATGTAAATGATGTAGGTACACATAGTCCTGCTTCCCTGTTCATGCCTGAAAATGTCATTGGTACAGAAAGTACAACCGTAAAGAACTGCCCATGTCTATCTGTACATAATATAGGTACAGACAGTACTGCCTCCCTGTCTCTGCCTGTGAATTATTTATGTACAGTTGGTACTGCCTCCCTGTCTTTGCCTGAAAGTATCGTTGGTAAAGACAGTTCAAACTCCCATCTCTCCCTATTATGTACTGTAGGTAGATAGTATTGCCTCTTTACTGTAGGTAGATAGTACTGCCTCTCTGTACTGTAGGTAGATAGTATTGCCTCTCTGTACTGTAGGTAGATAGTATTGCCTCCCTGTACTGTAGGTAGATAGTACTGTCTCTCTGTACTGTAGGTAGATAGTACTGCCTCTCTGTACGGTAGGTAGATAGTACTGCCTCCCTGTACTGTAGGTAGATAGTACTGCCTCTCTGTACTGTAGGTAGATAGTACTGCCTCTCTGTACTGTAGGTAGATAGTACTGTCTCTCTGTACTGTAGGTAGATAGTACTGCCTCCCTGTACTGTAGGTAGATAGTACTGCCTCTCTGTACTGTAGGTAGATAGTATTGCCTCTCTGTACTGTAGGTAGATAGTATTGCCTCCCTGTACTGTAGGTAGATAGTACTGTCTCTCTGTACTGTAGGTAGATAGTACTGCCTCCCTGTACGGTAGGTAGATAGTACTGCCTCCCTGTACTGTAGGTAGATAGTACTGCCTCTCTGTACTGTAGGTAGATAGTACTGCCTCTCTGTACTGTAGGTAGATAGTACTGTCTCTCTGTACTGTAGGTAGATAGTACTGCCTCCCTGTACTGTAGGTAGATAGTACTGCCTCTCTGTACTGTAGGTAGATAGTACTGCCTCTCTGTACTGTAGGTAGATAGTACTGCCTCTCTGTACTGTAGGTAGATAGTACTGTCTCTCTGTACTGTAGGTAGATAGTACTGCCTCTCTGTACTGTAGGTAGATAGTACTGTCTCTCTGTACTGTAGGTAGATAGTACTGCCTCCCTGTACTGTAGGTAGATAGTACTGCCTCTCTGTACTGTAGGTAGATAGTACTGCCTCTCTGTACTGTAGGTAGATAGTACTGCCTCTCTGTACTGTAGGTAGATAGAGGCAGTACTATGTAAATTGTGTACTGTAGGTACAGATAGTGCTGCCTCCTTGTCTCTGTTTGTAAATGGTGAAGGTACATACAGCACAACCTCCTTGTATCTCCCGGCAAATGATTTAGGTACAGTTTGTAAATAATGAAGGTTCAGATAGTACTGTCTCCCTGTTTCTGTCTGTAAATATTGGAGGTACAAACAATACTGCCTCCATATTCATGATGTAAAGTAGATATATACTACTCCCTCCCTGTAATGTAGGTACAGATAGTGCTGCCTCCCTGTCTCTGTCTGTGTCATGGGTTCAGATATTACTGCTTCCTCGTGTCTCCCTGTTAATGATGTACAGTAGGTAGATAGTACTGCTTCCCTGTACAGTATCTACAGATAGTGCTGCCTCCCTGTCATTCCCTGTGTGTCTACCTGTACATAATGGAGGCACAGATAGTGCTGCCTCCCTGTCACTCCCTGTGTGTCTACCTGAACATAATGGAGGCACAGAAAGTGCTGCCTCCCTGTCACTCCCTGTGTGTCTACCTGTACATAATGGAGGCACAGATAGTGCTGCCTCCCTGTCACTCCCTGTGTGTCTACCTGTACATAATGGAGGCACAGATAGTGCTGCCTCCCTGTCACTCTCTGTGTGTCTACCTGTACATAATGGAGGCACAGATAGTGCTGCCTCCTTGTCACTCCCTGTGTGTCTACCTGTACATAATGGAGGCACAGATAGTGCTGCCTCCCTGTCATTCCCTGTGTGTCTACCTGTACATAATGGAGGCACAGATAGTGCTGCCTCCCTGTCATTCCCTGTGTGTCTACCTGAACATAATGGAGGCACAGAAAGTGCTGCCTCCGTCACTCCCTGTGTGTCTACCTGTACATAATGGAGGCACATATAGTGCTGCCTCCCTGTCACTCCCTGTGTGTCTACCTGTACATAATGGAGGCACAGATAGTGCTGCCTCCCTGTCACTCTGTGTGTCTACCTGTACATAATGGAGGCACAGATAGTGCTGCCTCCCTGTCACTCCCTGTGTGTCTACCTGTACATAATGGAGGCACAGATAGTGCTGCCTCCCTGTCATTCCCTGTGTGTCTACCTGTACATAATGGAGGCACAGATAGTGCTGCCTCCCTGTCACTCCCTGTGTGTCTACCTGTACATAATGGAGGCACAGATAGTGCTGCCTCCCTGTCATTCCCTGTGTGTCTACCTGTACATAATGGAGGCACAGATAGTGCTGCCTCCCTGTCATTCCCTGTGTGTCTACCTGTACATAATGGAGGCAGATAGTGCTGCCTCCCTGTCATTCCCTGTGTGTCTACCTGTACATAATGGAGGCACAGATAGTGCTGCCTCCCTGTCACTCCCTGTGTGTCTACCTGTACATAATGGAGGCACAGATAGTGCTGCCTCCCTGTCAGTCCCTGTGTGTCTACCTGTACATAATGGAGGCACAGATAATGCTGCCTCCCTGTCATTCCCTGTGTGTCTACCTGTACATAATGGAGGCACAGATAGTGCTGCCTCCCTGTCACTCCCTGTGTGTCTACCTGTACATAATGGAGGCACAGATAGTGCTGCCTCCCTGTCACTCCCTGTGTGTCTACCTGTACATAATGGAGGCAGATAGTGATGCCTCCCTGTCACTCCCCATGTGTCTACCTGTACATATAATGGAGGCACAGATAGTGATGACTCCCTATCACTCCCTGTGTGTCTACCTGTACATATAATGGAGGCACAGATAGTGCTGCCTCCCTGTCACTCCCTGTGTCTACCTGTACATAATGGAGGCACAGATAGTGCTGCCTCCCTGTCACTCCCTGTGTGTCTACCTGTACATAATGGAGGCACAGATAAGGCTGCCTTCCTGTCATTCCCTGTGTGTCTACCTGTACATAATGGAGGCACAGATAGTGCTGCCTCCCTGTCACTCCCTGTGTGTCTACCTGTACATAATGGAGGCACAGATAGTGCTGCCTCCCTGTCACTCCCTGTGTGTCTACCTGTACATAATGGAGGCAGATAGTGATGCCTCCCTGTCACTCCCCATGTGTCTACCTGTACATATAATGGAGGCACAGATAGTGATGACTCCCTGTCACTCCCTGTGTGTCTACCTGTACATATAATGGAGGCACAGATAGTGATGCCTCCCTGTGTGTCTACCTGTAGATATAATGGAGGCACAGATAGTGCTGCCTCCCTGTCATTCCCTGTGTGTCTACCTGTACATAATGGAGGCACAGATAGTGCTGCCTCTCTGTCACTCTCTATGTATGAGGTCTGGTCTAGTTCCTTTTGTTTTATGTTTCCTTTTGGCACCCGCCATGTTTGTACATTTCATCTACTGTTGCTGTCTACCAGGTGTAATGATTTTTCACTCATCCATCTTCTTCTTTCCCATCTATCACACTGTCACGCTGGAGGCATCTGCCGCGTACACGCTGACCTATGAGGACGCCGTCTTGTAGAAACATTAGCCGTACAAAACCAGCGAGATTTTGTGAAAGGCATAATTTATCTTAAAGTAACAATAAGTGACATGTTCGGAGGCACAAAAACGTCTTCTCCGTAAAGAATCCCATTAAAATCAACAAACGACAGGACGGCATACGCACGGATTTGGCGTGAAATCAGAATCCATGAAAGCATATCCTAAGAGTGAGAACAACTACGTGCCTAAAGGGAAAGATAAAAGGCTCGTAGAGCTGTGTCCACCATGTCCGTTTCGTGGTCCTTGGTGCTTTACTTGGCCACCATGTCCGTTTCGGGGTCCTTGGTGCGTTACTTGGCCACCACTTCATTCTAAGAAGCCATTTCAAAGCCACATCGTGTTGGGATCCGAGCAGTCAGACCTCAAATGCTCCGCAAGTTATCATCTACCCTGTGAATAAGGTGATAACTTGCAGAGGGACTCATCTGTAAATTTGTATCACGTTTTTGATTGATAAAGTTGGACCACAATGCCCCAATACACATCGGATGCAAGATGGCCGTATGATGTGTAGAAGATTCCCCCGACCCTCCACCAGCAGATGACTTCAGAGAGAGAAGGGTCGGGATATTGGAAAATCAACACCCATTCCTTTTTTCTTTTTTACATTAGAGAACTTTTTGGCACTAACTTTTATCCACTCTCCCTGTTGAAATCACATGAATACTCACCCGCCAGTTACGTGAGGCGTATAGGGCGCGTCATGACAGCTATCTCATGTATATGGCCAGCTTACGAAAACTTTCAAACAAACTTTGCAAAAATCAACAGTAGAGGTAGATAAGGAACTTGGTAATGTATCTTATCAGAGAAATGTATTTTTTCCCCACTTATGACCCTCTTCTTTCTCTTTTCCTCCTCTTGAACTCATCATTTAACCTGAAAACAAACAAACAAAAACAAACAAACAGCTCGAATCTGTCTCGCTTAAAGAAACAGACTGCCAGCACAATGAGGTGTCAGGTTATACCTCCTCTTATACCCAATGGAAGAAGGAAGGGGGAGAGGGACGAGCAGAATGAGGAAACGAGCAGGAGTCTGTGAATCTAGCTCTTCCACCCAGAGCTAGATTCACATCTACACTGCTCAGTACTACTCTATATTCTCCTCCGTGCTGTGTTCTGTCTGTGTGCTAACTATGGAATGAAGAGCAGATCCCCGGAATGATATAGGGGCACACATTTTGTGTTCAGGCTATAACCTTCCGAATAGCTGCTGGCCTCTTATGTAGCATGTTATATACCAGCCATGTTGTATTCCGGTGCCTTATGGCGGCTCAGATCCGGTCTTGTGCAGATGAACCATTTCTTACGTAGATCAAGTGGTTTGCATATGAGGATTTCAGCTCCGGGAAGCTTTATTAGTTTTATAAGAGACTTTTGCATTTTTAGCTGCTTTTGTTGACAAATATTCAGTAAGACGGGAAGTGAAACAGACACATAAGCCGCAGCCGCCGACGCGACCAGGTCCATTCACTGCTCGATGCAAAAGGAGATGAAATAAATTAAGTGTAATCCTCTGCAAAGTATTCTGTGCAGAAGGGGATATCCTCCTGCGTCCTCATCTGCTGCAATGATCTGTGTACGGGACGTTTGTCATTAGCGCACAGCACCTGGGTCCGCAGAAATGGACGCCTGATGGAAAGCTACCGACGGAGAAGATTATGAGAACACTTCATACTGTAAAGAGCATTTCTCACTACGGTAAGAATAACTGAATTGTTTACCTCCTTTCCTGTAAGTGACGGTGGCACAGATAGTACTGCCTTCATGCAACACCTTGTACATTTTGGAGGCACAGATCTACCTGTCTCTCAATAAATAATAATAGAAGGCATTTGCACAGTTCTATTTGTAATCAATAGAGGTATGGATAGCACTACGTCCCCTAATGCTGGAGGTACAGATAGCACTAGTTCCTGGTCTCACATTGTAAATGATAGAGATACAGATTCTTTCCTGTCTCTCATTGTAAATAATGGAGGCAGTTTAGTGACTCCCTGTCCATGTAAATTAGAGTACAGATATTATTATCTACATGTCACTCCATGTAGGTCTAGATAATAATGCCCACTTCTCTATTTCTGTAAAAGGTGGAGGTTCAGGTAGTGCTGTCTTTCCCCTGTAAGTGATAACTGTGCATAGGTCTAACTGTAGATAATGGAGGTACAGTGTTGTCTTCCTGTCATTACATAGAAATAAGTCTAAGTTCACATTAGCGTTGCGCCGCTGTTGCGTCGGCGACGCAGCGGCGACGCAGCGGCGACGCGCCCCTATGTTTAACATAGGGGACGCGTGCGTCTTTTTGGTTGCGTTTTTCGCCACGTGCGTCGTTTCCGACGCTGGCGTCGGACGCACGAAAACGCTACAAGTTGCATTTTCTGTGCGTCCGATTTTGGTCAAAAACGACGCACGCGTCGCAAAACGCGCGCGTTTTTGCGCGCGTTTGCGCGCGTTTTTCGATGCGTCGTGCGTTGCGTCGCCGACGCAGGGCGGCGCAACGCTAGTGTGAACGTACCCTAATGGAGGCACAGATAGTACTACCTTCTGGTCTCTCTACTGACACTCTCCCTCTCTGCAGAAACTATGCAGGTACAGACAAGTTGTGCAGAATTCACCAATTCACAGCTGCATGGAGCTGGAGATTAGGCCATGTTTAATGGAGGGGGCATCAATCATCAAACCCATCTGTCCTGGGTGGCAAAACATAGCATTTATTTATTAGGCTTACTTACGTAGCGCCATCATATTCCTCAGCGTTGTAAAGACATTATCATCGCTGTCCCCACTGGGGCTCACAATCTACATTCCCTAGTGTGGGAGGAAATCGGAGGAAAAACATGCAAATAAAGGGAGAACATACAAACTTCTTGCACATGTCGTCTTTGGTGGGATTTGAACCTAAGAGCCACCGTGATAACCACTGAGCCACCATGCTAACCACTGAGCCACCGTGCTAACCATTGAGCCACCATGCTAACTACTGAGCCGCCATGCTAACCACTGAGCCCCGTGGTAACCACTGAGCCAGCATGCTAACCACAGAGCCACCATGCTAACCACTGAGCCCCGTGGTAACCACTAAGCCACCGTGGTAACCAGTGAGCCACCATGCTAACCACTGAGCCCCGTGCTAACCATTGAGCCACCATGCTAACCACAGAGCCACCATGCTAACCACTGAGCCCCGTGGTAACCACTAAGCCACCGTGGTAACCAGTGAGCCGCCATGCTAACCACTGAGCCCCGTGCTAACCATTGAGCCACCATGCTAACCACAGAGCCACCATGCTAACCACTGAGCCCCGTGGTAACCACTAAGCCACCGTGGTAACCAGTGAGCCACCATGCTAACCACTGAGCCACGATGCTAACCACTGAGCCACTATGCTGCATCACACAGGGGGTGACACAGTGATCTTTATTATGGAGCCCCTCTGGGTTATGTGACGCCCAGGAGACCGGGGTACCCAGCACCGGACCAATGGGGTCTGTCTCTTGAGGGAGATGTCACGGTTGGCTTGACCCGGTGCTGTGGCCTCAGGCAATGCACAGTGTAAGGGGTATCGTGAGGGGACAGGCACTTACTTGATCAGCAACAGGTTCTCCCAGCGGTGATGATCCTGATCCTGGATAGATGGCTATTGTCCAAATGAAAGTCTGAGGCACTGAAACGTTTAACCAGTTTACTTTAACATAAAAGGATTTACAACCAGTCCTGTCACCGGAGTCTGTATGGGAACTCTGAGTTACTTTGACCCTGCCGGGGTCTTCGCCTCTTATTGTACGCAATTTCTGTGTGGCCCTGCTGCTGTATGTGAACTGGCTGCCGGCCCAATCTGTCCCCTCCGGGTCCTGGTTCGAAGGGGAACCCGAGTCCTTTTATCGGCTTACCCCCTCCAGGAGTACCGCTGAACTCTGTGTCTGTTGCTGCGTCCGGCCCTAGTGAAGCTGATATCACCTCACGTTTTTCCGGTTGCTGTATTATATATAATGAATACAGCCACGGATCCAGTATCCGTCTTTGCGCCTGTTCTGGGTAGTGATTAATGCTGCCCGGTTCTCACAATGTCCTTTTTCTCTATCCCTTTTCTCCTCAGGCCGGTGATTTGGGCCTGGAAACCGTCATAGGACTCTTAGAAATTCAGTTGTATGACCTCTCACTTTCAGCTCCTTAGCCCAACTGCCAGTTTTTCTCTCAGACCAGAATGGATCAAGGGGAGTCTCTGGAGCTCCCCCTTCTGGCCGGAGGTGGTAGTGCAGTTTTGCTATCTTAGTACCTGTATTTAGTGTCAGTAACTATTTTTGTGGCAAATACCCCTAGGGGTGCCACATTCCCCCTTAGTTAAGAACAGTACTCCGGGACTGTGGGACGATAACATTTTGAAATAACAATTAATATGTACAGAGTCTTAAAAATGAAAAGTTACAAAAACCACTCAAGGAAACAAAAATAGAGTTCTGTAAAAAGTCACTTCAAATAGCGTCCATTAAAACAGTTCTATCCTTGAAGGTACTAGGAAAGGCACTGCACTTTGTGTCCAAGAATTCAGTTCCATTTTTCCAACGGAGTTATCAATATAAAGTCTAAAGAAAGTTCAAAAAGAGCAAAAAGCAAAGTTCAAAAAGCAGTCTTTCCGGAGCTTTGATTTAGTGCCTCCGGGCTGATAAAAAGTTCAAGAATATGCAATAAGTTCATACAGACAAGTCTCTGTAGGCACTGGGCTTAAACGTTGCAGACTGATAACAATGACTATACTACATTTTCTGTTTTACTATATACGGCATAACATATATACAATTCACATTATGAGCTTTATAGTTGGTAATCTGCATACCTGGCCGGTAATTGACCCTGGGTACTACGCTGTGATCTACGTATTAGCGGTGTCTCTTCATGTGGTGTACTACTGTCTACTGCGGATGTAGTATCTGCCCGCTCTGCTAAAGATAATTCCACGACTATGGAGTTGGCAAGTCCACCATGAATGGGATCACTCTGACCAGGAATCTGTTCTTCCTGGCCTGGAATCTCCTGTAGTACGGGGTCAGCCTCTTCCTGTCTTGGGACTTCTGGTATTGGGTTCGGTGTTGGGTAAAAGGCCACCATGGGAACCACTACTGCACCATGGTATGTTAGTAGGGTTTTGGGAAAGTCTCCTATACAGGTGTGATACATTTCCCCTTCTTTTTCCTTTACTGGTTGGACCTGCATGGGTTGAATAACTTCTGGTTCTGGCTGGACAACTTCTGTCTCTTTCAATGCTTCCGGACATAATTTAAGATTGTCTCTTGACACTAGTACAGATGATAAGCCCCCGTTTTTGCTAATGAGACACATTTTAGGATTATCCATTCTTGTTGGTAAAACTGTGTAGGGTACGGCTTCCCACTGATTGTCTAGTTTATTGGTTCGACGATTTCTCTTGAGCACTTGGTCACCCGGTCTTAATGGGGTCGCTAGAGCATTCTGGTTGAAAGTTCGCTCTTGTCTTTCTCTAGTTTGCTGAAGGCTTCTTTCCACACTCTCTTGCACTTGGCGATACTGCTTTTGCCGTATGATATCCCAATTGGAGTCTTGGACTTCTGCGTCTGGTTTCAGAATTCCCATTTCTAGATCGATTGGTAATTGGCCGGGTCTTGCACGCATAAGGTAAGCTGGGGTGCAATTGGTGGAGCTTACCGGGACATGATTATACAGATCCACCAAGTCAGGCAATTTCTCTGGCCATTGATTCCTTTCTGTCTCAGGTAAAGTCTTTAGTAGGTCTATTACAATATGGTTCATCTTCTCGCATAAGCCGTTTGTTTGTGGATGATAAGCCGTCGTCCGGATCTTTTTGCAACCATACATATTACAGAATTCTCTGAAGATCTCTGATTCAAAGGCTGTACCTTGGTCGGTGAGAACCTGTTCCGGATATCCATGGGGTCTACAAAAGTACGTTTGGAACGCTTTGGCTGCTGTTTTTGCTGTCAGATCTTTTACGGGTACTACTACCAAGAAGCGTGAATAATGGTCCACGATTGTCAAGGCATAGACATAGCCAGACCGGCTTGGTGTCAACTTCACATGGTCCATGGCTACAAGTTCAAGTGGTTGTTTGGTGATTATGGGCTGCAGTGGTGCTCTTTGGTTCTTTTGATCATTTCTTCTGAGGTTACACGGGCCACAATTTCTGCACCACTGTTCGATTGATTTTCTCATCCCGACCCAATAAAATCTTTCTCTTAGAAGTACTTCTAACTTTTTCCAACCGAAGTGACCAGCACCATTATGGTAAGCTTCGAGGACCATCTTGACATCTTGTTTAGGCACGATAATTTGCCAAACCAATTCATGTGTTTTCGGATTGGTGTACCTTCTACAGAGCTTCCCTTGATACAGGAACATTTTGCCTCTCTCTTTCCAGAGTTGATGCGTCTCTTCTGGGGCATCCCCATCGGGATATGCACTTTGCTCAGTCAGCAGTTCCTTCACCAACTTCACAGCCGGATTGCTGTCTTGGGTGTCAGCCCATCTATGGTGTGCTAACGGATTAAAATTCACCTCTTGTTGTTTCTGATAGGTACTTGACTGATGATGTTTTGCCTTGGGATGATGGAAGGCTGGTAATTCAATTTCTTCAAGCTCCCCCGTTTCCTCTTCTACATCTCTCAAGTGTGGCATCCGGGATAGGGCATCGGCATTTCCATTCTTGCGACCTGCTCGATACTTGATTATGAAGTTGTAATTAGATAACCGGGCTATCCATCGCTGTTCTAACGCACCTAATTTGGCTGTGTCCAGGTGGGTCAACGGATTGTTGTCAGTATAGACAATAAATTCTGCAGCGGCCAGATAGTGTTTGAAACGTTCAGTCACAGCCCAAACTACTGCCAGTAGTTCCAATTTGAAGGAGCTGTAATTTTCTGAATTTCTTTCAGTAGGCCGGAGCTTTCTACTTGCAAAGGCGATTACTTTCTCCCGACCTTCTTGCTTTTGTGACAGCACCGCTCCTAGTCCCACATTACTGGCATCGGTGTAGAGGATGAAAGGTTTATGGTAATCTGGGTATGCCAGAACCTCTTCTCCGGTTAGTGCCTTCTTTAGTTGTTCAAAGGAGTCTTCCCTTTCGTCGTTCCACTGAAAAGGAGGGTTTCGGTTTGAAGGTTTCTTCGTCTGCCCTACCAAGGTGTCTTGCAAGGGTGCTGCCAACTTGGTAAATCCTTTTATAAATCTGCGATAGTAACCCACCAATCCCAGGAATTGTCTCACTTCTTTTGCGCTGGTAGGTCTTGGCCAATCCCTTATGGCGCTTATTTTCTCGGGATCTGGTGCTACTCCATCCGAACTCACGATGTGTCCCAGGTACTGTACCTTTGGCTTGAGAAGGTGACATTTGGATGGCTTGACTTTCATGCCATACCTGGATAAGGCTTCGAACACTTCTGCCAGGTCTATTAAGTGTTGTTCGTAAGTCTTTGAGTAGACGATCACATCATCTAGGTACAGGAGGACGGTCACGAAGTTCTTGTGTCCGAGGCAGCATTCCATCAGCCGCTGGAAGGTACCGGATGCGTTGCAGAGTCCGAACGGCATGCGATTAAATTCACATAGACCCATTGGTGTGGTGAATGCCGTCTTTTCCTTATCTCTCTCAGCCACAGGGACTTGCCAATACCCGCTTGTTAAGTCTAAGGTGGAAAAATAATTAGCAGATTTCAAAGCAGTCAAGGACTCTTCTATCCTAGGCAAGGGGTAGGCGTCTTTATGGGTGATGTTATTAATCCGCCGGTAGTCTACACACATTCTCATGGTTCCGTCCTTCTTTTTGACAATCACTAGAGGGGCCGCCCAGGGGCTACAGCTGTCTCTTATTACCCCGGCCTGTTTCATCTCCCTCAGCATATCTTTTGCACATTGATAGTGAGCAGGCGGTATGGGTCTATATCTTTCTTTTATTGGGGGATGGTCTCCGGTGGGGATTGTGTGTTCTACCCCTTCTATCCGTCCGAAGTCCAATGGGTGTTTACTGAAGACTTGTTCATATTCCGTCACTAGCCTATACACCCCTTGTTTTTGATGGGTAGGTGTTGAATTTATGCCCACGTGTAGCTGTTGGCACCAATCCTCCAATTCTCCATCTGAGCCGTTGACTTCCACCTGACAGGTTGGTTCTAAGGGCTCAATGGTTGTGATGGCATTGTTGTCAACAGTAAATAGCTTTGCCACTGTAGCATACCTTGGCAAAGTGACCTCTTCCTCTCCACAGTTCAAAAGTCGTACCGGCACTCGTCCCCGGTGTACCTCGACTACCCCTCGTGCTGTGAGTATAGTGGGCCTGCTGTCGGTGTACACTGGTTCTATTAAGGCTTGATAATCTCGTCCCTTAGTACCAATGGCTGCTCTACACCATACCAGCATTTCTGTTTTTGGTGGGATTACAATAGACGTTGGATCACTTACCCTCACACTGCCGATTTCTCCACCTGCAACTTCTACCTGTTGCCTTAACATCAATACTTTTATTTCCCTCCGGAGAACTCTCTGCTGGTAGGATTGGGCAGTTTCAGCAATTTGCTGTAAGACAGAAATAACTTCGGAAAAGCAGTTCTCTAACACATTCATTCCTATCAATACAGTGGGTTCACAGTCCCACCGGTCAATATCAACAACAATTATACCCTGTTTCTTCAATTCTACTTTACCAATCTTTATGGTCATCTCCCTGAATCCTAGTTTCGGTACCAACTTACCATTACTGGCCCATATATCTAGATCAACATCAGAGGGCCCTTTATCAATATCTGCATCAGCCCAGTACCTCTTATAAAGAATATACGGTATAGATGAAATCTGGGAACCTGTGTCCAGCAAAGCGTTGAGGGGAATTCCGTCCAGCACGATAGGGATAATGGGTCGTCCTCCGATGTACCTGTCGTGCCAGGGTGTTGGGCCTTGAAAGTTCATTCCTGCGAAGCGGCCCGCATTCCCAGGGGATTCCCATTTAAATCACAATCTCGTGCAAAGTGGCCTGGCTGCTGGCAACGGCGGCAAATGGGCTGTCCATCCGGTTGGTAGCGGTCGCGGGGTCGTCCTCTCCATGTCGGGTATCTCCGGGGTCTCATCCATGGAACACCTTCTCTACGGTTTGACAACTCCATCTTGGGTCCTCTCATCTCCTGCATGGTTTTAGCCATTGAAGCAACAACATCAGTTAAAGAGTCAAGCTTTTGTTGAAGAGCCTCATTAGTACTGGGCCCCAGGGGCTTAGCAATGGCCCCAGACATAGCTGATGTCACTGGCACTCCCTGTTGTTGAGGTGCCTCTGCCATGGGTTGCGCAGGATCCTGATCCCGAGGTGCCTCTGCCAGCTGGAGACGTATAGCGCTCTCCTTTAATTGGGCAAATGTCAATTCAGGGTTCTTAAAAACAAGCATGCTCACATGCCCCCGGTGAGAAGGGGTGTAGAGTCCCTCAATAAATTGATCTCTTAGCAGTTTATCCGCTCCGGTGTTAAAAATGGGTTCAGCCAGTGTAAGTGATTTAAGGGCTTCCTGCAGGTTTAAGGCAAAGTCTCTCACGCCCTCATTAGCTTTTTGTTTGCAATTAAAGAATCGTACTTTAGCTTTGCTGCTGGCCGTGGTTTCAAATGTAGCTTTTAATCCAGCAAATATGCGTTCAACAGTGCCTTTTAGATCAGCTGCCCATGCTGTGACTTCTCGCTTAGCATGGCCACTTAACTGCATCATCAGAAGACTAACACGCTGAACTTCACCCACGGGGAACATGTCAAAATGGGCCAGCATCTTTTCTCTGAAATCGTCAAGGGTATTAGGCTCACCTTCATACATTGGAAGCCATGGGCCACCCGGGGTATATGGCATCAGCACCGGCATGATGGGCGCCACTCCTTGCACCGCTGCGCTACCGGACTCTCTATTGACACTCTGTCTTTCAGCTGCATTAGCGTTGCCGGGTGCTGCGGCGTCTCCGTGCTGCGACATACTGTGCCCCCTTAGTTAATCCGGACCCTTCCGGTCCTCCGCTTCCGTCGGGATAGTGTAGATTCGTTCCGCTGTGCAGCAGGATCGATTTTCCCCTTGCTCTGACGTGAGAGCGCTCAGCTAGGTGCCGCCCACAATGACACGCCCCCTGCTGCTCCCGCCCGCCGCGCTCTGTAAGGGCGGATTCTGAAGTTTTTCAGTTAGACTGGGGCTCAGGTGATGGCGTAGCTCAATTAACAGTCTCGTGCCTAACGGTTATGAAGTGATTACCTCAGGGGATGGCGGCCATCTTTACTCCATTATAACCAATGGGGAAAAGTCACTTTCAATAGTTTTTAATGGGAAATGGAATTTTCTTTAATAAAGTCAATTTTCAAGATTTTTCATCCAAGTTTTCACAGTTTTGGGCTCCAAACACGGCACACAATACCCGGTATACGGGCTGGCTGAATCCTGTTCGTGACGCCAATTGTGACGCCCAGGAGACCGGGGTACCCAGCACCGGACCAATGGGGTCTGTCTCTTGAGGGAGATGTCACGGTTGGCTTGACCCGGTGCTGTGGCCTCAGGCAATGCACAGTGTAAGGGGTATCGTGAGGGAACAGGCACTTACTTGATCAGCAACAGGTTCTCCCAGCGGTGATGATCCTGATCCTGGATAGATGGCTATTGTCCAAATGAAAGTCTGAGGCACTGAAACGTTTAACCAGTTTACTTTAACATAAAAGGATTTACAACCAGTCCTGTCACCGGAGTCTGTATGGGAACTCTGAGTTACTTTGACCCTGCCGGGGTCTTCGCCTCTTATTGTACGCAATTTCTGTGTGGCCCTGCTGCTGTATGTGAACTGGCTGACGGCCCAATCTGTCCCCTCCGGGTCCTGGTTCGAAGGGGAACCCGAGTCCTTTTATCGGCTTACCCCCTCCAGGAGTACCGCTGAACTCTGTGTCTGTTGCTGCGTCCGGCCCTAGTGAAGCTGATATCACCTCACGTTTTTCCGGTTGCTGTATTATATATAATGAATACAGCCACGGATCCGGTATCCGTCTTTGCGCCTGTTCTGGGTAGTGATTAATGCTACCCGGTTCTCACAATGTCCTTTTTCTCTATCCCTTTTCTCCTCAGGCCGGTGATTTGGGCCTGGAAACCGTCATAGGACTGTTAGAAATTCAGTTGTATGACCTCTCACTATCAGCTCCTTAGCCCAACTGCCAGTTTTTCTCTCAGACCAGAATGGATCAAGGGGAGTCTCTGGAGCTCCCCCTTCTGGCCGGAGGTGGTAGTGCAGTTTTGCTATCTTAGTACCTGTATTTAGTGTCAGTAACTATTTTTGTGGCAAATACCCCTAGGGGTGCCACATTTATATGCCTCTTCCTGCCCCTGTTGGTCAGCAATTATCCAGAACCATCTTCCTTGGCATCGTCCATCACATCCGGCTTTGAGATTTCCACTGACTTCAAGCCTCTGGGTAACTTTTTTTTTTTTTTAACTTATTGTGTTGTAAGTGTTTAACGTCCTTTGCCGAAAGTCTGCTGTTGCCTGGCAACCCCCGGGACGAGGCGTACGTCGGAATCATTTTGCTGATTAAAGTCTGTATTGCTAAAACGAATGCAGAGAATAACATAATAATAACAATAAGACGCCATTACCGGATCGGCGGCAGCGTAACTAACCTTATACTATTTACATCTCAATGTGCGGTGCATCTTCCGTGGGCGATGGCTTCCACCTCTGGTGATAATCGTCCGTCTTCTGTATTTCTCTTATCGATCTGGTCTTACAGCTCTCGCACCATCTTCACAGGCCAGTAACAGCGCCGATTGCTAGTTGTCCATCAAGACCTTTTCTGAGCTTCATAGATGAGCTGACAGCTGTCAGATCATTCAGCTACTAGAAAGCATCCATTATAGCCGCAGGAGGTGAACAAGCAGGGGGTGCAGGGAACTAAGTGGAGGTTTGGTGTCAATATAGGTCATCTAGGGTTGGAAGATAAAAACCTATCCTGAGCCATCAAAAGTAGCTGTGCTTGGAAGAATGCAGGAACGAACAGTACTAAGAAAAATTGGCCGAGGGAACCACTGATAACGCAACAAAAGGTATAACACCCCATCAATCTATGGATTTTTTTTAAAAGTATTATCAGCATACGTTTCCCACACAGTCGAAACAGACACCGTTTTTCTGTAAAAATATCCATTCTGCAATTTTTTTCCTAACTGAACGAAGGTGGAAAAAAGAAAAATCGCACTCAATTTTCTGTTGTCGGAGGATACAATTATCGTTAACAGGTGAAACAATTGGTATACAAATATGGAAGCCAACACTGAAAATAGGCCCCAGATGAAGCCATAACTCGCGAAACGTGGAATCAGGTGGTTTCATTTTAGAACTCTTAACGTTTCTTTTTATGTTAAGCGCATTCATTAAGAATCTATTGTGAGTGTAACAAACCTTCTTGCCGAAAATTCGGTGGCTATAGTGTTTCACACCGGGCTCTGAAATAATTCATGTACCTGACCCCATCAAAAATTGTAACGTTTAGGAATATTATGAGGTTTTTTGATCTGCACAGTTTCAATTCATTTTTAATGACTTTGGAGAAGCCTAACCTGATTATTGATACAGCACCCGTGGGGCAATAGTAATGTTTTATGCATTATTTGTGTGCATATTTCACTTTCGTACTAAAGAGGCTATTTGCATATTTAAATTTATAGGGAAAACTTTAGCCCCTCAGTCAGAGGGATCTCACCCAGCCAAACCAGTTCTCTTGCTTTGCAGCCATTCCAAAACTTGTGTCTGCAAATTAAGTTTCTGCATTGGCTTCTATTCCTAAATCCAGTGGCAAGGGCTTTTAAAGAGTCGATACTGACTGTGAGTTTCGCTAGAGTTCCTGTCCTCTTCCTCGCTGAAGAGGCTACTTGCATACTTCTGCACATGGTGTTTACTATCCGGACAAATCTGGGTCCTTAGAAGGACAATACACGTTAATAAATGGCGCACTAACTAATGGTAATGAGATGACTCTGCCCTAACCTATCTAATGAGATCGAGATGACTCTGCTGACCCTATCCTCAGGGGCTTGGAGGATCATAATGATTATTGTGGTTCTCCTGATGAAGTTAGTCCAACTTCGAAACACATTGAGAATAAACTTCATTATCCGTCCTGCACAACGTTCTCCGAATGCAGCACAGATCACCACTGCGAGCACTTGTCCGACACGGCAGGCTCTCCTGTCCTGAGGTTGTCATTCTTTTGCTTCGTAAATTGTGGGTTACACAACCCAAAAAGATGATCGGTTACCTATTCCTTCACCTTGCATATCGGATAAGCCCCTATTGCGCTTGGTGTCCTCCTGTTTTTTCTATTGACCCTACCCCTCAAATGAGAACAAGATGACACGGATGAACCTGCTCTGTAAGGAGAATGAGATTATTCTGCTCATCATGCCCCAATCTATACGAGAAAGCCGATATGCAAGTTACACAAAACAGAAAATGTCAGCCTGTTGTGGCTAGTGTCTCTAATTACTTTGAAATGGATATTAAAAAGGGAATCTGTCCCCAGGTTTGCTATTTCTATGCAATATGAGAGCACCATGATGTGATGGAAGAGAGCCTGATTCATACCATGTTGCCCTCAACAGGGCAGACAAAGTACGCCTACGCCGGAGCCGCGGCGTGAAGACCAGAAGAGGACATCATGGAGTGAAGATGGGAGGCGCTGGAGCGGACCTGAGACACCCATTTGACCAGACCGCAGCAGGACCGTCCCTGGGTGAGTGTAATCTAACCTCTTTTTCTCCTCTTTCAGGTTACATCGGGGGCTTATCTACAGCATTACAGAATAAATTATAGAATGCTGGAGATAAGCCCCTGATGACAGTGAGCTTACTTCACCATCGATTTTGGGGGTGACAGGTTCCCTTTAACAAAAAAGTGTGAAACAACTGAAATTATGTCTTATATTCTAGGTTCTTCAAAGTAGCCACCTTTTGCTTTGATGACTGCCTTGCACACTCTTAGCATTCTCTTGATGAGCTTCAAGAGGTAGTCACCGGGAATGGTCTTCCAACAATCTTGAAGGAGTTCCCAGAGATGCTTAGCACTTGTTGGCCCTTTTGCCTTCACTCTGCCGTCCAGCTCATCCCAAACCATCTCGATTGGGTTCAGGTCTGGTGACTGTGGAAGCCAGGTCATCTGGCGTAGCCCCCCATCACTCTCCTTCTTGGTCAAATAGCCCTTACACAGCCTGGAGGTGTGTTTGGGGGTCATTGTCCTGTTGAAATATAAATGATGGTCCAACTAAACGCAAACCGGATGAAATAGCATGCCGCTGCAAGATGCTGTGGCAGCCATGTTGGTTCAGTATGTCTTCAATTTTGAATAAATCCCCAACAGTGTCACCAGCAAAGCCCCCCCACACCATCACACCTCCTCCTCCATGCTTCACGGTGGGAACCAGGCATGTAGAGTCCATCCGCTCACCTTTTCTGCGTCGCACAAAGACACGGTGGTTGGAACCAAAGATCTCAAATTTGGACTCATCAGACCAAAGCACAGATTTCCACTGGTCTAATGTCCATTCCTTGTGTTCTTTAGCCCAAACAAGTCTCTTCTGCTTGTTGCCTGTCCTTAGCAGTGGTTTCCTAGCAGCTATTTTACCATGAAGGCCTGCTGCACAAAGTCTTCTCTTAACAGTTGTTGTAGAGATGTGTCTGCTGCTAGAACTCTGTGTGGCATTGACCTGGTCTCTAATCTGAGCTGCTGTTAACCTGCGATTTCTGAGGCTGGTGACTCGGATAAACTTATCCTCAGAAGCAGAGGTGACTCTTGGTCTTCCTTTCCTGGGGCGGTCCTCATGTGAGTCGGTTTCTTTGTAGCGCTTGATGGTTTTTGCAACTGCACTTGGGGACACTTTCAAAGTTTTCCCAATTTTTCAGAGTGACTGACCTTCATTTCTTAAAGTAATGATGGCCACACGTTTTTCTTTACCTAGCTGCTTTTTTCTTGCCATAATTCAAATTCTAACAGTCTATTCAGTAGGACTATCAGCTGTGTATCCACCAGACTTCTGCACAACACAACTGATGGTCCCAACCCCATTTACAGTATGTGAAGTGAAAACCATTCCCGGTGACTACCTCTTGAAGCTCAGCAAGAGAATGCCAAGAGTGTGCAGAGCATTCATCAAAGCAAAAGGTGGCTACTTTGAAGAACCTAGAATATAAGACATAATTTCAGTTGTTTCACACTTTTTTGTTAAGTATATAATTCCACATGTGGCAATTCATAGTTTTGATGCCTTCAGTGTGAATGTACAATTTTTATAGTCATGAAAATACAGAAAAATCTTTAAATGAGAAGGTGTCCAAACTTTTGGTCTGTACTGTATATATATATATATATATATATATATATATATATATATATATATATATTGTTTGCGTGGCATTTTTAAGTTTCTTTTATTTATATATACATATATATATATATATATCTACTATATAATTGTCTAAGGGTCACTTCCGTCTGTCTGTCTTTCTGTCATGGATATTCATTGGTCGCGGCCTCTGTCTGTCATGGAAATCCAAGTCGCTGATTGGTTGTGGCAAAACGCCCACGACCATTGCCACGACCAATCAGCGACGGGCGCAGTCCGGCAGCAACATGGCGGCTCCTTCCTCCCCGCAGTCAGTGCCCGCTCCGTACTCCCCTCCAGTCAGCGCTCACACAGGGTTAATGCCAGCGTTACCGGAGCATGGTGTAACGCACTCCGGTTACGCTGCTATTAACCCTGTGTGACCAACTTTTTACTATTGATGATGTGTGTGCAGCATCAATAGTAAAAAGATCTACTGTTACAAATAATAATAATAATTAAAAAAAACGTTATTCTCACCCTCCGACGTGTCGTCCTGTCCTCGGCAGTGCAAGCGGCAGGTTCCGGTGCTAAGGATGCTATGCGAGAAGGACCTGCCAGTAACATTAGATCTTTTTACTATTGAGGCTGCATACACAGCATCAATAGTAAAAAGTTGGTCACACAGGGTTAATAGCTGCGTTAATGGAGTGCGTTACACCGCGGCATAACGCAGTCCATTAATGCTGCCATTAACCCTGTGTGAGCGCTGACTGGAGGGGAGTATGGAGTGGGCACTGACTGCGGGGAGGAAGGAGCGGCCATGTTGCCGGTGGACTGTGCCCGTCGCTGATTGGTCGCGGCAATGGTCGTGGGCGTTTTGCCACGACCAATCAGCGACTTGGATTTCCATGACAGACAGAGGCCGCGACCAATGAATATCCGTGACAGACAGAAGGACAGACGGAAGTGACCCTTAGACAATTATATAGTAGATATATATATATATATATATAAATAAAAGAAACTTAAAAATGCCACGCACACAAAAGATTATTATATGTAGAATCTATGGAGATCACATGATTTAAATCAACTGTATTTCTGATGTTCCATTCCCTTTAAAACTGAAATGAATATGTCAGCACCAAATCACGATCACTTGTTACCAAGAGCACTTTGGATTATTTTCTGGACAGTTCCCATGACAGGGATGATATTTTTCCTCTCTCACTGTATTGTGCTGCTGAGGACGCTGGCACTTTCCCTGCAGGGCCGCGATGACTGCAATATTTGATGATGTGTCCATTACTGAGCACTCCGGACGGATGGCAGGATTACTAACGCTCCCTGCCACACACAGCTGCTTGGTGTGCAGTAATGAAGAGGATCCCGGGAAACGCTGCAAAAACTGAGCAACTTTTCTATTATCAGACAGTTTGCTATAGAAGACGCAAAGCTGATAAATGGATGAACCGAGAAAATCTATAAACATAACGGAACACTATCAGCAGATGAGTCCCCGAGTCTCGCAAGATCCATTCATAACCTCTCCAAGGAAACTCTCGAAACACAAGGAACACATTTCTCCACCACTTGTCCACATTTCAATTTAGACACAAACCTCTCGACCGGAAACAAGAGTCTTGGGTTCCAAAGGAAAAAAACCCTCATAACTCGCTTTCATTCTATGTTTTTTTTTGCACTACTTCTTTCAATACATAAAATGTTTTTGAATAATACAATTGGGTTGAATTAAATGTTTGAATTAATGTTGAATTAATGTTGAAATGTTTTTGAATAATACAATTGGGTTGAATTAAATTGGACGAGACTGAAGTTCTTGACTTTAACATTTCTTGAAAATAGAAATTATAATTAAAAATTCCTTTTTTTTTTTTAGTTTTACATTTTATGCTTTTTCTTTCCGGGGCCAAAACCAAAAAATATTTCTGAATAAAAGGTCGCCTGTCCGGTAGTTCCAGTTATTAAGTCTGCACATTTATCACAAAAGTGTTTTCACCAAACTCAAAGGTCAATCCAGTAGAAAATGAAATGATCAGGGACGGAAAAGGTCATGAAAAATCCTCCAGTTATGCTACGCTGCTGATGAGAACCATTTTTCAGAATGTTGTGGTGTCCCATTTCTCTAAACCGCCTTAGTAACAACATAAATTTTCTCTACTGACCTTCGTTACCTTCTGGTCATACCGATTTCTGCTCCATGTTTGATCTACATCATTGGAAGATAAAATCTTATACAAAATTAGATTTAATTAAAAATCTAAATTTCAAGAAACAAACACATTTTACTTTTCTTTATAAAAATTGTTTCATATTGACAAAGATTGTTTCTTTTGAAAAGGGTTCTCATTTGGAATCTCCAACTATTAGGCAAATCAAAGAATAGTAACAAAAAGTGTCTCCGAGTCTGGAAACCCATGCAGTCCATGGATAACCATATGGTTTAGGACCTTTCCGCCTTGGCCAGTTTTTGGTTTATCAGAATAGGTTTGTTTTTTTCATTTCTATCTCCCAAGAACCTTCACTTTTTATTTTTAAGTCGATGTAAGATTGGTGTGACGTTGAGGTTTTTAATTACGGAAATTACTTTAATACACGCACCACATAGTGTATTGGAAAGTTAATTATTTATAACAGATTTAGGGGAATGAAGCGTCAAAGAAAAAAAAGAAAAACCCCGGAGAATTCATGTTCTTTGGTCACCTCCAACCAAACGCAATTTATTACTATTTATTTTACTCACTTATATTAAATCGCCAGCTCTTTACAGACATTATCATAGGTGTCCCCATTAGGACTCACAATCTACATTCCCCATCAGTAAGTCTTTGGAGTGTGGAAGACAACCGAAGAACCCAAAAGGAAACCCAAGCAAACAAGGGGCAAAGATACAAATGCAATGGAAAGTATTTAAAATATTGTATATACCCCATAATGGCACCAACAAAAGTGTCAATTCGCCATGCAAAAATCAAGCCATCACACAGCCCTATTGAGGAAAAAAATAATGTAAAAAAAAGTTACAGGTCTGAGAAAATAAGCCGGATTACTTACCGGTAATGCTCTTTTAATGAGTCCACGACAGCACCCACATGAGAGAGAGGGATCCGCCCATAGGAACAGGAAACCTACAGAATAAAAGGAGGCGGTCCCGTCTGCTCAGTTTAGTTTACAGAGAATAAAAAGGGAACCGCAAAAGTTTTAGTATTAATTCATATTCAGCAACATAAATGTCTTAAACTCTATACAACCATTATTTGTGAGATTAAAAGAAAGAAACTGTGCATAATTAGGGAGGGTAGTAAATGGATGCTGTCGTGGACACATTAAAAGAGCATTACCGGTAAGTAATATGGCTTTTTACCCTTCGCCACGACAGCAACCACATGAGAGACTTTCAGAGAACTTATTATCTGGGTGGGATTACTGTACTAAGGACAGCTCTACCAAAGGTCAGGTCGGAAGATGTAGATAGATCAAGTCTATAATGGTTGTAAAAGGTAGAAGGTGTTGACCAAGTTGCGGCCTTACATATTAAATCAATCGGTACATCTGCTTGCTCCGCCCAAGAGGATGCCATGGCTCTTGCCGAATATGCTTTTATGCCCTCTGGAGGAACCTCACTTTGGTAGGTGGATGCAACCTTAGGAAGGTATGAGGGGTCTGGTTTAAGGACTACCCGATCTTGAAATACTAACATGAAGGGTGGGTCTATTGAGAGGGCCTGGCTGTCACTAACCCTTCTAGCCGATGTTAATGCTAATAATAGGGCGACTTTATACAATAAGATGTTTAAGGGTATAGAATTTAGAGGCTCAAATGGAGGACCGGTTAAGCCCTCCAGAACTAGGTTTAAATCCCACGGTGGTAGACGGGGAATATGGACCGGGTTGATCCGTTCACAGGCCTTTATAAATCTGGAGATCCACTTATCTCCTGCTATATTGCACCCATATAGGGCTCCTAATGCTGACACTTGTACTCTTAGGGTGTTTACTGATAAACCTAATTCTCGAACCTTGTGTAAGAATTCTAGTATGGGTACAACTGGAGCTTGTCTCGTGAAAAGCTCTTTATAAAAATTTAAGAATATTTTCCACAACCTACTGTATAATAGGGTAGTAGATTTTTTTCTACTCAATACAAGAGTGTTTACAAGATCTTTAGAAAAACCTCTTGAAGTTAATAGTTGCCTCTCAAATTCCACGCCGTCAAGTGAAGTCCTTTCACTTGCAGATGGAAAAAAGGTCCTTGGGATAGTAACTTCCGGTCTGACAGAAGAATCCATGGGTCACATAGAGACATGGCCTGGAGACAAGAGAGCCAGAAGGGTGCGATAAGAATTACCCTTGCTTTCTCCCTCCTGATCTTCCTTAGTACTAGTGGAATCAGTGACATCGGAGGAAAGGCATACACTAGATCGAACATCCAGGGATGCTGAAGTAAGTCCAACATGTCTGGATGATCCATCATGTTCAAGGAAGCCAACCTTTGTACTTGTCTGTTTTCTCTGGTAGCAAACAGATCTATTTGTGGGATACCCCATAATTTTGTTATCTTCTTGAACGTGAACTTGTTGAGAGTCCATTCTCCTTGATGTAGCATGTTTCGGCTGAGAAAGTCTGCCTTCGTGTTTTCCACTCCTTTGATGTGAATGGCTGTTAGGGACGAGAGATGGGTTTCTGCTAAATGGAAGATATATGATGCTATGGTCATCAGACTTCCTGACCGTGTACCTCCTTGACGGTTCACGTATGCCACTGCGGTGGAATTGTCTGATAAAACTCTTACATGCGCTCCTCGAATCTGTGGAAGGAAATGATTTACAGCATACTCCACTGCTTTTAACTCTTTCCAATTAGAAGAGTATATTGATTCTGTCAGATCCCAGATATCTTGGGCTAGATTATCCCCCACATCAGCACCCCAACCCGAGGGGCTAGCATCGGTAGTAATTGTCTTGGAAGGCTCTACCATCCAAGGTACCCCTTTAGATAGGTGTTCCATATCTAACCACCAGGTTAGGGAATCTACTACATTTTGGGAAAGAGTCATTTTATTTTCCAGATGTCCCTGTGCGTTTTCCTGAGCGTACAGGCTCTCATATTGTAATGGTCTGATATGAAATTGAGCCCATGGGACTGCTGGGATACATGAAGTCAATGATCCTAGTAAGGGCATAGCTTTTCTTAGTGACATGACCAGGTTCTTTATTGCCAATGTCACCTTTGATTGTATGGTCAATTTTTTTGATTGTGGGAGGAAGCATCTCTGACCTACGGAATCTAGATGGATTCCTCGGAATGTTTGAAAGGTTTCTGGATTCAGTCTGGATTTTTTGTAATTGACGATCCATCCTAACTCCAGTAGGGACGAAATTGTATTAGATAAACGGTCTTTACATTGAGACACAGAATTTCCAACTACTAGAAAGTCATCTAGGTAGGGTATTATTAGAGTATCTTGTTGGCGCAGGTAAGCCATCACCTCTAGCATTACTTTTGTAAAGATGCGAGGAGCCATTGAAAGACCAAAAGGCATTGCCACATATTGAAAGTGACAAACCTGTCCTGCCCAGTTGACTGCTACCCTTAGGTACCGTTGGTGCTTGGTGTGTATGGGAAGATGATAGTAGGCATCTTTTAGGTCTATTCCTGCCATCACACATCTAGGAAACAAAAGTTTGATGGTAGAACCAATGGATTCCATTTTATAAGTATAGTTACGTAGAAAAGAATTTAATTTTTTGAGATTAATGATAGTTCTGAATGAACTATCCGGTTTATTGATCAGAAATAAAGGGATATAAAATCCCTTCCCCTCTTGACCCCTGGGAACTTCTATCAAAACTATTTTAGTTAGTAAGGACCGGATCTCTGATTCAAGGGCCCTTTGTTGTTCTGGCCCTTTAGGTGACGTTACTATAAATGAATCCCAAGGGATTCGCTCAAAATCTAATTTTAATCCAAATTCTACGATGTTAAGAATCCATTGGCTTGATGTTACTTTTTTCCCATTTTTGTGAAAAATATTTTAGTCTGCCACGAACTTGAATATTAGCGGTACTTGTTACGTCTTGTATTGTAGGATCCGCTAAACAATGCATTTCTTTGTTTTGGGTCCTTTGTTTCCCAACACTCCCTTTGAGCCTCAAATGTTTTGTTTCTGGTAAAGGGGCGTCTTCTAAAGGTTCTCCGGTAAGAAGGAAGAGACTGGTTAGGAAACCCCTTCTTTCTTTCTCCTGCTTTGTTTAGGAGATCGTCCAACGCTTTCCCAATAAGAAACTCACCCTGGCACGGGATTGTACAGAGTTTCGCTTTCGTCTGTGCGTCTCCTTTCCAGCTCTTTAACCAGAGTGCCCGGCGAGCTGTATTTACTAGGCCGGCTGATCTGGCTGCTAAGTGTAGCGAGTCTGCTGATGCATCTGCCAGGAACGCTACAGCTTCTTTTATTAGAGGGATTGTTGGCAGAATCTTTTCTCTTGAAGTTTTCTCTCTCATTTGCTCCTCCAGTTTTTCCACCCAAACTAGTAGTGACCTGGTGGTACAAGTACTAGATATGGCAGGTCTGAATACCCCCGTTTTAGCCTCCCATGATCTTTTTAGTAAGGCCTCTGCTTTACGGTCTAAAGGGTCTGGCAAGACCCCTGAATCCTCTACTGGTAATACAGATTGTTTGGATGTTGAAGTAACCGCGGCATCCACTTTAGGCACTTTTGACCAGGACTTTAATTCTTCGTCACTAAAGGGATACCGTCTTTTAGAGGATGATGGTAAGAATCCCCGTATGTTTTGCCTATCCAATTCCTTTTTAATTAGTTCTTTAGTGGTTGGTATTACGGGAAAAGGTCTCCGTTTTTTTTTTTTTACCCAATCCGGCAAACATGATGTTTTGTGCCGATTTTGACCGTTTTTTATCCGGGCATCCCATTGTACTTCTGACTGATTTTACAAGGTTGTCTATACTACCCTCTGGTAGACAAGGACCTCCCTCAGATTCAGATGAACTTAGCTGGGAATTTGAATTGTCTGAGGATCTATATACATCCTCCGAATCTGAGTCCACTGGTGAAAGGGACCTGCTTGGCAGGCGTATACTGGAGCTACTGGTGTGCGCCAACCCCTGCATCTCTTCCCGAATTATAGCTCTCACGTCTACTGACGTCATTACTTTCTCTTCATGTAGGGTTAGAGTGATACAATCGGGGCATAACCTTTTAATATAAGAATCCGGAAGAAGCTGAGTACACAGGGCACATTCTTTATGCTTAGACTTGTGTGTCCGTTTCTTAGTCTAAAGAAACAGGGACACAGGAGGAACAGATCAGCATATAGGAAGAGGGTTTTTTAACATTCACCCAGTGAAGCTGAAAGGTACCGGTTCTGGAAGCGGAGATTTAGGTAAAACATCCTTGACATTCTGTCTGGCGGTAGATCACTTCTCTGTGGGGCGACCACCGCTTTTAGTGCTGCTTCTGGCGCTTCTCTCCTTGCTGGAAAGACGCTGTTCTGCTGTAGGCAGGTGCGCTTCGTCGGCCGGTGAAGCCATACTCACACACCGGCTCCGACGGCGGCACCGTCTTTTAAATCTGGCGCTGCATCTCCTGCCTCCCCAGACCCAACCCGGAAGTGCTCCGGCTACTTCCAGGTTAGACGCGCCACTCTCCTTACCATGCGGCAGCCGGAGCATTGAAAGCCGGCTGCTGCAGCGCGTGCGCCCTCATGGAGCCGGGCGGCCCTCCCCAGACCCGGACCATGGATCGACTGACAGGCGAGGGGGGAGGCTGCAAGCAGGGGCTTCTGGTACCGCAGCCCCTGCTGGTCTCACAGAACCCACACAGGCGGATGCATCTGGCCCAGGAATCCTCTTCAACTACAGGTGACTTTGGATTCCTAAAGGAACAGGAAACCTAAACTGAGGAGGAGAGGGGACCGCCTCCTTTTATTCTGTGGGTTTCCTATTCTTATGGACGAATCCCTCTCTCTCATGTGGGTGCTGTCGTGGCGAAGGGTAAAAAAGACACGAGCAAATTAGTTTTTCCCCCAAGTTCTTAATTTTTATGACCAATCAAGTAAAAAAATAAAATAAAAATAATAATAATAAAAAAATAAAAATAAAAAAAAAGATTCTACAGGTTTGGTATCACTGAATTCATGCTGTCTTGGAGACAAGTCATGCCATAAAAATAAAAAAACAACGGACAATGGGGGAATTGTGAGTTTTTTTTGTCACCATTTGAAAATCTTCCCCATTTTTCAGTACATTATATAGAGCCATACATTTTCCTCCAGTGAAAAGAAAAGTTTTAGCTCTTGGAAAAAGAGAAAGAACAAAATGAAATTGCAAAAAATAGAAAATGTTCTTCATCTTTTGTTATGGACCTGGATTATGTGCCCGACGTTTTAGAGTCATGATGTCACTTATGGTGGCGGCTAATGTATCTCACAGCTCCTTATTGTAATAGAGACTAGAAATCGAGCGAAGGTACAATCACGACGTCTTCATAACTCAATAACTGAACCGGCTAAAACTTCAATTTTCCCCATTTCGAATTCACAGAATGTCTGGAGAAAAAAAAAAATGAGCAAAATTCTGAAACAATACATGATCCGTTCAAAGGCAAGGGATAATTATAATCTACTCAATGCAATTTAGTTAACTACCTTAATGTAAAATGGAATGAGATATGCTTGTGTAATTCTGTAATTTCAGCCATAGATTGCCTCGCTATACAAACTGTATGATGAGACTCGGTGACATTCATATCCAGAGTGAGTTATAAGCCTCGAGACGAGCCCGGCCTCTCAAGAAACGGCACAAGGCAACCGCACGGCACAAATGGAAGAGAAAACCGCCACAATCAGCCGCTCATTGTGCTTCAAGACAACCTTCTGGGATCTTCTTCTGCCTTCAGAGCCGTTAATATCGATTTAGGAAAGGCAAAGAAGATTCCCAAGAGCGTGTTCCAAAAATGAAGTCATTCTGTCGTAACTTGGGATGTTCTCCGTACATACCCATGTTCATGACAACAGGAAATTTTACGATAACGAGGGGACGGCAGCGATGAATGTCTAATAGAGGGAAAGAGATTTAACTGTGGCTTAAATTACTCGATGACGGCAAAGATTTTTATTCGTCCATGTCAGGGGACGTGGGATGGAATTTGAAAGAAATATGGCCGACTCTAAAAGAGTCATCGGGGAACAGTTATGGAGGATAAGAGGACGGCAAACTCTGCGAAAGACAAGAAAAATATTCTCAGAAGCAGATTGATAGAAACTGTCAGCGGAGAATTAATGGGATGAGCAATGGATGCACAGGGCAAAAGATGGGGGACGTCAGAATGGTCTTCTGCCTCTAGGAGCCAAGTACACCACAGCCTTTTGAAGACATCTCTACTAGGTTTGAGTGCAGTTTTTGCGTCACAGATACACTACACAAATCCTACGAAGCTTTAAATAGTAATATATGACTATGTTACCGTATGAATTGTTCCCAAAAGCTGCAGACATGATCCAGAATCAGATGATGCCTGTCCTTCGTACTGTAGCACCAATGTAGAAAGTGTAGAAGTTGCCAGAATAGGCCAGCTCTGGCATCGGATCGTGTCCCG
The DNA here is from genome assembly GCF_032444005.1 of Ranitomeya imitator. Classification (NCBI taxonomy): domain Eukaryota; kingdom Metazoa; phylum Chordata; class Amphibia; order Anura; family Dendrobatidae; genus Ranitomeya; species Ranitomeya imitator. The sequence continues at coordinate 194,194,138 of NC_091289.1, read as the reverse complement.
TAATGCAAGGTCATATAATAACGTGCAAACAGCCAAAGAAAAGTAGCAAATAATAAGGCACCTAAATATCAGGTAGCACCTGACTACTTCCACACTACAACAAGAGCAGTGCTGCACAGTGCCGCTACCATACTACATTTCTTTAATAGACCTACACTTTCCAGTAACTTTTCAGAATAAGCCTTCCTGTGGGTATATATGAGGAATTACACTATTTATGGCCATTACATGACTTGTATCTTGCATTTTCACTAGTTTTCCCCCTTGTAGGCACAATCTCTTAATTTGAGGAGACCAGCTGCTGTCTTCCCTACACTGTAGACACATAAAGGGATTCCTGCTCTTCAATCCTTAGCACACAGAGAGAAACAGCAGCATGGATGATATTATACTGTAGTACTAAGCAGTGTAGCTGTGAATCCAGCTCTGGAGTGAGCTAAAACACTAAAGCTCAACAGAATCTGAAGGCGTCTCCTTTTGACTGATTTCTCCTTTACTCTTTATAGAGTATAACAGAAGTATATCCTGATACTTTACTTTGCCGGCAGTCTGTGTTGGCTCGAGCAAGATGGTGTTGAGATTTTGTGGAGTGGATGGTTCAGGAAGCTGGGAAGGGGGAAGAAGTGGCTCATAAGTGGAGAATTAATGAAACGTCTCTGCTAGGAAACTCTACAAAGTACAATATTTTCCTGCATAATTAAATTATGCTGGTGGAGGTCTGACTGCTGAGACCTCCACCGATCGCAGCTCTTTGAAGGCTAATCGGAAGCCTACTCTGTACTGATGAGGAGCGAAAAGTCAGAAACTGTGCTGACTCCAGTTTGGAAGAGATAAACTAGTCTTCTGTACTGATGAAGGGTAAAAAGCCAGAAACTGTGTTGACTGCAAATCTCTTTAGTTTGGCCGATATCCCAGGGGGACAGGCAGAAGAAGAAAATTCTTCCTTGGGGAAGAGAGCCATTCTCCAGATTTGACACAAAAAAATTGGTCTTGTCCATGATGGACTGTCAGTCGGTGCAGACGGGCTCTGAAAAGCACTTGCTGTATCAAGTCACAGATTCCTGAACATCATACGGTGTCCTCTAGGACGGGATGGTCTCGACTCTTCACCAACTGGATGTCCAGTGTCAGGAATACAAAAACTGAGGACAGGTAAAGTGGAAACACCTGCATTGTAATCCATTTCAACCCCTCATCGACCGAATGTCACGGACGCGAGAAAGACTGTAAGTCCCGGAGAAGGAGGTCGTTAAGATGGGGTATCGTTCTCTGTATCTTCTCCATGAAGCCGTCATTCATCTTAATCTGTCTGTCTAAACCAATCATTCATCTTAATCTGGGGAGAGCCCGCCGCTGACCTCTCTTTACATAATCCTCTGGAGGAGCAATAAACCAGGCGCGCCGCGGCGTCTCAGCTGTTTTCTAACATTTATTTTATTATTTAGGACATTTAATGGCTTATGAAATTGATGGTTAATCAATATTTTGTCAAATATGAAGGCGCAGCCGGTCAATAATGCTTTCAGTGATTGTAGGCACATAACAATGAAATAAGCCGCTATCGATTCCAATCTGGAGATTCACCGGCAGGTATAATTATCCTGGCAGCATGCATGAGGGTAATGGAGTATTGTGTAGTGCAGAGGCTGATACCCGGGTAATGAATGTGCAGAGTACGGACAGGAGGCCTCTGGACATTACTATATTCTGACATTCCAAGTACACATTGCCTTCTTAAAGGGAATGTGCCCATATTCTTGTATGCTAGTTTGTTTTAATTTTCTGCAGTTTGTGCAGTTTTTTTTAAATTCTGTTCTCTACACATAATTATTAGGGCCCGAGTTACTGTTCACAACATTTAGAGACTCGCGTTACAGCTGCAATATGGACTATGGGGAACAATAGTCTAGGAATGATACATTGACTTCTATGGGGAAGTGTTGTGGATATGCTCCTTCACATGTACAAAGGTCACTGTGCAGGGAGGAGGAGGAGAAGATCCTTGATACCTCCTATTGTGAATGATGGATCCTGTGTTATATACTGTATATAAAGGTGTTATCAGTCATAATACAGGAGGAGGAGGAGGTGAGCTGTGACATCACCTATTGTGAATGGTGGATCCCGTGTTATCAGTCATTGTACAGGGGGAGGAGGTGAGCTGTGACATCACCTATTGTGAATGGTGGATCCTGTGTTATCTACTGTATATAGAGGTGTTATCAGTCATTGTACAGGAGGAGGAGGTGAGCTGTGACATCACCTATTGTGAATGGTGATCCCGTGTTATCAGTCATTGTACAGGGGGAGGAGGTGAGCTGTGACATCACCTATTGTGAATGGTGGATCCTGTGTTATCTACTGTATATAGAGGTGCTATCAGTCATTGTACAGGAGGAGGAGGTGAGCTGTGACATCACCTATTGGGAATGATGGATCCTGTGTTATCTACTGTATATAGAGGTGTTATCAGTCATTGTACAGGAGGAGGTGAGCTGTGATATCACCTATTGTGAATAGTGGATCCTGTGTTATCAGCTGTATATAGAGGTGTTATCATTCATTGTACAGGAGGAGGAGGAGGAGGTGAGCTGTGACATCACCTATTGTGAATGGTGGATCCTGTGTTATCTACTGTGTATAGAGGAGTTATCAGTCATTGTACAGGAGGAGGAGGTGAGCTGTGACATCACCTATTGTGAATGGTGGGTCCTATGTTATATACTGTATATAGAGGTGTTATCAGCCATTATACAGGAGGAGGAGGTGAGCTGTGACTTCACCTATTGTGAATGGTGGGTCCTATGCTATATACTGTATATAGAGGTGTTATCAGTCATTATACAGGAGGAGGAGGTGAGCTGTGACATCACCTATTGTGAATGATGGATCCTGTGTTATCTACTGTATATAGAGGTGTTATCAGTCATTGTACAGGAGGAGGAGGTGAGCTGTGACATCACCTATTGTGAATGGTGGATCCCGTGTTATCAGTCATTGTACAGGGGGAGGAGGTGAGCTGTGACATCACCTATTGTGAATGGTGGATCCTGTGTTATCTACTGTATATAGAGGTGTTATCAGTCATTGTACAGGAGGAGGAGGTGAGCTGTGACATCACCTATTGTGAATGGTGGATCCCGTGTTATCAGTCATTGTACAGGGGGAGAAGGTGACCTGTGACATCACCTATTGTGAATGGTGGATCCTGTGTTATCTACTGTATATAGAGGTGTTATCAGTCATTGTACAGGAGGAGGTGAGCTGTGATATCACCTATTGTGAATAGTGGATCCTGTGTTATCAGCTGTATATAGAGGTGTTATCATTCATTGTACAGGAGGAGGAGGTGAGCTGTGACATCACCTATTGGGAATGATGGATCCTGTGTTATCTACTGTATATAGAGGTGTTATCAGTCATTGTACAGGAGGAGGTGAGCTGTGATATCACCTATTGTGAATAGTGGATCCTGTGTTATCAGCTGTATATAGAGGTGTTATCATTCATTGTACAGGAGGAGGAGGAGGAGGTGAGCTGTGACATCACCTATTGTGAATGGTGGATCCTGTGTTATCTACTGTGTATAGAGGAGTTATCAGTCATTGTACAGGAGGAGGAGGTGAGCTGTGACATCACCTATTGTGAATGGTGGGTCCTATGTTATATACTGTATATAGAGGTGTTATCAGTCATTATACAGGAGGAGGAGGTGAGCTGTGACATCACCTATTGTGAATGGTGGGTCCTATGCTATATACTGTATATAGAGGTGTTATCAGTCATTATACAGGAGGAGGAGGTGAGCTGTGACATCACCTATTGTGAATGATGGATCCTGTGTTATCTACTGTATATAGAGGTGTTATCAGTCATTGTACAGGAGGAGGTGAGCTGTGACATCACCTATTGTGAATGGTGGATCCTGTGTTATCTACTGTATATAGAGGTGTTATCAGTAGAGTTGGGTGAACCTGAACAGTAAAGTTTGGCGTCTGTACCGAACACCACTGTTTGGCCACAGACCAGGAAGTCTGTGTTTCTGTTCGGGTTCTGTACTCCGAACACTGGGTGTTTCTCGCGCTGTTGTGTGCATGACAGCACAGCAAACACGGTCTCTCATTGACGTTAAAATCTTTACCACCAGTCAGAAAGCCGTGGTTCCCATGAGGTCAAATGACAGCGTGAGCCCGCAGCTGTGACTGGAGGTAAAACATTTACCTTCGGTTAGTGGCATCTGCTGATGGGACTACTACTCCCATCAGCCTACGCCTGCTGCAGTTAATAACAGTGAAAGTAGGTGGCGGCTGATGGGAGTAGTCATCAGCCGCAGTCTGCGTTCTAAATAAATAATTTTAAAAACATGGTGTGGGTTCCCCTGTATTTTTGATAACCAGTCAGGAAAAACTGCAGACTGCAACCGTCAGCTGGCAGCTTCAGCAATGCTGGTTAGCAAGAATAGAGGCGTCCCCACGCAGTTAAAAAAAAAATGTAAATAAATAATTTTTAAAAAACAACGTTGCCCCCCCCCCCAGTTTTGACAACCAGCCTTGCCAATCCAGACAGCTGAGGGCTGGTATTCTCAGGCTGGTAAGGGGCCATGGATATTGCCCCCGCACCCAGTCTAAGAATAGCAGCCCGCTGATAACCACTGGGGAATGAGCTGCTGCGAGATTACCGCAGATACTGAGGCTGCCCTCTCAGCCGGGCTGAACTGCGGTGACCTCAGTGAGATCAGCGCTGCACCGTGAGAATTTTTGTGTGAATTAAAATACATCAGAACCTCCCAAACACATGACATGATCATATGGGGAGTCCAATACTGTTTAAAGGCATAGTAATCGTAAACTTTTGACTTTGCAGTAAATAATAAAAATGCCTGAAAACATTCTCTCTCATTATTCTGCCATTTGGCAAATAATAATTATGGTAATCCTAAATGACCTAAAACGGGAAATGTTTATTCTGATTTCATGTCAGATACTGAGAAAAACCTGCAGATGTGTCTTTATATATAGTGGATGGAACCTTCTGGTTTCAACTGTATATACCCACCCACCCACACACACAGTGTATAGATATATATGGTTTAAGTGTGATAATAAAAGTTTTTTTTGTTTGCGCAAATATTTGTATTTCTTCAGAAACTTTGTTATACCACGCCTGAGGAAGGGACCAAAGAAGTCCCGAAAGCTTGATTTATTTTATTTTCATTAGCCATTAAAAAGTATCATAACTAATTTTTATTTATTTATTTTACTCATTTATACAGCAACATTAATTCCACAGCGCTTTACAGACACAAGATTATCTTGTTTTTCACACCGAGAGCATTAGTCTATTGTACGACTCTGGGCAGAGGGCAGACTGCAAGATTTTAGGATTTCTTTTACATGTTCAGTATATAAAGAAATTAATTAATTATTAATACGAAAAATTCCTAAAAAAACATATTTGCGGTAGAGTAGAAGAGAAAGATGGATAAATAGATAGGCAGATTATAGCACATTTTGTAACTTTCTGTAACGTCCCAGAACTGAATGCAGCAGAGCCCTGGGGTGCAATCGTACATTTAGGGTCACAGGGCGAGTACAGCAGAGGACACACCGGTATGATAGGGCATCACCTATTATAAGCAGACTGGAAATTTACTTTAACCTTCAGCAGATAGAAATTTTAAAATAAAGAAGCCACAGAATCGTTTTGCTTTGATTCCCCTAATAAAGAACAGCGTACCTGTGTATCCAGATAACTGGACCCCCGTGCATTGCCTGCGGCGCCCCCTTCAGACTTGCTGTCCGTTCCCTAGTCTGACTAATGGAGTCAATATTGCAGTGTATTAGTATGAGAGGTGAAGCCCCTCCGAGCGTCGCTCGCACCCTGCGCACATTATATGGCGGCTAATCTGTGGGATCTGTGTTCGTTGTGAGCGACCCATACACTGCGCACCTTCCCCTGTAGTAGATTATTGTCATCAATCTTACAGGAAATGTACGGACCTGGCGGCCATAGAACCGAGCAGGAAAAATCCTCTCTGGTATAACATAGGCAAATGTATGGGCGACTGCAGGAGCGGAAATAGACACTTCTGCAGAGAGAATTTCTAGCAGAGTATTGGATCCATTCATCAACCTCAGGATTATAATTGGCATTACCCTGTATCTACGCGGGACAATATTAATGGAATCATCAATATATGGAGGGGGGGGCGACCGCCTGGTTCTGGCACTGATCTTAGGATGCATTATAAAAGGGTCTAATAGTAGAGGCTGGTTAATAATCTCATACTATATCTTTACTGCAGACCTCAGCTCCAAGTACCCTGTACAGATATAAAAGTAAAATAATAATCTGCATTTTTTATATAGCGCTAACATATTCCGCAGCGCTTTACAGTTTTGCACATTATCATCGCTGTCCCCATTGGGGCTCAAAATCTAAATTCCCTAACAGTATGTCTTTGGAATGTGGGAGGAAACCGGAGAACCCGGGGGAAACCCACGCAAACACTGGGGAGAACATACAAACTCTTTGCAGATGTTGTCCTTGGTGGGGATTCGAACTCCAGTGCTGCAGTGCTAAACACTGAGCCACCGTGCTGCACTGAAATGAGAATATTCTGCCTGCAATCCCCACTAGGACAGGTCAATAATAAGTCTGTATGCAGGGAGCTCCCCCTAGTGGTGACTGCAGACAGGATCTGATCATGTATCTCTGTATACAGGGAGCTCCCCCTAGTGGTGACTGCAGACAGGTTCTTATCATGTATCTCTGTATACAGAGAGCTCCCCCTAGTGGTGGCTGCAGACAGGATCTTATTTATCACTGTATACAGGGAGCTCCCCCTAGTGGTGGCTGCAGACAGGATCTTATCATGTGTCTCTGTATACCGGGAGCTCCCACTAGTGGTGGCTGCAGACAGGATCTTATCATGTATCTCTGTATACAGGGAGCTCCCCCTAGTGGTGACTGCAGACAGGATCTTATCATGTGTCTCTGTATACAGGGAGCTCCCCCTAGTGGTGACTGCAGACAGGATCTTATCATGTATCTCTGCATACAGGGAGCTCCCCCTAGTGGTGGCTGCAGACAGGATCTTATCATGTATCTCTGTATACAGGGAGCTCCCCCTAGTAGTGGCTGCAGACAGGATCTTATCATGTATCTCCGTATACAGGGAGCTCCCCCTAGTGGTGGCTGCAGACAGGATCTTATCATGTATCTCTGTATACAGGGAGCTCCCCTAGTGGTGGCTGCAGACAGGATCTTATCATGTATCTCTGTATACAGGGAGCTCCCCCTAGTGGTGACTGCAGACAGGATCTTATCATGTGTCTCTGTATACAGGGAGCTCCCCCTAGTGGTGACTGCAGACAGGATCTGATCATGTATCTCTGTATACAGGGAGCTCCCCCTAGTGGTGACTGCAGACAGGATCTTATCATGTATCTCTGTATACAGGGAGCTCCCCCTAGTGGTGGCTGCAGACAGGATCTTATCATGTATCTCTGTATACAGGGAGCTCCCCCTAGTGGTGGCTGCAGACAGGATCTTATCATGTATCTCTGTATACAGGGAGCTCCCCCTAGTGGTGGCTGCAGACAGGATGTTATCATGTATCTCTGTATACAGGGAGCTCCCTCTAGTGGTGGCTGCAGACAGGATCTTATCATGTATCTCTGTATATAGGAGCTCCCCCTAGTGTGACTGCAGACAGGATCTTATCATGTATCTCTGTATACAGGGAGCTCCCCCTAGTGGTGGCTGCAGACAGGATCTTATCATGTATCTCTGTATACAGGGATCTCCCCCTAGTGGTGGCTGCAGACAGGATCTTATCATGTATCTCTGTATACAGGGAGCTCCCCCTAGTGGTGGCTGCAGACAGAATCTTATCATGTATCTCTGTATACAGGGAGCTCCCCCTAGTGGTGACTGCAGACAGGATCTTATCATGTATCTCTGTATACAGGGAGCTCCCCCTAGTGGTGGCTGCAGACAGGATCTTATCATGTATCTCTGTATACAGGGAGCTCCCCCTAGTGGTGGCTACAGACAGAATATTATCATGTATCTCTGTATACAGGGAGCTCCCCCTAGTGGTGGCTGCAGATAGGATCTTACCATGTATCTCTGTATACAGGGAGCTCCCCCTAGTGGTGGCTGCAGACAGGATCTTATCATGTATCTCTGTATACAGGGAGCCCCCCCTAGTGGTGGCTGCAGACAGGATCGTATCATGTATCTCTGTATACAGGGAGCTCCCCCTAGTGGTGGCTGCAGACAGCTACCTCAACCTCACTGATTGCAATGCTGTGGCTAGTAACTGCTTGCTAGAATCACCTGTCGAAATGCAGTATTAATGAGGAATTTGAACAAGGACTGCAATTTTTTTTCCTTTAATTAAAAAATAGATTTTTTTTATATACTGTATTATTGCAATTAACAGATCAATTTGTTCATTGCATAATCTATTTCTAATGAGGGAATCAGATTCCATCTTCCTTTGAGCCCTTGTCTCTGGTCCCACAGTTTCAGTCACTGTTCCAGCTGAGAAAAACAAAAACACTTCTGTAATGATTTTTTTTTTCTTTGTGACAGCTGGTCAGGATTTGTAGAGCCGAGTGGCTGACACATTGATAAACGACCGGGGAGAAATGAATTCAGTTTTCTGACAAACCTGACCCTGCCATTCAAATAAGAGGCGCCGGCTCTGGGGACAGAACCTGATAATATGCTTTCTAATCAACAGACTTATAAAATATGTATTTCTCCATTACGGTCTAACGTGCTCATGAAAAATAAATAGCCCGATGTAGCAAAAAATACTGATCAGCCGATTTGCTGCAATGACTTAGTTTTCTCATTGCGGAACTTACTCTCCACCTAATCTCCTGGATTTTACAATTATTACCCATATATAGTTATTCATCTCCAGGTTTATTTATCCGGCATCTATTTTATTTATCTATCTACATATGCAATAAACAAGTCAGTCATATTTATTGATCTTATCTATAGTTATATATGTATCCATTATCTATCTAGCTTCTGTCTCATATCTGTGAATCTCCCGTCCAGGCTCCGGCGCTGGGCTCTGCATCTTCCTTCTCCGGCGGCCCCAGTGGTAACCCAGCGCACTCCTCTGATATCATGTCAGGCCTGCTCATGGGGAAGCAATCCGCCTGAGTATTCAGGTAGTTGGAGGTTTGCTGCAACCATATAGCTGGGCACTGCCACATTCTACTTCAAGAGTGTCCCCTGACAAACCCAGCTCCATTATTCCATGTGCTGTCCAGCATATCCACCTCCGCTGATCCATGTGCTGTCCAGCATATCCATCTCCGCTGTTCCACTTGCTGTCCAGCATATCCATCTTCGCTGTTCCACGTGCTGTCCAGCATATCCATCTTCGCTGTTCCACGTGCTGTCCAGCATATCCATCTCCGCTGTTCCACGTGCTGTCCAGCATATCCATCTCCGCTGTTCCACGTGCTGTCCAGCATATCCATCTCCGCTGTTCCACATGCTGTCCAGCATATCCATCTCCGCTGTTCCACATGCTATGCAGCATATCCATCTCCGCTGTTCCACATGCTGCCCAGCATATCCATCTCCGCTGTTCCACATGCTGTCCAGCATATCCATCTCCGCTGTTCCACATGCTGTCCAGCATATCCATCTCCGCTGTTCCACATGCTGTCCGGCATATCTATCTCCACTGTTCCACATGCTGTCCGGCATATCCATCTCCACTGTTCCACATGCTGTCCAGCATATCCATCTCCGCTGTTCCACATGCTGTCCAGCATAGCCATGTACACTGTTCCACGTGCTGTCCAGCATATCCATCTCTGCTGTTCCACATGCTGTCCAGCATAGCCATCTCCGCTGTTCCACGTGCTGTCCAGCATATCCATCTCCGCTATTCCACATGCTGTCCAGCATATCCATCTTCGCTGTTCCACATGCTGTCCGGCATATCCATCATTTCCATCTCCGCTGTTCCACATGCTGTCCAGCATATCCATCTCCGCTGTTCCACGTGCTTTCCAGCATATCCATCTCTGCTTTTCCACGTGCTGTCCAGCATATCCATCTCCGCTGTTCCACATGCTGTCCAGCATATCCATCTCCGCTGTTCCACGTGCTGTCCAGCATATCCATCTCCGCTTTTCCACGTGCTGTCCAGCATATCCATCTCCGCTGATCCACATGCTGTCCAGCATAACCATCTTCGCTGTTCCACGTGCTGTCCAGCATATCCATCTCTGCTACTCCACGTGCTGTCCAGCATATCCATCATTTCCATCTCCGCTGTTCCGCACGCTGTCCAGCATATCCATCTCCGCTGTTCCACATGCTGTCCAGTATATCCATCTCCACTGTTCCACATGCTGTCCAGCATATCCATCATTTCCATTTCCGCTGTTCCACATGCTGTCCAGCATATCCATTTCCGCTGTTCCACATGCTGTCCAGCATATCTAGCTCTGCAGTACTTTACTGCACCATCACTTCCAGTCTGTGTTGCTCATCCCGATATACAACGACACCAGGTGAGCCATAAGAAAATCTATACTTCAAATATCCATTTAAATATTTATCTATTTTTTATTAGTTTTCAATTTATATTATCGTATATCCCTCTGTCTGTCTCATATTTAAGCGTCTGCCTAATATCTAATTTCTATAAATCTCATTTATCAATCTTATCTTTTTATTGCGTATTCATGTCATTGTATTGAATATCCATAAATGAATCTAAAGAATCTATTTTGTGTTTATATTTGATAATTATTATAATCTCTTTCTCTGTGTCTTCATTTCCTATCTGTATATTAGTTATCTACTTCTATTTACATTATATTCTCTTTTTCTAGCTCATATGCTCTGTTAAGCAATTTTCTTAGCGTTTGTCATCTAAGAAGTAATATAGGCGTTAAAATCAGGGGAGTATCACAAAAGCCGCAAGAGATGAAACATAAAATCTAGAAAAATAAACAAAAAATACATAGACTGGAATATTATAGATAATAAAAAATGGAAGTGCTTTATGACACAACCCATTACCTCTATCATTACAGAGAATGGAAGCCATCAGTCAGATATCCCTCTCCTAACCGCCATCACGTGGTCTCACCTCCTCTGCACGTCCTGGAGACTTTCCCTGTAATATCACTTCTCGTTGGAGTGATATATATATATATATATATATATATATATATATATAAAATAAATTTACATGAACTGATGAAAATACTCACAAAAAATACTCACAAATACCAGTGAAATTCCAGGTTGTGCAGTAGCAATACACGAAAAATGCCAAGGAGGTGAATACTTTTGCAAGCCACTATATATGGCTTGCAAAAGTATTCACCTCCGTCCTAGTCTCAAATTACTGACGGACTGAAAGAGGTTTTGCTCACGAATATCCCTGTATTTTGCACCATCCATCTTCTCAACTCGCACCATTGTCCCTGTCTCTGCTGCCAAAAACATCCCACAACATGATGCTGCCACCACCATGTTTCACTGTGGGGGTGGTGTTCTTGGGGTGATGAGCTGTGTTGGCTTGGAGCTAGACGTAGTGTTTGCCTTGGTGGCCAAAAGTTCAATTTTGGTCTTGTGGGAAATCAGGATCCTTTTTGTCTTCTCAGTCCCCATTTTATGCTCTAAATCTATCATGGGACTTATGAAGGGAATTGCTTGGACCAGAAATATTTAGGGGCTTTGTTGCAAAAGTGGTGAAAACATATGCACATGCCAATTTTTTGTTTTTTTGATCCCACAAATTTAATTTATGCCTATATTTCTCCTCACCAACTTAGACTATTTAGTGCTGATGCATCACACACAAATCACATTACAGAAATATTTAAAACAGAGGTTGTAATGTAACAAAATAGATAAAAAGTCAATGGGGGGGAATACTTCTGCAAACCACTCTAATAACTCTATAGTATTCATCTCTTTGGTGGTTATATCTACCTGGGACATTTTTTCATCTGAAAAAAAAAAAAATCAGCAACAAATCCGTACCTAGTTTCTCTGGAATTTTCTGCAGATTTTCTACAGATTCAGCAGCAGATAAAATCAATTTCCACGTAGATTCTGGGTGGATTTAATCCACAGAAAACTTCCCTTCCTCAATACTCACACTATAATAAGCTGAATATTTTCTACCAGTAAAATTCAAGCAGAGAATTAGTAGAATATCTGATACTTGTAACCGTACCCTGAAAGGGAACCTGGACCCCCAACCAGTACCCTAAAACATCTGAGAGGCATTTTTTTTAAATCTCTCCTGGTAGCGTCTCATGCTAGAATTTACTTTGACTTCCCCTTTAAGAAGATACAAGTTCTTATTCCCCGATAGAAAGGACACGCTCAGCATCGCCGGCATCTTCTCTGTAAGATTGGAATCTTTTCTCCATCTCTCATTTTGTTCAGGTTCTTTATTTCCTACGCGCTCCACCAAGACAACAATGTCATCTTCCCTCTGTGTTCGGAGGCTCCGCGAAAGGTCAGACGCTCCAATACATCGAGCTCTGAAAAATAAAACTCTCCACTGCATGGAATGAGGGAAACGCGGTGATACATATTTATTTATACACATTACAAATGTAACTCGTTCTGGAAAGGATTTACAAAAAAGGGAAGCCTCACTGAATAAATATCAGCTGCCTCTTAAAGATACGGTGTCCAAAATATAGTATTTAAAGGGCACAAAGAAGTACCCGACTCAGAGATCCGACCCGAGAGCCGTAGAGGAGCTGTCACTCCGGAGGATCCTGCCCGTCCGTGCATTACATAGCTGGCCGTCCCTCGGTGGTAACATCTGAGCACAAGGGGTTTCCTGATGCAATCAGACAGGCTGGAAATGATATAAAAAGAGGCATGTCCCCTTTAACAAACTTTTGTTAGTTTTCTACAATTACATCAGATCTTGTCCTCCAATCCAGAGCTGCGTGGTGCAAAGGCCACATCTGACAAATTAGAAGAGCACGGTCAAAACGGAGGTCAACGGTAAGCAGAAAGGAGCTGGACTCTAGATGCAGCATTGGCTGTGAATGGAGTAGAAGATAATACCATTGTGCTAGCCTGCAATGTAAGGTGAGCTGAGGTTAATAACGGGCTCTACCTTTTGGGGTTGCCCTGTTTGTAGTATGGTCCAGTTGGACACAAATCGCACTTTATACGCTGAACTGAAATGTGAAAAATTCTGTCATGTTCCTCTTGTTTCTTCCCTGCTTTTCCTTGCTGGTCATCTTTTAATTTGCACATTAAGTCTATTTTTCATGTGTGCACCTGTTTACATTCTGTATGCGCGTCATTGTGGGCAGGGTTTTGGGTTTTCAGATATTTGGAGATTATTCATCAGTCACTGCTGCAAATGTACTCCAGTACCCTACTAGAGTGACGTATGTCTTTTTTTAATTTATTTTCCCTGCAGATTTTGTGGCATTTTAAGTGGAACATGTGACCTTTTCAACTAAAAAACTACAAGAGATGCTAAAACAAAGACCATTTTTTATTGTGGGCAAAATTCCTGAATTGTTGAAGAATTTGTTGCAAAACCTTTACAAGACAAGAAAAAGTAAGCTAAAAAACATGCAAATGATGAATTTTCACCAATATATCAAACACTATGGGCCTGATTCAATGTTTGTCGGGGGAGGGGGTTAGGTCACTTTTCTTTTTGTCTTGGGTATCCGTTCATGTTCTTTGTGCCAAAACGTTGCATGTTCTGAAAATTTAGCCAAAATTTGTGCAAAAAAAAAATCCAGGTACACATAAAATCACTCTGCAGGTTAATAGTTTTTTTTTTGTTTTTTTATGTGACAGGTTTGTTTAAACAAAAATGTTGTGACTTTTTAAAAGGTTGCAATTGAAGAACTGTCCGGTAAGATCAGGAAAACAGAAACCATGCCCAAATAATAAACATAAAAAAAACAAAGACATAGGTGAACACATAAACAGACTATTAAAAAAAAACGCAAATTAAATGAAGAATTTGCCGCAATTCAGAAATAGGCTAAAAACAACAAAAATTAAGAAAACAAAAAGGTGTAAATGCAAAAATTAATGGAGCCCATAGTTTGCCTCTTTTGCTATTTTTTCCCACTGTTTTATAGGAAAAAGTTGCACTACCCTTTCAATAAGCTTTAAAATGTCACACATTAATCTTCAAGTGCACAAAAGTAAAATTAGACAGATCTGGCGCTCCTCAAGGCCCTGGAGTAGAATTGTGCAAAAACAAATTGCAACATTTTAAAAAGCTGCAAATTATGAATTTGGCTAAAACAAAAACAAAAAAAGATGTAACCAAGTAAAATAAACCTAAAAAAGGTGCAAATGATATAATAAATAAAAAAGTGGAAATTTAAAAAAAGTCAATATTACACCATGAAAAAAGGCAAAAGTGCGATGATAAATTGGCCTCTGTGAGTGATGCCAACCTTCCTATTATCCCCATGTATGAAAGGGTTAATTGTCTTTTTCCCCCGATCACACGGATACATCCACAATTTGTTTATTTCCCGTTTAATATTTCAGCGCCTCCACCTCCGCCGCCCCCGATGACTCCGGCAGCAATGAGCGGGCACCTGGTGATAATAATGACGTTACATCGCACTCCGGGGGAGAGATATTCATCTGATTGTATCCGGTGGTGATTTGCACACAGATATTGATTAACATATATTACAATATATTTGTTCATTGCTCGGTAGGTGCAGCAGGTCAGAAGCACACAGGATAAAACACATTGCTGCAGACAAGTACTATCACCTGCTACCAGAAAAAAAGATATTCATGCTCCCTGTTAAAAAAACTCAAAAGTGATAGATTGGGTCCCCCGCTAAAATCCACATTAGTTGCGTAGAGTGCCTCTCTGGGCGACCTGTCCTCTCCTGCACTATACACAACTCATTGATATGAATGGACGAGGTGCAATGGTTCATTTCTCCAGTGGTGGCGCCGCAGGCAAATTGCACACTTGCTGACAGGTTTGCCTTCAGATCACAGCTGATCGCTGGCTGTTCCAAGATACTCTGTGATCAGCTTGTTGTCAATGACTCTAACAATTCAGGAAAGGAAGAAAGGAAAACCCAAAGAAAATTCCAAAGAAGAGACCCTCATTAGTCCCTACATGATTGGGTGATTTTTCATTTTTTTGTGCTTTTGTTTTTTTCTCCCATTTCCTTCTGCTGCCGGTCTTAGATCTGACAACTGAAACCCAGCAAGAATCAGAACGGGAATCTGGGGGCAACTATGTATCTCCACTCTATATGAAATGTATCACATGGTGCCCACTCAAATACAAATAAGTCCTGCAGTCACCAGTCTGGTGATCGATTGATCAATTGATCTTTCTCTTTACAATTTCTGTTCTACATCAATCTCATTCTTTGTCCATTTGTTTCCATCTTTCTTTCCTAGTTCCTCCCTATATTTACTTCCGACATGCTTTCCTTCCTACCTTCTTTTCTATCCTTCTGTCAGTCCTTTCACTTCTCTCCCCTTCCATCCACCCTTTTTCCCCTCACTCTTCTTCCTTCCTTTCAACCTTTCACCCCTCCCTTCCTTTTCACCTACTCTTTATTCCTTTCTTCCCTCCTCTCTTTTTCTTCCATAAATCCTTCTCTTTTTACCAAGTTCTTCCTTCCATCCCCCTTTCCCTCCTTTTCTTGCATCCCTCCCCCCCTCCTTCTTCTCTCCTTTTCATCCTTCACTACTTTTCTTCCTTCTCTCTTTTCGCCTTTTCTTCCTTCTCTCCCTCCTTCCATCTTTTCTCCTTTTCTTCCTTCTTTTCATCCCTCCTTCCTAACTTTTCTCCTTTTCTTCCTTCACTCCTTCCTCATTTTCTCTCACTCCTTCCCTCCTTCCTTCTCTCCTTCCATCCTTCTCTCCTTTTCTTCCATCCCTCTCCTTTTCTACCTTCCATCCTTCTTATCTCCTTTTCTTCCTTCACTCCTTTTCTTCCTTCTCTCCCTGCTTCCCTCTTTTCTCCTTTTCTTCCTTCCTTTCATCCCTCCTTCCTTACTTCTCTCCTTTTCTTCCTTCCATCCGTGTCTCCTTTTCTTCCATCCCTCTCCTTTTCTTCTTTCCATCCTTCTCTCCTTTTCTTCCTTCTCTCCCTCATTCCCTCTTTTCTTCCTTCCTTTCCTCTCTCCTTCCTTACTTCTCTCCTTTTCATCCTTCCATCTGTTTCTCCTTTTCTTCCATCCCTCTCCTTTTCTACCTTCCATCCTTCTTATCTCCTTTTCTTCCTTCACTCCTTTTCTTCCTTCTCTCCCTCCTTCCCTCTTTTCTCCTTTTCTTCCTTCCTTTCCACTCTCCTCCCATCCTTCTCTCCTTTTCTTCCTCCCATCCTTCTCTCCTTTTCTAGCTTCCATCCTTCCTATCTCCTTTTTTTCCATCTCTCCCTCCTTCCCTCTTCTCTCCTTTTCTTCCTCCCATCCTTCTCTCCTGTCCATACAGGAGATTACCATCCCGTGTTATACCTCTGGGTTTGGGTCTTGTCCCCCTTCCCCATATATATTCTTGGAGGAATAGACCGAGCACCAGATGACGATGATGCTGGTGGGGACGGCAGGGACGTGGTCACCCTTCCTCCAGCAGAATACAAATGTCTGGCAGCCTGGAGAGGAGCGGCTGCCGCATGCCTTGCCCATTAGATGGCATTATCTCTGCAGAATGCCAATTCCTCTCTCTTTGTGTGGTGCGGGCCTCTCACATACGGGATTTTAATAACCATCACGCTGCGCTATGAATCCATAATCAGAGCTGAAAAGCAGAGGAAGCAGCAGGACCAGATACTTCCATTATTACTCTTCCGAGAAGCAGGCGGCCGAGATTGTAGATAGATTACAGGATCTGAATGGAAATGAACAATTGTTTCCTCTTCTATTTCTGCCGCGTCCTACTAAGAGGATCGGGGCGTTCAGTGTCATATATGAGAGGGGCACAGGGGAGGACGCAGTGCGACTAAACGCCCCCCATAGTCACAGACATTACTGACATGTGCCACAAGTATATAATATCTATAGTGTCAATCTAATATCCATGGGCCGACATACCGTTGGTGCAACAAGGGATAACAGGGCCCATACCCCCTGCAGAGCAGCTTCACAGACACTGAAAGGCATCATCAAGATAAACAATTGTTCTGCCAGGGGCCCATATAGTTCCGGTACAGAGGTTCCGTTCTGTCCCCGTCCGCCCTGCTAATATCTAGGATTGGTCTATCAATCTAATGATATATCTAGATTTCTATTCCATATGTATCTTGTGTATTATCCTTCTAATCTTTTTTTGGTTTCCAAGTCTCTTAATCAAGAACGTGTTTGGCAAGATCTGTAAACTCCTCAACACGCAGATGGTATTTCGTGAAACGCCACTTCAGCTGCCCATCTCACTACGTCAAACTGTTTGGCAGCAGGAAAAACACAAAATCAGCATGTAAGTGGTGAGTATAATGACGGCCGCGGAGCGCGGAGTTTACCCTTTAGGCCGGGGACACACACAACGTATAAAAAAACGGTCCGTTTTTGACGGACGAGAATCGCACAAATGTTACCAAAACAGTGATCTGTGTGCAGTGCGAGGATGCGATTTTCTCGCATTAAATGATCCGTGTGACATCCGTGTGACATCCGTATGGTGAGATTTTCTCACACACTTGCAAAATGAGCAAATAATGGCTGAGCCTTTCCTGTCACCTGCCCAATGCCTGAGAATTTCTCACAAGTCACACTGATGGTCCGTGTGCTGTGCGATTTTTTCTCACCCCCATAGACTTTCATTGGCGATTCTCGGCCGAGAAACGCTGACAATCGCAGCACGCTGCGATTTCACTCGGATCCTGAATACGGCCGAGAAAATATCGGATGATGGGAGCTGCCCCATTGATTAACATTGGGACGAGTGCTATGCGATTTTTTATCGCATTGCACTCGTCCGTATTACGGTCTAGTGTGACCCCGGCCTTAGTTACGGTTACAGTTTGAGGACGACGGCTCTTCTGGTGATTTTAGGACCCTTGTTTCTTATTCTCGCCTTTTGGGAACAGCGGGGGAATCGGATGGAAGTTTCGGATCCACTTCCGCGGATCTTTTATTTTGTCTACAGTCGTTACATTTTTCCCTTCGTGATGTCCACCTACCTATCAGATTGGGCCATGACCTCTCCCCATTGTGCGGTATCACTGCCATACACGGAGTTGAGCTTGTAAAGGGGCAGCTCAATTTGGACAGCATCTATTCAACGGCCGCTTCGATCAATGACTAGTTGCTGGTGTTTATCACTACAGGTTCACCATTCTGGGAAGATGATGCACAATGACACTAAAATTCATCCAATACAAACATCTATTCACTCTGTGCTTTCTTCTAGGCACCAGAGGTCCTAGCGCTTAGGGCGGCATTTACTGGGAGCAAAAATAATTTATTTCTCCAGCACCCAGCTCCAGCCGGACTTGTTGCCCGATTGGATGAGTTGTTTTTAACTGTTTGCAGTGATCTACATTAATGGTGACTGTATAAATATATTTATAGTGAGCTCCCCCTAATGGTGGCTATATAAATATATATGTAGTGAGCTCCCTCTAGTGGTGGCTGTATAAATCTGTATGTAGTGAGCTCCCCCTAGTGGTGGCTGTATAAATCTGTATGTAGTGAGCTCCCCCTAGTGGTGGCTGTATAAATTTGTATGTAGTGAGCTCCCTCTAGTGGTGGCTGTGTAAATCTGTATGTAGTGAGCTCCCCCTAGTGGTGGCTGTATAAATCTGTATGTAGTGAGCTCCCTCTAGTGGTGGCTGTATAAATCTGTATGTAGTGAGCTCCCCCTAGTGGTGGCTGTATAAATCTGTATGTAGTGAGCTCCCCCTAGTGGTGGCTGTATAAATCTGTATGTAGTGAGCTCCCTCTAGTGGTGGCTGTGTAAATCTGTATGTAGTGAGCTCTCTCTAGTGGTGGCTGCATAAATTTGCATCTGGTGAGCTCTCTCTAGTGGTGGCTGTAATTTAATTTATTTTACTCATTTACGGTATATAGCACTATTAATTCCACAGCGCTTTCCCCATGGGGCTCACAATCTAAATTCCCTATCAGTATATCTTTGGAATGTGGGAGGAAACCAGAGAACCCGGAGGAAACCCACGCAAAAATGGGGAGAACATACAAACTCCTTGCAGATGTTGTCCTTGGTGGGATTTGAACCCAGGACCCCAGGGCTGCAAGGCTGCAGTGCTAACCACTGCAGCCACCGTACAATGATATCCACTGAGCCACCGTGCTGCCCATTATATAAATCTGTATGTAGTGAGCTCCACCTAGTGTGGGCTGTATAAATACATATGTAGTGAGTTCCCCCTAGTGAGGGCTGTATAAATACATATGTACTGAGCTCTCTCTAGTGATGGCTGTATAAATCTGTAGGTAGTGAGCTCCCCCTAGTGGGGGGCAGTATAAATATATATGTAGTGAGCTCCCACTAGTGGGGGCAGTATAGATATATATGTAGTGAGCTCCCCCTAGTGGGGGGCAGTTTAAATATATATGTAGTGAGCTCCCACTAGTGGGGGGCAGTACAAATACATATGTAGTGAGCTCCCCCTAGTGGGGGGCAGTATACATATATATGTAGTGAGCTTCCCCTAGTGGGGGCAGTATAGATATATATGTAGTGAGCTCCCCCTAGTGGGGGGCAGTATAAACATATATGAAGTGAGCTCCCACTAGTGGGGGGCAGTACAAATACATATGTAGTGAGCTCCCCCTAGTGGGGGGCAGTATAAATATATATGTAGTGAGCTCCCACTAGTGGGGGCAGTATAGATATATATGTAGTGAGCTCCCCCTAGTGGGGGGCAGTACAAATACATATGTAGTGAGCTCCCCCTAGTGGGGGGCAGTATAAATATATATGTAGTGAGCTCCCACTAGTGGGGGGCAGTACAAATACATATGTAGTGAGCTCCCCCTAGTGGGGGGGCAGTATAAATATATATGTAGTGAGCTCTCCCTAGTGGGGGCAGTATAGATATATATGTAGTGAGCTCCCCCTAGTGGGGGGCAGTATAAATATATATGTAGTGAGCTCCCCCTAGTGGGGGCAGTATAGATATATATGCAGTGAGCTCCTTCTAGTGATGGCTGTATAAATCTGTATGTAGTGAGCTCCCTCTAGTGGGGGGCAGTACAAATACATATGTAGTGAGCTCCCCCTAGTGGGGGGGCAGTATAAATATATATGTAGTGAGCTCTCCCTAGTGGGGGCAGTATAGATATATATGTAGTGAGCTCCCCCTAGTGGGGGGCAGTATAAATATATATGTAGTGAGCTCCCACTAGTGGGGGCAGTATAGATATATATGTAGTGAGCTCCCCCTAGTGGGGGGCAGTATAAATATATATGTAGTGAGCTCCCACTAGTGGGGGGCAGTACAAATACATATGTAGTGAGCTCCCCCTAGTGGGGGGCAGTATACATATATATGTAGTGAGCTTCCCCTAGTGGGGGCAGTATAGATATATATGTAGTGAGCTCCCGCTAGTGGGGGGCAGTATAAATACATATGTAGTGAGCTCCAACTAGTGGGGGGCAGTACAAATACATATGTAGTGAGCTCCCCCTAGTGGGGGGCAGTATACATATATATGTAGTGAGCTTCCCCTAGCGGGGGCAGTATAGATATATATGTAGTGAGCTCCCCCTAGTGGGGGGCAGTATAAATATATATGTAGTGAGCTCCCACTAGTGGGGGGCAGTACAAATACATATGTAGTGAGCTCCCCCTAGTGGGGGGCAGTATAAATATATATGTAGTGAGCTCCCACTAGTGGGGGCAGTATAGATATATATGTAGTGAGCTCCCCCTAGTGGGGGGCAGTATAAATATATATGTAGTGAGCTCCCACTAGTGGGGGGCAGTACAAATACATATGTAGTGAGCTCCCCCTAGTGGGGGGGCAGTATAAATATATATGTAGTGAGCTCTCCCTAGTGGGGGCAGTATAGATATATATGTAGTGAGCTCCCCCTAGTGAGGGGCAGTATAAATATATATGTAGTGAGCTCCCACTAGTGGGGGGCAGTACAAATACATATGTAGTGAGCTCCCCCTAGTGGGGGGCAGTATAAATATATATGTAGTGAGCTCCCCCTAGTGGGGGCAGTATAGATATATATGTAGTGAGCTCCCCCTAGTGGGGGCAGTATAGATATATATGCAGTGAGCTCCTTCTAGTGATGGCTGTATAAATCTGTATGTAGTGAGCTCCCTCTAGTGGGGGGCAGTACAAATACATATGTAGTGAGCTCCCCCTAGTGGGGGGGCAGTATAAATATATATGTAGTGAGCTCTCCCTAGTGGGGGCAGTATAGATATATATGTAGTGAGCTCCCCCTAGTGGGGGGCAGTATAAATATATATGTAGTGAGCTCCCACTAGTGGGGGCAGTATAGATATATATGTAGTGAGCTCCCCCTAGTGGGAGGCAGTATAAATATATATGTAGTGAGCTCCCACTAGTGGGGGGCAGTACAAATACATATGTAGTGAGCTCCCCCTAGTGGGGGGCAGTATAAATATATATGTAGTGAGCTCCCACTAGTGGGGGGCAGTACAAATACATATGTAGTGAGCTCCCCCTAGTGGGGGGCAGTATAAATATATATGTAGTGAGCTCCCCCTAGTGGGGGCATTATAGATATATATGTAGTGAGCTCACCCTAGTGGGGGCAGTATAGATATATATGTAGTGAGCTCCCCCTAGTGGGGGGCAGTATAAATATATATGTAGTGAGCTCCCACTAGTGGGGGGCAGTACAAATACATATGTAGTGAGCTCCCCCTAGTGGGGGGCAGTATAAATATATATGTAGTGAGCTCCCCCTAGTGGGGGCAGTATAGATATATATGTAGTGAGCTCACCCTAGTGGGGGCAGTATAGATATATATGTAGTGAGCTCCCCCTAGTGGGGGCAGTATAGATATATATGTAGTGAGCTCCCCCTAGTGGGGGGCAGTATAAATATATATGTAGTGAGCTCCCACTAGTGGGGGGCAGTACAAATACATATGTAGTGAGCTCCCCCTAGTGGGGGGCAGTATAAATATATATGTAGTGAGCTCCCCCTAGTGGGGGCAGTATAGATATATATGTAGTGAGCTCACCCTAGTGGGGGCAGTATAGATATATATGCAGTGAGCTCCTTCTAGTGATGGCTGTATAAATCTGTATGTAGTGAGCTCCCTCTAGTGGTGACTGTATAAATATATATGCAGTGAGCTCTCCCTAGTGGGGGCTGGAAATAATAATATCTATATACATAATTGTCTAAGGGTCACTTCTGTCTGTCTGTCCTTCTGTCACGGTTATTCGTTCGCTGATTGGTCTCGGCAGCTGCCTGTCATGGCTGCCGCGACCAATCATTGACGGCCACAGTCCGATTAGTCCCTCCCCTACTCCCCTGCAGTCACTGCCCGGCGCCCGCTCCGTAATCCCCTCCACTCACCGCTCACACAGGGTTAATGGCAGCGGTAACGGCCCGCGGTGTAACGCACTCCGTTACCGCTGCTATTAACCCTGTGTGTCCCCAACTATTTACTATTGATGCTGCCTATGCGGCATCAATAGTAAAAATAGATCATGTTAAAAATAGTAAAAAAAAACAATAAACCTGCTATACTCACCCTCCGCCGCCTTTCTCGCTCCTCGCCACGCTCCCGGGACTGCTCCATTGCAAGCGGCAGCTTCCCGTCCTGTCCCAGGGCTGGTGTGCGACAAGGACAAAAAACATATACTCACCTTCCGAAGGCCCGTTGGAAGTCCTGCTATACTCACCATCCGCCGCCTTTCTCGCTCCTCCCCACGCTCCCGGGACCGCTCCATTGCAAGCGGCAGCAAAAGGAGGATCTACTATTATATTAATGTCACTTTTCTGGTGGGGTGCCCATACTTATGCACCTGTCAAATTTAGTTTGAATGCAGATTGCACATTTTCTGTTAGTACAATAAACCTCATTTCAAGGCAGAAACATTACTGTGTCCAACAGTTATTAGATATATGAAACTGAAATAGCTGTTGCAAAAAAAACATTTTTATAAAACATTAAGCTTAAGATTAATAGGGGTGCCCAAACTTTTCCATATAACTGTAAAATATGGTCCTTCTGCACCATCACAACAGGATGTAGCTCACAGTAGCTGTCTAAACATGGCCTTACACTTTAGAAGAGCTCGGCGCTCACACATGTACGCTCGGCGCTCACACATGTACGCTCGGCTCAGTCGTGCTCCCGCTGCATCAATGCAATCCAATTCAATGGAAATCAAATCAATTAAAAAAATGTGCGTTACCTCATGTGTCTTTATGTTAATGTACCCGCCATGATATGTGAGAGGCCGATGCCGCCATATTGCCGGAGCAGGGACGCACTGGGCGCTTGTCTGCCCAAAACAGGAAAGCAGCTTGAGGAAATTGACTTCATTGATGAGACGGAGGACGACCAGGAACAGGAACACGGACACGGTGCTGACGGCGAGCATGGGGACCCTCTACAAATAACAGCACGAGAGACAAATGTTAGGCCGTAGGACATATCTGGATTGTATGACAAATGTATCACATGTTACACACTGCGGTTAGCCTCTTCTTACTCGTAAATGGCTGATAACATCGAGCAACAGCAAAGAGACAAGTCAACAAACAAAACACTGGGATCCCAGGTCTTTTCTATGAGACTTTTGTAGGTCAATAGTCTCTAAACTGCTGCTTTCCAGTTTCTGCAAAACCACAGCTTCTAGAATGCATTAGAGCATGCTGGGAATTGTAGTTTTGCAACAGGTGGTAAAGAAATCTGGATGGTCTTACAAGGAAACACAACGAAAGAGCATCCGTATCATTCCTTATGTGAGTGGTGGTGTATGGTCTCGTCAGGTGAGGTGGTGGATCCACTAAGCCTCTGGTCCGGGATGGCAGACGGACCTTAGGCGTTGGTGCAGCTTCCAGAGGACATGCGAAATCGTGAGGACTAGGACTTACTGAAGTCAGGAGCAGACAGTCAGATGGAGGGGAATCCAGCAGGGATGGATGCGAGATGACATACAGTAGTACATATAATGGAGGACACCAAACAAGGAACTATGGAGTCTCAATCCCAAGATTGTGTGTCAGTAGGTCTAGGGAGAGGATGATCCATGCCTGATGACCTTCAAAACCCAACATGGAGCACAACAGAGAGCAGCGGACCCTGGAGAACGGAGCGGAGCCTTTGGACACCTGGGACAGGTGTGTAACAAGTGGCGCACTCAGCCAGTGCTCATTCGGTGGACACCTAATGTACATGCATGATCATTTAGGTGGAGAATACACGTTTTCATAAGAAAATGGGAAGCCCCTTTTTTCTTAAATCTTTCTGAAATACCACATGTCCACACCATTTCTCCTCCAAAATCATGTGCCAGAGAAAAGTCCTCCAAACCTATTAAATGGTCAACTAATATGGTCAAAAATCGTCACGTCCGGCTGAGTTTTCTCTAGTATGTATGGGGGCCTTGGAGGCTTATTCCATAAAACGAATCCCCTATCTTTCGAATAGGACATAAATTACAGAATTCTGTGATACAAATAATGGGAAGCTAAACAATCCCAAGAACGGAAATTTAGATCCCCGGAACCAGTTTGTGCAGAGCTCAATCTCCGCTCTATTCATTGTCTATGGAATTGATGGAAACATCAGAGAACAGTGCTCAGCCGATATCGTCAGTCCTTAAGACAATGAATGGAGGCTGAGCATGTGCCCCTCAGCTCTATTCAAGATGGTGCTCAGCAACCAGGGGACCATAAGAAACAATGACGCTGTCAGTTTTACATTATCGGAACAACAGTCCGCTAAAGGTTTTTTTTTCCAAAAACAGAAGTGATAGCATATCACTAGGTTACGCCATTACTTCTTAACAGGTGGTGGATCCGTCAGCCGGGCTGCGTCTCCTTCACAGTCTTCCCTGCAGAGCATCGCTCCTATCCAACTGCTGTGCACGGAGCAGCATCTTAGTAGCAGTCGCTTCTTCTCTTCCTAGAATCATGGCAATATTAGAGGATGAAAATACCCCTTTAAGAATCAGGAAACCACAAAGCATCTCAAGTCGAATCTTTCTGCCTCAATAACACAATGTATTTCTGCTTGTGAAGACTCTAGAAGAAGATAATATCCCACCACTGTGCAGAGGTCACTGCTTTAGTAAATGCCCAGTATGATGCCCATTCATCCCAACACCTACTGCCAGAACCCATATTACCAAGCCTCACCCCGGTGTAATATCCAGACCTTTTCTTTGTTCTTAATATCTGCCAGGAAAAACAACAAAAAAAAGTTCTACACAATTATATTAAAAGCTTTCTGCGAGTAAGATATAAGAGAAATTACCTGTAATAGCTTTCCTCTCTCCACAACTACCTAGGGTTTGACTGCTCCATTTTCTAGAGCCATTTCCCCTTTCCTCTTTGATGTCTGCCTTCCTCTCATATGTCTGATCACTTATGATTACTCTTCCATCAGCACTGATTACTCTGAAGTCACAAAGAAAAAAAATTCTTAAAAGGGGAAAAAAAAACAAAACAAAATGAAGATTGTAGGTGGTCTCTCGATAGGTTCTCCATTATTGTCAAGGTCAATGTCGTTAACCCAAGTGCAAAGTCAAGGATTGAGCTTAAGGTCAAAGTCAATGGGATAAAGAATCTACTATGAATTTGAAAAGAGAAGTGGATCCATAAACACAAGTTTGTGGATAAAATAAAAAGCAATGTCTAAGGAATCTGCTTGCTCTTTACTGTAGAACTCCCTGGTGAGTTATGGTCTTTCCCTTTCGAATTCCCAGATTGTAATTCTCAGAGATGTCACCAGTTAGTGACCACTATAAAATGTCTGTATGGGTGAGGAATCAGTGTCAAGAGTGAAGCCAGGTGTTGACAATGGAAGAGTACCCCGGTCAGAACCAAATAACTGCCCAGAAGTCAACAACGGGAGTCATACGAAGAAAACCAGGGGACGAGCCAAGGAAGAAAAGCTAAGGAGATGTCTCCAGTTGGTGACCACTTTAAGAATGTCTGGAGTGATGAAGAATCAGAGTTGATGTGAGGCCAGGGCTAGTCTCAAGAAATGCACTTAGGTCACTATAAAAAGGTCTTGAGTGGGGTGGAATTAGTCAACATAAAACTAGGGTTTGTCACTGTAAGAGTACTCAGGACATTACCCAGATAATTGACCAGATGTCAAAGTCAGGAGCCAGACAAGAAGTATCAGGAGACAGTCCGAAGGAGAAAAGCTATGGAGATGTCACCAGTTGGTGACCCCTTAAAGAATGTTTGGCGTGGTGAAGAATCAGAGTTGATGTGAAGCCTGAGCTTGTCTTTAAAAGAGTACTCGAGTCATAACCAGATAACAGATGAGTGATCAATACCAGGAGTCAAACCAGGAGTACTAGGGAACAATCGAAAGTAGAAAAGATAAAAACATATCCCCAGTTATTCACCACAATAAAAATGTCTGGTGTGTTGAGCAATCAGAGTCTATATGAAGCCAGGGATCATCACCGAAAAGATATTCAGGTCATAACAACTTACCAGAGATTAAAACTGAGTCAGACAAGATGTATCAGAGGACAATCCAAAGGACAAAATAAAAGGTTTGAGTTAGGGTCAAAACAGTTGAGAACCAGTTTATAAAGAATGAATCTTGTACACATTGAAGAAGATCCAGCTCTATCTTCACTTTTTAAAGGTGCTACCTATTGTCGTCAGAGCCGGTCATCATAGAGACCTGATTCACCAGCAGTTGTGTGAAGTAAGCCAGTTTCCTTGGGCAGGAGAGTGGCACTGGAATATGCCAACATGAAGGCTAGAATGACTAGTACAAATGCATGGAATTGAAGAATACTAGGGCTGTCAAGTCAAGATCAGAAGACAGGATAGAGGTTAAGATTTCAGGCCAAGATGGAAGTCAATGCCAAGGGGTGGGTTGAAAGGCCCAGGTTCAATATTTGGAGGCACGACACTGTATTAGGGTGATATGCCCAGGTTGAACCTCAGAATTGTAGACATAAGTCAATTTGGTGGTGAAAGGTAAGAACTGGGCAGCACGGGGGCTCAGTGGTTAACACTGTTGCTTTGCAGCGCTGGGGTCCTGGGTTCAAATCCTAGCAAGGACAACATCTACAAGGAGTTTGTGTGTTCTCCCCGTGTTTGCGTGGGTTTCCTCCTGGTTCTCCGGTTTCCTCCTACACTCCAAATACGTACTGATAAGGGAATGTGAGCCCCAATGGGGACAGTGATAATTATGTCTGTAAAGTGCTGTAGAATTAAGGGAGTTAAATAAATAAGAACATAGATCAAAAGAAAAGATAACCGAGTCAATGATCAACCAAAATATAGAGGAAGAAGGACTATATGTGAAGGTATAATGCCTCCATAGAAGAGAAGCAGCCTCAGCCGACAGGTAAACATGGGGCAGATGTGAACATGTGCAAAATGGAAGCAAACCCCCCAAAAAATGGCACTACAGGAAACAATGCAATGTGATCGAGCAAGTAAATCCAGAGAGATTGTGTAGTTTGCTGCTGAGCCGGCAGCAGGACGATTCGCTCCCACCCAGCAGCAGAGCAGAGGTGCGCGCTGCCCCATAACGCAGGGTCCACTAAATCACCGTGTCACACCATCACATCCAGACGATGAGGAGTTACTGTTTCATACTGTAGAATTTCAAGTATGAAGCCGAGAACTCCAGAGACTTCCGTCAATAGACTAAGCCGACATGATTGATTCCCGCCTCATGGACATTTATAGCGCCAGTAAATATTTCTGGACAAGACGGGTTTCTATAGGCCCTTATCATAGCGGAGGAGAAATCCGCAGTCAGCTAGAGCTTAGAACTGTGGAACTGTCAATCTATTATATAGGTATCACAGAAATGATTATAACCAACTGAACCCCCCACCCTCGGGAAGATTGCCTAGACACAGTGCCCCCATAACAATTACAGTGAAGGTACAGATGAATGACCTCGGGGAGACCAAAACATCCAACACCGCGGAGACACCATCACGTGTTTCTCAACGCAGTGATCCAGAACACTGCCCCCATCCCTTATGGGAAATATGCAAATGCATGTAAAGTAAGCTGCGGAGACACCATCACGTGTTTCTCAACGCAAGCAATGAATAGCCAGGCCTTTCCCTGGGAAGGAACAACCACGGGAAGGGCAGCATCCAATAAAGGAAAACATCCAATAAAGGAAAACCACCTATGCCAAGCATGGTATCCATCCACAGACAGCTGTTTCAGGGTTTTTGCCCCTCATCAGTGTGGAGTAGGAAACTGGCTATTAGGAGCAGTGCCTAGCTGAAACAGCTGTCTGTGGATGGATACCATGCTTGGCATAGGTGGTTTTCCTTTATTGGATGTTTTCCTTTATTGGATGCTGCCCTTCCCGTGGTTGTTCCTTCCCGGCGAAAGGCCTGGCTATTCATTGCTTGCGTTGAGAAACACGTGATGGTGTCTCCGCAGCTTACTTTACATGCATTTGCATATTTTCCATAAGGGATGGGGGCAGTGTTCTGGATCACTGCGTTGAGAAACACGTGATGGTGTCTCTGCGGTGTTGGATGTTTTGGTCTCCCCGAGGTCATTCGTCTGTACCTTCACAGCCTTTTACTAGGCACTGCTCCTAATAACCAGTTTCCTACTCCACACTGATGAGGGGCAAAAACCCTGAAACAGCTGTCTGTGGATGGATACCATGCTTGGCATAGGTGGTTTTCCTTTATTGGATGTTTTCCTTTATTGGATGCTGCCCTTCCCGTGGTTGTTCCTTCCCGGGGAAAGGCCTGGCTATTCATTGCTTGCGTTGAGAAACACGTGATGGTGTCTCCACAGCTTACTTCCCATAACAATTACAGACATGGTAAGCCCGTAACTATGACAGTCACGGTGCCCACCATAATGGGCATCTACAGTGCCCCATTACAATAATAGCCATGGTATGCCCACAACTATGACAGTCACAGTGCCGACCATAACAGGGGCATCTACAGTGCCCCATTACAATAATAGCCATGGTATGCCCACAACTATGACAGTCAAGGTGCCCACCATTACAGGGACATCTACAGTGCCCCATAACAATAACAACCATGGTATGCCCGTAACTATGACAGTCACAGTGCCCACCATAACAGGAGCATCTACAGTGCCCCATTACAGTAATAGCCATGGTATACCCACAACTACGACAGTCACGGTGCCCAGCCCACCATTACAGGGACATCTACAGTGCCCCCATAACAATAACAACAATGGTATGCCCACAACTATGACAGTCACGGTGCCCACAACAACAGTGCCATCTACAGTGCCCCATTACAATAATTGCCATGGTATGCCCAGGTTGAACCTCAGAATTGTAGACATAAGTCAATTTGGTGGTGAAAGGTAAGAACTGGGCAGCACGGGGGCTCAGTGGTTAACACTGTTGCTTTGCAGCGCTGGGGTCCTGGGTTCAAATCCTAGCAAGGACAACATCTACAAGGAGTTTGTGTGTTCTCCCCGTGTTTGCGTGGGTTTCCTCCTGGTTCTCCGGTTTCCTCCTACACTCCAAATACGTACTGATAAGGGAATGTGAGCCCCAATGGGGACAGTGATAATTATGTCTGTAAAGTGCTGTAGAATTAAGGGAGTTAAATAAATAAGAACATAGATCAAAAGAAAAGATAACCGAGTCAATGATCAACCAAAATATAGAGGAAGAAGGACTATATGTGAAGGTATAATGCCTCCATAGAAGAGAAGCAGCCTCAGCCGACAGGTAAACATGGGGCAGATGTGAACATGTGCAAAATGGAAGCAAAACCCCCAAAAAATGGCACTACAGGAAACAATGCAATGTGATCGAGCAAGTAAATCCAGAGAGATTGTGTAGTTTGCTGCTGAGCCGGCAGCAGGACGATTCGCTCCCACCCAGCAGCAGAGCAGAGGTGCGCGCTGCCCCATAACGCAGGGTCCACTAAATCACCGTGTCACACCATCACATCCAGACGATGAGGAGTTACTGTTTCATACTGTAGAATTTCAAGTATGAAGCCGAGAACTCCAGAGACTTCCGTCAATAGACTAAGCCGACATGATTGATTCCCGCCTCATGGACATTTATAGCGCCAGTAAATATTTCTGGACAAGACGGGTTTCTATAGGCCCTTATCATAGCGGAGGAGAAATCCGCAGTCAGCTAGAGCTTAGAACTGTGGAACTGTCAATCTATTATATAGGTATCACAGAAATGATTATAACCAACTGAACCCCCCACCCTCGGGAAGATTGCCTAGACACAGTGCCCCCATAACAATTACAGTGAAGGTACAGATGAATGACCTCGGGGAGACCAAAACATCCAACACCGCGGAGACACCATCACGTGTTTCTCAACGCAGTGATCCAGAACACTGCCCCCATCCCTTATGGGAAATATGCAAATGCATGTAAAGTAAGCTGCGGAGACACCATCACGTGTTTCTCAACGCAAGCAATGAATAGCCATGCCTTTCCCTGGGAAGGAACAACCACGGGAAGGGCAGCATCCAATAAAGGAAAACATCCAATAAAGGAAAACCACCTATGCCAAGCATGGTATCCATCCACAGACAGCTGTTTCAGGGTTTTTGCCCCTCATCAGTGTGGAGTAGGAAACTGGCTATTAGGAGCAGTGCCTAGCTGAAACAGCTGTCTGTGGATGGATACCATGCTTGGCATAGGTGGTTTTCCTTTATTGGATGTTTTCCTTTATTGGATGCTGCCCTTCCCGTGGTTGTTCCTTCCCGGCGAAAGGCCTGGCTATTCATTGCTTGCGTTGAGAAACACGTGATGGTGTCTCCGCGGTGTTGGATGTTTTGGTCTCCCCGAGGTCATTCGTCTGTACCTTCACAGCCTTTTACTAGGCACTGCTCCTAATAACCAGTTTCCTACTCCACACTGATGAGGGGCAAAAACCCTGAAACAGCTGTCTGTGGATGGATACCATGCTTGGCATAGGTGGTTTTCCTTTATTGGATGTTTTCCTTTATTGGATGCTGCCCTTCCCGCGGAAAGGCCTGGCTATTCATTGCTTGCGTTGAGAAACACGTGATGGTGTCTCCACAGCTTACTTCCCATAACAATTACAGACATGGTAAGCCCGTAACTATGACAGTCACGGTGCCCACCATAACGGGCATCTACAGTGCCCCATTACAATAATAGCCATGGTATGCCCACAACTATGACAGTCACAGTGCCGACCATAACAGGGGCATCTACAGTGCCCCATTACAATAATAGCCATGGTATGCCCACAACTATGACAGTCAAGGTGCCCACCATTACAGGGACATCTACAGTGCCCCATAACAATAACAACCATGGTATGCCCGTAACTATGGCAGTCACAGTGCCGACCATAACAGGGGCATCTACAGTGCCCCATTACAATAATAGCCATGGTATGCCCATAACTATGATAGTCAAGGTGCCCACCATTACAGGGACATCTACAGTGCCCCATAACAATAACAACCATGGTATGCCCGTAACTATGACAGTCACAGTGCCCACCATAACAGGAGCATCTACAGTGCCCCATTACAGTAATAGCCATGGTATACCCACAACTACGACAGTCACGGTGCCCAGCCCACCATTACAGGGACATCTACAGTGCCCCCATAACAATAACAACAATGGTATGCCCACAACTATGACAGTCACGGTGCCCACAACAACAGTGCCATCTACAGTGCCCCATTACAATAATTGCCATGGTATGCCCACAACTATGACAGTCACGGTGCCCACCACAACAGGGACATCTACAGTGCCCCATAACAATAACAACCATGGTATGCCCGTAACTATGACAGTCACAGTGCCCACCATAACAGGAGCATCTACAGTGCCCCATTACAGTAATAGCCATGGTATACCCACAACTATGACAGTCACGGTGCCCAGCCCACCATTACAGGGACATCTACAGTGCCCCCATAACAATAACAACAATGGTATGCCCACAACTATGACAGTCACGGTGCCCACAACAACAGTGCCATCTACAGTGCCCCATTACAATAATTTCCATGGTATGCCTGTAACTATGACAGTCACGGTGCCCACCACAACAGGGACATCTACAGTGCCCCATTCCAATAACAGCCGTGGTATGCCCGTAACTATGACAGTCACGGTGCCCACCATAACAGGGACATCTACAGTGCCCGATTCCAATAATAGCCATGGTATGCCCACAACTATGACAGTCATGGTGCCCACCACAACAGTGACATCCCCAGCGTGCCCATAATAGTAACATCCACAGAGTTCAATAATAGTAACACCCTGTTTTGGCAATGAATGGACATCACAGCGATGGGACCCACAACGATTAACAAAGGATAAGTGATGATTTCTGTAGAACGGAATATCCCGTTAAGTAGCAGGAAAGAAGATAACATAATAAGTACATACAACATTCTGATCTTGGAGAACACACACTTACAAATGTGGGACTGAGCTGAAATCATATTTAACCCCATGAATAATATTAGTGTGTATTGATTGGCTCCGGAAGAAAAGTATCACTTGCTCCATGTCTAATCACTGTTTTTATGAAACCGCAGTGAAAAATTAATACCAAATCCTCCGTATCCCATGAAATGTAAATAGGCCTCGCTAAATATTTATGCAGCCTTGATGATTACGTACATAAAATGAAATGGGAATACCAACGAATATTTGTATGCAAATGACCGAAACGAGGCTCATTAGTGCCGAGGTCAGCTCATTTCACATTGCAGTTCTGCCCATGGTTGGAAGTCGGCCGGATGGGAGATGCGTCGCTGGTAGAGAAAGGTAAATATAGGGGGTAAGAATGTCAACCATTGTTTAGAGAGGAAGATTGGGCGCGGCGTGCGGTACCTCGCTCGCTTCGTGTGTCTGGCTGGAGATAAGCAGAGAAAGTTGCAGAAATACAATGTGAGCAGAATGATGCTCTTGTTCGACAATTCTGGAGGGCATCATTGGAACAGATGGTGAAAAAAACGAGTCCCAGTAGCTCGCGATGTATGAGTATAATAAAGAAAAAAATAAAAGTACTGTAAATCTAAGCAAGAGTCTTTCCTTCTATAAGAAATCTGTCACTGCCGACAGGCCGGCATGTGGCCAATGCTGCAATACCAGGGGACACAGGTAGCAGGGCAAGTCCGATTCCTGGGGTGGCAATTCGTTAAACTCCTTACCGCAGCATTTTTTAAATCATTTTTTCATCCCAAGCTTCTGAGAGCCATAACGTTCATATTTTTTCCTGTAGGGCATATAATTTGCAGGATAACTTTTATTTTTTTAAATGCCACCATTTTGGGATACATACAATGTAGTGAAACAATTTATTTATTATTGCATTCATCAATGGGGGGAGGCTCCTGCTGCAGTTAGTTGCCTTACAGCCAGACATTAGATATTTTATGGGACGACATGAAAAGTGATAGTAAAAATCAGTGCAGTACTTATATTATATATACAGTGGTGTGAAAAAGTGTTTGTTTCCTGATTTCCTATTCTTTTCCATGTTTGTCACACTTAAATGTTTCAGATCACCAAACAAATGTAAATATTAGTCAAAGAAAAACACAAGTAAACACAAAATGCAGTTTTTAAATGAAGGTCTTTATTATTAAGGGAAAAAGAAATCCAAACCTACAGGGACCCTGCATGAAAAAGGGATTGCCCCCACTCCCCCCCAAACTGGTTGGGCCACCCTTAGAAACAACAACTGCAATCAAATATTTGCGATAACTGGCAAAGAGCTTTTAACAATGATCTGGAAGAATTTTGGACACTCATCTTTGCTGAATTGTTGTAATTCAGCCACATTGGAGGGTTTCCGAGCATGAACCGTCTTTTTAAGGTCATGCCTCAGCATCTCAATGGGATTAAGGTCACGGTTTTGACTAGGCCACTCCAAAGTCTTAATTTTGTTTTTCTTAAGCCAATCAGAGGTGGACTTGCTGGTGTGTTTCGGATCATTGACCTGCTGCATAACCCAAATGCGCTTCAGCTTGAGGTCACGAACAGAAGGCCGGACATTTTTCTTCAGGATTTTTTGGTAGATGCCAGAATTCATGGTTCCATTTACCACAGCAAGTCTTCCGGATCCTGAAGCAGCAAAACAGCCCCAGACCACCACCATATTTTACTGTTGGTATGATGTTCCTTTTCTGAAATGCTGTTACTGCTACACTCTACATAAAGGGACATACTCCTTTCAAAAAGTTAAACTTTTGTCTCGTCAGTCAACAGAGCATTCACCCAAAAGTCTTGGGGATCATCAAGATGTTTTCTGGCAAACTTGAGACGAGCCTTTATGTTCTTATTGCTCAGTAGTGGTTTTCATCTTGGATCTCTGCCACGCAGACCAATTTTGCCCAGTCTCTTTTTTATGGTGGAGTCATGAACACTGACCTTTACTGAGGTAAGTGAGGCCTGCAGTTCTTTGGATGTTGTTGTGGGGTCTTTTGTGACCTCTTGGACAAGTCGTTGCTGCGCACTTGGAGTAATGTTCGTGGACCGGCCAATCCTGGGAAAGTTCACCACTGTTCCATGTTTTCACTATTTGTGGATAGTGGCTCTCACTGTGGTTCGCTGGAGTCCCAAAGCTTTAGAAATGACTTTATAACCTGTGACAAACACAGCATTTTTAACTTAAATAACCGGACATCTATTTTCAGTAAGCCAGGAGTCATTAACTGTTCTCTATATGTTAAATCTTGAATTTATGCGTTTTTTCTTCAGTTGGTCAAGAGTCTGAAATACTGACTTTTCTTGTAGGTTGAAGTGCCCGTCAGCAGGATTGTGCTCAGTAATTACAGACAGTGTCAGGTTGGCGCCGTAAAGGCTGTGGTCACACTTCCGAGTGCAATGCGAAAAACTTGCGTGAGTCTCTCGCCTCAAAACTCGGTGCTACCGCCGGCACTCGGGACTAGAGTTTGATTTCTATGCAGCTGAACGCTCCGGTCCTAACCGCCGGCGGCAGTGCCGGGTATTGAGGTGAGTTTCTCACATTGCACTCGCAAGTGTGACCCCGGCCTTATACGATTACACTGATACCTGGTGATGAAATCTGTCTTGTGGTTCTTGTTCAATCTGTGTTTTCAGTTTATGATATGCTTGTGCTCCGGGGCGGCCTCTGGGAGGTCTTCATGTGGCGCTCTGATTAGGTATTCATGTGTATGGCTTCTGACAGGTCACTGATCCCTCACTGACCTGCCCCCTATTTTACATATGGATTATTATATGTACTGGGAAAAAAAAATCACATTCAGCAGGCAGGCGATCCTATGGATGCTACCATGCAATGTATTCAATGTATTACGCTTATGTGAACTTGGTCTAAATGCCAGATAAGTCTCACAAATAGTGAGGCCTGAGTATCAAATTGTTTGCCCATCGCCCCTCCATTATCATAAAGATCACTATGGGAAGCCATTCATTACAAGCACGGCCTGCTCAAATGTAGACTTATATTAAACAGATTTTTTTTTGACATGTCCCCTTTAAATAAAAAAAAAAAATAAAGAGAGAGATTGACTTTGAAAAGAAAACCATAAGGATCTCAGAGTTTCCATTAAATTTGGTGCGGCCTTCATTTCCTCATAAGGTGCAAATTTTCCATGCAGTTTACATGCTGAGCGTGAAAAATCATTATTTCATAAAAGAAAAAAAAAAAAAGTGCCAAAAGAGTCAATTTAAACAATGTCGCGAGTATATTTTCGCTGGAAGCAAATACGATAATGTGATTTCTGTACAAAAGGCCCGAGCTGCTGAGCCGCGCCGCAGACGGAGTCACTGAACATTTCCAAATTATCCCCAAACCGCACAATACAAATGCAAATTATTCACAAAAATCGCGTGTCTCAGGGAAACCGGGGACTTTGTAGTTTTAATGCTGTCACGTGTTATCCTAGTATGAACCCGCCGGTCGCCAGCTCCGTGCCGCCCCGCGCCGCGCCGACAGTCACCAACTGCCTAATTATAAATGGTTGCACGAGACAAATCAATTAGCGGCGACGTTCTGTGGGATTACACACATGTTTGTGAGAAAATACAACATGGGAAAAGCCGCCTCGTGTTCTCACCCCTCGGCGACAAGCTCCGCGCCGTCACAATTTCACAGCAGGCTAGAAAAATGCTTCCGATAAGCAGCAGAAGCGACTGTCGAGCGAGGACGCTGAAAAGGCACGCGATTAACCCGAACCGGAGAGCAACGCTGCAAACTATGCCAGAGCTTGGAAACATTCCAATAATCCGGCGACTTATAGTCAGGAAATCAGTGCAGGAATGGATGATTAGAGGCCTAAAAATCAAAATCCATTTCCAAAATTTTAGAAGAATCAGACATTTAGATAATGCTTGGATTTGTAACTTGACAGCCCCCCCTTTTAAAAAAAAAAAATTATCAAAATTAGCACAGAGCAATTTTCCATAACCAATCAGGAGGCTTGTTTCATTTTTCAAAGGGCCTCTGCAACATGCGAGCTGCAGTCTGATTGGTTGCTATGGGCTTGTGCTTCACCCTTCCCTTTGGCCTAGTTTATGGTTCTGCCACCATTGTGCTGATGAGGGCCGAGTACATGGCACAGTCACAGCCTTCACTGTGGAGTCCCAAGTTTTGTCAGATTTGATGCCAAAAAGAAAGCCTTAAAAATTCTGAGGGAAAGCAGACCCCTGCTAAAATCAATCAAGTAACCACAATAAAAAAAAGTGTCCGTTTGTGTGTTTTTTTTCTGGTAGTTTGGCAGCAAAGTGCGATTCCTGCTGAAGCCGGCAATGGAGAAATTAATTTCTCCGTCTCCCCCGCAGCTGTGCTCCGATACTCTGATGCGAGAGGATGGGAGCGATGACTCTCGGCTCCCACATTGCGTCGGATGCTATACGCGAGTGGGACTCTGGCCTACGGCCACGTTCCCACGATCAGGGCTTGTTGAGTGTTTGACATTGCAGAATTTGTGCACCTTATGCAAGTCTATGGGTAAATTTCACACAGAAAACTCCGCGCACCCACAAGAGAAGCGGACATGCTGCCGATTGGAAAAACGCACCGCACGTCAGCTTACGCAGCGTAAAAAAGAAGCACAGTGGACACGAGATTTCTATCAATCCCATCCGCTGTGCTGCTACTGTAAAACGCTGCATTTCTGTCGCAGCGAAAATACACAAAGTTCTCTTGTGCGTATAAAATCAGTCTGGAGTCTGTCTTGTGCCCTCTTCTCCCCAAGGCTGTGTTCACACAATGCTTTTTTGTTGCGTTTTTTTTAATACAATTTTTAAGCTGCGTTTTACAGTACCAGTAAAAACAGTGCGATTTCAGAAATCTCATGCACACACATTGTTCTTTTACCTGACTGAATTGGAAAAAGAACAATGATGTAGGGAGTTATTATTTATTTGAAAATCCTTTGTTTACGTACTTACGTCGAACTTTATAAGCACTAACGGCATGAACATTCTTTTTTTTTTCAAAAATTGGATTTTATTAATGCGGATTCCTCCTTTGTCCTAACTTTAGCAACAAGAGACCAATTTATTAAAATGAAAACAATGGTGTATACATATATTTTGGTTATAATATTCCTGTGTTTGCAAATCCATTTGGTGTAAACCCGCTGAAAAATATGATTCTTTTGAATTGGAAAACTGCTGCGTTTTTGAACACTGCAGCATGTCACTACTTTCACCCATAGAATGCAATGAGTAAGCGCAAAAAACGCACACAAAAAACCGATGGTATCAGGTTTTGCTGCATTTTTGGTGCAGAAAACTCAAGAAGTTGCATCATTTTTTTTTGTTTTAGGGGGGCAATAAACTTTATCAGCATGCAAGAAAAAAAAAAAACACAGCAAAAATACGTGTGAACATAGCCTTAAAACGGTTTCTGTCACAATGCTATTCTTATTAAAGGGATTGTCACTCTAGTCTCCTGTACAATAAATCTCCAGCCAGGTAAGGCTACTTTCACATTAGCGTCGGCCCGACGTACCGACGCATACTGTGCAAGCGCCGCACAACGGGGGCAACAGATGCATTTTTCCAGCGCATCCGCTGCCCCATTGTCTGTTGCGCGGGAGGTGGGGGCGGAGTTCCGCCCGCGCATGCGCGGTCGGAAATGGGCGGAGACAACGCAGCAAAAAACGTTACATGTAACGTTTTTTGCTGCCGACGGTCCGCCACAACCGTCACACGACAGTTGCGACGTGTGGCAAAGCGTCGCAATGCGTCGGTAATGTAAGTCAATGGAGAAAAAACGCATCCTGCAAGCAATTTTGCAGGATGCGTTTTTTTCTCCTAAACGACGCATTGCGATGTGCAGTGCACGACGCTAGTGTGAAAGTAGCCTAACACGTCACACACACTGGAAGAGTTTTCCTGATCCTGGCGGAGATCCGAGCTTTTCTATCCGCCTGTCAGTGGTTAATAATTGCAATCCACAGGTGACCTTTCCAGTAAGTGATGTGAGGAACGCTGTGCGTGCGAGCTCCAATTTGCTGCTAGACATTACTGGATGTTGTGAGTCACACAAATTACCCGTTGCACAGGGGAGCCGCTCTACATATGCATGTCCCCGACCGCCACTGCGCCGTGACATCAGCCACATTTGCATGTACAAAGGGAAAAGTCCCAGACTGGAGATCGCGGAGGAAGGCACTGCACCATCTGAACAGCCTTTGGGTAAGTTCACACAGGGCATTTTTGCTGCTTTTTTTTTCTGCAGCAAAATCTGATCTTCTTGGCAGGAAATAAGCTGCGTCAAAAATGCAGATTTAGGTGCGTTTTTGGTGAGTTTTTTTTATGCCTTTTTTTTCTCTCTTTGTCCATGCTAATATCCTTGGATTTTCAGCAGCAAAAACGCAGCAAATAATGATACCGGTGTTTTTGCTGTGTTTTTTTTAACACCCATTCAAGTCAATGGGTGACAAAATGCAGCAAAAACGCTGAAAGAACTGACATGCTCTATGTCCAAAAACCACAGCAAAGCACAAAATAGTGATCACACAAAAAACGAATGTGCGTGCATGACATTTCTGAAATCTCATAGGTTTTGCTGGTACTGTAAAAAGCAGCTGAAAATTAGCATTAACAAACGAAGCAAAAACGCCCTGTGTGAACTTACCCTTTATCTGATGCTCATGTGTACATGGATGTAGCAGAGCCAAGTTTCCAAACACATCATCATGATATCATGTTGTGCAAGTTATTTTATGTTTTTTTTTGTATGGCGGTACAGAGTCTCTATGGCTTTGCACTGCAATGGCGCAGGAACACTGAATGCTGCCATGTGGTGCAACACACGTTACCATAACAGAATGCCCTTAGGAGAAAATAACTTTGAAATATGGCATCTGGTGAAACAGAGCCGCAAGAAT
This sequence comes from Ranitomeya imitator, assembly GCF_032444005.1. NCBI lineage: Eukaryota > Metazoa > Chordata > Amphibia > Anura > Dendrobatidae > Ranitomeya > Ranitomeya imitator. Next base: position 194,154,629 of record NC_091289.1, on the reverse strand, counting down.
ACCATGCGCTGCACCACACTCTACCATAGAAACAATGCCCTTAGGAGTAAATACCGTACCTCTGAAATATGGCATCCGATGAAATATAGCAGAACAATAAGGTAATCATATGCCGCCATATGGTGCACCACTCAAAACCATAGAAACAATGCCTTATGGAGAAAATAACTTTGAAATATTTTATCTGATAAAACATAGCGGGGCCATAAGGAAACTGTATGCTGCCATATGGTGCAATGCATGCACTCTACCATTAAACAATGCCTTTTGGTGACAATGCCTCCGTAATATGGCATCATACTACAGAGCCATTAGGACTCAATATCCTGCCTTATGAAATCAGAGACTTGAGGGAGCACTGTATAACACCACAAATTAATGCTCACCTTGGAACCATTATACGGCCATGTGCATGCGGCCTCTCCCCCCCTTTAAGCTTTGATCCTTTTGTGATCAAAGCTTAAAAGGATTGTCCAGGACTTATACATTTATGGCCTACCCTTGGGCCATCGATACCATATTGATGGGTATTCGCAACAGCGGGCAACCGCACCTATCAACTGATTCCAGGTTCCATAGAGGTTGAAAGTGCAAAGTGTATGGAGTTGGGACAACACAGCTCCGTTCACTGATTTGTGGCCGTTCTAAGTACTGCAGCTCAGCTGCTATTGAACAATGTAATCTGAGCTGCAGTATGAGGAATGGCCACTAGACGGTGTACGGTGCGGTATTGCCCTGGCTCTGTACACTGTGTATATCCTGCAGCTGCAAACAGCTGATCAGTGGCGATTAGTGATGAGCGAGTGTACTCTTTGCTCAGGTTTTCCTGAGCACGCTCTGGTGGTCTCAGAGTATTTATGACTGAGATTTAGTTTTCATCGCATCAGCTGAATGATTTACAGCTACTAGCCAGCTTGATTACATGTGGGGATTCCCTAGCAACCAGACAACCCTCACATGTACTTAGGCTGGCTAGTAGCTGTAAATCATTCAGCTGCCACGATGAAAACTGAATCTCCGAACACTAACAAATACTCGGAGACCACCCGAGCAACGAGTATACTCGCTCATCACTAGTGGCGATCAGTCCTGAACCACCCCTTTAACCGCTGTATTATAAACCGTTATCCACTTTAGGGAAGAGTGAGACTGCCATATAATCTGGATGAGGTTGGCAACACAATGCTTGGACTGGCCAGCAGCTCTCCCGACCCGAGCGTGACAGCATGTCTTTCTATGCACTCGGTCAGGAGAGCTGCCGGCCAGTCCGTGCACTGCGATGCGATCCTCGTCCAACTCATACGATTGTCTGACTCTTCCTTACTAATATTTGCTCATCATTTGTAAGATCTCTGCTTGCTGTAAGGAATTTTATTGTAGGTTACAGAAATGAAAGAAGTCATAGTTTAACACTTTATTATTATTTTTTATCACAGTACAATTTTTTTTAGTTTACAAGCATTCATCTAACACATACAGTACATGCGGTCACAGTATCTGCGCCAATGCAACATTTCCACATCTAGTAAATGACAGAACCTGTCCTTGAATGTAAAGCTCTGGTAAAGAGCAAGTTGCTCCTTATAATTATTCTCTGCTTGCTGTCAGTTAACGGGAACATTCCTAACATGTGAAACGGGCATAATACTTTTTTACAGTTGAAGCTGCAAGAAGTCCTAGACTGAGGCACAGAAAATCCAAGTGTTTTGCATTTAGACAGAAGAATGTTAAAAACTTCTGAACTGTAAAGTGCTGTGGACTATGTTGGCGCTATAGAAATAAAAATCATTATTATTATTAGGATTATTATTATTATTATTATTATTAAAAACACCCCCTTCCTAAGTTTCAGATACCTTACTAAGAAATACTCAATGAGGGTCAATACCCATCATTCAGGTCCCTCAATGAATGGAGCAGCGAAAGGAGGACCTGTCATGTTCATGTATTACACAGACAGTGTAATACTTAATTTGACCTGTAGGAGTGCTGTAGAAAAAAAATACACTTGCTGCAGGGTTCGACCATAGATTACAGCTGATCACCACATCTTGTGATCGCCCTTTAACCAAATGAACGTTCTAACAGGTAGAAATTCAGGGCTCCATTGTGGGCAACCCCTTTAAGAAGGGTATTGACCAAAGAGGAATGACCTCATGGCGTTTCTGCTGTACATTTTGCTCTGGTGATTACTATAAAAGAATTACAGATAATGTCTAGAGGCAGAGTCTCACTTTAAAGGGATACTCCACCTAGACGTATCATTCACAGTGTGGTCATGACGCTGCTTCCTTTCCATGCCTTGACGCTAGCACATTCATGTCAGGCAGAGGCGTATATTTCCTTGAGGTATGAGGCACATCATCAGACGGCAGCTCACCTGCACCAATTATCGCTAAGCATCCGTAATACTATAATTCCAAGATACATTACAGTTTGCATGCAGTTACACTCTACAATAAACAATTCCCACTTTGTAGCTCAAAAACTCCCAAAAACTACAACTCCCAGCATGCCCTAACAACCTATGATGATCTAAGTCCATGTCTGTTGAGGTGTAAGGGGGGGAAGGTTTTGAAGCCGCACCACGCTTGCTAGAAGTATATCTGAGAGCAGCCTTCGGGCCTTGTGTCATGACTTATATCTGCGACGGACGTTATTTTATGTGCCCAAGTTAAAAAAGTCAAGTGCATTGTATATGGGTTTATTTAGCTGGATGCTTCGCATAGAAAAGAGTAGTCGAAAGTGCAGTGCATTATGGGAGCTCAACTACGCTTTTTAGAGAGAGCGGGTGTCGGCAAAGATTTTTTTTTAAATTATATTTTTTCACATTTTTCGGAGTTCGGCAAAATTTTGAATACTAATATAACAACTCATGGTCTTCATTAGGCCTCCATCTGCCATGGAAACCTATTATTATTATTAATATTTATTTATATAGCACCATTGATTCCATGGTGCTATCAACAACCCTCGCGTGATGGAGGCAGACATCTTCCGCGTTCTTAGCGCTCAAGTATCTCAGTTGCTATAGAAAGCAACATCTAAACAGATAAGCAGCCGGGATAAGAGTCATCTCTGATGCACTCCATTATTATTATTATTGCAGTGGGATGGATCAGAGATAACTCGGGATGTCTGTTCTTGCAGCGGAGGGATGTAAGCAATGTACGAAGGAGAACCCTGCAGCTCCTTACACTGATTAGTGGCCACTGTTGTTGACTACTGGAAATAAGGAGCAGAACCACGAAACAACGTAACAACGTACCACTAAACAATGTACGTAGCTGCGGTGTTCCTCTCTATACATTGCTTACATCCGGCTGCTGTCAAAGCAGTTACCAGCTCATCAGCTGGGTGTTCGTTGTGTCAGATCCCCACTGACCACATATTAATGACCTATACTATAGTCCTGGACAATCCCTTCAAGGGGGGATCTCCAGTTGGATTTAACAAATCTACGCATTTCATATAGCTACTGAGGAAATAAACCCTTTCCTTCTCCTAAACCCCTTTCCCTGACAAAGGAGATCTGAAATCTCACTTTTTTGCTATGAGTTAACTCATAGCAAAAAAAGTGAGATTTCAGATCTCCTTTGTCAGGGAAAGGGGTTTAGGAGAAGGAAAGGGTTTATTTCCTCAGTAGCTATATGAAATGCGTAACATAGTAACATGTTACTATGTTACTATGTTACGCATTTCATATAGCTACTGAGGAAATAAACCCTTTCCTTCTCCTAAACCCCTTTCCCTGACAAAGGAGATCTGAAATCTCACTTTTTTGCTATGAGTTTCATCCATTTTTTACTTGCATCAAGTTATTTAAAAAAATTGCAATAGGCCGCGTTGCCCATAGCAACCAATCACAGTGCAGCTTTCATCTTCTCAGAGCTCCTCAAGAAATGAAAGCTGAGCTCTGATTGGTTGCTAGGGACAACGAGGCCTGTATGTTTCTGACAGATAAATTGAGCCAGATTTATAGATGAGAATATACAATTTTGACAAAAATATTTTCTAAACACATGTAAAAAAAAGTATCACCTCTGAGGCGATAGAGCTTGGATTAAATTTATTAGGGGAAAATAGCTTTAGTGCAATTTTTTTAGTCAAAGTAAACATGGGCCATTATAAGATGTCACTGGCAGGAGACAAGTTTTCCTTTAACATAATTACATTCCCGTTTTATCTCTCCTCAGATGATCTATATCTGAAGCGCATTTATTAATGTAATAATATCTCCATCTCGTTGCTTAATTGTCTGTAATTTACCAAATTTAACGTTCGATAAAACATAATATCCCAGTATTACTGTCACCCACCTGACCCGAAAATCTTCCCGGATCTTTAAAAAAAAAAAAAAAAATAGTCCCGTCACATTAATTACTAAATGGGCTGTGTGCGCAATTCCCGGTCTCTGAGAGACGCGGTAATTTTGTTTAATTAGCAGCGAAAGCCAATGTTTCCAAAGTTCATTAGTAAAATAAAAATAAAGCTTGTTTGGAATGGCGGATATACCAGGCAGTAAGACTCCTGACAGAAGAAAAGCAATTAGCAAAGAACAGCCGGTAATAGACGAGCGAAAGGGTAATGTGTCACGGGAAGGAACCGAGCTGTCAGAAGACTTCTCAAGTCGGAATGGTTTCAATAACTGGCGATAAAGCGCACACGCATCTGGTATATGGCGCTAAACATTTTATATCATCCGCAGAATTTTTCTCAGGTCTCATCTGTTCTCTTCCCATTAACTCCCAATTTCTTTGTTCAGCCATAAAGTCAGAAAAACTTCAAAAGTCTCATAAAAAGAAGAAAAAAAAGTCTTCACACTAGATATCCCGTTCTCCATATAAACACTCCGGCCCTCCATAATAAGAGGGAAACTTTCCACACCAGCACTCCGACTCTCCAAACCACCAGTCCCGCTCTCCAAAAAAGCAGTCCCGCTCTCCACAACAACAATCCGGCGCTGCTAATGAGAAGTCCGATCCTCCACACTAGCAAGGTGACTCTCCATATCAACAATCCGGCCGTCCATAACAGAACTCCAGCACTCCAAGCCAACATGCCGGCCGTCCACATGAGAAGACCCGCCGTCCATAACAAGAGTCCAGCACGCCATACCAACAAAATCGCACTCCAAACCAGCAAGATGATGCTCCACATCAGCAACCCAGCACTCCACAACAGCTCCTCCAAGTCATGCACTTCACTAACATCTTCAGGGAAGGGTGAAGGCACGTTCTAAAACACACATAAAAAGAAGACAACCACTGGTCATTATCAGGAACGGCAACGGGAACAGATAAAAAATTTCTCCTAGCTCTTATGAGCATGCATGCAAGCCATAGCATATCCTACATATTCGTACTTTTTATGTACGTTTTTTTTTAGCTAAACATAACTTTGTTTTTATGCAAAAATGCTGCACAAACAGTGAAAGTTTTTTTGCAGTTATTATTTACTTTTAGGCTATATTTCACACTGAGTTTTTGAGGTTTTGTTTTTAGTGGATCTGTTTCAAAATCATCTACAAAAACTGCTTAAGGGCAGTCTCACACGTCCAGATAATTCCGGTACCGGAAAAATCGGTACCGGAATTATCCATGTCCGTGTGCGGTACGTGTTTTACACGGACCCATTGACTTTAATGGGTCCGTGTAATCCGTGCGCTCCCACGAACACTGACATGTCTCCGTGTTTGGCACACGGAGACACGGTCCGCAAAAAATCAATAACATCTGCACAGATGCATTGATTTCACTGTGTCAACGTGTGTCAGTGGCTCCGGTACGTGAGGAAAGTGTCACCTCACGTACCGGAGCCACTGACGTGTGAAACCGGCCTAAAAAAGTTGAAAAAAAAATGAACATTAATTCTTTTAAATGGATCCCGATGGAATGCTAAAAAAAAAACTAGGGACTACCAAATCAAGAGACTGCAAAAACATGAGTCAGGGACAAAAGTTGTCCAAAAATCTTTCATAAGCACCTTATAAATAGAATCTTGTTTGCAAAAACTCTTCCCAAAAAGAGCACTTTTATAAAAAAAAACTTGTGATTTTTAAATGCCACAAGAAACTGTGTGAACATAGCCTCATTTTCTGAAGAGGTTTTTGGAAAAGGTTTTTTTTCTGAAGTGTTCTTTGCAACCTTTTGATTCGACAGTGCTTAGTTTGGAGCACATTCCATCAGGGTTTGCTTCAAAGTGACACGCACTTTCTTTTTTCCACCAGGCAAAATCTTTTCATGTAAAATAAATCTCAGACAAAGCCTCCTCCTATGAACAGCAAAGTGGTTTTCCCATATACATAAACAAGAAGAGTTTTCTAAGCATTTCTGAATAATTTTTAGAAGAGAATTTTGGAAAAAAACCTCAGTGTTAACATAGTCACAATTTACGGTATATTTTTTCTTGGTTGAAGTTTTTTCATGTGTTTTCCCATAGGCTTCTCAAAGAGAATTTAAAAAGGCATATAAACATAACTATATAAAAAATTACAACAAATATCTTGATGAAATTCATGGTCTTTCTTACAGGCCACAAAAATGTAAGGAAGCCCCAGAAAGTTAACTTAGGTCTCATTCAAACGTCCATTTTAACTTGCACACAATAAAATAAAGGGGGCCTGTTTCATCAGAGTGCTGGATACAATCTTCAACAAATTTTTACTTCATGTGGCTGTCAGTTTTTTTTATTTTTTTCCTCCAAAAAACCAGTTGATCTGAATATGTGAGTTAGATTTATGGCTTGAGTTAAAAATGAACAAAAATGTATTTTTGGGGACACTCGGGCTGCAATAAAACTTGCACAATGACCAAGTGCGCGCCAAACCTTCCAATATCTGCCATAAAACAGTGAGGGTATGTTCTCACAGTCAGTAAACGCTGCGTGTTGAACGCTACGTACATCCGCAGTGTCCAACCCGCAGCATCCAGATGTTAGAGCATAGTGGATGGGATTTCAAGAAATCCCATCTCCACTATGCGCACCGGCATCCATGGCTTCCCTGCGGAGACGGACATGTGGTGCATCTTTCCAGACCACAGCATGTCTATTTATCTTGCGGAGATGCTCAATATCCGCAAGATAAATATCACCAGTGCAATGTATTGGGCGCGATGGTTCCACACGGTTCAATGAACACATGTGGAATTACCTGCGTTCAAAAGCCGGCAGCGCTTTGGACGGAGTGGACATGTGCTGTGTCCAAAGCGCTGCCGATTACTGACCGTGGAGACGTAGCCTAACATGTGAACAGCCCAATAGACTACAATGGGTATGTATTCTATCCAGAACAAAAATACAAATAGAATGTGTATGTGAAAAACTGACGTCTCAATTAAGCCTTATATACATATAAATTAGAGCTAACTGAGATGGTCGGATCCATTTCTGTATATGTATCATCCCTTTTTTTTTACATATACGGAAAAACAAACTGCAGGAAACTGCTTAGTGAAATACGGTCAGAATATGGATGCCCTCCATACGCTTGTCCATTATCTTTTCACTGACCCAGTCACGTTTGGTAGATTAAACGGACTAATGTAGGACATGGTGCCATTCCTTTTGAGCGAACCATCTGCTTCCGCCAAAAAAACTGATAGCAGATGGATGCCAAACACAGAAAAAAGCCTAAATAATCAGTAGAGGGTGACAACCACTAATGGCAGCCCAGTGGTCAAGAGGTGGGGAAACCACAAGGGCCCCAGGCACCAAATTCTATGGTAGGGAAAAATTCTGAGCTTCCACTGTCAGTGACCCAGCAGAACTTGTGCTGGGGAATCTCCACTCCACTATATGGTGCAGGAAAGTAGCATAATAAGGTGACCTGTGTAATCTCAGTTGCTGCTTGAAAAGTTTCTACCCTGTGGTGTGTCTGTGTAATGATTGATAGCTCAATTGTCCAGTCTGGTGTAGGGGTCTGCTGAGCTGTCGGTATTTTCATTGACAGCTCGGCTGTCCAAGCTGAGTCTGGAAGGTGCTGAGCTCTTGCCAGATGCTCCCTGTTCCCTTGATTGCTCATCTACTTAACTGAGCTGGCAGTCCCTTAAAATCTGGCAGCCATAGCTTAAGCTGTTTGGTTTGTTTTTCCTGTATCTAGTGTCTTCCTTATTGATCTATCGCTGCCTGACCTTGTTCTGATGATTTGTCTAATCCTTTTGCTCTGATCCGCTATCCGTCCAGTATTTTGATCTCGGACCTTTACTAGACTACGCCTGTATCTTCTCTCTAATTATGATGTACCCTCCTGGCTATTGACCTCGAACTCCTTGACTATCCCTAATCCCGCATTGTCTGTGAGACGTGATTCTTGACGTGAGGCGTTACACTGTCTATACAGAGCGCAACACCTGATGACAAACTCATTGCGACTGCTGCGCTCTGCATAGACCTAGACCAATATGACAGAGGCTGAGCAAGTCAGCATTGAATCATGTGCACTGCTATATTAAAATATAATCAATTTGAAGTTTTATACACTTTTTCCAACTTTAGTTAGGACAAATGTTAAGGCTAGGAATCGGATTAAGGAAATAAAATATTAGCATTAAAAACACACTAAATACAATAGAAAAAATTGGTCCATGTGTTAGGGGACAATAAATACTTGCCTTTCCCTGGGCGTTGGCATTACTTTTTTTTAATAGGAGCGGTCACCCAGCTTTGCACAGGTCCTGGCCTAGGACCTTCATAACGCCTCTGCACTTACAAACCTGTCAACAGTGTCGGTCTTTCTGCAGTACTATCCCATGGACCAGAGGCTTTTTTCCATTTTGGAGATGATTACTGTACACCAGGGAAGAGCATAACAAATTCTTGCAATTCTGGATTTAATTATTTATTTTCTATATTTATATGAATACAACGTTATCCCCAATATTTCATGCATTTTATATGTTTGAGTAATTAGAAAGTAGCTGAACCTGGAAAGTAAGCGCCGGCCCTTACAGTCGAATCTTACAGCGTCTCCACATTAAGGGCCCCTTTCCACTTGTGAGAAAAACGGACGAGTGCAATCCGATAAAAAATCGGATTGCACTCGGACCAATGTTTTTCAATAGGTGACATTCCATTTGCGATTTTTTTCCCAGCCGAAATCGGACTGAGAAAAATCTGTGTCGGCTGAGAAAAAAATCGCAGCATGCTGCGTATTGCTGAGATTCTCAGACGAGACTCGCCAATGCAAGTCAATGGGTGCGAGAAAAAAAACGCACAGCACTCGCACCATGCGAGTGCTGTCCGATTTTTACGCACCCGTGTCCTTAGAAAAGCCGGCAATTCAGAGCAGAGTACAGTAAAATCACACTGACAGGTTAGATGAGAGTAGATATATACACACAGAATAGGTATATATACATATATATATGTCAGGGAGACACCTATATATATATATTTATATTTAATGCAGCGCGAGACAGCTTAAAAGCTGGTAATTCAATTACCGGCTTTTGCTTTCTCCTTCACAAACCCGACATGATCTGAGACCTGGTTTACATACAGTAAACCATCTCATATCACCATTTTTTTTGCATATTCCACACTACTAATGTCAGTAGAGTGTATCTGCAAAATTTGGCCGTTCTAGCTCTTAAAATAAAGGGTTAAATGGCGGAAAAAATTGGCGTGGGCTCCCGCGCAATTTTCTCCGCCAGAGTAGTAAAGCCAGTGACTGAGGGCAGATATTAATAGCCTGGAGAGGGTCCATGGTTATTGGCCTCCCCCTGGCTAAAAATATCTGCCCCCAGCCACCCCAGAAAAGGCACATCTGGAAGATGCGCCTATTCTGGCACTTGGCCACTCTCTTCCCATTCCCGTGTAGCGGTGGGATATGGGGTAATGAAGGGTTAATGCCACCTTGCAATTGTAAGGTGACATTAAGCCTAATTAATAATGGAGAGGCGTCAATTATGACACCTATCCATTATTAATCCAATTGTAGTAAAGGGTTAAGTAAAACACAAACACATTATTTAAAATTATTTTAATGAAATAAAAACAATGGTTGTTTGAGTATTTTATTCTACGCCCAATCCAGTCACTGAAGACCCTCGTTCTGTGAAAGAAATAACATAATAAACCAACAATATACTTACCCTCTGCAGATCTGTAACGTCCAACGATGTAAATCCTTCTGAAGGGGTTAAAACATTTTGCAGCAAGGAGCTTTGCTAATGCAATGCTACTCCTCGCTGCAAAACCCCGGGGAATGAGTCTAAATATAGATCAATGAGCTATATTTAGCTTCATTTGCGGTGAGGCGCCCTCTGCTGGCTGTTCATAGATCGTGAGAAATTACCTAGAAAGCTCCCAGGCTTTCTAGGAAAGTTCCCACGGAGAAAATTGCGCGGGAGCCCACGCCAATTTTTTCCGCCATTTAACCCTTTATTTTAAGAGCTAGAACGGCCAAATTTTGCAGATACACACTACTGACATTAGTAGTGTGGAATATGCAAAAAAAATGGTGATATGAGATGGTTTACTGTATGTAAACTAGGTCTCAGATCATGTCGGGTTTGTGAAGGAGAAAGCAAAAGCCGGTAATTGAATTACCAGCTTTTAAGCTGTCTCGCGCTGCATTAAATATAAATATATATATATAGGTGTCTCCCTGACATATATATATGTATATATACCTATTCTATGTGTATATATCTACTCTAATCTAACCTGTCACTGTGATTTTACTGTACTCTGCGCTGAATTACCGGCTTTTCAAAGGAGACCCGTGCGTAAAAATCGGACAGCAATACGGATGTCATACGGATGTTGCGATAAAAAAAATCGCATGACACTCGCATGACACTCGCATGGCACTCGCATGGCACTCGCATGGCACTCGCAGACGTTACATCAGTTTTTTCGGTCCGTAAATCGGACCGTTTTTTTCTCACACAAGTGGAAAGGGGCCCTAAAGGGAAAAAATGACTTGGTTAAAGCCGTTCTGGCAGACTGGGCATCGAACAGCGTACTGTAATCTGTAGTGAAATCCCTTGTGCTTCATCGGTCAGTCGCCACATGGAGATTTAGTGCGCACGGTTACAAATTAATTCCGGACTCTATTAGGCGCAGTATTTCCAGGGATGACCGACGCTTCATTTGTGTATTTTATTTACTGGCGACATTTTCCTAAATGTAATCTCCACCCTGCCAATAACGGAACGCACTACGACCTCGCGTCTACTTCTCCATCCAAATTGCATTTGAAAAAATGTGCGAGGAAGCAAAAGTCTGGACGATTAAAGGGACGCTAAAAAACGGCAGCAGGAGATGTTCTTTAAATTCTATTTGGGCTTTACCTGGAGTAAATGCCACTGTTCTCCTGAATCTGACCTTGTTTTCCTTTTGTTCCTGCGCCGCTCCTGGAGAATACATTAATAGGTCATGGTTACCACACAACGAACGCCGTAAGAACAAACCTCAAAACCAACGGCGAAGTTATTTTTTTTTTCATCGTTTCATCACCCTTGGAATTTTTTTTCACATTTTTCAGCACATTATTTGGTAGAGTGAATAGTGTAATTCAAAGCTATAACTTACAAAAAAAACAAGCCTCATACGGCTGTGTCGACAGAAAATGAAAAAAAAGTTATTCTTGGAAGAAAGGGATGAAAAGTTAAAAGAGAGAAAAATAAATTGTCCACGGCAGGAAGGAGCTTAAAAAACTGTTACAGAAGGACGAGGCAGCCACTGATACAGCAGTGCTCACAAATGATCATCCACCATGATTGCTCATCTTTCCATTTACCTTCACTTGGTTTTATCTGATCTACAAGTCCATGTTCATCCTGGGCCTTCTGATTCATGAATATAATATTAAAACTGCAGTGAAGACTGATACCTTCTATATGAGTAGTCCTAACTGTGGTGCTGCTGATGGTGAATGATCTCCTTGTCCCTCTTTCATTCAACTCATAACTTAATGTTTGCGATGTCTTAATCGCGCCATTTTCGCTGCAGTCTTAAACAATGCTGTGCAGATTAAAAGAAATGATTTATCTGACGGCTTCCACCTTCTCCAGGCGATTTTTCAATTGCGTCTCCTGGTTATCTGCAGATGCCGGCATTATAGATTAAAATTGTATTTCCCAGGAACAGGAATAAATTGAAGTGGAATAAAAAATATAATAATGTGTCTTCATCTGCGCCAATCACGGAAACTGCGGAATGAATAGAAAAATCCTGGCAGGGGGGAACTACAAATCCCAGCAGAAATACTTGACTATTGTATGCCACATTGACACCAATGACTTCAGGTAGACTGACTTTGGGAAAGTCCTTCTTCCTAAAGGAATTTTGTTTATGATTTCTGTTTGCTGTCAGTGAATTGAACTATTCTTGTTTCCTTTCAAAAGCGGGTAATATGATTTTACATCTTGACAACCCCTTTGTGACGAATCGATCACTGCAGGTCCAAGAACTGAAACACCTGCAGCCACACTGCCACTATAGGACACACCCCAAGCCAGCCCCCTTCTTGGTCTATGCATGGGATTGACTATCTGCAGGGTGGGGGGGTGTGTGTGTGTGAAGATTAGCGCTCTTTGTGTATTCATAGTCTATCTATCAAGGAAACTGGGATAGATTAGGGATGGCAAAAATCCAGTTAACCCAATCCCTTGTCATTCTATGCACAGCTCTGTCTATGCATAAGAGGAGGCTGGCTTATCTCTGCAAATAAGCCAGCCAGCCAGCCAAACCTGTATCTTTCCATACATTGGTTGTAAAGTCCTGCAGTATATGTTGGTGCTATATATGTATACAGTACAGACCAAAAGTTTGGACACATCTTCTCATTTAAAGATTTTTCTGTGTTTTCATGACTATGAAAATTGTACATTCACACTGAAGGCATCAAAACTCTGAATTAACACATGTGGAATTATATACTTAACAAAAAAGTGTGAAACAACTGAAATTATGTCTTATATTCTAGGTTCTTCAAAGTAGCCACCTTTTGCTTTGATGACTGCTTTGCACACTCTTGGCATTCTCTTGATGAGCTCCAAGAGGTAGTCACCGGGAATGGTCTTCCAACAATATTGAAGGAGTTCCCAGAGACGCTTAGCACTTGTTGGCCCTTTTGCCTTCACTCTGCGGTCCAGCTCACCCCAAACCATCTCGATTGGGTTCAGGTCTGGTGACTGTGGAGGCCAGGTCATATGGCGTAGCCCCCCATCACTCTCCTTCTTGGTCAAATAGCCCTTACACAGCCTGGAGGTGTGTTTGGGGTCATTGTCCTGTTGAAAAATAAATGATGGTCCAACTAAGGCTGTGTGCACACGTTCAGGATTTTTCGAATTTTTTCGCTATAAAAACGCATGAATTAAGCATCCTATTATTAGAATGCAATCCGCACTTTTTGTGCACATGTTACGTTTTTTCCGCGGCGGAATTGCATTCCGGAAAAATACGCAGCATGTTCATTCTTTGCGCGGAATCGCGGCGATTCCGCACACATAGGAATGCATTGATCCGCTTACTTCCCGCATGGGGCTATGTCTACCTTACGGGAAGTAAGCGGATCATGTGTGGTTGGTACCCAGTGTGGAGGAGAGGATGACTCTCCTCCAGGCCCTAGGAACCATATAATTGTTAAAAAAAAAATAATTAAAATAAAAAATTGTGATATTCTCACCTTCCGGCGTCCCTCGCAGCGTTCCCGCTCCTTGCGATGCTTCCGTTCCCAATAATGCATTGCGAAAATGACCTGTGATGACATAGCGGTCTCGCGTGATGCTACGTCATCTGGGGTTTTTGACGCAACACATTATTGGGACCTGAGCATCGCGAGGAGCGGGAACGCTGCGAGGGACGCCGGAAGGTGAGAATATCATGATTTTTTAAAAATTATTTTTAACATTAGATCTTTTTACTATTGATGTTGCATAGGCAGCATCAATAGTAAAAAGTTGGTCACACTTGTCAAACACTATGTTTGACAAGTGTGACCAACCTGTGAATCAGTTTTCCAAGCGATGCTACAGATCGCTTGCAAAATGCTAGTGTTTAGCGGGAATACGGATGCCAATTCCGCATGCGATATACCTGCGGCAGGAGTTGCAGAATTGCCGCAGAAATTTCTGCGGCAATTCTGCAACATGTGCACTTAAACTAAACGCAAACCGGATGGAATAGCATGTCGCTGCAAGATGCTGTGGTAGCCATGCTGGTTCAGTATGCCTTCAATTTTGAATAAATCCTCAACAGTGTCACCAGCAAAGCCCCCCCACACCATCACACCTCCTCCTCCATGCTTCACGGTGGGAACCAGGCATGTAGAGTCCATCCGTTCACCTTTTCTGCGTCGCACAAAGACACAGTGGTTGGAACCAAAGATCTCAAATTTGGACTCATCAGACCAAAGCACAGATTTCCACTGGTCTAATGTCCATTCCTTGTGTTCTTTAGCCCAAACAAGTCTCTTCTGCTTGTTGCCTGTCCTTAGCAGTGGTTTCCTAGCAGCTATTTTACCATGAAGGCCTGCTGCACAAAGTCTCCTCTTAACAGTTGTTGTAGAGATGTGTCTGCTGCTAGAACTCTGTGTGGCATTGACCTTGTCTCTAACCTGAGCTGCTGTTAACCTGCGATTTCTGAGGCTGGTGACTCTGATAAACTTATCCTCAGAAGCAGAGGTGACTCTTGGTCTTCCTTTCCTGGGGCGGTCCTCATGTGAGCCAGTTTCTTTGTAGCGCTGGATGGTTTTTGCCACTGCACTTGGGGACACTTTCAAAGTTTTCCCAATTGTTCGGACTGACTGACCTTCATTTCTTAAAGTAATGATGGCCACTCGTTTTTCTTTACTTAGCGGCTTTTTTCTTGCCATAATACAAATTCTAACAGTCTATTCAGTAGGACTATCAGCTGTGTATCCACCAGACTTCTGCACAACACAACTTATGGTCCCAACCCCATTTATAAGGCAAGAAATCCCACTTATTAAACCTGACAGGGCACACCTGTGAAGTGAAAACCATTCCCGGTGACTACCTCTTGGAGCTCATCAAGAGAATGCCAAGAGTGAGCAAAGCAGTCATCAACGCAAAAGGTGGCTACTTTGAATAACCTAGAATATAAGACATAATTTCAGTTGTTTCACACTTTTTTGTTAAGTATATAATTCCACATGTGTTAATTCATAGTTTTGATGCCTTCAGTGTGAATGTACAATTTTCATAGTCATGAAAATACAGAAAAATCTTTAAATGAGAAGGTGTGTCCAAACTTTTGGTCTGTTCTGTATATGTATAATTATTACTATTATGCATGCTCTGTCTATGCAAAGAAAGGGGAAATGTTGGTATACAGTTAGCTCCAGAAATATTTGGACAGTGACACAAGTTTTGGTAGTTTAGCAGTTTACCAAAGCATATTTAAGATCCAGTTCTATAATCAATCTGGGCTTAAAGTGCCGATTCTTTAATTTGAGGTATTCACATCTTGATTGGTTTAATGGTATAGGAATTACAGCTGTTTAATATTTAGCTGCCTCTTTTTAAAGGGACTAAAAGCACTTGGACAAGTATCTCAAAAGCTCGTTAGCTGGCTGCCTGGGCAATTCCATAGTTAATCCATCATCAATTAAGCAGGTATAAGGTCTGGAGCTGATTCCAGGTGTGGCATTTGCATATGGAAGCTGTTGGTGTGAACCCACAACATGCACTGAAAGGAGCTGTCAATGGAAATGAATCATTAGGCTGAAAAAAAGAAGAAGAAATCCATCAGAGAGATAGCAGAAATGTTAGGCGTGTCTAAATCAACAGTTTATTGCATTCTGAAAAAAAAAACTGCACTGGTGAGCTGGGGAATCAAAAAGGTCTGGACATTCACAGAAGACAACAGTGGTGGATGATCGCAGAATCCTCTCCATGGTGAAGAAAAACCCTTCACAACATCCATTCAAGTGGAGAGCACTCTCCAGGACGTCAGTGTATCAGTCTTACCATACGGAGAGCAATGAGAGCAAATACACAGGGTTCATCACAAGGTACAAACCATTAATCAGCCTGAAAAATACAAGGGCCATATTAGACTTTGATAAAGAACATCTAAAGAAGCAGCCCAGTTCTGGAAAAGCAAAACCAAGATCAATCTGTACCAGAATGATGGGAAGAAGAAAGTCTGGAGAAGGCTTGGAACAGTTCTTCATCCAAAGCAGAGCACATCCTCTGTAACACATGGTGGAGGTGGTGTGATGACGCGGGCATGCATGGCTTCCAATGGCACCGAATCAGTAGTGATTATTGGTGATGTGACAGAAGAAGAATCCTGTGTGTACAGGACTGAGGTATACAAAAAGAATCACTACAAAGTATTAAAAGTGAACATCTGATTTATGCTAAAGTTAATTTGTCCAATTACTTTTGAGCCCCTGAAAGATGGAGCTGGAAGGGTCATCCAGAGACATTGTGTCCATCTCCCTGCTCAATGTGCAGGATTTACAAAATTATGTCAGGCAGATGACTGGCCGGCCTCTGTTTGAAGACCTCCATTGAAGGAGAGCTCACCACCTCACCAAATGAAGAGGCTTTGTAGAAAAATTATTGCAATTCCTAAACGTTCCGCAGGATATTTTTGTTCAACCCCTTTAATTAAGCCTGAAAATCTTCGCTTCAATTGCATCTTAGGTGTTTAGTTTTAAATAAAAGATAGTGGTCTGCAGAGCTGAAATCACGAAGATTCAGCCACCGGCCAAAGATTTCTGAACCTAACTATAAAGTGGTCTGCAGAGCTGAAATCACGAAGATTCAGCCACTGGCCAAAGATTTCTGAACCTAGCTATAAAGTGGTCTGTAGAGCTGAAATCACGAAGATTCAGCCACTGGCCAATGATTTTTGGACCTATCTGTATTACTTTATGGAGCTTAATGTCTCTCCTTTTCTTTGACCGGTAACTCTCCCTCTTTTGCTGAGTGCTTGGATAATACTTGCTGAATTCTAGTTTGCAAATCTTGCCAGTACGTTTTCTTCTGCGCACTTTCAGTAAGCTCCATATACTTAATTTAGGACCAGAACTAAAGAGAACTTTCGTCTTTTAACAGAACAATCTTTGATTAATAACCGACATCCTTTCTCTCCATTTTTCCGTCCTCTGCTCACAACTTGGCCCTGTTCCCGCGACCTCGTTGCTCCATATTTGTTCGCTCCGGTCCCCTTGCTTTGAGGGGTCTTTCATGTACACTGAACCCTTTAATGCAGAATTTTCAGAGGGCGCGCAGGAGAACTGACGGCTGCCGGGGGCACGGCAGAACTGCAGCACCTGAGAGAGCGGAACGTTATTTCGGAGCAGACTGGGTGACCTACTTTCCCCTCTCTGTTCTCCAGGCTCATAAATTCGGAGATGTGAAGTGACAGGATCTCTCTGGATTCATGGCTCTGCGCCACCTCATCACACCAGAAACCTTGGTAATTCTTCTATTCAAGGACCGGGTCACGAAACGAGTCTTAGATACCTGTCCGACGCGAATATGCGGAGAATTTACAGATGAGGCAAACTCCTCTAACCTGGCGCTTTGGGGCAAGACAAAAAAAAATACAATTATGCAAGTGTGACCAAAGCCTAATGCCAGGGCCGGCTCCTGGTTTATGTGGGCCCTTGGGTACATCTCTGGGCCCCTCTTCTGAGAGCTATAACTTGTAGATTTTTCAGTCTGTAGAGTTGCACCAGTCCTTGTTTTTCTGCGGTACGAGACGCACTTCTCATCCATACCCTGTTGATGTTCATACAACTTTCTCAACTCTTTATTTTTTCTGAAATATTTATCATACCCCTCCATTCTAAGGGCGCTTTCACATTGCACTTTGTTGCATGTTGATGGCTCCCATCGGCGTTGCATCCGAACCCCCCCCCAAACGAGAGGCTAGGCTGGTGGAGATTCAGCAGCAGAGAGGAGGGAAACTGAGAAGCAGTCAGTCAGACTAGGTTGTTGGAGGGTAAACCGCAGCAAGGAGGAGGGACACTGAGAAACTTTGAAATCAAGCTAGGTGGGCGGAGATTCAGTATCAGCAGTAAAGTAGGGACACCGAGGAGCTGTCAACCAGGCCAGGATGGTGGAGAATAAGCAGCAGGGAGGAGGAACACTGAGAATATGTCATTCAGATTGGATGGGTGAAGATTCATCAGCAGCAAAAAGTCCTGCCACTGAGGGGTTGTTAATCAGTCCAGGTTGGTGCACTTTAAGCAGCAGGGAGGAGGGACACTGAGGAGCTGTCAATCAGGCTAGGCTGGTGGAGATTCAGCAGCAGGGAGGAGGGACACTGAGGAGCTGTCAATCAGGCTGGGTAGATGGAGAATAAGCAGCAGGGAGGAGGGACAATGAGGAGCTGTCAATCAGGCTAGGTAGATGGAGAGTAAGCAGCAGGGAGGAGGGACAATGAGGAGCTGTCAGTCAAGCTAGGTGGGCAGAGCTACAGCAGCAGGGAGGAAGGACACCGAGGAGCTGTCAATCAGGCTGGGTAGATGGAGAATAAGCAGCGAGGAGAAGGGACACTGAGGAGCTGTCAATCAGGCTGGGTAGATGGAGAATAAGCAGCAGAGGAGGGAAACTGAGAAGCAATAAGTCAGGCTAGGTAGATGGAGAGTAAGCAGCAGGGAGGAGGGACAATGAGGAGCTGCCAATCAAGCTAGGCTGGTGGAGATTCAGCAGCAGGGAGGAGGGACACTGAGGAGCTGTCAATCAGGCTAGGTGGGCAGAGCCACAACAGCAGGGAGGAGGGACACTGAGGAGCTGTCAATCAGGCTAGGTGGGCAGAGGCACAACAGCAGGGAGGAGGGACACTGAGGAGCTGTCAATCAGGCTAGGTGGGCAGAGCCACAGCAGCAGGGAGGAGGGACACTGAGGAGCTGTCAATCAGGCTAAGCTGGTGGAGACTCAGCAGCAGGGAGGAGGGACAATGAGGAGCTGACAGTCAGGCTAGGTGGGCAGAGCCACAGCAGCAGGGTGGAGGGACACTGAGGAGCTGTCAGTCAGGCTGGGTAGATGGAGAATAAGCAGCAAGGAGGAGGGACACTGAGGAGCTGACAGTCAGGCCAATTCGGCAGAGCTACAGCAGTAGGGAGGAGGGACACTGAGGAGCTGTCAATCAGGCTGGGTAGATGGAGAATAAGCAGCAGGGAGGAGGGACAATGAGGAGCTGACAGTCAGGCTAGGTGGGCAGAGCCACAGCAGCAGGGTGGAGGGACACTGAGGAGCTGTCAATCAGACTAGGTAGGAAGAGACTACTTGAATTGTCAAAAGGGATTTTACAGCCATTATGACGTTGATTTTGAAAGGGAATACCCCAGCCTCATCAAGTCGAAGAGATCTTGATAATATGTGAATTTCATATTTTGAAATGTGGTGACAGATCTGCTCAAAAACATGAAACCCTGCTGACTGTAAGGTTGTTACACAAAGCAGATGAACATAGGCCGGTTTGGAAAAGAATCCAATGTGTGTCTGATGGCAGATGTTTATAGAAAGGAGGATCTGACATCTTGCATTTAAACACGTCTAATTCTTTATTCTCACGAGAAATAATCTAAACCAGACATGTCTGACAGCGACTAATTACATCCCTTCATTGAAGTCATATGCATGCACATCTGAACTGACCATGCATGTATATGGGACTGGGAGGATTAGAATGGCTATATGAACACTTGCCAAAAATCCTGATACTGCCTGGATAATCCTGTATATTGTGACACAGAAAGGACAGGATTTAGTAATCTCCTGCCAAAAAGTGAGTGTATTGGAGGGAATTAGTTTGGCAAAGCTTCAGGGCTCCAATTTTACTGTGTATGTAGCTACCAGGTATCTACCTGCGGTGTATGGCTGCTTTAGATGCAGCTGACTGACGCTGTGCTGTCATTTAGTCTATGTTAGTGCAGCTGGATCCTCTCCGGGTTGTACTCCCCCAGGACACATGGAACAAGCAGATCATTGGTACCCAGAAGCCATCAGAAACCACTCATCAAGGAGGCGCTAATATTGGGGTCCGGAGCGGCATTATTTAACTACACAGAAGAACAGAAGAAGCCAAGCACATTTCACTCCGCTCCCTCCACACCTCGCACCGGAGAGTCCCTGTAAATCTGAAAGGTTTTATTTTTATTGCCACTTTTTTATGTTATGCAGAGAAGATACATCTTATAAATATGCCACCTAGGCCCCATCGGCACAAAAAAGCCATCATTCTTCATCACAGAATATTTCTTCTTTTGTCTGTTTTTTTATCACAAGGCAACAATGGAGCTAACAATACACATTAGGGATCAATCTGCAAACATCCAGAGGCAAAATATGCACAAAATACAAAGCACTGCAAAAAAAGAAGTCACAAACCCTAAGGCCGGGTCACACAGGGACGCGCCAACCGCGGGATCGAAAATACTACTTTAGAGGAGGAATATGACCATAAAAACGAATGATAAATTCATAGGCAGCGCTATAAAGGTACGAGCGGGCGGGTGCTTCTATACTGTACACAGGAAAAAGTGACCGCACCGCACACCCAACTCCACCGCCCCAATTATCCTCTCTGGCTGCCAGGTGCGCAAGAGGGAACATCAGAACTATTATCATAGGGTGTACACCCCTCTTCACATGGAAAGCGCCATGGGATAAATGGCGCTATAATAATAAATTATAATAATACTATGGAGATGTCCCTGTTGTTATTGGTTGGAACATTCCCTTCATCCAACAGGAAATGTCATTATAGGTTATAAACCAGAGAAGATTAGAATTATTCTTTCTAAAAAAAACAAACAAAAAAAACACCGCTCTTTTCCATAGTCTGTGTCTAATTGTACGGATTTCAGGAAACCATTCTGACGTGAAATGACTGATACAGACTAGAACTAAAACAAAGAACCCCATGAAAGGGTCTGGTGTGAAATGTCTATCATATTTGTATTGTGAGGCAGTGACCGGTGTTATATGAGAGGGTCACTATGTGTCCCCCCAGGATGCGCATAGAAGCGTATGGAGACCATGAGAGTGCATTGCAGTCACAGGCATAGCTGTGATTGCAGTGTAAAATAAAAGTACGTTTTGCTCTTGGATAAGCTATTTGCCCCAAGCAGATTTAAGAAAACCCACCATGGGCTTTTATTTTTGGAGCAGACTACAGGATGGTAGCAGGGTGGTCCGCTTCCTCCCGGCCAGGCCTGCCTTACAAGTGGCCTTGCAAAAACACTGCAGCAAGGTTGGGTGTGTCAGTCTTGGTTTGCAAACTGCAGAGCAAGTGGCACTGGAAGGCCGGTTTCACACGTCAGTGGCTCCGGTACGTGAGGTGTCAGTTTCCTCACATACCGGAGACACTGACTCACGTAGACACATTAAAATCAATGTGTCTCTGCACATGTCAGCGTGTTTTCACGGACCGTGTGTCCGTTTGAAAAACACGGAGACATGTCAGTGTTTGTGGGAACGCACGGATCACACGGACCCATTAAAGTCAATGGGTCCGTGTAAAACACGTTCCGCACACGGATGCTGTCCGTGTGCAGTCTGTGTGCCGTGCAGGAGACAGTGCTACAGTAAGCGCAGTCCCCCCAGCTTGTGGTGCTTAAGCCCCATTCATTTATTCTTTCCAGCAGCGTTCGCTGGTGCGAAGGAATGAAAAATCTTTTTTTTTTTTTTGCGGTGTAAATAAAGTTCCTGGTAATCTCCCCCCTCCCTCCCCCTGTGCGCCCGCCCACTGGCATTAAAATACTTACCCAGCTCCCTCGATGCTTCCTCTCAGCGTTGCAGCTTTTCCTGTATGAGCGGTCACGTGGTGCCGCTTATTACAGTGATGAATATGCGGCTCCACCTTCCATAGGGGTGGAGCCGCATATTCATCACTGTAATAAGCGGCACCACGTGACCGCTCATACAGGAAAAGCTGCGACGCTGAGAGGATGCGCCGAGGGAGCTGGGTAAGTATTTTAATGCCAGCGGGCGGGCGCACAGGGGGAGGGAGGGGGGAGATTACCGGGAACTTTATTTTAACAACAAAAAAAAAGATTTTTCATTCCTTCGCTCCAGCGAACGCTGCTGGGAAGAAGGAATGAATTCTGGATTCAGCACCCAAAGCAGGGGACAGCGCTTAACTCTAGCGCTGTCTCCTGCATGGTGCATGTGGTACCCAGTCGGCACACGGGACGGCACATGGCTGCCGCACGTGTGCCACACTGATGTGCCACGTGAGCACACGGACACGGATAACTCCACACATTGCGGATTGGGGTGCAGAATTTTCCACACGGTTTGATGCGGAATTAATGTGGATTTTCTGCGGTTTTTACCCCTGCGGATTTCTATAATGGAAGGGTGCAGAAACGCTGCAGTTCTGCACAAAAGAAGTGACATGCACTTCTTTTCAATCCGCAGCGGATTCAGTGCGGATTTTTTCGCACCATTAGCACAGCTTTTTTTTTCCCTATTGATTTACATTGTACTGTAAATCACAGTGCACTGCAGCGTTTCTTCGCGGAAACTGTGTACATACATTACTGATCCTGAGTTACATCTTGTATTATACTCCAGAGCTGCACTCACTATTCTGCTGGTGCAGTCACTGTGTACATACATTACATTACTGATCCTGAGTTACATCTTGTATTATACTCCAGAGCTGCACTCACTATTCTGCTGGTGCAGTCACTGTGTACATACATTACATTACTGATCCTGAGTTACATCCTGTATTATACTCCAGAGCTGCACTCACTATTCTGCTAGTGCAGTCACTGTGTACATACATTACATTACTGATCCTGAGTTACATCCTGTATTATACTCCAGAGCTGCACTCACTATTCTGCTGGTGCAGTCACTGTGTACATACATTACATTACTGATCCTGAGTTACCTCCTGTATTATACTCCAGAGCAGCACTCACTATTCTACTGGTGCAGTCACTGTGTACATACATTACATTACTGATCCTGAGTTACAACCTGTATTATACTCCAGAGCTGCACTCACTATTCTGCTGGTGCAGTCACTGTGTACATACATTACATTACTGATCCTGAGTTACATCCTGTATTATACCCCAGAGCTGCACTCACTATTCTGCTGGTGCAGTCACTGTGTACATACATTACATTACTGATCCTGAGTTACAACCTGTATTATACTCCAGAGCTGCACTCACTATTCTGCTGGTGCAGTCACTGTGTACATACATTACATTACTGATCCTGAGTTACATCCTGTATTATACCCCAGAGCTGCACTCACTATTCTGCTGGTGCAGTCACTGTGTACATACATTACATTACTGATCCTGAGTTACAACCTGTATTATACTCCAGAGCTGCACTCACTATTCTGCTGGTGCAGTCACTGTGTACATACATTACATTACTGATCCTGAGTTACATCCTGTATTATACCCCAGAGCTGCACTCACTATTCTGCTGGTGCAGTCACTGTGTACATACATTACATTACTGATCCTGAGTTACATCCTGTATTATACCCCAGAGCTGCACTCACTATTCTGCTGGTGCAGTCACTGTGTACATACATTACATTACTGATCCTGAGTTACATAATGTATTATACTCCAGAGCTACACTCACTATTCTGCTGGTGCAGTCACTGTGTACATACATTAAATTACTGATCCTGAGTTACATCCTGTATTATACCCCAGAGATGCACTCACTATTCTGCTGGTGCAGTCACTGTGTACATACATTACATTACTGATCCTGAGTTACCTCCTGTATTATACTCCAGAGCTACACTCACTATTCTGCTGGTGCAGTCACTGTGTACATACATTACATTACTGATCCTGAGTTACCTCCTGTATTATACCCCAGAGATGCACTCACTATTCTGCTGGTGCAGTCACTGTGTACATACATTACATTACTGATCCTGAGTTACATCCTCTATTATACCCCAGAGCTGCACTCGCTATTCTGCTGGTGCAGTCACTGTGTACATACATTACATTACTGATCCTGAGTTATATCCTGTATTATACCCCAGAGCTGCACTCACTATTCTGCTGGTGCAGTCACTGTGTACATACATTACATTACTGATCCTGAGTTACATCCTGTATTATACCCCAGAGCTGCACTCACTATTCTGCTGGTGCAGTCACTGTGTACATACATTACATTACTGATCCTGAGTTACATCCTGTATTATACCCCAGAGCTGCACTCACTATTCTGCTGGTGCAGTCACTGTGTACATACATTACATTACTGATCCTGAGTTACATCCTGTATTATACCGCAGAGATGCACTCACTATTCTGCTGGTGCAGTCACTGTGTACATACATTACATTACTGATCCTGAGTTACAACCTGTATTATACCCCAGAGCTGCACTCACTATTCTGCTGGTGCAGTCACTGTGTACATACATTACATTACTGATCCTGAGTTACATCCTGTGTTATACCCCAGAGCTGCACTCACTATTCTGCTGGTGCAGTCACTGTGTACATACATTACATTACTGATCCTGAGTTACATCCTGTATTATACCCCAGAGCTGCACTCACTATTCTGCTGGTGCAGTCACTGTGTACATACATTACATTACTGATCCTGAGTTACATCCTGTATTATACTCCAGAGCTGCACTCACTATTCTGCTGGTGAAGTCACTGTGTACATGCATTACATTACTGATCCTGAGTTACCTCCTGTATTATACCCCAGAGCTGCACTCACTATTCTGCTGGTGCAGTCACTGTGTACATACATTACTGATCCTGAGTTACATCCTGTATTATACTCCAGAGCTGCACTCACTATTCTGCTGGTGCAGTCACTGTGTACATGCATTACATTACTGATCCTGAGTTACATCCTGTATTATACTCCAGAGCTGCACTCACTATTCTGCTGGTGCAGTCACTGTGTACATACATTACATTACTGATCCTGAGTTACATCCTGTATTATACTCCAGAGCTGCACTCACTATTCTGCTGGTGTAGTCACTGTGTACATACATTACATTAATGATCCTGAGTTACATCCTGTATTATACCCCAGAGCTGCACTCACTATTCTGCTGGTGCAGTCACTGTGTACATACATTACATTACTGATCCTGAGTTACCTCCTGTATTATACTCCAGAGCTGCACTCACTATTCTGCTGGTGCAGTCACTGTGTACATACATTACATTACTGATCCTGAGTTACATCCTGTATTATACTCCAGAGCTGCACTCACTATTCTGCTGGTGCAGTCACTGTGTACATACATTACATTACTGATCCTGAGTTACCTCCTGTATTATACTCCAGAGCTGCACTCACTATTCTGCTGGTGCAGTCACTGTGTACATACATTACATTACTGATCCTGAGTTACATCCTGTATTATACCCCAGAGCTGCACTCACTATTCTGCTGGTGCAGTCACTGTGTACATACATTACATTACTGATCCTGAGTTACATCCTCTATTATACCCCAGAGCTGCACTCACTATTCTGCTGGTGCAGTCACTGTGTACATACATTACTGATCCTGAGTTACATCCTGTATTATACTCCAGAGCTGCACTCACTATTCTGCTGGTGCAGTCACTGTGTACATACATTACATTACTGATCCTGAGTTACATCCTGTATTATACCCCAGAGCTGCACTCACTATTCTGCTGGTGCAGTCACTGTGTACATACATTACTGATCCTGAGTTACATCCTGTATTATACTCCAGAGCTGCACTCACTATTCTGCTGGAGCAGTCACTGTGTACATACATTACATTACTGATCTTGAGTTACCTCCTGTATTATACTCCAGAGCTGCACTCACTATTCTGCTGGTGCAGTCACTGTGTACATACATTACATTACTGATCCTGAGTTACATCCTGTATTATACCCCAGAGCTGCACTCACTATTCTGCTGGTGCAGTCACTGTGTACATACATTACATTACTGATCCTGAGTTACATCCTGTATTATACTCCAGAGCTGCACTCACTATTCTGCTGGTGCAGTCACTGTGTACATACATTACATTACTGATCCTGAGTTACATCCTGTATTATACCCCAGAGCTGCACTCACTATTCTGCTGGTGCAGTCACTGTGTACATACATTACATTACTGATCCTGAGTTACATCCTGTATTATACCCCAGAGCTGCACTCACTATTCTGCTGGTGCAGTCACTGTGTACATACATTACATTACTGATCCTGATTTACCTCCTGTATTATACTCCAGAGCTGCACTCACTATTCTGCTGGTGCAGTCACGTAGTACATATATTACATTACTGATCCTGTACTGTATTTTTTACACTAAGATTACACTATTTATGAGACTCGGCCTCCCCTGTAATAGTGGAGATGACATTTAGGTAATTGTGTTTGGGTTGTA
Organism: Ranitomeya imitator; assembly: GCF_032444005.1. Classification (NCBI taxonomy): domain Eukaryota; kingdom Metazoa; phylum Chordata; class Amphibia; order Anura; family Dendrobatidae; genus Ranitomeya; species Ranitomeya imitator. The sequence goes on along the minus strand of NC_091289.1, from coordinate 194,128,276 downwards.
TAAGGTATCAATCAGCTCCCGCCTGCTGTAGTCCGGGCTGCTGACAATACAACCAGTGATGTGTGACCCATTTGTAAGGAGCCTGAAAGTTTGGGTTGAATTAAAAGTTAATGGATATGTAAAACCGATTACCATGTCAGGCCAAACATTCAGTCTTTCCACAGACAAAAAAGAGCCATCAGCTCATCGACCGTACAATATTATGTTAGTAACAGATTATGGGGGGAAAAAAGGCAGAAAGATTCCGGACGCACTTACATGCCCATTTTTTAACAAAGCGCAAAAACATTTTGACTAGAAAACAGCATTGGCCGTTCCAAAAAAACACAAAAGAAGTGAAATGAAAAAATTGTGTTTTCTGTGAGTTATTCATCATTCTCCATCAAATTCCAATCAACATCATTTTCTAAGCTGCTTTTTACATTAATTAATAATATTTTACCATAAAAATACGCACTTCATAGTGTAACAACTTGTAGAACAAAAGTAACTTAATCTAAAACAACGACAGATTCACTGGGTTAGAAGTAAAAACTACGGTAATTTTAACAGAAAAATAATATAGTTATGGCTCCTAAAATGCGAATATAAGAAACTTCGTAATCAGAGAAATTCTGCCTATTTCGCCACTTCTTATTCTAATCTGCCTCCTAAACTCACTATCCACTCAGATTAAAACCAACTAAAATCCTTCTTGTCCAAGACAGACTGCCATCTCACAGTCATGGCAGATTGTAACTCGTATTCCATGGAAAAGTGAGGAGCAGAGTGAGAAAACAAGGAGAGGGAGACACAGAAAACTTGTGCTGAGCTTTCTAACAAGAGCTGGATTCACAGTTACACTGCCCAGTACTGCTGTATAATATCCTCCAAGTTGCTGCCACTTCTGAATGTATGCTAAGTATTACCTTATCGTGTCTACCGGATAAGACCCTATTTGCGCTGATTTCTCCTACAGTCCCTTGATTATGTCTGTCTACGGGAGACATCATAACAGCTTGTTTCTCCCCACCAGCTAAGAGTCAATTGCAAATTAAGAGATTGCACCTTTAGAGAGGAAATTGGTGGAAAAATGCAGGATACATATAATGACCAGAAATAGAGTTAATACTCATGTACACATTGCATGGTTTAGTCTCAAAAGATATTTGAACGTACAGTTAGCCCTTAAAGGGATTTGGGGTCCGAACGCTGGGAACACCACCAATCCCTGTTTAGATTGACTATGCCCCCCTTTGTTCCATTTATTGGGTAAGAGATGATCTCAGGATCGGAGTGAGTCCTCTTGGTCAGACATCATCATGGATATGGGATCATTTACAAACATGGTATAAATCCTTTAAAGGGAAATTGTCAGAATGTTTCTTTTAATGAATGTTGACGCAGGAAGTGCATTGGAGGGGTGTCCATGAACTCCGGGTGCATCGCCACGCCCACAATGCACTTCCAGGCTAATCTGCTTCAAAGTTAGGCTGATTACTAGAAGACAGGTGTTATTTTTATCGTTGTACCGCTAGTTTATTAATAAGATTATCCTGGCCGGATCTTCACAATATAACTTCCCTTGGTTCAGACTCCGGATTATCGGAATTATCATTTATTCATACCAAGTACGGCCCCCATCTTCCTTCATTGCGTTGACGTGCGAGATATAAATTGCTAATTTCTGAATTATCCATCACGTTCTAACATTATAGAAAAAAAAAACTGATCAATAAATTCCCTTTTATGACATGAAAGCCGGTGAGTGACTACAGATCCCAGCGCCTCCACGCCGCGCTCCCTGCATCCCATTTGCATATGAAAACGAGACGAAGAAAGTTGGGCAGAAATTTCCCAGGATGCACCTCAGCCGCCCGCCGCAGATTAAAGCCGGCTCGCCCACCCGGGCCTCCTTCAAGGGGAATAGGATTTGACACCTGCGATATATTCGGATTTAATATCCGTCGGCTTTAGGAAAGAAGATTCCGAACATCAATGACAATAAAAGATGCTCTTAAATATTTTTTTTTTACAAACAGAACGCTTTTCTTCTGCCTTTTTTTTTAATAGGTTTTAAAAGCCCCCGAGCAGAAGGTTTTATCTATAAACCGTGGGGACGCGATTATCAGACATCTTTACCTCTCGTCGCCAGAAGGTCCAAAGCGTTAAACGCCGCCGCTGTAAAACTGCAGATAATGGGAAATAATCCCGGCCAATTGAGAGGTCACCGTCATTCTGTGCCAGGTATCAAATGCCAAAAACTTGGCTAATCCTATTGGCCCTGACCTGACCGGAGTCCGTGTGCCCCGATGAAAGTCCGGGGTCTCGGCCGCAGCAGATTGCTATCAGCGTTTAATGTCATATCGATTTACATCAGGGTAAGACAGAATTCATTAAACAGCTACTGAAGAATGGATGGAACGAAGATCAGAAACATTTTATCATCGCCAGTAAAAAAAAACTAGTAAAGGAATTGCCTTTTCCTTTATTTTGGAAGGATCTCCATAAAAACAAAGGATCTTGCAGCAGGGATCGGTATCAATCTACATGAGAACCTAGAAGTAGGCGCTTTGCTTTCCTACAGTGCCTCCGCAGGGGAAGTGAAGAATTACAAGGTGACTATTGAAATCAATTCCAGATGGGAAAACATTCATTGCATCCATTCTTTACACTGACTTGATAGTAACTGTCCCCTAACCCCAAGTAGTGCCTGGCAATGATGTGACTGCCTCCATATTGGTTCCTATGGCTGGGAGGACCGCAGGTCGGCAATGTTTTATATACAAGAGCTGCTAGAATCCCCCTTCTTAGCAGCTGGGGAGGAGTATGAGGATATTTACACATGTATATGCCACCACGAACTCTTTAGGGCCTTTTAGGAAATATTTATTAAGTGGCCATCCCCTTTAATTTACCCTTTTGCAGACAGAAGTGAAAAGCCTCGTCTGAAAAAAAAAAATCACGTTTGCAAACTGCTGTGATGTCTCCTATACACTGAACACACAGTCACAAGGGATTACTGCTCGCCTCTCAATGTGCAGTACATGCTCAGAAGCAGCAAGGAAAGCACTGAGCAGTGTTCTGTGAATCCAGCTCTGGGCATGAGATAAATGCTTAGGAGAAAGGAAAAGCAGCACGGAGCTCATTACACATAAATTCTGAGAAGAGTAGCTGTGGATCTAGCTCTGGGATGAGATAAACATTTATTTAAAAAAAAAAGTAGTAACACTGAGGTCTCTATTCTAAGTATTGAGCTGACTAGCAGCTCTGGAGTGAGGTAAACACTTACTGGAAAGGAGCGGCATCATGTAAGACATTATAGGGCAGTTCCGAGAAGTGTATTTGTGAATTCAGCACTGTAATAAGATAAAACACTTACTAAAAATCTGTAGCATGAATTGTAGCTGTGAGCTGTGAGTGTGTCTGGGAAAAGACACACACTGACTAGAAAGCAACATCATGAAGTGACCTTCAGCATGGAGGACCCAGAGCAGAGAGTAAAATCAGCAGTACTAAGCAACATAGCTGTGGATCCAGCTCTGGGGTGAGATAAATGTTTATTAGGAAACTGCAACAGGATCTGAGCACTTCTGTGCCTCTTTCATGTCCTTATCCACCCTTCTCTCTATAGACTACAATCTCAGAAAGATGGAAGACTGAGCCAGGAGTATTTCAAGAATGAGGAGTTAAGAAGGCAGGTGAGAAGACGTGGCTCATAAGTGAGGAAAGAAGCGCATTTCTCTGATAAAATACATTACAAAGTTTCTCACATTTGTCTGCACTACTGATTTATGGCATTTGATTCTCACGAACTATTTGTGCACAATCCCTGAAAATTTACTTTGAAAGATTTCCATAATCTGGACAGATCCTTTAATTTTATAATAAAAAGGCAAGAAATCTAGAAATGACATTAATCCCGCGGCACGCCGTGCCCCGCTCGCCCCGCGCATAATTAAAACTTACAGAAATCCTGGCGTCAGACTAAATAATAACTGTGATGTCTCATCTCCCGTGATCAATCATCGCCAATCGTGATGAACGCTCTCAAAAAAACATTTGTAAATCTCTGCTGTCAGCAATAAAAGACGTTCTCATTTCCTCCGATAATTTACGGGCTTTAAGGCGCAGCAGCATCTTCCGCGTTAAATCTTCAGCGTTTAACATTTCTGTGACAGACGGAGGCGACGCTCTTTTGTTTTAAAGTCAACATTTTGGGCAGAGGAAAGACTGCGCGCGGGGTGCGGGCCGGCGGTTCACGGGTCGATGTTGCTTTTTGGCGCCAGTACGCGCCCGGTAATATTAGCGCTTTATGTCTGTAGCTACAAAACTTTCTGCGACTTGGTGAAACAATTGATCTTTGCTAGTTGTCAGCGGGCGCCATCATTCTAGTTTATATCCAGAAGCTGAAAAACGGCTCGTTACAATGTATCACAACTGTACTTTTGTAACCAGCCGCCTCTTGAATGGTTTCCTTTACAATCTGCTGTTTCTTTATTTATGATTTTTCTTTTTTCTTTTACATTTGTTCCCTTTTCATTGAAGGGATTTGTTATTTTTTTTTGCATCCGATTTTTACTTTGCACCCACAGACTGGAGTGGCGGACAGGACGTAATAATAATTTTTATTTATATAGCGCCAACATATTCCGCAGCGCTTTACAAATTATAGAGGGGACTTGTACATACAATAGACATTACAGCATAACAGAAATACAGTTCAAAACAGATACCAAGAGGAGTGAGGGCCCTGCTCGTAAGCTTACAAACTATGAGGAAAAGGGGAGACACGAGAGGTGGATGGAAATCACAGACAGCGGGATGTTTTCACTGATGGCGTAGACATTTCATGTGTGAATACAACCTACTAAGGCGCCACACAGAAAGGGATGTGGTCACTGACAGGCGCCATTTTTGGGGTCTTTCTTTGGTGCTTTTCCAGGCGATCCAGCATAAAGGGGTGGAAGAAAGCAGAGGCGCCCATACCTGTCCCCGCTAGCATCAAAATCCGCTGCAGACTTTCGGATTCTGTGATGGCTGCAAACGATCAGAGGATGCTGATGGGCTGCAGCGGTCATAGGATGCCAGGAGACCGGCTGGGGGCAGAGGAGCAGCGCCGGCCAAGAGGAGAGTATTGCTTGTTTTCTTCCACAGCACTAGGCCCAAGAAAATTAACTTGTTTAAATGTGGAAAACCCCTTTAAATTTCTTGGTTTGATTCTTCAAAATCCCGGTAATTCTGCTGCGTATGGCGGTATTATAGCTGGGTGTAACCTGTCATAATAGGGCAGCTGTGGGCTTCTTTCTGCCACATTGTGTCTCACTACAAGCCGCTTTATGAGGGTTTTCCTCCCTCGCAGCATGAAGCACCATATGGCGGCACGCGGTGCCCCAGCCGAGGACTCGAGGTGCTGTGCACCCTGTACATGGATGTATGTCACACCCAGACCCGTATGGAAGGCCATACAGCACCACAGCGTCCCCCAGAGGACACACGCAGTAACACCGCTGATCACACCGGTAATATGGCGCTTGCTGTCACTGAATATCATATCTGGTCTCTATAGATTGTGGAGAATTAACTCTTTCATGTACAGATTGTGATACAGAGGCTACATCAGTCTAGCTGATGCACAACTACAACTCCCAGCATGCCCTGACCGTCTGCACTAGTCTCGCCTGCCAGGCAGAACTGTCATAGGCACACAGGGGAAGATGTTATCAAACCCAGCGAGAAGTGTTGCCCTCAGAAACAAACAGGGGTCTTCGATAAAAGAAATCTTGTTGATTACTGGATTGCGCCACTTTTATTACATTTCTCCTCATCAACGTTAATCAAAATCGTGAAACGTGTCAGTGCCTATATCTTATATATAGCTTATGAATGGGGCTGATATGATTCCCCATGACAACACTGCCTGTGGGAAGGCATTGACTAGAAGTGTTATCATAGGGATTTTCAGCCAAGTGATTATACGACTTCAGGGCCTATTGTAGGGACGTTACATACGAATCTGGGCGCTACAAGACAGGAGAGAAGTGAGGAGCCGGACATGAAACGGGGGCTCTGGATACGTCACGGGGGGCTCTGAATATTGCAGGTGGGCACCAAATATCTCTTGAGGATCTGCTTGCCGCTTTTTTTGCTGTTTTTGAGAACTATAATCAGCAATTGCCCCACATACGTCTTCACATCAGCTTAACGTGCAATGGGTAAAAAAAAGCAAAGAAAAAAGTTAATTTATTTTAATTTTTTTGCCAAATATTTCCTTATTTTGTGGATATTTTCTTTCGCATTCCATCCTGCGTACCTCAGTGCAGAGAACCGATCAGTCACCATCTCCATCATCGCACGCTGCCATAAATCCTCTATTTCTATACGATCTCCATCCCGATCCACTCACACTCCACAATAAAATCTCGCTTTCTGCCTTTTGCAGCGGCACCGGAATACAAACAGCGCACAAATATTCTCGATTCCTAGAATATACTCAGAAAAAAACAGCCAAACAGTGACAGAGGAGCGCTGCATCAAACAATGGCGCCCCCATGAGGGATGAGCAGGGAAGGCCACAGCATGGAGCTCTGCTGCCCCCTGGAGCATACAGAGATGACTGCAGACTGATGGGAAAGTCTCAGGGCCCTGTTATCGCCACTGTAAGGATACATCTAACTGCATTAAATTGTCTTTTTCTTTAAGGTTTTGTTTCCTACACAACTAAGGTAAGAAATGCAGAAAACTGGAAATTGCAAGTAAAACTGCCGCGGATAGGACAGTTGGGACACATTCACATTGGCCAGAATTGCTGCATCCAAATTTTCAGTGGAATCAGTAACAGCAGAAGTCAATGAGAAACAGACAAATCTCATCATTATGCTGCGGAAATTTTGGGGCAGAATCTACAACACGTCACTTCCAGGAATTTTGCGGATTGGTCGTGGACTCCACTGCAGATTTTCTCCAAAGTTCAAACATTGTAGACATTTTTTTTGCTGTGGATTTAGTTACAAATTTGAGAGAAATCAGCAATAAAATTGTGATTTTTCCTCAACGAATCTTTCTGTGCTATTTGCAGAATTTTTGATGCTGATTTGACCGCGGATTTCAAGCCATTGAATTACAAAGTATTGAACAGGCTGAAAATCCGCCACAAATCCGGCTGCAGATTTTCCTGCTGACTTTTCTGTGCACCTGTGAATGCGACTTTCTGCACATGTGGACAAACATAAGGTATAAAACCAGCCCAAAATGAAAAAGAGACTGGTAACCCCAACTTCTGCCTCCACGGTCTCTGCACCATGGCCTCTAATCAGTGGCGGGGGACCACATTAGCATTACGAGAGGCGCAATAAAGGGTCAACAAAAGGGTATGTGCACAAGCTGCGGATTCCATTGCGGAATTTTCCGCAGCGGATTTCATTAAATCCGCAGTGCAAAAAGTACTGCGGATTTATTGCGGTTTATTGTGCGGTTTCCACTGCGGTTTTAGATACCTGCGGTTTTTTAATATGGAGCAGGTGCCAAACCGCTGCGGATTCCGCACAAAGAGTTGACATGCTGCGGAAAATAAACCGCAGCGTTTCCGCGCGTTTTTTTCCGCAGCATGTGCACAGCGTTTTTTTTCCCCATAGGTTAACATTGTACTGTACACCACATGGAAAACTGCTGCGGATCCGCAGCGTCAAAACCGCAACGTGTGCACATAGCCTAATTGTTTTTGCAAATCAGCCGTTTAAATCTTTTTGGGGGGAAATTTGCACCAACATCAGAATGATTTTCTGCAGATTTTCTTAATGATTTCCCTTTGGATCCTGAACTATGAATTATCTGCAACAAATCTGACCCCGTGCACATTCCCTGGAGCGGTTTTTACTATTATTTCACTTTTACAATGTTAAGGGTCATTTACTTAGATGTCCCCAAGAAAAGCCTTCGGGAGGAACGACGCTGCGGATTTTTCCGCAGCGGATTTGGAAAATCTGCAGTGCAAAACCACTGCGGTTTTCACTGCGGATTTTCTTGCAGTTTATTCTGCGGATTCTTCTGCGGGTTTTCACCAGCACTTTCCTATTGGTGCTGGATGAAACCCGCTGCGGAATCCGCACAAACAATTGACATGCTGCGGAAAATAATCCGCAGCGTTTCCGCGCGGCTTTTTCCGCAGCATGTGCACTGCGGGTTTTTTTCCCCATAGGTTTACATAGTACTGTAAACTTTGGGAAAACTGCTGCGGATCCGCAGCGGTCAAATCCGCTGCGGATCCGCAGCAAAATCCGCAGCGTGTGCACACAGCCTAAAAAATGCAACAAGAAATGCACTAAGATTCCCATTGTGTAAAGTCAGGCAGGTAAAGCGGATTTTCTGGTTGGGACGTGTTTTTCTTCCGTAATATTTTTTCATGTGTGGGATCAGATTGCCAAAATAATAGAGGCCGAAGTTATCACCACTTCTATAAACAGGGAAAATAAATTCCATTGTGGAGTCGCTTTATATATGATCCCGGGGAGCGAATCATTATGGCGCCTTTCCCAGAAAAAAGCACGAATCTCCCCGTCTTGTGATAAAACAGAGCAAAGAGAGAAAGGAACAAAGAAGAAAGCAGGCGGGATACAAAGAGGAGGAGGAGGAGAGCGTCACCGCGCGGCTCTGCTACACTCAGCACCATTGTGCTCGGTTTTCATCTCATGTGATTTTTTCTGTAAGGCCGGAGTCACACGAGACCGTAATACGGACCAATGCCATGTCATAAAAAAAAAATCACACAGCACTCGGACCAATGTTAATCTATGGGGAAGCTTCTATCATCCGTTGTTTTCTCGTCCGTATTCTACGTGCGTACGAAATCACAGCATGCTGCGATCTGCACCGTATATCAATCGAGACTCGCCAAAGAAAGTCTATGGGGGCGAGAAAAACTCGCAGATCGCACGGACCGTCAGTGTGACTTGTGAGAAATACGCAGCGGTGTCCTATAGAAAAGCCGGTAATTCACCGGTGTACAGTAAAATCACACTGACAAGTTAGAATAGAACAGATAGAATAAATGTCTACACATAGTATAGGGGTATATGGGATTTGGATGTTTCGCCCCCAGCAGTTCGCCCCTGTTTGTCCTTGTGGTTCATGAATTCCCGTCCGTCATCAATCCACATGTCACAAAAGTACTGGACAGAGTGCTGCACATAGGTGACATGTTAAATTATCTGTTTCCATCTGACGTCACGGGGAACCGCTAGACTGCACTACGTGACCCAAGGAGCTGCCGCTGCGACAGGTAAGTATCATTCTGGGGGTCAAATGCTGGAGACGAAATGTGGGGGGCCGAAATGTACCCGGGGCCAACTGCTGGGGGCCAAACATCCTATAACCGGGATGCTAACTCACTAGCGAACCCGACATGATATGAGATGTGGCTACATACAGTAAACCATTTCATTTCAGATAGATTTTTACATATCCCTCACTAATAATTTTAGCAGTGTGTGTGTGCAAAATTTTGGAGCTCTAGGTGTTAAATTAAAGAGTTAATTCACAGAAAAAACTGGCGTGGGCTCCCGCGCAATTTTCTCCGCCAGAGTGGGAAAGCCAGTGACTGAGGGCAGATATTAATAGCCTGGAGAGGGTCCACGGTTATAGTCCCCCCCCCCTGGCTAAAAACACCTGCCCCCAGCCACCCCAGAAAAGGCACATCTGGAAGGTGACATTAAGCCTGGTTAACAATGGAGACGTGTCGATAAGACATTAAAATACTTTATTCTTAATGAGTGTGTGTATTTTTAACCCTTTCATACTATTGGATTAATAATGGATAGGTGTCTTATTGACACCTCTCCATTATTAACCAGGCTTAATGTTACCTTACAATAGCAAGGTGACATTAACCCCTTATTACTCAGGAGCTGTGACATACATCAGCTCAAACCCGCTGCAATCGGAGCTACATCCGCAGGTTCAAGTTCCCTAGAGACCAATAAAAAATAGAGAAAAAAAACCATAAAATGTAACAAAAATAAAAATAATATATATATATATATATATACATATATATATATATATATATATATATGTATATATATATATATATATATAAATCGACAAAAGTTTCAAATCACCCTCTTTTCTGAAAAAAATAAATAAAAACATTTCATATCACTGCATCCAAAACTGATAGAATATCATACTATATAGCTCCCATAGGGTAAATGCTGAAAAAAGATGACAGAATCATTGGTTTTTGGCCACATATTCATATAATCATACCCAAATAGCAGTAATAAAAACGACTGCTCATCCTGGAGAAGAGACGTCAGCTCCGACACCCGACAAATAAGACCGTTATGGTGCTCAGAGAACGGTGACGCAAGTCTTTATTTATTTTAATAGTAAAATACCTAAAAAATCTTCAGACCAGATCTTTTCTGACTCATAGAACAAAGTGTCCAATTTCTGACCCCAAAATGACTGTATGATTATAGAGTTTAATTTTTTCATACCTTCACTCCAATTGGCAATTTTGTTTTGCCTGAACGAGGAGCGATTTCACAGGCGAGTTATGATCATTCTTCATGCATCATGTCGTCTTGTTTAAATGGTAAAATTGTATCTGCAATGAGCACTAGGGGGCGCTATCTGCAGACTGCACCCACATAGAGTGCAATGATGGCCCTGTATACACTGAACCTCTACCACCGCGCCATCCTGGCCTTTACATGTCACTCTACGAGGTCTTGTCTCTTCTTGGGCTTTGTTTTGGTTGCCATAGTGAAGTCATTATTTATCATTATTTTAAGTTGTTGTTTTTTTTGGACAGCACGTTATGATTTTATTAATTTATGTTCTGTGATTCACCCTTCTCCGATAATAAACATAACAGCGTTTTACAGCTTCCATGTTCCTAGCACTGTTCACAGCTGAGGATTTGTTACCAGTGTATCCAGTCTCCAGGATTCTATAATGATACATTTTCCGGCTTTGATACATTGTAGCAGGAGAGACTTATGATGCTGATATATTTGTCTTACAGACTTTACATGAATGTCCCTATTCACTTACAGCAAGCAGAGGCTTAGAAAATAGTGAAGAATTGAATCGTAAAGACCCCGATTTACCAACATTACTTTGTGCTAATATTTTGCAACGTTTCAAGTAGTTTTACGCCAGAAAACTGATGATAACGACCTGATGAATCGGGGCCAAAGTGAAGGAGAAGGTTTCAGAAGTTTTGAATGTGCAGCGATTTACTTCACGTCCCCCTGAATGTCATCCTATGCTGGATCCCCGGGGGGCACAGACAGATGTCAGCAGGATATGGATATACTCTTGTCCGCCTGCTGCGGATTTAACCCCTAAATGACTGTTCCGTCTGGGAGAGCAGGACGTAGTGAGGAAATAGAGAAGCTACGATGTGCCAATAACTCAGGAATGGACCCAATCCATAATCCCCTCGCCCCATCCGTCTCGGGTTACCATGGTGATAATAAAATAGTCTGACATCGTATAGAGTGCGGCGTCTTTCTGGCATAATCGTTTACAGGTGCAGACCCTTTCATCCTGCGCACGGAGGAAATAAAACGTCTTCAAAGCAGCTGTCGTCCATTACAATGGTCCAGAGTCTGGGACCCATAATCCCCCTGTGCACCAGCCTGCACTAGGCACATACAGTGCCTTGCAAAAGTATTCAGCCCCCTGGAACTTTCCAACCTTTTCCCACATATCATGCTTCAAACATAAAGATTCCAAATGTAAATTTTTGGTGAAGAATCAATAACAAGTGGAACACAATTGTGAAGTTGAAAGAAATTGATTGGTTATTTTAAATTTTTGTGGAAATTCAAAAACTGAAAAGTGGGGCGTGCAATATTATTCGGCCCCTATAACTTAATACTTTGTTGCGCCACCTTTTGCTGCGATTACAAGTCGCTTGGGGTTTGTCTCTATCAGTTTTGTACATGGAGAGACTGAAATTCTCGCCCATTCTTCCTTGGCAAACAGCTCGAGCTCAGTGAGGTTGGATGGAGATCGTTTGTGAACAGCAGTTTTCAGCTCTTTCCACAGATTCTTGATTGGATTGAGGTCTGGACTCTGACTTGGCCATTCTAACACCTGGATACGTTTATTTGTGAACCATTCCATTGTAGATTTTGCTTTATGTTTGGGATCATTGTCTTGTTGGAAGACAAATCTCCGTCCCAGTCTCAGGTCTTTTGCAGACTCCAACAGGTTTTCTTCAAGAATGGTCCTGTATTTGGCTCCATCCATCTTCCCATCAATTTTAACCATCTTCCCTGTCCTGGCTGAAGAAAAGCAGGCCCAAACCATGATGCTGCCACCACCATGTTCCACAGTGGGGATGGTGTATTCAGGGTGATGAGCTGTGTTGCCTTTACGTCAAACATATCGTTTGGCATTGTTGCCAAAAAGTTTGATTTTGGTTCCATCTGACCAGAGCACCTTCTTCCACATGTTTGGTGTCTCCCAGGTGGTTTGTTGCAATCTTCAGATGACACTTTTTATGGATATCTTTGAGAAATGGCTTTCTTCTTGCCACTCTTCCATAAAGGCCAGATTTGTGCAGTGTACGACTGATTGTTGTCCTATGGACAGACTGTCCCACCTCAGCTGTAGATCTCTGCAGCTCATCCAGAGTGATCATCGGCCTCTTCGCTGCATCTCTGATCAGTCTTCTCCTTGTTTGAGATGAAAGTTTAGAGGGACGGCCGGGTCTTGGTAGATTTGCAGTGGTATGATACTCCTTCCATTTCAATATGATCGCTTGCACAGTGCTCCTTGGGATGTTTAAAGTTTTGGAAATCATTTTGTATCCAAATCCGTCTTTAAACTTCTCCACAACAGTATCACGGACCGGCCTGTTGTGTTCCTTGGTCTTCATGATGCTTCACACAGAACCCTGAGACTATCACAGAGCAGGTGCATTTATACAGAGACTTGATTACACACAGGCGGATTATATTTATCACCATTAGGCATTTAGGACAACATTGGATCATTCAGAGATCCACAATGAACTTCTGCACTGAAAGTAAAGGGGCTGAGTAATATTGCACGCCCCACTTCTCAGTTTTTGAATTTCCACAAAAATGTAAAATAACCAATAAATTTCGTTCAACTTCACAATTGTGTTCCACTTGTTGTTGATTCTTCACTAAAAATTTACATTTGGTATCTTTATGTGTGAAGCATGATATGAGGGAAAAGGTAGAAAAGTTCCAGGGGGCCGAATACTTCCTTCCGCAAGGCACTGTATTCATGAACCAGGTGGCTCAGGATGATCTTTGCTTCTAACAGGGGAGTCTTCAAGACACACTGGCGCTGATTCATTTGTGTGTGATTTTTTCTTGAGTTTTTAGGGTTTTGTGCCTTTTTTCTTTGTGCCATATTAGTCTTTCCGTTTGCTTTCGTCACTTTTTTATTTGTTCACCTGTGGGTTTTTTTTTAGTTCACCCCTATAAGCGGAGTTTAGGATTTCCAGATGTTTTGTCTGATTTAACATTTCAGACTTTTCGAAAAGTTTCAAAATTTGTCACAAATGTAGTGATTTTAAGTAAGCTGGAAAGGTTTCAACAATGTTTTCATTATTTTTGCCGAAAATGGGACATTTTGCACTAAAAAGTCGCAAATTAGAATAAATACAAAATGAAAGAGAATTTTTATTTTCGCACAAAATTCATGAACAGTGGATGCTATACTGATCAATTTGGTGCAAAATATCAATGAACACCACAAGATGAAAAAAGAAAAGTGATGTAAAAAATAACTGTCAAATGTGGAATCTGGAACAATATTTTTCTTTTTCAGTTATCAGTATTGGCCAATTTCACCTGATATTTTATACAAAATGTGGTGGACGGGATGGAGTTTGGAATTTATGTAACATTAATGGCTCCTAAAATCCTAATGAGGGTAAATAACCTGTAAACTTCTGTTCTCTGTCAATACAAATATACATAACGTTCACCTGATACATTGTGTGTAGAGGTAGATTTACTGCAGCTCCATCCCAGACACTTAATATAAAGTAAAGCTTGGAATCTCAAAACCGCAGCAAATCACAGACACTGAGGATATAATTATACTGAATATAGAACAGAGGAATCCACAGAAGAAAAGTCAGGAAGGAAAGGAGACCGAGGTCAAGTGTACAGGAGAAACCACATGTATACATAACGTTCCTCCTATATAGCGTCACCTCTAAGATCTCATCTCAAGCAGGAGAAGAGAATGAACATGAAAGAGAAGCAAAATCTTTTTTTCTATTGAGGCCCCTTTTATACAAGAATATAACTACTATAATACTGCCCCTATGTACAAGAATATAACTACTATAATACTGCCCCTATGTATAAGAATATAACTTCTATAATACTGCCCCTATGTACAAGAATATAACTACTATAATACTGCCCCTATGTATAAGAATATAACTACTATAATACTGCCCCTATGTACAAGAATATAACTGCTATAATACTGCTCCTATGTATAAGAATATAACTACTATAATACTGCTCCTATGTACAAGAATATAACTACTATAATACTGCCCCTATGTACAAGAATATAACTACTATAATACTGCCTCTAGGTACAAGAATATAACTACTATAATACTGCTCCAATATACAAGAATATAACTACTATAATACTGCCCCTATGTACAAGAATATAACTACTATAATACTGCCTCTAGGTACAAGAATATAACTACTATAATACTGCTCCAATATACAAGAATATAACTACTATAATACTGCCCCTATGTATTAGAATATAACTACTATAATACTGCCCCTCTGTACAAGAATATAACTACTATAATACTGCCCCTATGTATAAGAATATAACTACTATAATACTGCCCCTATGTACAAGAATATAACTACTATAATACTGCCCCTATGTATAAGAATATAACTACTATAATACTGCCCCTATGTACAAGAATATAACTACTATAATACTGCCTCTAGGTACAAGAATATAACTACTATAATACTGCTCCAATATACAAGAATATAACTACTATAATACTGCTGCTATGTACCAGAATATAACTACTATAATACTGTTCCTATGTACAAGAATATAACTACTATAATACTGCCTCTATGTACAAGAATATAACTACTATAATACTGCTCCAATATACAAGAATATAACTACTATAATACTGCTCCAATGTACAAGAATATAACTACTATAATACTGCTCCTATGTACAAGAATATAACTACTATAATACTGCTCCTATGTACCAGAATATAAATACTATAATACTGCTCCTATGTACAAGAATATAACTACTATAATACTGCCCCTTTTATACAAGAATATAACTACTATAATACTGCTGCTATGTACAAGAATATAACTACTATCATACTGCCCCTATGTACAAGAATATAACTACTATAATACTGCCCCTATGTACAAGAATATAACTACTATAATACTGCCCCTATGTACAAGAATATAACTACTATAATACAGCCCCTTTTATACAAGAATATAACTACTATAATACTGCCCCTATGTACAAGAATATAACTACTATAATACTGCCCCTATGTACAAGAATATAACTACTATAATACTGCCCCTATGTACAAGAATATAACTACTATAATACTGCTCCTATGTACCAGAATATAACTACTATAATACTGCTCCTATGTACAAGAATATAACTACTATAATACTGCCCCTATGTACAAGAATATAACTACTATAATACTGCTCCTATGTACAAGAATATAACTACTATAATACTGCCCCTATGTACAAGAATATAACTACTATAATACTGCTCCTATGTACCAGAATATAACTACTATAATACTGCTCCTATGTACAAGAATATAACTACTATAATACTGCTGCTATGTACAAGAATATAACTACTATAATACTGCCCCTATGTACAAGAATATAACTACTATAATACTGCCCCTTTTATACAAGAATATAACTACTATAATACTGCTGCTATGTACAAGAATATAACTACTATAATACTGCCCCTATGTACAAGAATATAACTACTATAATACTGCCCCTTTTATACAAGAATATAACTACTATAATACTGCTCCTATATACAAGAATATAACTACTATAATATTGCTCCTATATACAAGAATATAACTACTATAATACTGCCCCCTATGTACAAGAATATACCTACTATAATACAGCCCCTATGTACAAGAATATAACTACTAAAATACTGCTCCTATGTACAAGAATATAACTACTATAATACTGCCCCCTATGTACAAGAATATAACTACTATAATACTGCCCCATGTACAAGAATATAACTACTATAATACTGCCCTTATATACAAGAATATAACTACTATAGTACTGCTCATATGTACAAGAATATAACTACTATAATACTGCCCCCATGTACAGGAATATAACTACTATAATACTGCTCCCTATATACAAGAATATAACTACTATAATACTGCCCCTATGTACAAGAATAAAACTACTATAATACTGCCCCTATGTACAAGAATATAACTACTATAATACTGCTCCTATGTACAAGAATATAACTACTATAATACTGCTCCTATGTATAAGAATATAACTACTATAATACTGCCTCTATGTACAAGAATATAACTACTATAATACTGCTCCAATATACAAGAATATAACTACTATAATACTGCTCCAATGTACAAGAATATAACTACTATAATACTGCTCCTATGTACCAGAATATAAATACTATAATACTGCTCCTATGTACAAGAATATAACTACTATAATACTGCCCCTATGTACAAGAATATAACTACTATAATACTGCTCCTATGTACAAGAATATAACTACTATAATACTGCCCCTATGTACAAGAATATAACTACTATAATACTGCTCCTATGTACAAGAATATAAATACTATAATACTGCCTCTATGTACAAGAATATAACTACTATAATACTGCTCCAATGTACAAGAATATAACTACTATAATACTGCTCCTATGTACAAGAATATAACTACTATAATACTGCTCCTATGTACAAGAATATAACTACTATAATACTGCCCCTATGTACAGGAATATAACTACTATAATACTGCTCCTATGTACAAGAATATAACTACTATAATACTGCTCCTATGTACAAGAATATAACTACTATAATACTGCCCCTATGTACAGGAATATAACTACTATAATACTGCTCCTATGTACAAGAATATAACTACTATAATACTGCTCCAATGTACAAGAATATAACTACTATAATACTGCTCCTATGTACAAGAATATAACTACTATAATACTGCCCCTATGTACAAGAATATAACTACTATAATACTGCCCCTATGTACAGGAATATAACTACTATAATACTGCTCCTATGTACAAGAATATAACTACTATAATACTGCCTCTATGTACAAGAATATAACTACTATAATACTGCCCCTATGTACAAGAATATAACTACTATAATACTGCCCCTATGTACAAGAATATAACTACTATAATACTGCCCCTATGTACAAGAATATAACTACTATAATACTGCCCCTATGTACAGGAATATAACTACTATAATACTGCCCCTATGTACAAGAATATAACTACTATAATACTGCTCCTGCAGAATATATACATGAAGTTCTTCTGCAGAGCGTCCTGTGCGTTTTCTTTTAGTTTACCGGATGATTTGGAATTATATGAATTCACAAATTAAGAGGAAGGTTGACTTGCAGAGATAATGAGACAAGCGTTGCTCTGCGCCCCGTTCATCACTCGCACAGACCTTTTGTAAGGCTGAGATGTTACATAACGTGCGCGCGTCTCTTCGCTTCGGCGGTTTTCTTTGCCATGTCCTGTCACTGTACGGAGAGAAACGCTGAGTCTTCACAGACTCTATTTTTTTTTTATCACTTTACTCCCAATTAATTTTAACGATGGAAACAATTCATAAAGTCTGGCTCCGAAATAAGGACAGCGCTTATTATCATGGTGTCCACAGTAAAAGATGCCTTAAAGTGCTGTTGAAGCGAAAGTCATGGGCGTAGAAAAGTGCGGCGGCGTTATGTAACAGGTCTCCGGCGGATCCCAGCGCTGGAGAGAAGATCACAATTACGTGGGAGGATTTTCATGGCTGATATCAGGAGAAAACGCAACTCACAGAAAAGGTTTAGTGTCCCAAAAATATGAGCTCCTTTGAAATTGAATTGTGAGCTGCAGTACCACATACAACCTGCGGACTGTCGTGGCGCTGTTTATAGAAGAAATCAGCCATGTTTTTAGAATCCTGTCCAGCTCCTGAACATTTTTTTGGGCAGGGGTATATATGCATTTCTCTCCTCTTTGATCATGAACCCCCTCATAAACCAAAGTTTAGAGCTGCAAACTCAGGGCAGCCATGTATTCTATACAGATGACAGTCTGCCATGAAAGTTGCTGCCCCTCCAAAATGGCAGGGTAACGGATAGGTGATAACTCGCTGATCGCTGAGGGTGAGAAAAATGTAAAGAAGGAAATGTAAACTTAGAACCTAGAACGTTTCCATGCGGCGACGGATCAGGAACCGGTGCAGAATGGACTAGATAACAGAAATAAACACCTGGAATAGATCACTCTGTGTGTAACGACTCTATAGAATATACGACATTCACTGTTTGATAATATTCTAATTCTGTGAGAATTCTGTATTTTTCCTTTATCAGAACTGTTAAGATCTCTGCTTACTGTGGCTGAATGGAGAAACTGTTTTGATTTTATCCAGATGTGTCCAGTCAAGACAAAGAGTCACAAGCAGCAAAATTAATCCTTCTCCTCTGCTGACAGTTTGCTACAATGTATCAGTGTAGGTAAAAAGCGTCAGCCTGAGGACCAGACTGTTCAGATTATACAGGATTGTGCAGACTGGATACAATGGCGGGAAGTGTTAATTCTGTACAGAATTTCGTCCTCTGGAAAGTTATAATTCACTGACAGCAAGCAGAGATCTTGAAGTGTTGAGACTGAAACACAAAGTGTGGAATAATGAAAGTTATGGAAGCGCATGAAAAGTTGTCCCACGCCCCACCCAGCCCCCATCCACAATCACTGCATGGAGCCTCCCTGATTCTAGTCTATGGGGCCCCAGGACCTACGGCTAGGGCCCCCCTTTATCCCTGCCCGGTACATGACACGTTGGGTGCAGGGTGTATGGAGCGGACGTAGGAGACGTGTATCACAGCCAACATCCACCTCTGACAGCAGCAACCAGAGCTCGCTCCGATCACTGCTTATCCCTTTAATTATGATTATTATTTATTATTATTCCAGAGCGCTTTACATGTGAGTTTGCTGCTGACAATCTCTGACAGCAACATTTAAGTGGAACAATCCAGGTGTCGTTTTGGCCATATTGGTGGTCTCTCATAGGAGACCGCCAATCTCACTAGATAGTTCAGCACTGTGGTATTGTCGCATACGCTACAAACATGGAGGATTGATGTGTACAAGACGCGCAATGATCCGAAGGGGACTAAATAGAATAAAAAATACAAAAAAAATAAATAATGGTTTAATAATGGTAAAGAAATAAAATAAATAGATAGAAAATTTACATAAAAAAAATGTCCAGGTCCTTAAAGGGTTACAGAGATTTACTTCCCCTAAATGTATGGATTACCTTTACACAGGTTTTGTGATAATTTACGAAAAAATAGGAAGGAGTTAAAAATGACAATATCCCATCTTGTGCCTCAGTTTGGATCTAATGACCCGACCTAAAGGAAGAGCTCAACGCAGCAGGATTTTGGCCTTAATATGGCAGCAAACATCCCATGCTTGGGTGAACCCAGCCTGAGGGTCCGGAGACGGCACAGGGGGCTTCTGGGCCTCACTTCTGTATCAGGCCTGTATAAAGCGCTCACAATATAACATGTAATCCACAGACTGTTCCCCTTTACATCTATAGCGGCTGCTGAGCATTGGCGAGTGAGGGGTTAATGCGGATTTTGGCAGCCAGACCCTGCTCCAGGCTGCGGCCCCCCTACATCTGGAGCACAGGCACAATGTGGTCACACAGGACACTCTCCCCTTGTGTAGTAACATGTCTGCCCTGATGATTGCAACCATCCGCCTGTCAGTGAGCACCGGGAGCATGTGGTGGCGGGACGTGGGGGTCCGGGCCATCAGCTGCGCCCTATAAAGGGTCTTCCATTATTATCGCTTATTCTGGCATCTGTAGACCATCCACATGCCCCAATACTCTGCTCACTGTTGCTCACTGTTATCAGCCACGTCAGACTAGAAAAAACGACCTGAAGTGAAAAACCGCTCTGCCCCCAAGAACACAGATACCGTTAACGTGGGCACGTGGTCCTATAACAGCCCGGAATCGCCCGCTACTACCCATTCCTGGGTCCCAAAAAAGGGACGACCTCCCGCACACCCAGAAAACAAGACCCTTCTGCCAGATTGGCGGTATCGGGCGGTGGTGATGACTGCGGCGACCACCGGTCCAGCGATGCCAGAGGCGCTGATAGAGGGGATCCCGGCACTAATACAGGGGTCTATGTGCACAGAAACTTTGCCTTTAAGCCTGGTCTCTAGGAACATACACTGATGGTCTTTTCGTAAGGAGTTGTCAGGGGGCCAACATTGATTGCCAACCATAGTCCCTCAAATTCTAAGTAGCGAGGTCAACAATTCGGGACCCCCCAAGACCAATGAAACAGAGGTGCTGTGGTGCTCTATGGAGAGCAATGGCCGCTGGAGGGTTTTGCTGGGTCCTGACCATCCACATTCACCAAGGACCAGCGTTGAGTCGGTAACCGGCCCTTTAATCGTGTGATTTCCACAATCCTGATACAAAGTATCTGTTGATGTTGTTAGTTGTGACATTGTATCACTTGTGATGAGGTTTTATCCCCAGTAGTGGGGGGGGGGTTTAGGGGGGAGAGGAGATAATTCGGCTCCGATGGCTCCAGTTAGTGTTTTTAGGTTAGATGGGGGATTCAGACCATTTAAAAATTTAGTGAAAGAGAGAGGTGACCAGAAGAGAGCGGTGCGGGGGGACGGACGATCGATGTGTGATAACTAAGATCAGGACATGAAGTGCAGCCGAGGACTGGAGGAAAGAGATCCAAAAAATGGACAAATAATTAGAATGTACAAAGTACAATGTCACATTCTTATCTTAAAGGGGTATTCCCAGGTTATTCCCCTATCATTGGTGGTTCGACCGCTGAGACCCCCATCAATCCCAAAAAGTGGGGCGGTGTGTGATCCTGTGCATCCGTTCATTCTTAAGGAACCACCAGGGATAGCGAATCGCTGCTGGTCTTCAGAAATCCCATTGCGGTAGAGCACTTGACGGACCACTGCTCCAATCGAAGAGCCCCAGTTCTTGGGATTAGTGGGGGTCCCAGCAGACAAACCCCACTGATAAGGAAGTTATCCTCTATCCCACAGTATAGGATAACTTCCAAACTTGAGCATATCCCTTTAAGGAATTCCTTAACAGTGATGGTTCATGTTTAGGCATAGACCACCATTAGTAGATGAAAGGAGGTCTGATGATCCTCACTCTGGCCGTTCATCTGTTATTCCTCCTGGAAATGAACAAATAACTCAACAACTAGGCTGCCCGTTATTGGCAGGACTGGTGGTGCAGTATTAGGCCGGGGTCACACTAGAGAGTGTTACGGGCGTATGAGAGGCGCAAAAACTACGCATTCCACACGAACCAATGATCCTCTATGGGGCAGCTCCTATCTGCCGTATATTTCTCAGCCGTATTTTACGGGCTGAGAAAATCGCAGCATGCTGCATTTGTCAGCGTATTGCGCAAAAAATCCAGTGTCAGTGAGACACACACACACACACACACACACACACACATATATATATATATACATATATTTAATACAGCACTAGATAGCATAACAGCCGGTAATTCAACTGCCGGCTTTTAATTTCTCCTTATCAAACCCGACAGGATATGAGACATGGATACATACAGTAAACCATTTCACATCCCTTATTTTTTTACATATTCCTCACTACTAATGTAGTGACTCTGTGTGCAAAATTTGGGGGCTCTAGGTGTTAAAATAAAGGGATAATTCACGGAAAAAACTGGCGTGGGCTCCCGCACAATTTTCTCTGCCAGAGTGGTAAAGCCAGTGACTGAGGGCAGATATTAATTGCCTGGAGAGGGTCCATGGATATTGCCCCCCCCCCGCCTACAAACATCTGCCCCCAGCCACCCCAGAAAAGGCACATCTGGAAGATGCGCCTATTCTGGCACTTGGCCACTCTCTTCCCATTCCCGTGTAGCGGTGGGATATGGGGTAATGAAGGGTTAATGCCACCTTGCTATTGTAAGGTGACATTAAGCCAAATTAATAATGGAGAGGCGTCAATTATGACACCTATCCATTATTAATCCAGTAGTAGTAAATGGTTAATAAAACACACACAAATTAGGAAAAATGTATTTTATTGAAATACTTGAATATTTGAGCCCATGGATCCATTCTATGTCCATTTTGCAAGGTTGCGAGAAAACAACGCAGTACGGATCACATACGGAGGATGCCATGTGTAAAATACGCTGACACACCCTGCCTACGGATGACATGCAGATCACTGTTTTGGGATCATTTCTGCGTATTACGCATGTAAATAACGGACAGTATTTTCCTACGCTGAGTGTGACGCCGGCCTTAGACTGTGAGGAGCGCTACTTTAGGCCGGTTTCACACGTCAGTGGCTCCGGTACGTGAGGTGACAGTTTCCTCACGTACCGGAGACACTGACTCACGTAGACACATTAAAATCAATGTGTCTCTGCACATGTCAGCGTGTTTTCACGGACCGTGTGTCCGTGTGCAAAACACGGAGACATGTCAGTGTTCGTGGGAGCGCACGGATTACACGGACCCATTAAAGTCAATGGGTCCGTGTAAAACACGTACCGCACACGGACAGCAGTCCGTGTGCCGTGCAGGAGACAGCGCTACTGCAAGCGCTGTCCCCCCAGCGTGGTGCTGAAGCAGCCATTCATAACTTCTCTCCAGCAGCGTTCGCTGGAGAGAAGATATGAAAAATCTTTTTTTTTTGTGTTTAAAATAAAGATCCCTGTCCCCACCCCCCTCCCACTCCTGTGCGCCCGCCCGCTGTTAATAAAATACTCACCCGACTCCCTCGCAGCGTTCTCTCAGCGCCAGCTTCTCCTGTATGAGCGGTCACGTGGTGCCGCCGATTACAGTCATGAATATGCGGCTCCACCTCCCATAGGGGTGGAGCCGCATATTCATGACTGTAATGGGCGGCACCACGTGACCGCTCATACAGGAGAAGGTGCGGCGCGGAGAGGACGCTTCGAGGGAGCCGGGTGAGTATTTTAGTAACAGCGGCCGGGCGCACAGAGGGTGGGAGGGGGGTGGGGACAGGGATCTTTATTTTAAACACGAAAAAAAAAAAAAAGGATTTTTCATATCTTCTCTCTAGCAAACGCTGCTGGAGAGAAGTTATGAATGGCGGCTTCAGCACCAGATGCAGGGGACAGCTCTTACTTGTAGCGCTGTCTCCTGCACGGTCCGTGTGGTACCCAGTTGGCACACGGGTGGCACACGGCTGCCGCACGTGTGCCACACTGATGTTCACGGTAAGCACACGGACACGGATAATTCCGGTACCGATTTTTCCGGTACCGGAATTATCTGGACATGTGAGACTGGCCTTAAGGAGTTGTCTCATCGTCTTGAAGGGGTAAAATAGCAAAGTGCTGATAAACACGTGTGATTTTGCAGTTCACCTCTCATTAAAAAACCTGTTTGTTCTTAAGAACGGAGGTAACTGTAATTTTCTTGTTGACTGCCCATGCCGTGTACAGGGGGAGCCGGTCTCACAGGCGAGGAGCGCAGCACTTACAAGCTCTTTGCTATCCAGCATGTAGGCGCTGTTCTGAAGCTGACCGGACCCCCGACCCCTGAAATCAGCAATCACAAGAACAGACTCAATCATGGCCGCCATCTGTACATTTAATCACATGTACTCCAGATGTATGCAAGGAAACATATAATCCTGTGAGCAAGATCCTGGAGGGGTCGGGACCCTCACTTCTTACATAACTCGTAACCTTTCATTCAACCCTTCCAAGGGTCAGCAGTATAGAGCACAGAAAATCTGATGATCTCCTGATCTCAGCCGCTAATCTCCTGATCCAGGCACACAAACAACACTCTATAGCTTCTTAAAAGGGACATTAGAATTAAAGGGGTGGTCCAAAGTGGCTGAAGAACAGAGGAAAGATTAATTGCAATGTTATTTAAAGGGCTCACCAATGATCAACTAAATTGATACTCAGGCGATATACTGTGCTCACAACTGATATACTAGGCTCACACTCACCTCTGATACACCGTGCTCACCACTGATATACTAGGCTCACACTCACCTCTGACACACCGTGCTCACCACTGATATACTAGGCTCACACTCACCTCTGACACACCGTGCTCACCACTGATATACTAGGCTCACACTCACCTCTGACACACCGTGCTCACCACTGATATACTAGGCTCACACTCACCTCTGATACACCGTGCTCACCACTGATATACAGTGGGGCAAAAAAGTATTTAGTCAGTCAGCAATAGTGCAAGTTCCACCACTTAAAAAGATGAGAGGCGTCTGTAATTTACATCATAGGTAGACCTCAACTATGGGAGACAAACTGAGAAAAAAAAATTCCAGAAAATCACATTGTCTGTTTTTTTAACATTTTATTTGCATATTATGGTGGAAAATAAGTATTTGGTCAGAAACAAAATTTCATCTCAATACTTTGTAATATATCCTTTGTTGGCAATGACAGAGGTCAAACGTTTTCTGTAAGTCTTCACAAGGTTGCCACACACTGTTGTTGGTATGTTGGCCCATTCCTCCATGCAGATCTCCTCTAGAGCAGTGATGTTTTTGGCTTTTCGCTTGGCAACACGGACTTTCAACTCCCTCCAAAGGTTTTCTATAGGGTTGAGATCTGGAGACTGGCTAGGCCACTCCAGGACCTTGAAATGCTTCTTATGAAGCCACTCCTTCGTTGCCCTGGCGGTGTGCTTTGGATCATTGTCATGTTGAAAGACCCAGCCACGTTTCATCTTCAATGCCCTTGCTGATGGAAGGAGGTTTGCACTCAAAATCTCACGACACATGGCCCCATTCATTCTTTCATGTACCCGGATCAGTCGTCCTGGCCCCTTTGCAGAGAAACAGCCCCAAAGCATGATGTTTCCACCACCATGCTTTACAGTAGGTATGGTGTTTGATGGATGCAACTCAGTATTCTTTTTCCTCCAAACACGACAAGTTGTGTTTCTACCAAACAGTTCCAGTTTGGTTTCATCAGACCATAGGACATTCTCCCAAAACTCCTCTGGATCATCCAAATGCTCTCTAGCAAACTTCAGACGGGCCCGGACATGTACTGGCTTAAGCAGTGGGACACGTCTGGCACTGCACGATCTGAGTCCATGGTGGCGTAGTGTGTTACTTATGGTAGGCCTTGTTACATTGGTCCCAGCTCTCTGCAGTTCATTCACTAGGTCCCCCCGCGTGGTTCTGGGATTTTTGCTCACCGTTCTTGTGATCATTCTGACCCCACGGGGTGGGATTTTGCGTGGAGCCCTAGATCGAGGGAGATTATCAGTGGTCTTGTATGTCTTCCATTTTCTAATTATTGCTCCCACTGTTGATTTCTTCACTCCAAGCTGGTTGGCTATTGCAGATTCAGTCTTCCCAGCCTGGTGCAGGGCTACAATTTTGTTTCTGGTGTCCTTTGACAGCTCTTTGGTCTTCACCATAGTGGAGTTTGGAGTCAGACTGTTTGAGGGTGTGCACAGGTGTCTTTTTATACTGATAACAAGTTTAAACAGGTGCCATTACTACAGGTAATGAGTGGAGGAAAGAGGAGACTCTTAAAGAAGAAGTTACAGGTCTGTGAGAGCCAGAAATCTTGATTGTTTGTTTCTGACCAAATACTTATTTTCCACCATAATATGCAAAACAAATGATAAAAAAACAGACAATGTGATTTTCTGGATTTTTTCTTCTCAGTTTGTCTCCCATAGTTGAGGTCTACCTATGATGTAAATTACAGACGCCTCTCATCTTTTTAAGTGGTGGAACTTGCACTATTGCTGACTGACTAAATACTTTTTTGCCCCACTGTACTAGGCTCACACTCACCTCTGATACACCGTGCTCACCACTGATAGACTAAGCTCACACTCACCTCTGATACACCGTACTCACCACCGATTATACTAAGCTCACACTCACCTCTGATACACCGTGCTCACCACTGATAGATTAAGCTCACACTCACCTCTCATACACTGTGCTCACCACTGATATACTAAGCTCACACTCACCTCTGATACACCGTACTCACCACTGATATACTAGGCTCACACTCACCTCTGATACACTGTACTCACCACTGATATACTAAGCTCACACTCACCTCTGATACACCGTGCTCACCACTGATATACTAGGCTCACACTCACCTCTGATACACCGTACTCACCACCGATATACTAAGCTCACACTCACCTCTGATACACCGTGCTCACCACTGATAGACTAAGCTCACACTCACCTCTGATACACCGTACTCACCACTGATATACTAAGCTCACACTCACCTCTGATACACCGTGCTCACCACTGATATACTAAGCTCACACTCACCTCTGATACACCGTGCTCACCACTGATAGATTAAGCTCACACTCACCTCTCATACACTGTGCTCACCACTGATATACTAAGCTCACACTCACCTCTGATACACCGTACTCACCACTGATATACTAGGCTCACACTCACCTCTGATACACCGTGCTCACCACTGATATACTAAGCTCACACTCACCTCTGATACACCGTGCTCACCACTGATATACTAAGCTCACACTCACCTCTGATACACCGTGCTCACCACTGATAGATTAAGCTCACACTCACCTCTCATACACTGTGCTCACCACTGATATACTAAGCTCACACTCACCTCTGATACACCGTACTCACCACTGATATACTAAGCTCACACTCACCTCTGATACACCGTGCTCACCACTGATATACTAAGCTCACACTCACCTCTGATACACCGTGCTCACCACTGATATACTGAGCTCACGCTCACCTCTGATACACCGTGCTCACCACTGATATACTAAGCTCACACTCACCTCTGATACACCGTGCTCACCACTGATATACTGAGCTCACGCTCACCTCTGATACACCGTGCTCACCACTGATATACTAAGCTCACACTCACCTCTGATACACCGTACTCACCACTGATATACTGAGCTCACACTCACCTCTGATACACCGTGCTCCCCACTAATATACTAAGCTCACGCTCACCTCTGATACACCGTGCTCACCACTGATATACTAAGCTCACACTCACTGTACTTTCACACAACTGTATTTTTGGTTTGAGTGCTGTCTGGGAAAGAAATTGACCTCACGCGGACATCAACAGGACTGATTAGTTTTCTTTATATGGAATATGCGTCCGAGTGAAAACAATCGCAGCGTGCACTATACTCTCCCATAATTCGGATGAGTCTTGCCTATTCAAGTCAATGGGTGCACGCTAAAAAAAAAATCAGATCCCATAATGATCATCTGATATTTATGGATACATTTGTCTTGTAAAATATAATATTATAATAAATACTGATGCATGAAAACAGGACACATGCACAGAGTAAGGACTGCTCATAGACGACACGTGGATGACAGCACAGATGAAAAATCTTATTTTTTTCTGGATGAAAATTTAACAATTTTTTACCGTCGTGTGAACTCAGCCTTCGTTTGCATCCACCAGTAAAAGTTAGGCCACGTTCACACGTTCAGTATTGGGTCAGTATTTTACGTCAGTATTTGTAACCAGAAGGGTGATAAATACAGAAGTGGTGACGAGTTTCTATTATACTTTTCCTCTGATTGTTCCACTCTGATGTAAAATACTGACCAAATACTGAGCGTGTGAACGTGGCCTTAATCTTGCACTCACCATACACCGACCTCACGCTCCTATAATGCTCACACTCACTCGCACTTTGTTCGCTTGTTCCATATTGGGGACAGGGTGTGATGTGTGACGGCGATCTCTGTACAGCGCTGTAGAAAAGGTAGGCAGACACTTAGATGCACCAGGCTCACACTCACACTCACACCTGCCAATACTTCAGTTTTTGGTAGGATGTCACTTAATCCAGACCAAAACAGCTGATTAGTTTTATACATTTTTGCTTTAAAATTGGCAACGATATCAGATTTTATTTTCCAGGAACATCACACGATCCTACAGTCACTCACTCTGCGATCTCATACTCCGCTCATACTCGGGTACACGGAGGTCATGCAGTAACTTCACACTTTCTGTACAGTGCGCTCAAATACTGTACACCTCCCATGATCTGAGCAGGAACCTGTTACTCGTGTAGCTCACACTTTGCACACTGAGCTCACTCACACTCACCACTACATCTGGTAAATGGACACTCACCTCACAGCACGTTCTGCACTCAGCTCATGTCACACTCACATCACTTATCTCGCCCATCATACACTCAGCTGACCCCTGGCCCTAAATCACTTACACTCAGCTTCCACTCACATCACACTCACTTCTTAAGGTATGTGCACACGTACCTGTGAGTGCTGCGGATTTTTTCCGCAGCGGATTTGATAAATCCGTAGTGCAAAACCGCTGCCGTTTCTCCTGCGGATCTATCACGGTTTCTATTGCGGATTCCGCTGCGGGTTTACACCTGCAATTTTCTATTGGAGCAGGTGTAAAACCGCAGCGGAATCCGCACAAAGAATTGACATGCTGCGGAATGTAAACCGCTGCGTTTCCACACGTTTTTTTCCGCAGCATGTGCACTGCGGATTTCGTTTCCCATAAGTTTACATTGTACTGTAAACGCATGGGAAACCGCTGCGGACCCGCAGCAAAATCCGCAACGTGTGCACATACCCTTACACTTTCTGCTCACACTCGCCAGTCATACACTCAGTTCACACTCACATTACTGCCTGAGTCCTGACTCATGGATTACACTCATCTGCATACTGATCTTCCCATAACTCATCTTCTCTGCTCACAGTCACTAAATATTCTCTGACCTAACACTGCCCTGTTATAACCACCAGACACTCAACTCACAGTCATCAGATACTCCACTCACACTCACCCCTCATACTACGCTCACACTCGCCCGATACTCTGCTCACACTCACCCCTCATACTCCGCTCACTCCTGATACTGTGCTCACACTCACCCCTCATACTGCTTACACTCATCCAATACTCTGCTCACACTCACCCCTTATACTCCGCTCATCACTGATACTGCGCTCACACTCACCCCTGATCCTCTGCTTACACTCGCCCAATACTCTGCTCACACTCACCCCTTATACTCCGCTCATCACTGATACTGCGCTCACACTCACCCGATACTCTGCTTACACTCGCCCAATACTCTCACACTCACCCCTCATACTCCGTTCACTCCTCCTGATTCTGCGCTCACACTCACCCCTCATACTGCGCTCACACTCGCCCAGTACTCTGCTCACACTCACCCCTCATACTGCGCTCACACTCGCCCAATACTCTGCTCACACTCACCCAATACTCTGCTCACACTCACCCCTCATACTCCGCTCACTCCTGATACTGCGCTCACACTCACCCCTCATACTGCGCTCACACTCACCCCTCATACTGCGCTCACACTCACCCCTCATACTGTGCTCACACTCATCCAATACTCTGCTCACACTCACCCCTCATACTGTGCTCACACTCATCCAATACTCTGCTCACACTCGCCCAATACTCTGCTCACACTCACCCCTCATACTGCGCTCACTCACCCCTCATACTGCGCTCACACTCATCCAATACTCTGCTCACACTCACCCCTCATACTGTGCTCACACTCATCCAATACTCTGCTCACACTCGCCCAATACTCTGCTCACACTCACCCCTCATACTCCGCTCACTCCTGATACTGCGCTCACTCACCCCTCATACTGCGCTCACACTCATCCAATACTCTGCTCACACTCACCCCTCATACTCCGCTCACAGTCGCCCAATACTCCGCTCACACTCACCCCTCATACTGCGCTCATCCCTTATACTCCGCTCACACTCACCCTGATACTCCGCTCATTCATCTATCACACACTCACACTCGCCCCTCATACTCCGCTTACACTCGCCCAATACTCTGCTCACACTCACCCCTTATACTCCGCTCATCACTGATACTGCGCTCACACTCACCCGATACTCTGCTTACACTCGCCCAATACTCTCACACTCACCCCTCATACTCCGTTCACTCCTCCTGATTCTGCGCTCACACTCACCCCTCATACTGCGCTCACACTCGCCCAGTACTCTGCTCACACTCACCCCTCATACTGCGCTCACACTCGCCCAATACTCTGCTCACACTCACCCAATACTCTGCTCACACTCACCCCTCATACTCCGCTCACTCCTGATACTGCGCTCACACTCACCCCTCATACTGCGCTCACACTCACCCCTCATACTGCGCTCACACTCACCCCTCATACTGTGCTCACACTCATCCAATACTCTGCTCACACTCACCCCTCATACTGTGCTCACACTCATCCAATACTCTGCTCACACTCGCCCAATACTCTGCTCACACTCACCCCTCATACTGCGCTCACTCACCCCTCATACTGCGCTCACACTCATCCAATACTCTGCTCACACTCACCCCTCATACTGTGCTCACACTCATCCAATACTCTGCTCACACTCGCCCAATACTCTGCTCACACTCACCCCTCATACTGCGCTCACTCACCCCTCATACTGCGCTCACACTCATCCAATACTCTGCTCACACTCACCCCTCATACTGTGCTCACACTCATCCAATACTCTGCTCACACTCGCCCAATACTCTGCTCACACTCACCCCTCATACTCCGCTCACTCCTGATACTGCGCTCACTCACCCCTCATACTGCGCTCACACTCATCCAATACTCTGCTCACACTCACCCCTCATACTCCGCTCACAGTCGCCCAATACTCCGCTCACACTCACCCCTCATACTGCGCTCATCCCTTATACTCCGCTCACACTCACCCTGATACTCCGCTCATTCATCTATCACACACTCACACTCGCCCCTCATACTCCGCTTACACTCGCCCAATACTCTGCTCACACTCACCCCTCATACTGTGCTCACACTCACCCTGATACTCCGCTCATTCATCACACACTCACACTCCCCCTTGTCATCCTCGTCAGTCTCCGTCCATCCTGCCCCCATCACTCACGTCCCGCAGCCACAGCCGGCAGGAGCTCCGCAGTCCCCGTCTCCTCCCCGTCTCCCTCCGTCCTCTAACAAAGCCGCAGCGGTTACCTTCAGGATGCCGGCCATGTCCTCCGCTCCCGGTGATCCTCCCGCAGGATCAGGCGACCGCTCCTTCCAGCTCAGCCCCAGCAGCGGCCATCAGTGGCCGGGTACCGAGCTCTGCTTCCCGGCTGCGGCGCCACCTCCCTCCCCGCAGTGAGAGCCAGTGGCCCGGAGCCAGCGCGGCGCCTCCCCCGGTCACATGGGGCTCAGGCCACGGTACCCAGCGCTGTATATACTCCCCCACTACTGTATATACTCCCCCAGTGCTGTATATACTCCCCCAGTGCTGTATATACTCCCCCAGTGCTGTATATACTCCCCCAGTGCTGTATATACTCCCCCAGTGCTGCATATACTCCCCCAGTGCTGTATATACTCCCCCACTACTGTATATACTCCCCCAGTGCTGTATATACTCCCCCACTACTGTATATACTCCCCCAGTGCTGTATATACTCCCCCACTACTGTATATACTCCCCCAGTGCTGTATATACTCCCCCAGTGCTGTATATACTCCCCCAGTGCTGCATATACTCCCCCAGTGCTGTATATACTCCCCCACTACTGTATATACTCCCCCAGTGCTGTATATACTCCCCCAGTGCTGTATATAGTCCCCCAGTGCTGTATATACTCCCCCACTACTGTATATACTCCCCCAGTGCTGTATATAGTCCTCCAGTGCTGTATATACTCCCCCAGTGCTGTATATACTCCCCCAGTGCTGTATATACTCCCCCAGTGCTGCATATACTCCCCCAGTGCTGTATATACTCCCCCACTACTGTATATACTCCCCCAGTGCTGTATATACTCCCCCAGTGCTGTATATACTCCCCCAGTGCTGCATATACTCCCCCAGTGCTGTATATACTCCCCCACTACTGTATATACTCCCCCAGTGCTGTATATACTCCCCCAGTGCTGTATATACTCCCCCACTACTGTATATACTCCCCCAGTGCTGTATATACTCCCCCAGTGCTGCATATACTCCCCCAGTGCTGTATATAGTCCTCCAGTGCTGTATATAGTCCCCCAGCGCTGTATATACTCCCCCACTACTGTATATACTCCCCCAGTGCTGTATATACTCCCCCAGTGCTGTATATAGTCCTCCAGTGCTGTATATAGTCCCCCAGCGCTGTATATAGCCCCCCAGCGCTGTATATACTCCCCCACTACTGTATATACTCCCCCAGCGCTGTATATACTCCCCCACTACTGTATATACTCCCCCAGTGCTGTATATACTCCCCCAGTGCTGTATATACTCCCCCAGTGCTGTATATAGTCCTCCAGTGCTGTATATAGTCCCCCAGCGCTGTATATACTCCCCCACTACTGTATATACTCCCCCAGTGCTGTATATACTCCCCCAGTGCTGTATATAGTCCTCCAGTGCTGTATATAGTCCCCCAGCGCTGTATATACTCCCCCACTACTGTATATACTCCCCCAGTGCTGTATATACTCCCCCAGTGCTGTATATAGTCCTCCAGTGCTGTATATAGTCCCCCAGCGCTGTATATAGCCCCCACTGCTGTATATAGTCCCCCAGTGCTGTATATAGCCCCCACTACTGTATATACTCCCCCAGTGCTGTATATACTCCCCCAGTGCTGTATATAGTCCTCCAGTGCTGTATATAGTCCCCCAGCGCTGTATATACTCCCCCACTACTGTATATACTCCCCCAGTGCTGTATATACTCCCCCAGTGCTGTATATAGTCCTCCAGTGCTGTATATAGTCCCCCAGCGCTGTATATAGCCCCCAGCGCTGTATATACTCCCCCAGCGCTGTATATACTCCCCCAGCGCTGTATATACTCCCCCAGCGCTGTATATACTCCCCCAGCGCTGTATATACTCCCCCAGCGCTGTATATAGTCCTCCAGTGCTGTATATACTCCCCCAGTGCTGTATATACTCCCCCAGTGCTGTATATACTCCCCCAGTGCTGTATATACTCCCCAGTGCTGTATATACTCCCCCAGTGCTGTATATACTCCCCCAGTGCTGTATATACTCCCCCAGTGCTGTATATACTCCCCAAGTGCTGTATATACTCCCCCAGTGCTGTATATACTCCCCCAGTGCTGTATATACTCCCCCAGCGCTGTATATACTCCCCCAGCGCTGTATATACTCCCCCCACTGCTGTATATACTCCCCCACTGCTGTATATACTCCCCCCACTGCTGTATATAGTCCCCCACTGCTGTATATAGTCCCCCAGTGCTGTATATAGTCCCCCAGTGTTGTATATACTCCCCCAGCGCTGTATATACTCCCCCCACTGCTGTATATACTCCCCCAGTGCTGTATATACTCCCCCAGTGCTGTATATACTCCCCAGTGCTGTATATACTCCCCCAGTGCTGTATATACTCCCCCAGTGCTGTATATACTCCCCCAGCGCTGTATATACTCCCCCAGTGCTGTATATACTCCCCCACTGCTGTATATACTCCCCCACTGCTGTATATACTCCCCCAGTGCTGTATATACTCCCCCAGAACTGTATATACTCCCCCACTGCTGTATATACTCCCCCAGTGCTGTATATACTCCCCCCACTGCTGTATATACTCCCCCCACTGCTGTATATACTCCCCCAGTGCTGTATATACTCCCCCAGAACTGTATATACTCCCCCACTGCTGTATATACTCCCCCAGTGCTGTATATACTCCCCCCACTGCTGTATATACTCCCCCACTGCTGTATATACTCCCCCCACTGCTGTATATAGTCCCCCACTGCTGTATATAGTCCCCCAGTGCTGTATATACTCCCCCAGCGCTGTATATACTCCCCCCACTGCTGTATATACTCCCCCAGTGCTGTATATACTCCCCCAGTGCTGTATATACTCCCCCAGAACTGTATATACTCCCCCACTGCTGTATATACTCCCCCAGTGCTGTATATACTCCCCCAGTGCTGTATATACTCCCCCAGCGCTGTATATACTCCCCCCACTGCTGTATATACTCCCCCCACTGCTGTATATACTCCCCCCACTGCTGTATATAGTCCCCCACTGCTGTATATAGTCCCCCAGTGCTGTATATACTCCCCCAGCGCTGTATATACTCCCCCCACTGCTGTATATACTCCCCCAGTGCTGTATATACTCCCCAGTGCTGTATATACTCCCCCAGCGCTGTATATACTCCCCCCACTGCTGTATATACTCCCCCAGCGCTGTATATACTCCCCCAGCGCTGTATATACTCCCCCAGCGCTGTATATACTCCCCCCACTGCTGTATATACTCCCCCAGTGCTGTATATACTCCCCCAGTGCTGTATATACTCCCCCAGCGCTGTATATACTCCCCCAGTGCTGTATATAGTCCCCCAGCGCTGTATATACTCCCCCAGCGCTTTATATACTCCCCCAGTGCTGTATATACTCCCCCAGCACTGTATATACTCCCCCAGTGCTGTATATACTCCCCCAGCGCTGTATATACTCATCTAGTGCTGTATATACTCCCCCAACTCTGTATGTACTCCAGTATTCCTAGTTCTGTATATCCTCCCGTGTACCCAGTGCTGTATATACTCCCCCAGCGCTGTATATACTCCCCCAGCACTGTATATACTCGCACATCGCTGTATATACTCCCCCAGCACTTTTTATACTCCCCCAGCGCTGTATATACTCACCCAGTGCTGTATATGCTCCCCAGTAATGTCTGTACTACCCCAGCGCTGTATATACTCACCCAGTGCTGTATATACTCCCCAGTAATGTCTGTACTACCCCAGCGCTGTATGTACTCCCCCCACTGCTGTATATACTCCCCCAGTGCTGTATATACTCCCCAGTGCTGTATATACTCCCCCAGCGCTGTATATACTCCCCCCACTGCTGTATATACTCCCCCAGTGCTGTATATAGTCCCCCAGCGCTGTATATACTCCCCCAGCGCTGTATATACTCCCCCAGCGCTGTATATACTCCCCCAGCGCTGTATATACTCCCCCAGCGCTGTATATACTCCCCAGCGCTGTATATACTCCCCCCACTGCTGTATATACTCCCCCAGTGCTGTATATACTCCCCCAGTGCTGTATATACTCCCCAGTGCTGTATATACTCCCCCCACTGCTGTATATACTCCCCCAGTGCTGTATATAGTCCCCCAGCGCTGTATATACTCCCCCAGCGCTGTATATACTCCCCCAGCGCTGTATATGCTCCCCCAGCGCTGTATATACTCCCCCAGCGCTGTATATACTCCCCCAGCGCTGTATATACTCATCTAGTGCTGTATATACTCCCCCAACTCTGTATGTACTCCAGTATTCCTAGTTCTGTATATCCTCCCGTGTACCCAGTGCTGTATATACTCCCCCAGCGCTGTATATACTCCCCCAGCACTGTATATACTCGCACATCGCTGTATATACTCCCCCAGCACTTTTTATACTCCCCCAGCGCTGTATATACTCACCCAGTGCTGTATATGCTCCCCCAGCGCTGTATATACTCCCCAGTAATGTCTGTACTACCCCAGCGCTGTATGTACTCCCCCAGGGCTGTATATACTCCCCCAGTGCTGTATGTACTCCCCCAGGGCTGTGTATACTCCCCCAGCGCTGTATATACTCCCCCAGCTCTGTATATACTCCCCCAGTATACCCAGTGCTGTATATCCTTCCCTGTATACCCAGTGCTGAATATACTCCCGCCAGTATACCCAGTGCTGTATGTAGTCCCCCAGTGTAATATATACTCCCCTGTGTACCCAGTGCTGTATTTACTCCCCACAATGATGTATATACTCCCCTCAGTGTACCTAGTGCTGTGCAAATTTTGTTTTTCACATTTTGAGGTTTCAGTGTTTTTGTTCCTTTAGTCGAATGTTTCTCTGGTCACTGACTTACAATATTACACTGTATTGACAAATCGATGAAGTTTCTGTGAGGCCTCAATATTCCCAGCGCTGCCCCTTATTCTCCAGACCTCTGCCCTGCTCCCCGGCAGCTGGACATCGGCTTCTTACCAGATCCTGACTGATGGCCGCCCGTGCTTGTCTCATCGGAGATTGGAGATTATCACAGTTTCTGTTTTTTGCATTGTTAGGATTACGAGCAGGTTCTCAATGGGATGAGATCTGGGGCGTTTCTCTGCTGTGGACCCAAAATGTCACTCCGTTATCATTTTCATCTTGTGACATGGGCTCCACCATGCTGAAGAAGCATCTACACATTGTCCTGGATGATGGGAAAAGTTATTGTTGAAGGAGGTTTAGATCCATTTCTTTACTCATGAAAACCGAAACCTGTGTCAATCTCAAAACTTTAGGCCATGACTGTAAATACTCAATTGCACAACTAGAGGTGACATTTTGCCGCTTCTTCTTTGCACACTCGCTCAGTAACATTGGATGGAGACGTCTGTGATCAGCAATTTTCATGTCACATATTCTCTGGGATTTGGGTCTGGACTGTGACTGGGCCTTTCACACACATGAATGTGCTTTGATCTAAACTCTCCATTTTAGCTCTTTCATGATGTTTAGGATCGTTGTCCTTCTGGAAAGTGAACCTACGCCTCAGTTTCAAGTCTTCTGCAGCCTCTAACAGGTTTTAGCTCTATCCATCTTCTCACCCTCTCTGACCAGCTTCCCTGCCCCTGCTGAAGAAAAGCCTCCACACGGCATGATGCTGCCACCACCTTGTGTGACTGTGGGGATGATGTTTTCAGGGTGACGAGCAGCTTTAGTTTTCCACCACACGTAATGTTTTGCATTTAGCCAGAAAAGTTCTCCTTTGGTCTCATCTGACCAGAACCCCTTTTTATATATGTTGGCTGTAGCCCTTACATGGCTTTTTGCAAATGGGACTTCTTGTGGCTTTCCAAAATATCTTTCTTCTTACCCTCTTCCTTAAAGGCCAGATTTGCAGAGTATACGACTTGTCCTGTGGACATATTCTGCCGCCTGAGCTGTGGATCTCTGCAGCTCCCTCAGTGACAATGGACTTCTTGGCTGCTCCTTTAACCCCTTCATGACCTTGGGATTTTTTCGTTTTTCCGTGTTCGTTTTTCACTCCCCTCCTTCCCAGAGCCATAACTTTTTTTATTTTTCCGTCAATTTGGCCATGTGAGGGCTTATTTTTTGCGGGACGAGTTGTACTTTTGAACGACATCATTGGTTTTAGCATGTCGTGTACTAGAAAACGGGAAAAAAAATTCCAAGTGCGGTGAAATTGCAAAAAAAGTGCAATCCCACACTTATTTTTGTTTGGCTTTTTTGCTAGGTTCACTAAATGCTAAAACTGACTTGACATTATGATTCTCCAGGTCATTACGAGTTCATAGACACCTAACATGACTAGGTTATTTTTTCCCTAAGTGGTGAAAAAAATTCCAAACTTTGCTAAAAAGAAAAAAAAATTGCGCCATTTTCCGATACTCGTAGCGTCTCCATTTTTCATGATCTGGGGTCGGTTGAGGGCTTATTTTTTGCGTGCCGAGATGACGTTTTTAATGAAAGCATCTTGGTGCAGATATGTTCTTTTGATTGCCCGTTATTGCATTTTAATGCAATGTCGCAGCGACCAAAAAAACGTAATTCTGGCGTTTTGAATTTTTCTCTCGCTACGCCGTTTAGCGATCAGGTTAATGCTTTTTTTTAGTTGATAAATCGGGCGATTCTGAACGCGGTGATACCAAATATGTATAGATTTGATTTTTTTTTTTTTTTTATTTTGATTGGGGTGAAAGGGGGGTGATTTAAACTTTTATATTTTTTTATTTTTTTCAACTTTTTTTTTTTTTTACTTTTGCCAAGCTTCAATAGGCTCCATGGGAGGCTAGAACTAGGCACAGCACGATCGGCTCTGCTACATAGCAGCGATCTGATGTTCGCTGCTCTGTAGCAGAAAATCAGGTGTGCTGTGAGCGACGACCACAGGGTGGCGCTCACAGCTACCGGCGATCAGTAACCATAGAGGTCTGAAGGACCTCTATGGTTACAATGGAGAAGCATCGCCGATCTCCGATCATATGACGGGGGTCGGCGATGATGTCATTTCCGGCCGCCCGGCCGGATGCGGTAGTTAAATGCCGCTGTCTGCGTTTGACAGCGGCATTTAACTAGTTAATAGGCGCGGGCAGATCGCGATTCTGCCCGCGCCTATTATGGGCACATGTCAGCTGTTCAAAACAGCTGACATGTCCCGGCTTTGATGCGGGCTCACCGCCGGAACCCGCATCAAAGAGGGGTTTCTGACCTCGGACGTACTATACCGTCCGAGGTCAGAAAGGGGTTAATTAGAACTCTCCCTGCTTGGCATGTCAGTTTAGGTAGACGGCCATGTCTTGGTAGGTTTTCATTTATGCCTTATTCTTTCCATTTTTGGATGATGGATTGAACAGTGCCCCATCAGATGTTCAGAGCTTCTGCTGTCTTTTATAACCTAACTCTGCCTTACTCTTCTCCGCAACTTTATCCCTGACATGTCTGGTGGGCTCCTTGGTTTTCATGATGACGTTTGTTCTCACAGAAATCTCTGAGACCTTCACAGTACAGCTGTAGTTATACTGAGAAGAAATTACACACTGGTGGACTCAATGTACTAATTATGTGACTTCTGGAAGCGACTGGTTACTCAGGCTTTTATACAGGAGTGTCAGACTACAGGGGGCTGAATACAAATGCACCTCACAATTTTCATTTTTTTTTTTTTATATAATTAGAATATCAATTATCCTTATCTTTACACTTTAAAAGTACTTGCTACTTTGTGTTGGCGTCACATAAATAGTACACTAAAGTGTAAAGGGATGAAAAATTCTAATCAACAAATTACCCAGGAAGTAAATAAAGCATAATTAAGAGATGCAATAAAATATGACTTTTATTGATTTGCATTAAAATGTGGTCTAAATTTAAAATTACTAGAGTGAACCTGTCTTATTCCAATATGTAAACGGGGTTCCTAATTTTGGAACCCTTCCCCAATTACCGTAGCTCAGAATTATCACCTATTTGAAAGCCTATGCTTTCTCCTCTTCATCATGGCTGCATTCCTTGAATCTATATAGCACTTTTCTTACATTCAGATGTCGCTAAAGATGCTAAAAACGCACATACAGTCTCCCCGACAAGTTTTGCCTATACAGGCCTATACTATGGCCCCAGCCCCCTGAGGAAGATTGCATAGGTGAAACTTGTTGTTTTTAGTATCTTTAGTGACATCTGTATGAAAGAAAACGAATTGAACATACCTGAAAGTGCGAAATATATTCATGGGCTTACAAATAGGTGAACATTCTGAGCTAATTGGGGAAGGGTTCCAATATTAGGAACCCCGTTTAGACATTGGGATATACAGGTTTACTCTATTCATTTTAAATTTAGAACACCTTTAAATGTAAATCAAGAAAATCCATGTTTATTGCTCCCCTTAATTAGGGTGTCTCATAAAATCCCAATAGAATACATTTAAATTTGTGAGTGTAATGCGAAAAAAAACCAGGAAAAGTTAACGGGGTATGAATACTTTTTTTTTTAGGTACTCGTAGCTGAATTATGCTTTAAATTTTGACCTGCAAATTTGAGCAATCTGCATAAGATCTGCACCCTTTAAATTATGAAAATCATTTTGGATTTTCAAACTTCACTGTTGCCATCCTGAAGGACTGGAAAAAAAATTTTTTTTTATTATTATTTCCATTCCTGCCTTGGTTGTATCTCTCCCCTCAGTCACTTTAAACACGGCGTGGTGGATTTTCACATGCACACTACCCCGGGAAATGCTCAATGTCCCCCCTGTTCCCTAAAAATATCAAGTTTAGGCCGGTTTCACACGTCAGTGGCTCCGGTACGTGTGGTGACAGTTTCCTCACGTACCGGAGACACTGACTCACATAGATACATTAAAATCAATGTGTCTCTGCACATGTCAGCGTGTTTTCACGCACCGTGTGTCCATTTGCAAAACACGGAGACATGTCAGTGTTCGTGGGAGCGCACGGGTCACACGGACCCATTGAAGTCAATGGGTCCGTGTAAACACGTACCACACACGGATGCTGTCCGTGTGCCGCCCGTGTACCACACGGACCGTGCAGGAGACAGCACTACAGTAAACGCTGTCCCCCCAGCGTGTGGTGCTGAAGCCGGCATTCATTCCTCCTCCCCAGCAGCGTTCGCTGGAGAGAAGGAATGAAAAATCATTGTTTTTTAATTTTTTTTGTGTTTAAAATAAAGTTCTCGGTCAGCTCCCGCCTCCTTCCCCCTGTGCGCCCGCCTGCTGGCATTAAAATACTCACCCAGCTCCCGCGATGCTTCCTCTCAGCGCCGCAGCTTGTCCTGTATGAGCGGTCACATGGTGCCGCTCATTACAGTGATGAATATGCGGCTCCACCTCCCATAGGGGTACAATGCGATTTTTATCACCTAGCTTCCGTATGACATGCGTGTGCAATCCGATTTTAACATTAGCTTTTACATAGAGTAATTCTCTATATTATTTAAAGATAGCTTTCAAACAAAATATTCTTTTATAGAAATATGAGATTGGGATACAGTATATAATCATTACTTAGCCTGTATAGCTTACTTTACATGTATTAAAGTCATAAATAAAATAACGAAATGGTGTGGGATACCCCGAAATGTTAATAACCAGTTGAGGGAAAGCCGACAGCTAAGGGCCGATGTTTATAGCCTGGAAAGGGGTAATAAACATGGAGCTTTCCAGGCTATTAATATCAGCTCACAGCTGTATACTTAGTCTTTGCTGGTTATTAAAATTGGGGACCCCTCCAAAAAAAAATAACGTGGGGGCCTCCTATAATTAATAGTCGGATAAGGCTAGGCAGACAGCTGTGGGCTGATATTAATAGGCTAGGAAAGGGCCATGGATATTGGTCCCCTGCTAGACTAAAAGCATCAGCTCTCAGCCTCCCCAGAAATGGCGGATCCATAATTTTGGCACTTAGTTCTTCCCACTTGCCCTGCTCCGGTGGC
The DNA here is from genome assembly GCF_032444005.1 of Ranitomeya imitator. Taxonomy (NCBI): domain Eukaryota; kingdom Metazoa; phylum Chordata; class Amphibia; order Anura; family Dendrobatidae; genus Ranitomeya; species Ranitomeya imitator. Next base: position 194,086,762 of record NC_091289.1, on the reverse strand, counting down.
AAGTGGGGTAATAGTATTGGGGTTAATGTCAGCATCATATTGACAGCTTTCATCAAGCCCAGGGGTTAGTAATACACCAATTGTAAAAAACAAAAAACCACTAGAATAAAGTTCTTTATTAGAAATGAAGACACTGACACTTTTATTTGAAATAAAAAAGCAAAGTTACACTCACCTTAACACCTAATCCACTGAAGCCCATGTCCAGGGCCGGCGTCAGCACCCGGCGCACCTGGGCAAATGCCGGGGCCCTGGGGAGAGGGGGGGGGCCCACTCATGCTGTCATAGATACAGCTGGGAGAGCAGAGCAGGAGATAACATGCTCTCTCCCCCCACAAAGTCACTGCTGGCTGCGTTCTCTTAACCCCTATGTGCCAGCTCTGACACAAGCATCTTCTCAGTCAGTGCAGCCAGGCAGGCACACATAGGGGTTAACAGAAGGCAGCCAGTGTGACATTGTGGGCGGAGAGAGCACGTTCTCTGCTCCCCCCTGGATGGCTGCAGACAGTGCTGAAGTTTATCAGGCAGATTACGGAGGAGCTCCGTCCTACTAGCGACTGAGTGAGTGCTATGGTATCCAGCAGTGGTTGCAGTTGTGGCTCAGTCTGCTGTTGTCTGTCTCCGCTGCCTAAAAATGTGGGTGATGTCTGGAGGAGCAGCTGATGGGGTGCAGCCTGTAGCTGCCCAGCTCACCCAGAATACATGCATGCTGCACCAAACCTGCACCAGTGGGGTAGGAAGAAGCTTAACCCCTTCCCATCTGTATGAAGGTTATTGCTAAACCTTAAAGATAACAATCCGAACCGCATAAATGGGGTTAACCAGATGCCAGGAGGAAGGGGAGCTGCTGCCATGGATAACACTGAGCTGTGGGCTATAGGTTGGGGCCCTGTGGCCCCAGGCTGGTGACTGGAGGGACTCTGCCCAGTGCTGGCATGTGGGTGATTTCTGCTCCGGAGTCTCAGCTTCTCTCCTCCAGGTCACACTGTGCAGTCACAGCAACTTAACCCTTCCCCTGCAGCCACCGGCAACAAATCCACATTATTCCTTGATTAAATCAGTTTCCAACCCAATAGAGGAGCAGACATTTCCTGCTGCCATTAGGGTCCGGGAGGGGGTGACATTGGCTGCCCTGCTACTCTGTAGTGGGGGGTGACAAGTGTAACATGGGGTAACGATGATGGAGAAATGCACAGGATAATAGTGAGCGTGACAGAGGGCAGTGTATGGTATGGAGCAGTCAGGGGGTGGGCTGCAGGATCCCCCCCATACTGTACATGACTGCTCGGGACAGGGAGGCGTTTAATGAGCTTCTAATGACAGGGCACTAATTGGGTCATTACGGTTTGTGGAAAGGATTCAGCATCAGGTCCCTCATTAATGCCCGAGCCACCTGTTACTTTGTAGCACAGATCTGTTGGGGCCGCAAAACCAAACAACGTTGTTTATGTAGAAAAGTCTTTGTTTCATAGAAAAACTCAAAACAGAAAAGCACCTCTCCTGTATATATACACTGCACAGCACCTTTCCTCCTGTATATATACACTGCACAGCACCTCTCCTGTATATATACACTGCACAGCACCTTTCCTCCTGTATATATACACTGCAGAATCTACAATAGCTGTCACTCATGTAAGAAGTAAAATCTGGCATTGTACTATACATTTCTCTGCCGTATCTGTGCATCATAAATCGGGGTATGTGTTAAAGGGGGGGGTCCCACTGAGACTCTTTCGCCCGGGGCCCTCGAAAACCTGGAGCCGGCCCTGCCCATGTCCCCTGTGAAAGACAAAAATATTAAAACCCCCTATTCCTCATCTGTCCAACGAGAAGATAATCCTCAGATGGCCATGTCATATGTAAAAGACAAACAATTATAACCAACCATATTCCTCACCTCTCCGATGAGAAGATAATCCTCAGATGGCCATGTCATATGTAAAAGACAAACAATTATAACCAACCATATTCCTCACCTCTCCAATGAGAAGATGATCCAGTTATCCCTTGACGAGTCTAGCCCTGATACATCTACTGTAGATGCGATGCTTAACGTTGGCATGATGGGAATGTTCAGCCTGGCAGCCAGCAGAGACACTGAGCTGCGTCATAGCGCAGCATCAGTGTCTCACGTGACATGCATAAGGTGAGCGAAGTTCATAGCCGATGAACTCCGTTGAATTCACTGATGTCACCGCTAGCGACATGAGAACTTTCTTTTCATTTTTTTCTGGCACTCATTCACTTGCATTGGTGAGTCTCATCTGATATATGAAGACAAACGCGGCATGCTGCGATTTTTTTCTCAGTCCTAATTCAGCAGATAAAAAAAATCACAGATGATCAGGGACTCATAGATTAACATTGGTCACAGTGCGATCCGATTTTCTATAAGATTGCACTCGTTCATTTTTCTTGCAAATGATTTTCAGCCGAGGCTAATTTCCCACAATGATTTTTTTACTTTGTGTATTTTCAATGAGCATAAAAAGTAGCGTCTTACAGTTCCAGCAAAGTGGATGAGGTTTATAGGAATCTTGTGCCCACTGGCCTTTTTTTTCTTTTTTTTTTACAGAGTGTAAACTGACCTGAGGTGCATTTTGGACACCTGCAATATGTAAATTTTTCTTGCGATAAATATGTATTATTTGCAAATTTTACCCATAGATTTGAATGAGATGCGAAGATATATAGTTAAAAAAAACTCCTGCAACATAAGCACATGGCTTCATACAAAAAGTTTTGAGTACCAGAAAGTTTCCAAGACAAAGTGATTTTATTGAAAACATGACAAATGAAAAAGAAACAAAAAATGCAATTAGAAAAAGAATTCCCAAAACAGATCCAAAAATGTAAAAATCTACTAGACATGTGTAAACTGGTTTATTCAGAGGCAGTGACACAGCCACATAGTGACACAGCCAGTCCTGCACGCTGATGAGGAGTCGATACAATTGTATCCAGTATGAACAATGCTCAGTGAGCAAAATAAACCTGCTACAATGTATCAGTCTGCAGTCCTAGCTGTTGAGCTCACAGAGCATTGTCTAGACTGGATTTTCAGAACTTTTAATCAAAGAGTAAATTACCGCTTCACAACTTATAAAGAAATGGTCTCAGAAGATGGCAAAAGAAACCAATTTTTGTTTTAACAAAATTGGAAAAAAGATCGGTGAAATCCTACCGTCCCGGGGATCCAGTCAGGTACGGACTGGGGCTGAAATTTAGCCCTGGCATTTGAAATCACACAGGCCCATGTTTTCTCCATCTCCAAGCACCAGATGGGATATATTACTAACATTACCCTGGATAGAGGGAAAACGAGATTTACTACAAGACCAATATGTCTGATGATACCCGTGGCCTACTGGGGTAAGAGACGGAATCAGCGACTGTGTGCTCCGTCACAACTCTTAACAGTATGGGTGTCCTGATAACACAAATTTTGTTAACAATGCAGCAGCAAGGCGGCCCACAACCAGACCGGCCCTTCTGGCATTTGCCAGAATTGCCAAATGGCCAGTCCGGCCCTGGATCCAGTATTCAGGTTGATGCTGAGAACTAAGCTATGAAATGCCCCAGTAGAATGGACCATTTTTCGGATACGTGACACTTTGTACTGACGGGATTAACCCTTTAAGTTTCATGTCCTTTGTCCTTGGAACATCCAGTATGTGCAGACTGGTGAAATATCCGCGGCACGGGGACACCTAGTGGACGTTTTGTATATTGCTCTTCAATATCGGATTCGAATCTCTCCAAAGCGCCAGCCCTTCCAAACAACAGTTAAGTCCTGCAGAGACGCATATTCTCTAACAATCCTGCTCTCGACACCATGAAAGACATTTCAAAGTCTATGAAATAAAAGCCTGATAGAACTGCACGCTGTCCGCCTGCTGAATGCTAAAGAGCCGCGACATATTGTCGCTCTTCGCTTGAGATGACTTATTGCACGCCTGTCAAAGTTTTAATGATGCCTCGTGCGATCGCGCCGTTAATGGACTGAGCAGCGAGTACATCGAGTTTTCTCTGGCTCGTCGTCATTTTTTTGCACCATATGTTTCCCCCAGCCCGACTTCCGCTACAATCTGAAATGCTAATATTCTAATCAGCGACATTAATGTTAATGGCGGTTTGTGTTAATTCACCTCTGACGAGTTTTTAATGAGTTACCGCCGCCAAGGGCAGAGGCAGCGGACCCGAAAGCCGTTAAACTGGAAGGAGAAAGCCCGATTAACATTCATCGGCGGTCATTGTTCCGCGAGTAACCGGACCTGTGTGTGCCGCCTGATCCCTCCGTTCTGCTTCACCCTCACAGCCAGCGCCGGGCAGCACAATAAGACTTTGTGCAATAATGAACAATCAGTTTTTGGAGGAGAGCTCCTAAGATATTACAGCCGATATCACCGCCGCTCCTGACCCATATTCGCCTCTTCTCTTCTTTTCATTCTTAACTTTGAAAGTGCAGAATGGATTTCTATATAATGACTTTTCCAGCGGCGGAACCTGCCGACATTATCATTCCTTTTCACTGTGTTAACTTTACACCTATAAATTGCTAAATTAACTGTGATCTGATTTAAAGACACTTTCCCGCAAAATATAAAATCCTGGTAAGTAGAAAGCCCTGGATTATCGTGAAGGTAGGTGACACCAATATGGCTGCCATTGCTGCTTTTAGAGGGGGTCACTCAGCTTTCCATGGAGGGGATGAATTTCCTGATTATACGGTGGTTTCAGGTACATTTTCAGAAAAAGAGTCAGGTGTGCACATGAGGAATAACACTATTTCTGGCTAATATATTACTTATATTCAGCATTTTCTCACCAATTTTCCCCTCTGCAGGCTCCATCTACACTTTTCAGTTGTCTCTGAGCTAGTGTGTGCAGATGAATTACTGTGACGTCTCCCATACACAGCACACACAGACATTCCTGCTCTCCTGACTTGATGTAGCACATGAAGCAAATGCAGTATGGATACATCAATACTGAGCATTGTAGATGTGAATCCAGCTCTTTGTTGAGGTTAAGACTTGCTAGGAAGCAGTAATATGGGTAATGTTATACAGCATTACTGAGCAGTGTAGCTGTGAATTCATTTCTGGAATGAGATAAACTCAGCATTGGGTTGATATAAACACTTACCAGGAAGTAGCAGAATGGCAGACATTGTGAAGCAGTACTGAGAAGTGTAGCTCTGAATACAGCACTAGGGTGAGATAAGAACATTCTAGAAATCTGCAGTATGTAGAATATGGTGCAGCAGCATTGAGCAAAGTAGCATTGAACTTACACTGGGGTGAATCAAACACTTACTAGAAAGCAGTAGCAGTATGGATAACATTATACAGCAGTACTGGGTAGTGTACCTGTGAATCCAGCTCTTGAGTTAGATTACTATTTACTAGAAAGCAGTAGCATGGGTGACATTATACAGCATTACTGAGCAGTGAGGCTGTGAATTAAATTCTGTGACAAGATAAATCCACCACTTCATTGAGAAAAGCACTTACTAGTAAGTTGCAGCATGGAGAAAATTATGATGCAGTACTGAGAAGTGTAGGTCTGAATACAGCACTGGGGTGAGATAAGAACATTCTAGAAAGCAGCAGCATGGAAGATATGATACAGCAGCACTGAGCAATGGAGTAAGGTTGTGTGCACACATAGCAGATTTTTTGCATTTTTTTTCGCTATAAAAATGCGAAAAAACTGTACATTATGCAACCCATCATTTAGAATGCATTCCGCAATTTTTGTGCACATGCGTTTTTTTTCCGTGAAAATCGCGGAAAAAAAACGCAGCATGTTCATTAATTTTGCCGATTTTTTGCGGATTTACCACTATATTATTGCATTGGAAACCTCTGGAAAAATCAGCAAAAAATCTGCACCAAAAACGCGGTAAAAACGCAGTAAAAAAACACGAGAAAAATGCATGTGGATTTCTTGCAGAAAATGTCCTGTTTTGCTCAGGAAATTTCTGCAAGAAATCCTGAACGTGTGCACATAACCTTATGAACCCACATTGGGGTGAAATAAGCACATACTAGAAACCTCCAGCATGGATGATATAGCAGTACCAAGCAATGTAGCTGTGAACCCACACTGGTGTGAAATAAAAACTTAAGAGGAAGTGGCAACATGGAGGACATTATATACAGTTAGGGCCAGAAATATTTGGACAGTGACACAATTTTCGCGAGTTGGGCTCTGCATGCCACCACATTGGATTTGAAATGAAACCTCTACAACAGAATTCAAGTGCAGATTGTAACGTTTAATTTGAAGGGTTGAACAAAAATATCTGATAGAAAATGTAGGAATTGTACACATTTCTTTACAAACACTCCACATTTTAGGAGGTCAAAAGTAATTGGACAAATAAACATAACCCAAACAAAATATTTTTATTTTCAATATTTTGTTGCAAATCCTTTGGAGGCAATCACTGCCTTAAGTCTGGAACCCATGGACATCACCAAACGCTGGGTTTCCTTCTTCTTAATGCTTTGCCAGGCCTTTACAGCCGCAGCCTTCAGGTCTTGCTTGTTTGTGGGTCTTTCCGTCTTAAGTCTGGATTTGAGCAAGTGAAATGCATGCTCAATTGGGTTTAGATCTGGAGATTGACTTGGCCATTGCAGAATGTTCCACTTTTTGGCACTCATGAACTCCTGGGTAGCTTTGGCTGTATGCTTGGGGTCATTGTCCATCTGTACTATGAAGCGCCGTCCAATCAACTTTCCAGCATTTGGCTGAATCTGGGCTGAAAGTATATCCCGGTACACTTCAGAATTCATCCGGCTACTCTTGTCTGCTCTTATGTCATCAATAAACACAAGTGACCCAGTGCCATTGAAAGCCATGCATGCCCATGCCATCACGTTGCCTCCACCATGTTTTACAGAGGATGTGGTGTGCCTTGGATCATGTGCCGTTCCCTTTCTTCTCAAAACTTTTTTCTTCCCATCATTCTGGTACAGGTTGATCTTTGTCTCATCTGTCCATAGAATACTTTTCCAGAACTGAGCTGGCTTCTTGAGGTGTTTTTCTGCACATTTAACTCTGGCCTGTCTATTTTTGGTATTGATGAATGGTTTGCATCTAGATGTGAACCCTTTGTATTTACTGTCATGGAGTCTTCTCTTTACTGTTGACTTAGAGACAGATACACCTACTTCACTGAGAGTGTTCTGGACTTCAGTTGATGTTGTGAACGGGTTCTTCTTCACCAAATTAAGTATGTGGCGATCATCCACCACTGTTGTCATCCGTGGACGCCCAGGCCTTTTTGAGTTCCCAAGCTCACCAGTCAATTCCTTTTTTTCTCAGAATGTACCCAACTGTTGATTTTGCTACTCCAAGCATGTCTGCTATCTCTCTGATGGATTTTTTCTTTTTTTTCAGCCTCAGGATGTTCTGCTTCACCTCAATTGAGAGTTCCTTTGACCGCATGTTGTCTGCTCACAGCAACAGCTTCCAAATGCAAAACCACACACCTGGAATCCACCCCTGACCTTTTAACTATTTCATTGATTACAGGTTAACGAGGGAGACGCCTTCAGAGTTAATTGCAGCCCTTAGAGTCCATTGTCCAATTACTTTTGGTCCCTTGAAAAAGAGGACGCTATGCATTACAGAGCTATGATTCCTAAACCCTTTCTCCGATTTGGATGTGGAAACTATCATATTGCAGCTGGGAGTGTGCACTTTCAGACCATATTATATATATAATGGTATTTCTGAACATGTTTTTGTAAACAGCTAAAATAACAAAACTTGTGTCACTGTCCAAATATTTCTGGCCCTAACTGTAGGAGTTCTGAGCAGTGTAGCTGTAAATCCAACTTGGGTGTGAGATAAAGACTTACTAGAAAGCAGTAGCATGAATGACATTATTATTTATTTATATAGCACCATTAATTCCATGGTGCTGTACATGAGAAAGGGGTTATGTACAGAGTTATAGATATCGTTTACAGTAAACAGATTTACAGTGACAGACTGTTACAGAGGGGAGAGGACCCGGTCTTTGCGGACTTACATTCTACGGGATAAAGCGGCACTGAGCAGTGTAGCTGTGAATAAGGCAAACTTCTCTGATAAGATCCAGGCTTACCAAAAGATGGGTCAACAAATATGGCTTAACAGAAAAAAATCCTGCTAACATACAACATTTAAAATGGACAAAAAACAGTGAAAGGCTATAAAGCAAATAACAATTACACATGTTAATACCTATTTATTTATGCCCATGACATAGAAAAGGAAGAGTCTCTTTGAACACTTAGTTCCATGAGCCTCCTGGTGAACTCTATGACGGAGCGGAAACGCATCGAGGCTACTTACATGGCAGGGGCTGCAGATAAGTAACATGGAATCTGATGCCACGCTTTGTATCTTTTCATATATTTCTGAATCTTTTGCCTTCTCTTCTGGCGATATTTGTTTGTTTGTCGCAAGAGGCAAAAGAACTCTCTTTTTTATTCATCAGTATTTACAGTTGTGGTTTGATATGAAAAGGTCAATTATAGGGGCTGAAGTTTATTGTACGGCCCATTTTCCAGTTTTTGAGGTTTAATGTCTGATATGTGGAATCTCTCTAGTACCTTATTCTGTGGGAACTTTGTGGTGGAATCTTGTTTTGTATCGTTTGGCGTATATATAGTTGTTTACGATCTCTTAGTGATTTATCACCCTTTGGTTGAACTATTATTATGGTTTTGAGGTCTGTTGTTTGGAATTGGTGGCCCTAGAGCAGGGTACTACAGGGAATACTAGGGCTAGCCATCGGTGAGCGGGGCCGCCACATTGTGTGCCCACCTCCGCAGCCAGGAAGGGATATCCTAAAGGGTATACTAGGGTACATTGTCAGATTAAGTTGATTATTAATGGAAAATTGTGACGTTTTCTGTAAGTTCATGGAAGAAAGCCATTTGCCCTCCTGCGTGGACCGATTCTATCTTCAAGACCCTCGATTGATATCTTATCGATTCGTCCTCCTTAACGTGGCATTCACTTTATCAAAAAATATAAATGTACTCAGGGTATGTGGACAGAGATTTATTATTTTTATTTTTTCACTTCAAAAAAGTGCTTGAACAATTGCTAAAAAAAAAAAAAATACTTAAAAGTTTCTTACCATTTATTTTAGATTCCTATGTTTAGTCTAATAAGCATTTTTTCTATTTCAGGTTTAGAAAACTGTTTGGCGGGAAGGAAGTAAGTGCAAGTCAGGTCTTTGAAGTGGATACTGTTCTCCAAATCAGGCCCAATCAAAAGGTTGACAAAACTTCTAAAAAAAAAACCCCACAACTCCAAAACGCTTGGAAAACTCCTCAAAATCGCTTAAGGAAACAAAAAATTCCTTCTAAAACTCCTCAAGTCTATGTGCACTCATCATTTAGATGCCGACGCAGCCGCCAAGCTTTCCTAGGCCTTTCCCCTGTTCTTGCCGCGGCTCCACCGCCGGCGTTGTTCACTCTAAACCTTCAGAAACCGGAAGTGGTAAAAGGTCGTGACATAAGATGTGCACAGCGAGTCGTTTTGACATTGCAGTGCAATTTGTTCATTTTACGGTGTGCTGTTACAAGCAGATCTCGCCTGAAAAAGACGCCGTGCGCACAGGCCCTAAACTCGGAGAATTTCCTGCAGCATTTTCCACTAGAAAAGTAAGTTGTTGACCGCCTCAAAAAAAGCTGTCAAGTTCTGCTGTCAATCTCTGTGGCACAATCCTGCTGAGCTGTCAGTTCCCGTTGGTTTCTCCGTTGTGGCATAACCATGGAGTGCCTAAGACTTGTCGGTGGTCTGCTGAAAGCCCATAGTTGTCCCCATCTAGGCTTCATAGGGGTCTGTAATTCATCCTATTTACTAGTATTAGTGATCAAAGAATCGCAGATTCTGATTTCCTAAAAAAAATTGCAGGTATCAAGTTTTTTGCTGCATTTTTGTGGCCAAAACCTAATGACGTAGAATCAATATTTTTTTTTATGCACTGAACTTTATCAGCATGAACAAGAAACAATTGTACCCTGACAAAAAAAGCAGGAAAAAACGCAACAAAAAGTAAGCAAAACCTTCTTTTTGGAAGCAAGTTTCTTACTGCCAAAAGAGCAGGTTTTGCATCAAAAACGCAACGTGCGCACATAACCTTAAACTATTTTTACTCCGTTCAGAATTTTTTAAAAATTGCTAAAATAATATAAAAACTGATACAAGTTTGTCATCGCCGTAATCGCACTGAGGTCATTCGTAAACAAACCTAAAAATGGGGGATTGCATTTCTGTTTTTTACCATTTCACCTCACATGGAATTTTATTCTGTATTTCAGTACATTATATGGTAAAGTTAATGGCGTCATTGAAAACAACAACATTGTCCCACAAAAAATGCAAACTCTTGTACGGCGAGTTGGGAGGAAAAAAATAAAGGTTATGGCTCTGGGAACTAAGGGAGGAAAAAATAAAAGTGCAAACGTGAACCATGAACATTGTCTGTAGCAGAAAGGGGTTAGTGTCGGACATTGACTTATCGGGAGCGGATAGGTGACACTTGTTTCTTCGCTCTACGAGAGCCGGTTTCCATCCTTTTCGGCCCTGGTGCGTTGTTGCCTGCAGGACCCCACACTCAGCCGGACCTTCCCTCCTGTCCAGCAGGAACTTCTTAGGGTATTTTCCCTCGACATCTTTTAGACGTGTGGGAACCTGGTGAGTTTTTCAGGAGGACACCGCAGAACACGCTGGCACTTTTCTCCTGAAGCCTCTTTTTTTGGCCTGTTTTTGGTTGTTTTTTGGCTAAATCTTTGGACGTCGGCTTTTATTTTACATGTATTTAATAAACTATGGAGCGGCTTTCACAAGCAGAAGCCGCTTTCACAAGCAGAAGCCGCATGGACAATGATCAGGTCACTTCTTTAACCGCTTTGCATCTTTGGAGACCCCCTGTGGGGTTTAAAAGAAGCGCCAAAGGTCGTTTTTACATCTTAATGCATATGTTCAATCTTTTTAGCGTTTATCTAGCGCTTTTTCATGAGGGAATGGAGCCTGAAAAAGACGTAATGTGCACATGTCCCTATGAATCTAACTCGTCTGCGGAAGGCTCACAACTCAGGATTTCAGATACGGGATTGTGGTGCCCTTTGTTACATGAACATTTGGGATCATCTGCAGAATGGGGATTAAGAACCTGAGTGTTATAAACCAGTCCCTGGCATTAAATGCTGCAGAAATTAGTTATCAGAGTCCTAAAAATGCAGATAATTTGGTAAGCTGCAATATATGTGCCGACCACAAGAGGTCAGTGTCACACATCTGTAGGGTCAAAATCAAGTAAATAAAAATCTACCAAAACTATGAATAAAGTTCTCAGCTCCTGCACCGGCGCTCACCGGCCGTCCCTGTCCTCACTGCACAGCGTGACAACTATGTGATATGATGCGACAATTTGTTTCTCTTTCTTAGGCTGCCGTCACACTAGCAGTATTGGGTCAGTATTTTACATCAGTATTTGTAGTCAAAACCAGGAGCGGGTGATAAATACAGAAGTGGTGCAGATGTTTCTTTTATACTTTTCCTCTATTTGTTCCACTCCTGGTTTTGGCTACAAATAGTGATGTAAAATACTGACCACATACTGCTAGTGTGACGGCAGCCTTAATTGCATGTAGTTTTGGCTAAAAAGAAACCCTTTTTTGTAAACAGGCTTCATTAAACATGTTGCAGCGTTTGCCTTCTGTAGCCTCCATGTTGCAGAGAATGAGTGAACTGAGAAGGTGTCAGCGAGCCCCTTGGGAGAGATTCTGCGCTCCAGAGAAGACTTATGTTATATTGATGAACTGTTTTGCCGTGGAGTCGGCCCAGCAGGAAACAAAATGGTGACAAATTGCTAAAGTATATCTATATTTCTATCATTCTGTAACTTTCCATTGCTCAAAGAATATCCTTTATGTGCCAAAACTGTAATATCCCTTTAACTAGCAGAAGACAAACTACGCAGTCCTCGATTTCATCTCTCCGACATGATCTTGTTCTGTAGCTAAGAGCTCTCCCTATGGCAGCTCTGCTACTGTACAGCCATTGCCACGACTCAGTAATTGTCCTTTAAGGAAGGTATTGCGTTTGTAGATCATTAATAAATCAATGTAATGTAGCATAACATGCTGTTATAACCAAGTTTTGAATGCATTTGAAACATATTTTGTGTTATATGAGTTTAAAGTAGGCACTGGGGGCTGACATCTTGCATTCCCAGTAGCAGCATGACACTTTCAGTGTCATAATACGGCACCCTATGGTCATAGGAGATAACAGACGGACTCCAACCCTATCTATTGTAATACAAAATGGCACTGCCCTGTGATGCTACTCTTCATTCTGCCCCAGGGATACTAGACCACCCAAAAGGGGAGGGAAATGGTGATGTCAGCAGTTACTGCCCCATTTTCTAGATAACAGTAAGGGTATGTGTCCACGTTCAGGATTGCATCAGGATTTGGTCAGTAATTCTCATCAGTATTTGTAAGCCAAAACCAGGAGTGGGTGATCAATACAGAAGTGGTGCATATGTTTCTATTATAGTTTTCCTCTAATTGTTCCACTCCTGGTTTTGGCTACAAATACTGATGAAAAATCCTGACCAAATCCTGATGCAATCCTGAACGTGGACACATACCCTTAAGCTGGTAAGTTTTAGTATAGCTACTTGAGGTCTAAAACAGAAAATGCTCCCCCCTAGGGGTAAATATATGTATTTGTAAGAAAATAGCTAATATTTTTCATATAGAAATGTTTGCAAACATTGCATTAATACATTTTAATTACTATTTTAAGCTTAATTTCACACAAAAAAACAAACTACAAGAAAACTGGTGGCACCTTCCCTTTAAGCCATTCCCTGGTCTCTTCTTACCCAACGTTTGTGTCCGCTCTGCTTTGTTTGACAGTTTCCAATCACTCGGTGCAATCAGCTGTCATTGGATCCAGTCCTCATTGTGCTCTCTGCGCCCGCAGTCATTTCTAGGTCTCAATTATCCAAACATCTTGTCACTTTCCACAGTCGCCTGCGAGGCTGCAACCAGCAGAGACGTCTCTGCTCCGCACACTGAAGAGACAGAAGCCTGGAAAATGCAAAAAGTGTAAACCAAGAAGTGTAGACCCCGTGCACCAAGACCCTCAGCGCTGCTCCATCATGTACGTCAACTCCGCGGGGGGGGACTTTTTAAAGGTGCACATGCAGAACCATTATGAGAAGGTCCGCTGCGATCTCTACATAAAGGAGGTCACCAAGAGACACATCCACTCGCTAATGAACATCAATAAGAGCATGAAAGAGACGAGGGACACGTTAAAGGACATCCAGGCCAGTTCTGGATACTACGAAGAAATGCAGAGAACCGAGACGACATCCAAACCAAGAACGTGGAAGGAGCAGGAAGGAATCTCCGGGAGGTCGCAGCCATATCCGGGCAGACGCGAAAGGCAAGCAACACCGAAAATTCAGGAAACTGAGCGCAAGAACAACTTGGATGCTGGCGGAAGTAAAGCTTCTAATGTCAAAATCGGCCATAGCTTGACAAATAACCAAGAAGTTCAAGAAAATATGGAATATTCCTCGCCTGGTGCAGGCAGAAGCAATACAGGACGCCAAATGAATGGGGCCAGGAGCGACATTGTCCCAGCAGGACGGTTGCTGAGAGATGAAGTCCTAATGCTCCCAGACGGCAGGAATGTGAAGGGCAGCGATAGACAGGGGCCAAACCGGCCAGAAACAGGCTCCGCTGTCAGTGCCAAAAAGTCAGACGTGAAGGAACCACAAGGAGAAATTCAAGAAAAATCCAATGGTGGCAACTTCCAGAATCCAGACACCACATCCACCAAACTAGCGGGGAAGAGCTTCCTCGCGTCCGGGACAGATGAGTCCCCTGAATCAGGACCGGCCAAGATAGAAAAATCCAGAACTGACACCGGACTGAAGGAATACCGAAGTCAATCAGCGCCAGAGAAAGCGACCCGTCAGGCGAGATGCGAGGGTGCGCTAAAGAACAACGCCAGACCTAGATACTCGTCCGCTGGTGACGTGAAGAAAGTGAAAATTCACGTGAGCCTTTCCAGGACGGAGAGGAAGAGGATCCTGCAGGAGCTAATCGCCAGCTGCACCGTGCCGTGCGACCGCAGCGCGCTGGAGAGGCAGCGGCAGCGCCGCCTACAGGACAAGATTCACACATTCTTTGACTTGTTGTTTGAGAAGGATGATGAGGATGACGATGATGATGAGTGATACATTAGAGGACAACTGAAAGGCTTCCATTGTATAAAGGGGCGCTCCTACAATGTACAGGGAGAGGCCAAAGTGAGGAATCTCCCAATATCTAGGTCATCTATTGACACCATTGGATCTAGGGGCGTATCTGTGCATGTCACCCACTACCACTCCCATCATCATCACATCTGCCATGTGTCACAGCCGGGGTGAGTAATACAGGAATAGTCAGTTCTCCAGATCGGGAGTCGCCATGCAATGTTCTCCAACCTGTGACCATGATGGGAGCTGTAGTACCACAAAGGCCACAGGTTGGAGACGACTCCTCTATCCATGTCTACACTGCGGTGGAGAGGCCGGCGTGGTGAATGGTGAGATCTTGAAGGGGCTGTTGGGGTATTTTTTTTTTTTGCTATTGGGTTTCATTAAAAATGTGGCACTTTTTGCCTTCTATAGCCTCTTTGTTGCACTGTCTATGTATGCTGGCTGCAGAGTGAGCTAACTGAGAATCTGTCAGTGAGCTCTTTCGAACAGTCGTACGGGAGAGTTTTCAGATCTGTTTATGAGCTCCTCTCAGCTGATTTATGACCACAGAACGCATCAGAGAAGAATGTGCAAGGAAACAAAGAGCCTGTAAAAGCCAAACGGTGCAAAATGTTTAAGGAGACTCAATTGCAAAAATTATTTTTAGCCTCAAAAACATGTATTTAAGTAATAAGAAAATGAAAAAACTGTGCCAAATGGTGGACAACCCCTTAAAGGATCAGTCATCAGTGCAAAAACTCCATATACTTACATAGGCTCTGATACAACACTTGTCGTCCACCCAAGTGTCCTTTAGATCTGTGAATGGTTTCCGACTTACGACTTAACACCTCTGTCACTGTTCAGACTTGTATCTCTGAGCCATCGTAGAAACAAAATCCTGCCCCCGAGGAACATCTAGACGATACAGTCCAGCCTAAAGGCCTCCACTCACATTGGACATTGGTCAGCCAAGCCACTAGTTTTGGTGGACCCCCAAGAAAACCCGCCACTTCCCATAAATATGTACGGTAACTTATTTTCCTGGTGTAAATGTCGCTTTTCTTCTGAATCCGGTGATGTCTTTCCTTTGTGAACATTGATTACAGATGTAGCAGAGCTGGGTTTACCTTTCTGATAGAACCGAGGGGCTTAATTCAGCATTTGTGTTTTTATTTTTAAGTGACGTTTCTTTTTCTATTTGTCTTTCGGTATTCATTGACATTTTTTTGAGTCAAATTCTTCAACATGGTACATACGGGTTGTTGAATTTTGCACAAAATCAAACATTTTTTTTTATGTCTGATCTTTTTTTGGGCAACAAAAATTGCATGATCCTTTAACATAAAATTTTCACATATGTGCAAAAATTACTGTAATATATAACAAAAACAGACAAGGAGGTGGGTGAGAGGGGACTGGACGACATTGGGTCAACAGTTATACATCTAGACAAGTAGAAAATAAACTTTAAATCAGCAGCAACTTAAGGCTGAATTTGGAGCAAAAAAAGCCTAAAAAAAGCAAAAGAAGACAAAAAAATAAAAACACAAATGCAATAATGAATTGCACCCGTAATGTAATGCTCAATGTAATGCACACAATGCGCAGACATGAAGGTCCGTTCACAAAGCGGCTCTTAGTGTCTCCTCCTGGATTATGAGGGGGTGCTCACTATAACCCCTCTACAGGGCGGTTTTATTAACCAAAGACTGCAATAGGTTTATCCAGCAATATGATGGAGAGGCACAGAAATGATGTGATGAGCATCACTGAGCTCTGTTACATCTGCCGGCCATTCACAGAGTAAATGCGATAAGGAATAATAAAGAACAGCTCTGTATGTCGGCTCTACCCCTTACGATCAGCATTTTATCTGATATGATTTTGGATTCTGTAGCAAATAAAACTGTAAAAATAACATCTATAAGTGTAATCTGTGCAGAGCAATCTGGAAATTCTGGCTGTAAAGTTAACTCCCTTTTAGCTTACACAGTGATTTATCCACGATGAGGCACAATAGTATGGAATATATCAGCAGGGTCAGGACACAGAGCTCACATCCAGCCTATATTACTGGGAGAGACGCACAGACCTCACATCCAGCCTATATTACTGGGAGAGACACACAGACCTCACATCCAGCCTATATTACTGTGAGAGACACACAGACCTCACATCCAGCCTATATTACTGGGAGAGACACACAGACCTCACATCCAGCCTATATTACTGGGAGAGACACACAGAGCTCACATCCAGCCTATATTACTTAGAGAGACACACAGACCTCACATCCAGCCTATATTACTGGGAGAGACACACAGACCTCACATCCAGCCTATATTACTGGGAGAGACACACAGAGCTCACATCCAGCCTATATTACTGGGAGAGACACACAGACCTCACATCCAGCCTATATTACTTAGAGAGACACACAGACCTCACATCCAGCCTATATTACTGGGAGAGACACACAGACCTCACATCCAGCCTATATTACTGGGAGAGACACACAGACCTCACATCCAGCCTATATTACTTAGAGAGACACACAGACCTCACATCCAGCCTATATTACTGGGAGAGACACACAGAGCTCACATCCAGCCTATATTACTGGGAGAGACACACAGAGCTCACATCCAGCCTATATTACTGGGAGAGACACACAAACCTCACATCCAGCCTATATTACTGGGAGAGACACACAGAGCTCACATCCAGCCTATATTACTGGGAGAGACACACAGACCTCACATCCAGCCTATATTACTGGGAGAGACACACAGATCTCATAACCAGCCTAGATTACTGGGAAAGGCACATAGTGCTCACAATCAGTCTACACTACTGGGAGAGACACACAAAATAAAAAAAACAAACTTTTATAAGACTGCATATCAGTGGGGTTGAAACTGAATGAAGGAATGCACCTTAGTGTAATTTTATTAATTAAATGTAACAATTAAAATACGGTATGTAACAATCATTGTTTTCCATGTCAAAGATTACTTTTGTGGCCTTTAAGCTGCCTGAAGATATATGGTGACATTGTTACAACAGTCACAAAACCTCAATGGGCAAATGTGCTGCTCCCCACCGTGGGGTTGAGCAATTCGGCATATTGTAGGGATTGCATTGCAGTCGAGTCTCTCGTGTCTTGTTCTCCATTCATATGCAGTTACATTCTGCTGGTTGCACTTGGACTCAGACAGAAGTTCAATGCCAGACCTGTTAGACATGTGACTCAAAAACGAAATTACAACTTCCATTTCAGCTCCCATAATGCACTGTTCTGACAAAAGGAAACCATCAGCAAAAATCTGGATTTTGCTTTAGACATTAAAATACCCATTTAACACAAAGTTTAACTCTAGTTTTAACCTTGACGTTCTGCTCAGGGAGCAGTTTCTATGAGGCAGATACCCTCTGGCTTCTCCCTGCCCAGTTAAGCTTCATTTATAGGTCACACCTTAGACACAAATAAGCGGTGTGTCTCCAATATCGCAGCCTCCATAGAATAAAAGAAATATCTGTAACATGAAACGTACGTGGTTTTGATCAGTTTGGTGTTTTCTGAGTGTTCAGTGCACGTCTCAGCGATCACTCAGCAGATTGCACAGATGAATGTCCGGCTCCAGCGCAGTCGGAGGAATGTTTGCTTTTCAGTTGCTTTAGGTAAGTTCTCAGGCCGTCCGCATCCAGCTGAGAATTCCTGGCAGCCTGCACAAGTCTTAGCGCTAGCTGGTAGTCTGCCGTCTGTCTGGCGCTCTCTGGCGAGCTGATCTGCTTTTGCTGCAATAAATAATAAAAATAAGTTAATGCAAAACAATTTGCTCTAAACGAGCCGCTGCCGCCATCATCTCAGGGGTCAAAGTGAACAAAATTGTCATTTAGTTACGGATAGCAGAGCGTGTTTTCAGCACAGAGTCATTCCTACATGTCACTGCATAGTGAGGGCATTTATTTTCCCACTGCCAGGCAGAGCTGTGAGAGCGGGGGACATTCTGGCAAAAAAAGTCGGTAAGATACCGTGCATCAGATTTTTGTAAAATTGTAAAAGTACATGCTTCCTAATACAAATACAGACAGCGATTTTCCAGGGTTATAAAAATGCATCTGCTTTTACTCCAGTAATGGCTCCACTTCTGTCCATGGATTGTGTGTGGTATAGTAGGGAAGATCTGCAGTATCTCACACAGACTGAAAATGGACGTGGGTTTGTTTTTGGAAAAAAGCAGCCTTAATTTTATATTCTTAGACTTTCCCTTTAAAAAGGGTTTTATTTACATAGATTAAAAGTTATCCCGTTGGTTGGGACCCTCACCGGGAGCTAGGCCTTGTTCTCGGGATCTGGGCCTTGCTCTCGGGATCTGGGCCTTCCTCTCGGGATCTGGGCCTTGCTCTCGGGAGCTGGGTCTTATCCTCGGGATCGGGGCCTTGTTGTTGGGAGCAGGGCCTTGCTCTCGGGATCTGGGCCTTGCTCTCGGGAGCTGGGCCTTATTCTCGGGAGCTGGGCCTTATCCTCGGGATCGGGGCCTTGTTGTTGGGAGCAGGGCCTTGTTCTCGCAAGATGGGCCTTGTTCTCGCAAGATGGGCCTTGTTCTCGCAAGATGGGCCTTGTTCTCGCAAGATGGGCTTTGTTCTCGCAAGATGGGCCTTGTTCTCGCAAGATGGGCCTTGTTCTCGCAAGATGGGCCTTGTTCTCGCAAGATGGGCCTTGTTCTCGCAAGATGGGCCTTGTTCTCGCAAGATGGGCCTTGTTCTCGCAAGATGGGCCTTGTTCTCGCAAGATGGGCCTTGTTCTCGCAAGATGGGCCTTGTTCTCGCAAGATGGGCCTTGTTCTCGCAAGATGGGCCTTGTTCTCGCAAGATGGGCCTTGTTCTCGCAAGATGGGCCTTGTTCTCGGGAGCTGGGCCTTTTTCTCGGGAGCTGGGCCTTTTTCTCGGGAGCTGGGCCTTTTTCTTGGGATCTGTGGTGGTTCCAGTGCTGGAACCCCCAGAGATCAGTAAGTTGTTCCCTTACAAAAATATTAGTCGTTCACTCACCAGAATCTTGTCTGCGACTACCCTTGAGATTTCATTGGCATCCTTCAATACCGAGACGGGTAATGATGAGAGTGAAGCGGCCTTTAAACCTTACAAAACAGGATATTGCTAAACATAAATATAGAAGACACGGAGTGAAGTGTTATCCATGACGCGTCTCATTACCGTAATTCTTCTCCTCTGTTTGCCCTTTTGATAGTAAGTATGTGTAAGATATGGAGTCTTTGTCGCTCACTTGCTTCACCTCAAAGTGAAAATTCTGAACGTTCGGATACATTGTGCCAAGGTGACACAGCTCCAGAAAATGGGTAGCAAAAAGTGTAAAAGCCTAAAAGAATAAAATATGTCCCAAAATAATGACATTGATGAACACCTAGACCTGCAGATTGTAAGAACGTAGAGATCTGTGTCTACTTACCAAACCAAAGAGATTACAGACATACGGGTCTTAACAAGGAATAACAGAGGTTGGCATAACGCAAAGGTGTAAAGCCGCCACATACATCATAGAATGTCCTTAGGCCCCCATACACATCAATGGTCGGCTTATCACGAAAATGCTAGTTTCAGTCGACTTTCATCTCATGTGTATGGGGACTTTGGAGAAGATAGACAACAGAAGTGACAGGTCCAGGTCAGGAGGACACATTTGGTTTTCAAATGCTTGATGTAAAACGCTCACATTCACTAACAGAAAGTCAGGGATATCGTGGAGACTATGGACTGACGAGGTTACTACACATCTGTATCGCGGCTCCTCATCAGTTCAAGTAAATGTCAGCAAACCTTTGATCGGATCAGGTGCTCACAGACGGCGTAGCAGATGCCAATTCCTTCTTCGGCGCTGGTGCCTCTTCCCAGTTCATCGATTATTATCAAGGACTTCTCATTTGCGTTCTGTATGATGTATGTAATCTTCAAGAGAAAATTTATTTTACAGTTTTACGCCGGGGTCTCACTTGTGAGTGCATCACGAGAAACTCATAGTAACATAGTAACATAGTTAGTAAGGCCGAAAAAAGACATTTGTCCATCCAGTTCAGCCTATATTCCATCATAATAAATAAATACCCAGATCTACGTCCTTCTACAGAACCTAATAATAAACTCGTGCGAGTCTCTTGCCTCAATACCCGGCACTAGGGACTGGAGCGTGCGGCTGCATAGAAAAACATGCAGCTGCTAACTCCTGTCCTGAGTGCCGGCGGTAGTGCCGGGTATAGAGGTGAGAGACTTGCACGAGTTTCTTGCGCTGCAGTCGCAAGTGTGACCCCGACCTTATAATAAAACGCTCTTCCTCAGATAACTCCCTAAAAGGGGTTGTCTACGTTAAATATCTCTGAGCTTTATGTCTTATTAAGTTAATGACACTGGGGAGATTTGCAGAATTTGTCCATTAAGTCGATTTTTCAGCTGCACGTCCCATTCACATAAACAGGACAGTCAGAGATTTGTGCACCAAATCAGCCACATAAGAATACAGCATTGGGGGCATAGGATGTAACATAGATAAGAGGACTATATACCTCAGCTGTCATTGATCCTAGGGCTACACGCGGAGATCGCAGTTACATGCTACATCTAATGATTTCCTACGGTGTTACATTGCGATCTGTGAACTACTAGCGGCACAAATGTTTACAAATGTGCTCGACTGTGGCTGGGGCTCCACAGTAACATGTGTCACACGACAGCAATTCTCAGATAAGTCATGCAGCCAAACAAATTTGTGCAATTATTTTAGACTTACGATTTTGCAGTAAAAAAAACTCCCAAAAATCAGCCTAATCACAGCTAAGCCGCATGCAGCTCACAGTCACGTGTGACTTACAATGAAGTTTACACCAAGTAAGTTGCGTGCGACTTGTAACCACCGACACAAAATTTGGAAACGTTTGCGACTTTGCGTCACAGGTTGCAGTGCGATACTATAGGAAATTGTTAGCGGCATTGTCACAATGCAACACCACGATCTCAATATCATGTTGGCGACTCACTTGTCACAGACTTCCAGTGTGACTTTTCTTTTACAGCAATATTGCATCTCTAAAATAGTCGCACAAAAGAAAGTTGTAGACAACCTGCACAAACTGTTTGAGAATTGCTGCTGCGAGACACATTACCGTGTGGGCCTCATTCCTAATGCCGATCTTTGCTTGCTTTGTGCTCCTGTTTTCAGGGGGTAAATTGTTCCTCTTATTGGGGTTTGCACACACGATTGGTCTTTGTATTGTATCTTCGGATAGATTTGTAGTTTTCGGAGCACCACACTATTCTAGGCTTTATCATTGGTTGCACACTCTAATTTTGGGTGTTCCCATCACTTTCTATTTTTTTCCCCAATACCTCCTTCATTTCTTTCATGAAAGTGGAGGCATTCGTTTCAATATCATCGTCCATTCCGATGCGGGTAAATATCTGCTCGGCGATTCTGAAGGAGCAATATTCTGCTGGGACGAATGAACCTGTAACAGATGAAGCACTCGGTGTGTTATTGTGTATCCACGAGGTGCAGCGACTTATACTGTAGAGACTATGGTAACATTGCATTGTGTTGTGGTCGCTGCTACACCGACTACTAATTATCTGAGGCTCCAGGTTTTGTTCTAACTCCTCATTAACATTGCATTGAGCGGCTTAAAATCGCACATTCCTGCACTCAGCAAGACGGCATTCCTCACCGAGTCTATGAGCGGATCACAAAGGCTCAACTAGTAAGAGTGAAAAAACTAGTAAGATATAAAAATAAGAAAAACCTGATAAAATATGTGATACCGGGCTCCTGCACGGCACTGAGACTGTGATATCAGACAGTTGTGAGACCCAAATCATCTCATGAGACTTACACCTTTTTCCTTTTGCAACTTCTCGTCTCGTCATCCCCTTCCTCTGTTTCTTTTGGATTAGGAATGTTATGTCAATAATAGAGCCACTGCCAGAATCATCTGACGTCATCATACTGCACTGTCCTCCTCCTGCCGACTCTTCTGTCCTAATCCTTCTCCTCCAGATGCCTCTGTCCTTCTCCTCCAGACTCTTCTGTCCATTCTACCCTTCCAGAATCCTCTGTCCTCCTCCTTCAGACTCTTCTGTCTTCTTCCTCCACTCTACTGTCTTTTTACTCCAGACTCTTCTGTCCTCCTTCTCCAGACTCATCTGCCCGTCTTTCCTAAGGGTATGTGTCCACGTTCAGGATTGCATCAGGATTTTGTCAGGATTTTATGCAGGTAATCCTGACCAAATCTGCACCTGAGGTCACCTGCGCTGTTCTTGCGTTTGTTCTGCAATGTAAGGACATGCTGCGTTCTTAAAAGATGCGCCACATGTGCATTTTCGCGGGTATGCCGCATTAGTCTTTTAATGCATAGTGGAGACGGGATTTCATGAAATCCCCTCCACTATGCTGTCACATCTGGATGCTGCGTTTTTGACGCTGCGGCTCAACGCAGCATCAAAAACGCAGCGTTTCCTGAACGTGGAAACATACCCTTAGACTCTTTTCAACTCCTGGTAAAAGGATCCATATCTCCTCTCATGACATCATCTGTCCAGGGAGAGTCGTGAGGCCCCGATACACATTATACTGTTTGGCGCTGGCTGACTTTAGTATGTGTATTTACGTCAGCTGGGATTCATTATAGGGATTCAGCATTAGTTGCACTGGGGCACAAGTTATGAAGCTCATTGCATTTGCTGGGGTGATACAGTCACATGATGCCATTAGTGTGTGCACATGTCACCATGTTGTTGACTCCAATACAAGTAAAGCTGCCAGTATGAGCACTGATAAATGTCCGTACCTATCTGCGCCATTATCTGACACAGCGCAATCTGCTTTAAGTATGTTGATTTTCCGCTCATATTTGGTCCGGTGAGTATGATGAAATTATTCCCTTCGCTTATAAAAGTGTCATTAGAAACCGGTTTCCCCAGGGCTATCTTTTCTAAGATTGGGTGCCAGCCCTGCTTCATAGCTGTTGTATCTGTAAATTCTGGACGAACTGCAAGGAAAAGAAAGGGAAAAGTCAGCGTTACTGACGGAGCTTGTTACCGATGGTGCTTGTTACTAACGGTGCTTTTCACTGGAGGTGCATGTTACTGATGGTGCATGTTTCCTGATGGTGCATGTTACTGACGGTGCATATTCCTGATGGTGCATGTTACTGATGGTGCATGTTACTGATGGTGCATGTTTCCTGATGGTGCATGTTACTGACGGTGCATATTCCTGATGATGCATGTTACTGACAGTGCATATTACTGATGGTGCATGTTTACTGATGGTGCATGTTACTGACAAGTTTTCATAAGAAAACATGATTATTAGAAAGGTGTGAAATCCCCTCCAGAGACTACACGGACCCCAATATTACAGGGACATTTATCATCCCCTAGTATCAGTGTATTTACGCTCCTCTGTGCGGCTCCATCCTCTTGTGCAGCCGGGGTTAATGTTCTAGTGATTGCTGTGGGTCTGCATGGGGTACTGAGGAACAGAGATCTGCTCTAAACTATGATTTTCTTTGCTCTGATCGTAGTTTTGTGAACAATAAGTGGAGCTGGAGCCTCTTTGAAGCAGGCTTTCCAGCCGTAGTAAGTCCTGTCACATCACAAGGATGTCCCATCATTCCCCAACTATCGGGTCTATCTGTTGGACATGCAATCTATATACGGCTTGTCATCATACAGAGCGAGTAAACATTACACCCACGGCCACATTACCCGCAGCAGAATTGCAAATCTGGGGACCTTTCGACAAATTAAGTGACTTGCCAAAGATAGCAGAGCTAGTTTAAGATCCCTAGAGGCTAAAATCTTATTTCAGACGTCCCCTTTAATTTACCATTCGAGGATGAAGTTCAGTTCTTACCGTATTCAGAAAAAGTACAAATATTGGCAAAGGAGAGCAGCATGTCCAGCATGGAGACCGTGTCTGACAACTTATAGAGGCAATGGATGTGTTCGTAGATCTCAGTGAGAAGTTTACACACGATGCTGAAAAGACAAAAGACAAGAAATGACTCTGATCATTCACGGTATAGGGGGGTTCCCAGGACGTAAGTCCTATTAACCCCTACGGGGCTGCAATCTGGACATTTGTGTCGGCAGTTTGGTGGCTGATAACTTTTAATAGTGATTCTCTGGATCAAGATGTCATTGTGAAAACTGGAGGGTGCTCAGATAGGGTCCAACCCGTGGTATATATAGATAAGAATCTGTCACTTCAAAATCAAAGAAAAACTTCAATGTTTTGTTTACAGACAATCCAGTGCTGTGTATATAAAGGTCTATAAATGTATATATTTACATGCACAGCACTGGATTGTCTGTAAACAAATTCAAGCAAATGGAAAAAATCCATCCCAGTCCGATTTTTGTGACTCGCTTGCGGTGTTACCCTATTCACCTGTATTGCAGTCATCATGTTGTGGCCCAAGCCTAAAAATGACTGCAAATAAACTGTTACCGAAGAGGAACGTACAGATAAGACATGTGGTAGATTTCTTTGAGAGATTCCTGACATCGGTCATTCATCTTGATCAAATCCACTGATGTGAAGCTGCAGTTATTCTTCACTCGAGACACCTGAGACAAAAAGAAACAGTAAAGGCTTAACGAGAATGGTTTACTGTTCATCCTTCCTGCAAGGGTCCATGTATGTATATACAATTATGTGGGCACACATAATATCTCATTCATTTATTGATTTTAGAAATACTTGACCATTTCCCTGCGGGGCAGCACCACGCCTGTCCATGGGCTTTGTCTGGGACTGGGAATCGTGGCTGTAGTATAAATTACAGGCACAATATGGGATTATGAAAAAGCCCTAAATGAAAATGGAAAAAGGCTTCTGAGCTTCTCCTTGTCGGTCTCACACTTTGCTGCCCAAACTTCTGACATCACATTCAATGTCGCCACCTAGTGGCCATAATAATAATAATAATAATCTTTATTTTTATATAGCGCTAACATATTCCGCAGCGCTTTACAGTTTGCACACATTATCATCGCTGTCCCCGATGGGGCTCACAATCTAGAAACCCTATCAGTATGTCTTTGGAATGTGGGAGGAAACCGGAGTGCCCGGAGGAAACCCACGCAAACACGGAGAGAACATACAAACTCTTTGCAGATGTTGTCCTGGGTGGGATTAGAACCCAGGACCCCAGCGCTGCAAGGCAGCTGTGCTAACCACTGCGCCACCGTGCTGCCCATAATAGAACCACCAGAGATGGCAGCTTTGGATGCACAATACAGGCTCCGTTCATTATTGTATTGTTCCTATATTTAGTCTTGTTTTTCCTGTTTTATTTTGAATTGTTCTTTAAAGTTTTGCCTACTTAGAAGATTATTTTCTGCTTCTTCATCTGTGTCTTTCTCTGCTTGTAAGGGTGTGTGTGGATTTTCTAATCTAGAAGTTTGCGGCAAAGTAATTATCTGCGCATTTAAAAAAAGGTTGCAAAATTTTAGGAGTTGGAGGTCTACTGACCACTATGATAACTTCAGCGCTAACACTGACGGTCTCTGTAGGACAATGACTTCCTGCAGCCAATCAGAGGCTTCAGTGGTCAGGTGACTGGTGCACGCCATTGCGTTTGTGTGGTGGAGTCAGTGCCGTACTGTTTGAGTAGTGGGCCGATGTCGCCTTTTTTTTTTTTTTCTTCTTTTACCAAATTGACTTCACAACAACAACATAAATGTACATAAAAAGCAATTTTGCAGTTTTCATTTCATTTTTTTGCAGCGTAGAGCCATCACACATTTGTCTCTTCTGTTTAGAACAAGTGGAATTAGAATCCTGTGTATTCACGCTTCACACAGAAGCAGACGGCTCCCACTGATCACTACGGCGTCCGGACGGTTTCCGTTTGTTAGTTTTAGAACAGAAGACAGACACCGGACGGAGGGATAATAATCGGCGGGGCCACTCGGCTCCCGGTTGAAGCAGAAATACGCAGGATCCTAATCCAGTTTGTCCTAAATGGGAACAGAATTGACACGTGAACGGAGCCTAATAAAGTTCAAATTGTCTCTTCAGAGAGGAAGAATAAATAATAATAATAATAATAATAATAATAATAAAGTTCATTCATTGTAAAAGGAAAGTTTGTGTTGGAAAAATTAGCTTTTGTATTTTTCACAGATTTATTTACTTTTTTTACTCTACAAAGCACTAAAAAAAAAAAAGCCTAAAAAAATGCACCAAAACCGCAGTTTTCTGTCCATTGCCTGCATCAAAGAAGCTACGTGTGAATATACCCTATATCTGCCAGCATTAATAATAAGGGGGTCTACCTTAATAAATTCTGCAGGGAGTGATTCCTGCACATTCCCTTCCATGTTCATCTGAATGAAGAATCCTCGAGTGGTGCTGAAGCTGGTCCTGAACGGTAAGTTGTACTGATCAGAGAGCTTCGATATCATTGCTGCACAGAAATAAAACCGCACATTAGTGAGAGATACAAGTCCACTAATACGTATGTGACTATCATATGCAAATGACTGCATGGAAATATGATGACGAGTACAGCCCCAGCAGTATGGATAGGATGCCGACAGCAGGTCTGCAGACGCTGCACAACGATAAAGGCCATAAAATATCAATTATGCAAATAGCAATATGCAAACGTACGGTTGTCTCCATTATGGTTTAATTGGGAACAACCCCAGCCAATTTTTAGGGGTCTCAGAGAATGCAGCGCAGGGCACAGTTATCACTTTCCCATCCTTGCTACTACATGTGACACTCCTCTTTTCTGCCATATAATTGGGGCCCCCCACACTATGACTCCCCGAGCCCAGGTTGTGCCCCCTGGGGTAATGCTCTAAGATAACAACACTAACAGAAAGAAACCAAATCTCCAAAATAAGAAAACAGACAACAGATAACTTTCAGAAAAGTTTTTTTCCTGGCTGCGGTCAGTACCAGCGATGTCGTCTACAATCTCTGCATACGTCCTCCTGGCAATATCCAGGAACTCGTTGATATTTGGCTTCACGGCGTAACACTTCTGCGTTCTCATGTTCAGGCAGCCTCTGGTGTATCTGGTATCATCATTAATTACCATTTTAATTTTTTCAAGTATGATGTTAAATCTAAGAATAAATAAATTCATTTCAGGCATCTGTGACACACTGGGAAGCACATGGCCTTAGGAAAGCCAATCAATGACTCTCAAAAATGCACAAATTAAACCCCATCGGCCCAATTTCTCATTTTTCTAACCTTTTTTTGTGGCGCGACGGCTTTTAAGGCATTTTTACTTTTGTATCAAATTCATCCTTATGGCTTTTGCACCATTTTCATGCAATTTTTTCAGTCCTCGACATCCCAGGGGTGGGCTCTACAACCTGGGGGGCTTTAATATTTGAGATGTGTTTGTCTGAACTGTCATTTGTCACTTTTTGAAATGTCAATTTTTTTTTTATACACAATTGTACTTAACCCCTTTACCCCCAAGGGTGGTTTGCACGTTATGGACCGGGCCAATTTTTACAATTCTGACCACTGTCCCTTTATGAGGTTATAACTCTGGAACGCTTCAACGGATCCCGGTGATTCTGACATTGTTTTCTCGTGACATATTGTACTTCATGATAGTGGTAAAATTTCTTTGATATTACCTGCGTTTATTTGTGAAAAAAATGGAAATTTGGCGAAAATTTTGAAAATTTCGCAATTTTCCAACTTTGAATTTTTATGCAATTAAATCACAGAGATATGTCACACAAAATACTTAATAAGTAACATTTCCCACATGTCTACTTTACATCAGCACAATTTTGGAACCAAAATTTTTTTTTGTTAGGGAGTTATAAGGGTTAAAAGTTGACCAGCAATTTCTCATTTTTACAACACCATTTTATTTTAGGGACCAGATCTCATTTGAAGTCATTTTGAGGGGTCTATATGATAGAAAATACCCAAGTGTGACACCATTCTAAAAACTGCACCCCTCAAGGTTCTCAAAACCACATTCAAGAAGTTTATTAACCCTTCAGATGCTTCACAGGAATTTTTGGAATGTTTAAATAAAAATTAACATTTAACTTTTTTTCACAAAAAATTTACTTCACCTCCAATTTGTTTTATTTTACCAAGGGTTACAGGAGAAAATGGACCCCAAACGTTGTTGTACAATTTGTCCTGAGTACGCCGATACCCCACATGTGGGGGTAAACCACTGTTTGGGCGCATGGCAGAGCTCGGAAGGGAAGGAGCGCCATTTGACTTTTCAATGCAAAATTGACGGGAATTGAGATGGGACGCCATGTTGCGTTTGGAGAGCCACTGATGTGCCTAAACATTGAAAGCCCCCACAAGTGACACCATTTTGGAAAGTAGACCCCCTAAGGAACTTATCTAGAGGTGTGGTGAGCACTTTGACCCACCAAGTGCTTCACAGAAGTTTATAATGCAGAACCGTAAAAATAAAAAATCATTTTTTTTTCACAAAAATTATCTTTTCGCCCCCAATTTTTTATTTTCCCAATGGTAAGAGAAGAAATTGGACCACAAAAGTTGTGGCACAATTTGTCCTGAGTACTCTGATACCCCATATGTGGGGGTAAACCATTGTTTGGGCGCATGGGAGAGCTCGGAAGGGAAGGAGCGCCGTTTGACCTTTCAATGCAAAATTGACAGGAATTGAGATGGGACGCCATGTTGCGTTTGGAGAGCCACTGATGTGCCTAAACATTGAAACCCCCCACAAGTGACACCATTTTGAAAAGTAGACCCCCTAAGGAACTTATCTAGATGTGTGGTGAGCACTTTGACCCAATAAGAGCTTCACAGAAGTTTATAATGCAGAGCCGTAAAAATAAAACAAAAATTTTTTCCCACAAAAATAATTTTTTAGCCCCCAGTTTTGTATTTTCCTGAGGGTAACAGGAGAAATTGGACCCCAAAAGTTGTTGTGCAATTTGTCCTGAGTGCGCTGATACCGTATATGTGGGGGAGAACCAGCGTTTGGGCGCATGGCAGAGCTCGGAAGGGAAGGAGCGCCATTTGGAATACAGACTTAGATGGAATGGTCTGCAGGCGTCACATTGTGTTTGCAGAGCCCCTAATGTACCTAAACAGTAGAAACCCCCCACAAGTGACCCCATATTGGAAACTAGACCCCCCAAGGAACTTATCTAGATGTGTTGTGAGAACTTTGAGCCCCCAAGTATTTCACTACAGTTTATAACGCAGAGCCTTGAAAATAAAAAAACTCTTTTTTTCCCACAAAAATTATTTTTTAGCCCCCAGTTTTGTATTTTCCCAAGGGTAACAGGAGAAATTGGACCCCAAAAGTTGTTGCCCAATTTGTCCTGAGTACGCTGATACCCCATATGTTGGGGTAAACTCCTGTTTGGGCACACGGGAGAGCTCGGAAGGGAAGGAGCACTGTTTTACTTTTTCAATGCAGAATTGGATGGAATTGAGATCGGTCGCCATGTCGCGTTTGGAGAGCCCCTGATGTGTCTAAACAGTGGAAACCCCCCAATTATAACTGAAACCCTAATCCAAACACACCCCTAACCCTAATCCCAATGGTAACCCTAACCACACCTCTAACCCAAACACACCCATAACCCTAATCCCAACCCTATTCCCAACTGTAAATGTAATCTAAACCCTAACCCTAACTTTAGCCCCAACCCTAACTGTAGCCCCAACCCCAACCCAACCCTAACCCTAGCCCTAACCCTAGCCCTAATCCTAGCCCTAATGCTAACCCTAGCCCTAACCCTAGCCCTAACCCTAGCCCTAGCCCTAACCCTAACCCTAGCCCTAACCCTAGCCCTAACCCTAATGGGAAAATGGAAATAAATACATTTTTTTCATTTACTTTTATAGCGGGTTGTTTAGCGGATTTTTATGATTGGCAGCCGTCACACACTGAAAGACGCTTTTTATTGCAAAAAATATTTTTTGCGTTACCACATTTTGAGAGCTATAATTTTTCCATATTTGAGTCCACAGAGTCATGTGAGGTCTTGTTTTTTGCGGGACGAGTTGACGTTTTTATTGGTAACATTTTAGGGCACGTGACATTTTTTGATCGCTTTTTATTCCGATTTTTGTGAGGCAGAATGACCAAAAACCAGCTATTCATGAATTTCTTTTGGGGGAGGCGTTTATACCGTTCCGCGTTTGGTAAAATTGATAAAGCAGTTTTATTCTTCGGGTCAGTACGATTACAGCGACACCTCATTTATATCATTTTTTTTATGTTTTGGCGCTTTTATACGATAAAAACTATTTTATAGAAAAAAATAATTATTTTTGCATCGCTTTATTCTGAGGACTATAACTTTTTTATTTTTTTGCTGATGTTGCTGTATGGCGGCTCAATTTTTGCAGGACAAGATGACGCTTTCAGCGGTACCATGGTTATTTATATCCGTCTTTTTGATCGCGTGTTATTCCACTTTTTGTTTGGCGGTATGATAATAAAGCGTTGTTTTTTGCCTCTTTTTTTTTTTTTCTTACGGTGTTTACTGAAGGGGTTAACTAGTGGGCCAGTTTTATAGGTCGGGTCGTTACGGATGCGGCGATACTAAATATGTGTACTTTTATTGTTTGTTTTTTTTTATTTAGATAAAGAAATGTATTTATGGGAGTAATATTTTTTTTTTTTTTTTTCATTATTTAGGTTTTTTTTTTTTTTTACACACTTGGAAATTTTTTTTCTTTTACTTTGTCCCAGGGGGGGACAATACAGATCGGTGATCTGCCAGTTTGCACAGCACTCTGACAGATCACCGATCTGTCTGAGAGCAGTGCAGCGTTACCAAGTGCCTGCTCTGAGCAGGCACTTGGTAAGCCACCTCCCTCCCTGCAGGACCCGGATCTGCGGCCATATTGGATCCGGGACTTGATGCAGGGAGGGAGGTAGGAGACCCCCAGAGCAACGCGATCACATCGCGTTGCTGCGGGGGTCTCAGGGAAGCCCGCAGGGAGCCCCCTCCCTGCGCGATGCTTCCCTGCACCGCCGGCACATCGCGATCATCTTTGATCACGGTGTGCCGGGGGTTAATGTGCCGGGGGCGGTCCGTGACCGCTCCTGGCACATAGTGCCGGATGTCAGCTGCGATAAGCAGCTGACACCCGGCCGCGATCGGCGGCGCTCCCCCCGTGAGTGCCGCCGATCGCGCTGGACGTAATATTCCGTCCTTGGGAATTAAGGCCCACCCCACATGGACGGAATATTACGTCCAATGGCAGAAAGGGGTATTCTCATCTAAAAGATTCTATAGCAATACATAGAATAATAATAGAAAATACCTCCAATAAGAAATGTAATATAGTTCTTCTGATTAGCTGTTACCCCATGTGCAAGGCATTGGGTGTGCTTGGTTACGACCACTCACATAGTGACAGTTAGTTAGTTGTTAGTGGTCACAACCATGGATACCTAAGCTACTTCAATGCCCTCCATGTGAAGTAAGCCATATAGCTAATCACAAGAACTATCTACATTTCTAATTGGAGATATTTGCTATTACTATTATTAATTCACCTACTATATATTGGGATAGGATCTTGGAGATGGGAATACCCATTTAAGTTAAAACAAGAATGTGAAATGTTGATTTATTGGAAGGACAGTGCAATATTTTACTGTAAGGCTGCTTGCCCACGATAATGAATACTAGTGTTCTGGATGCAGCGTATTTTAGCTGCATCCAAAACGCTGTGTTCTATGATACAAGCACAGTGGATGGGATTAATAGAAATATAGAAATCCCATGACCACCATGCTTCTTTTTTACGTGGCGTAAAATCACCAGTGGTGCGGGTTTTTGAGCCGCAGCTTGTCAAATTCTCTAGCGGAAACGCTCAGCCTTCCGTGCGGAATTTCCCCTTAAACTCGCAATAAATGCGGAAAACACGCATCTAATAAAGAACATGGGTTGTAAATTGCATATGCGCATTGCAAAAAAACCCGCATCTATGTCATGAATAATAAAAAATGTCACGGGATCCCCCCTATTTTAGATAACCAGCCCAGGTAAAGCAGACAGGCTGGTCTCTGGTTATTGGGCCCTTCCTAGCCTAAAAATACAAGCCCGCATTCAATCAAGATGTGGCGCATCACATTAGATGCGCCAATTCTGGGACTATGCCCTGGCTCTTCACTGTACCAGGGCAATCGGGGAAATGGTAGTTGGGGTTGATGTCAGCTGTGTAATGTCAGCTGGCATCAAGCCCAGGAATTAGTAACAGAGAAGTGTCTATCAGACACCCACATTTCTAACCCAGTAAGCTAAAAGAAAAAAAGCACACGCACAAAAAAATGATTTTAAAAATTACCCTCCAACTCTTGCCCTGTTTCACCAATATCTTAAAAAAATGACACAAAGTCCAGAGATTTCAACGTAGTCCACCAAATCTGAATTAGTCCACAAATGGGAACCTGAGAAATATAGAACGAGAGGTGAAGAAATAAAAACAAGAAACACTCCCTCAGTTAGGCCGCTTTCACGCGTCAGTGGCTCCGGTACGTGTGGTGACAGTTTTCACACGTACCGGAGACACTGACACATGTAGACCCATTCAAGTGAATGGGTCTATACAGATGTCAGCATGTTTTGACGGACCGTGTATCCGTGTGCAAAACACACAGACATGTCCATTTTTATCCGGACACACGGCCCGCCAAACGTCCCGCACACATGCACACGGAGAACAGTGTTCACTGCCCTTCGTGCGCACGCACATCCGTGGAGGAACCAGCGCTACTGGAAGCCGCTGTTCCCCTGCATG
The DNA here is from genome assembly GCF_032444005.1 of Ranitomeya imitator. Taxonomy (NCBI): domain Eukaryota; kingdom Metazoa; phylum Chordata; class Amphibia; order Anura; family Dendrobatidae; genus Ranitomeya; species Ranitomeya imitator. The sequence continues at coordinate 194,053,655 of NC_091289.1, read as the reverse complement.
TGGTGCTGAAGCAGGCTGTCATCCATTTTTCTCCCCTGCTTGGCCGGCGATCAGGGGAGAAAGAATGAATGATACGCAGCGGGCACAGGCTCAGCAACTAGCGGTGACGTCACAGAGTCTGTGCTCGCTCGCCGGCATGAACTCGTGTGACTTCAGGACCGTGGGAGAATGCAAGTGATGAGGTGACACGAGTTCATACTGGTGAGCGAGCACAGACTCAGTAACGTCAGCGCTAGTTGCTGAGCCTGTGCCCGCTGTGTATCATTCATTCTTTCTCCCCTGATCGCCAGCCGAGCAGGGGAGAAGAATGGATGACAGTCGGCTTCAGCACCACACGCAGGGGAACAGCGCTTACTGTAGCGCTGTTTCCCGGCGGCCGTCCTTGTGGTCCTGATGCAGCACACGGTTGCCACATGTGTGCCGCACAAAGTACACACACGGACACTGCTATCTCTGGTACCGTTTTTTCCGGTATCGGAAATATCAGGATGTGTGAAACCGGCCTTACCAATTTATTTTTAAAAAATAATCGCCGCCAGTCTGACATAATCCATCGAGATCCCACTACGTCCAGCAATTCTGTACTGCAACCTATGGGGCTTCATTCTTAGAACGACGCTTCATAGGTCACAAGTGATAATGTCAGTAACTCAGTAACATCATCGCTCATGAAACATGACCAGGAGTGACCCATGAAGTGTCGTTCCCAGAACGGGGCCCCATAGGTTGCAATACAAAAATCGGTTGACTCTGTGAGAATGCCATGGATAACATCGAAGCTGTGGGGATTTTTTATTTTGTTTCGTGTTTTTATTTCTTTACTCTCTCTTTTTATGTCTTTCAGGTTCCCATTTGTGGACTACTCTAGATTCGGTGGACTACATCGAAATCCCTGGACTGGATGGCTTTTTTTCTTAATAAATTGGTTAACCAGGGAAGTGTTTTTAAAAATAATTTTTTTTTTTCAACTTAATGGGTTAGTAATGGAGGTGTCTGCATTACTAAGACAAGGGATTGATGCCAGCTAACATTATACGACTGATATCATCCCCCCAAAATATTACTACGCACCAGGGCAATTGGGAAGAGCCAGGAAAAGTGTCAGAATTGGAGCATCTAATGTAATGCGCCAATTCTGGAGCGACTGCGGGCTGGTATTTTTAGGCTGGGAATGGCCCAATTACCAAGCACCTTCCCAGCCTGATAATATCAGCCTGCAGCTGTCTGCTTGATCTTGGCTGGTTATAAAGACATGGGGGATCCCACATTGTTTTTTGAAATAATTCATTTTTTATGAAGTGCAGCGCTCAGCAGTCCTATAGGGGATGAATGGAGCGGTGGTGGGGAATCCGCACTGCAGTTCCATTGTATAGTGGATAAAAGTACCCAGTTCTGTCGATCAGTGCAGATCCAAGCAATCAAATGCCCCCCAATCTATAAATCATCACCGATTCTGTGGCTATGTGATCATTTCATTTCAATAGATATAACCTTTAAGGTTGTGCACAATGTTTGATCATTACACCAAAGTACACAGTACACTTTATTATGGTTATAGCTAATTACTCGACAGTTCCTGACCTGCGATTCCTGCATCTCCACTCACCTGGGATCATCTATTGATGAATAATATGCTTGGAGTAAGGGTGTTTTGCATTTTTGCAGTACGGCCTATGACATATAAAAAAAAACAGAATTACGTTTACACCTTTGCAATGTAATAATTCTGATGAATAAGAGGCAAACCACATTAAAAGACTCATAAGCCTAAAATAAAACGTTCAGCAACAAACTACCAGGCATCTGGTTCTGGTTTAAAATTGTCGATGTCGGGTCTGAAACCTGTCATTAAACACAATAAAAAAAATACCTTTAAAGGCTCCACGAGTTCAAGAGTATGCTTGAGTGAGATTAGATAGGTTATCTTCGTATCTGCGGCTTTCTCCTGTTAAATAAATTATATCTACGTCACCAGAGAATATTGGCGACATTATCATTATCTGTAATGAAGAATTGGAGCTGAGAGAGTAAGAAGATTTCCATCACTATGGAGCCATGTTCCCGCTGTCTTCAGAGACTGCAGCCACATCAAAACCACAGAAATGGATCCAAACAAACCTCACTCACTTGTCCATGTTTCACGTACAGAAAAGACATGCATCTATGAAAGTCTTTTTTGTTGACCGATTGTCCACGGCAAGAAAAAAAAAAGGAGACACTTCCATTTTTCATATGATTTGCAGGTCAAACGCGTCCCGTCAAATACATATGTCAGTGAAAAGAAAAACAAATGATAACACTGAGATCCATGCATCTGTCATCTGATGGCTGTCTTTTTTTAGCATTTCATGGGTATTTGAAATTCGGATGATTTTTTTTTTTTTTTGCATATGAGAACATGAAATGCTGCCTTCATGGTAATGACTGACACATGGACCAAAGATTAATGAAAATCAGACAATAAAAAATGACCAAATATTGATGAAAATTAGAACCTGAACACTGATGAAAAAAGTCTAATTTTCTCTCATACGCAAACAAATAAAAATAGGGGGTGAGGCCTTATTTAATAGGGGCTGTCGGTAGCCAGTGTTATCCATCATGCAATGGTGGGTAATGTCAGTGTAAATGGGAGTTATGAAGTGTTAATCAGATTTTGTGCCCGATCAGACGTCTAAATGAAACACGATGACGAAAAGAAAAATATTTCAATTACAAGAATTTGCTTTGTAATAATTTGATGTGTTAGTTCAAAAAGTCCTGCAAAATATTTTGCTCATCTCTAACGGCAATCCTTTCTGAAGTCGCCACACAAGCATCACAGATATCTCAACCACCAGGTCTAATTACATGAGATACAAAACGTTACCGCACAGGAGTCAACATCTTCACATTGTCCTATAATTGTCAGGTAGTGGTAATACTGACACTGATGAGACTGTGCCCGGGGCAGACGGCATTGTATCATGACGTGGTGTCACACAACAATGGCTCCCAGAGGTGATATTTGTACAACATGTACTAGATGTGGACATTGCTGTGCTCCACAATGACGCTTGTGGCCTCTGGTAAAAATGATGCCATGTACCATAGGGGTGGAGCCGCATATTCATTACTGTAATAAGCGGCACCACGCGACAGCTCATACACGACAAGTGGGAGGGGGCAGATTACTGGCAACTTTATTTTAAAAACAAAAATAAATAAAAAAAAATTATTCATTCCTTCTTTCCAGCGAACGCTGCTGGGAAGAAGGGATGAATACCGGCTTCAGCACCGCACGCAGGTGACAGCGCTTAACTGTAGCGCTGTCTCCTGCACAGTCCGTGTGGTCCTCAATTGGCACACGGGCGGCACACGGCTGCCGCACGTATGCCACACTGATATTCAACGTAAGCACACGGACACGGATAATTCTGGTACCGATTTTTCCGATACCGGAATTATCTGGACGTGTGAGACTGACCTAAGCCAAAACCAGGAGTGGGTGATAAATACAGAAGTGGTGCATATGTTTCTATTATACTTTTCCTCTAATTGTTCCACTCCTGGTTTTGGCTACAAATACTGATGTCAAATACTGACCAAATACTGATCGTGTGACGGCAGCCTAATTCTGGGACTTCACAGCAGCACATGATGGATCAAAAGTCGCGAGGAGCCCTGACCTCTATCCGAAGGTGTCACCCACCATGACGTCCAGCAAGTACAAATCGCGGCCATAAGTCCATACAGTATATACTACATTCTGGAAGCTCACATATAAATATACATATATGCCTCATCCCAGTAGCTCCTTTATATACATACCGTATCCTGCTTTGGAATCTGTATAAGATTGGAGAGAAGTTGTTCTGTGTCCAAAAACCTTGAAAGAACTAGATAAAGTTATATATAATTATATATTTAGAATAATCCATATTAAATTTCCTTAATTGCTAGAATGTGAAATATTAACGTTTTAATGTTATGAAATTTCCTATTGAAGGCAAAAAGATGCTTGACAGCCTCAGTAATAACAGGATTTTTGGGACTGGACTCACAGTGATCTAAGGCTATGTGCAAACGTTGCGGATTTTGCTGTGGATCTGCAGCTGTTTTCCATGCGTTGTACAGTACCATGTAAACGTATGGAAAACAAAATCCGCAGTGCACATGCTGCAAAAAAAAAAACGCGCGGGAAACGCAGCGGTTTATTTTCCACAGCATGTCAATTCTTTGTGCGGATTCCGCAGCGGTTTACACCTGTTCCTCAATAGGAATCCGCAGGTGTAAAACCGCAAGTGGAATCTGCATAAAAACAGTGGTAAATCCACAGGTAATCCACTTGTGCGGTTTACATGCGGAATTTGCAAAAACAGTACGGAAAAATCCGCACATCAATCCGCAACGTGTGCACATAGCCTAAGGGATAAGGATTCTCCTTGTGGAGATTGGCATGCCAGTATGAGGAGACTTTTAAGCCTTGCAATGCTCATCTGAGAAATTAAATATGCAAATTGCCTCTTTAGAGAGGAAGAGGACTAGAACTGGATTTGTTGACCCGATACAGATATACCTACTGTGCTAATGGCCACCATACTTAAGGTACCTTCACACTCAGCGACGCTGCAGCGATACCGACAACGATGTCGATCGCTGCAGCGTCGCTGTTTGGTCGCTGGAGAGCTGTCACACAGACAGCTCTCCAGCGACCAACGATCCCGAGGTCCCCGGGTAACCAGGGTAAACATCGGGTTACTAAGCGCAGGGCCGCGCTTAGTAACCCGATGTTTACCCTGGTTACCAGCGTAAAAGTTAAAAAAAACAAACACTACATACTTACCTACCGCTGTCTGTCCCCGCCGCTCTGCTTCTCTGCACTCCTCCTGCACTGGCTGTGAGCACAGCGGCCGGAATGCAGAGCGGTGACGTCACCGCTCTGCTTTCCGGCTGACCGACGCTCACAGCCAGTGCAGGAGGAGTGCAGAGAAGCAAAGCGCCGGGGACAGACAGCGGTAGATAAGTATGTAGTGTTTGTTTTTTTTACTTTTACGCTGGTAACCAGGGTAAACATCAGGTTACTAAGCGCGGCCCTGCGCTTAGTAACCCGATGTTTACCCTGGTTACCAGTGAAGACATCGCTGGATCGGTGTCACACACGCCGATCCAGCGATGTCTGCAGGGAGTCCAGCAACGAAATAAAGTTCTGGACTTTCCTCAGCGACCAACGATCTCCCAGCACGGGCCTGATCGTTGGTCTCTGTCACACAGAACGATTTCCTTAACGATATCGTTGCTACGTCACAAAAAGCAACGATATCGTTATGTGTGAAGGTACCTTAAGACTGGGTTATGCCTGGTGGGGCATAGTACATTTATCAAGTTTCAGGTATTCCTGTCAGTTATTTGTTTTGTTTGCGCAATATGTACCTAGGGTTTTTTTTTTTATATATAAAATGGTATACTAAAGAAATAGAATAGAAGTTATACTTTAATATTGCACAATTTTGCACCTTTGCTTAAGTCTAATATAACAGCTATACCCATTGTTTATAGTCATTCCAGGTGCTGCACCTGTGACCATGAAAGCCCACACACTGCTGGACCTCTGATGAAGCTCCAGAATGTGTGCAACACGTTGTATGCTGCTGGTTTTTCTTAATTTGAACAAAACAAATTCACTAACATCACCGTTGGGCCATTAGAACCCTTCCAAAATTGTGGAAGATCATTTGTCAGTATTTGGAAGGTCCAGCTTGCTGTGGGTTCTGTCCAATTTTTTCCTAAGGAGGCCTCCTTCCACTAAGCTCTGAGCCATTTCTGTGACATCAGGTTTAATACTTCTCTTTCATTATTTCTTATTTTATGTGAGTGTATTTATCGTATTGTTTTGTTCCCATTTTGTAACATCTTAGTATATTATTTATAAACACTGCCTACCTTTCTGTATTAAATACAAGTTTTTACCTTTGTGTAACTTCAAATCATTTTGTAGAAGCAGCCGTGTACCTGACTGGAGACTGAAGAAAAGCTCCTCGTCTTCGAGAAATTCTTGGACGCAATCCAGTCTGGTGTTGATGGTTTCCAGATCAATCAGAGGTTCCAAGATATTTGATCTGAGTCTGCGGCTTCCACCGGGAGTTTTAGTGCTATTCAGGACTCCATACAGGGTGTGATTATTTCTGGAAAATGAATGAATGGAAAAGTACACAGACTTGGGCAATGGTCACATAACTGCTGTGCTTTCTGTCCAATCAGGCTCTCTCTCTCTATATATATATATATATATATATTTGGAATACTTTTACAATATTTGGATTATTACTACAGTCAGACATCTCCTTGCCACCAATGCCTTGTAGTTAAGGACTGGCCACACTGCGTTTTCTATTCCTGTGGGATATATACAGTATATTGGGAGGATTTCCCAATGTATATCTCCGCTGGATGCATAATGATGTGTGCACCCCATGGGCACATAGTGGATACTTTTCTGGCCTCCACTGAATGAATCAGACCCACATGTCCACTGCTTCCCTGGTGCCCGCAGTGAAAGGACACTTCCAGCACAGTGTGAATGAACCCTAGCTGCAATATATTTTAACAAATTGTATTTTAAGGAATATTTTTCCCCTCACTTTACAATACTGTAGCATCTTTTCTTAGAACTTCGCACTGTGCTGTTCCTCTGTTATTCCTCCTGGAATTATTATTATTATTGTTTCCCTTTTCTGTCAGCCCTGACAGAGATAAGTCTGTGTACATATGGACACACCACACTTACACGGGGCTGCATTGTTGTTTTCATGGCAATTTTGCCCAGCTCTGACAAAGTGGGACGAGGGACGGCGTCCCGCTCTCAAACAGAAACCAGGGTGCACTACAATATCATAAAATTCTACACAGGTGCTATATCCAGTAGTTAGAAAATGATGCAAGGACAAGAAGGAAAAAGTACTACTGTATGATATGCACACTAGAGATCAATTAGCAATATCAAAAATACTTTATTAGCACAAAATAACAGACATTTAAAACACAAGTAAAAGCATGTGGGTCCAACCACTCAAAAACCCATAGATTGCATACAAATAAATGCATACACCCAGACAATAGTTATAAACATTATATAGTTAACCAACACTCCCGCTGTCTAGCTGACTTCTAACGGGTGAGCAGTATGGTAAAAAAGCTTCTAAAGATGGCACCTACGACCCAAAAGTAACGTTAAGGGCAGTCCCACACGTCCAGATAATTCCGGTACCGGAAAAATCGGTACCGGAATTATCTGTGTCCGTGTGCCAGTGCGTTTCTCTGGCACATCAGTGTGGCACATGTGCGGCACACGTGTGCCCACTGGGTACCACACGCACCGTGCAGGAGACAGCGCGAGAGATAAGCGCTGTTCCCTGCATCTGGTGCTGAAGCCGCGATTCATATCTTCTCTGCAGCAGCGTTTGCTGTAAAGAAGATATGAATAATCCTTTTTTTTTTTTGTTTCTTGTGTTTAAAATAAAGGTCAATGTCCCCACCCCCTGGTAATAAAATACTCACCCGGCTCCCTCGCTGGCTGGCGCTGCTTCCTGTCCTGGCCGCACCTTCTACTGTATGAGCGGTCACATGGGGCCGCCGATCACAGTCATGAATATGCGGCTCCACCTCCCATAGGGGTGGAGCCGCATATTCATCACTGTAAATGACTTTAATGGGTCCGTGTAGTGTAATCCGTGCGCTCCCACGAACACTGACATGTCTCCGTGTTTGGCACACGGAGACACGGTCCGCAAAAAAATCAATGACATCTGCACAGATGCATTGATTGGAATGTGTCTACGTGTGTCAGTGGCTCAGGTACGTGAGGAAACGGTCACCTCACGTACCGGAGCCACTGACGTGTGAAACCGGCCTAAGGCTGCTTTTACACTTGCCGTTGTTTTGAGGCCTTTATTTGTGGCCCCAATAAATTTCTATGGGGCCGCAAAAACAGGCCGCAATAATTTCATAGTGCACCGTATGGCCATGAGGGCCGTATTTACAGCCGTGAAAAAAGATAGAGCCTGCTCGATCTTTTTCATGGCTTACGGACACGGCCCCCGTTGAAAATCAATGGGGCCACAAAAACAACGGAAGTTTGTTTTTGCGGTGCACCGTGACTTCCAGTTTTGTGGAATGCCGTTTTTTTCCAATACTATTTAAACAGTATTGGAAACCTGAAAAACGGCGATCCGCAAGTTTTTTTGCTGTCCGTTATTGCAACAGACAGAAGTGTAAAAGTAGCCTCAAACCCTTGTTAATTAAGAAAAATCAGCATGTGCATGAATGGTAGACAGATGCAAGGTCATTACCTGAGTGCAAAAATAGCACCAAGAGTATGATGCACGTGCCAAGGAAGTATGCAGAAAAGGGTCACCTGGAAGAAAAGGCACAGGCAGAAAAGCTGCTTCCACCAGTGTGGTGGACAGCTGGGGTTAGAAAAACCACCTCGTTGGGTGTGGTGGAGGGCCCCCAAGTAGTATGTACATTACCAGTGGGGAACCGGAGGGAAGCTAATCATGGGAGGAGAGGGTATGAGTGGGGACCTGACGCTGGCCCCACACATATTGCCGTGTCAGGAGAAGTACACGTGCCCATTCATAAAGACTGGAGTGAAAAACACCGGTCTTGATAAATAGGGGCTTAATTGTTTTAACCAGCTATGGCCACACCTGACATCTCTGCTATTCACCAGGAGCTCGAGGTTCTGAGCGGAAGCAGAGTCGATCATTGCAGTCTGTTCACTTCCTTGAAAGCAAAACTTCAGGGATTTTGGAGCATAAACTGCGTTTTGGATGAATTCCACATATTTCAGCAAAGCAGCAACTGCAGCCAGACAGTAGTACCTAGAAGATAAAAGTAGTCAGAGGAAACCTTACAAGGCAGCAACAATGGAGCTGGTCTCTGAGTCTTGCTGCACGCGGTTGGAGCAGCATAAATCAGCTGACAAGTTCCCTTTAGGGACTCTCACACTTCATGTGAAGCACAACATCATACATACTTAGACTTGATTTCCATTAGGACCGTGCTAAATTCTGGGGCACATAATTGTTCTATATATTCCAGGCCTTTGGTTTCATTGAAATATTTCCGCTGTACAGTGGTAACAGAGGCATCCTGCAAGTCACACGATATGACAAAGTAAGGAAATGTGGCATGTCGTCAGCAAATCGGCTGCAGATACTGCCATAAGTCGGACTCAGATTCTGTGAGCCAGGCCAAGCATTGTGTCTCCCTTTATGACATTTTGCACTTTATCGTGGACAACTAACCAAAATATGACATTAGCGGCTGAAATATATTACGATCTTTCTTAGCAGGGGTCGCACATTGCACATAGTGCGTGTTCAGCACGCCTCCGAGGTGTCTGCAGAGATGCTGCTTCAAAGGTCGCTGCGGCTTTCTGCTGCATTATTAGTAAAGAATTGTAAAAGAATTGGTTTATTAAATGTTAATGGCCCCATATTGTTACTGTAATACTGTGCGACCATCAGCAATAGAAAAGCCATTAACAAATGATTTCTAATGATGCAACAGAAAGCCACAGAAACATTTAGGAGGTGGTCAGGAAGGCTCTGTTCTGGCCCCAGTGTTCAAGATTGTTATAAATGATCTAGATAAGGGAACTTAAGGTAAACTAATCAAATTTGTAGACGATGCAAAGCTAGGAGGGATAACTAAGGGTACCGTCACACTATACAATTTACCTACGATCACGACCAGCGATATGACCTGGCCGTGATCGTAGGTAAATCGTAGTGTGGTCGCTGGGGAGCTGTCACACAGACAGCTCTCCAGCGACCAAGATGCCGAGGTCCCTGGGTAAACATCGGGTAACTAAGCGCAGGACCGCGCTTAGTTACCCGATGTTTACCCTGGTTACAAGCGTTAAACTAAAAAAAAAACAAACAGCACATACTTACATTCTGGTGTCCGTCAGGTCCCTTGCAGTCTCTGCTTCCCGCACTGGCCGTAAAGTGAAAGTGAAAGCACAGCCGCTGTGCTCTGCTTTCACTTTACGGCCGGCAGTCACAGTGCTGGAAGCAGACTGCAAGGGACCTGACTGACACCAGAATGTAAGTATGTGCTGTTTGTTTTTTTTTAGTTTAACGCTTGTAACCAGGGTAAACATCGGGTAACTAAGCGCGGTCCTGCGCTTAGTTACCCGATGTTTACCCTGGTTACAAGCGAACGCATCGCTGGATCGCATCGCTAGATCGGTGTCACACACACCGATCTAGCGATGACAGCGGGAGATCCAGCGATGAAAGAAAGTTCTAAACGATCTGCTACGACGTACGATTCTCAGCAGGATCCCTGATCGCTGCTGCGTGTCAGACACAGCGATATCGTAACGATATCGCTGGAACGTCACGAATCGTACCGTCGTAGCGATCGAAATGTTATAGTGTGACGGTACCCTAACAATAGAGTAGACAGAGAAAGTATTCAGAAGGATCTAGATAAGCTTGAATAATGAGCAGCGACCAATAGAATGGTATATAACAGAGAGAAATGCAAGATTCTACATCTGGGCAAGAAAAACGAAAATTACATCTATAGAATGGGAGGAACAGAACTAAACAACAGCACGTGTGAAAAAGACTTGGGTATACTAATAGATCACAAACTGCACATGAGTCAACAGTGTGATGCAGAAGAAAAAAAGGCAAACACAGTTCTAGGATGTAGTAAAAGAAGCATAGAGTCTAGATCACGTGAAGTAACTATCCCCCTCTACTCCTCCTTGGTCAGGCCTCATCTGGAATACTGTGCCCAGTTCTGGGCACATTTTAAAAAAAGACATTGAAAAACTGGATCAAGTTCAGAGAAGAGTGACCAGGATGGTGAGCGAACTGTAAAGTATGTCCTACGAGGAACGGTTAAAGGATCTGGGAATGTTTAGCAGCAAAAAAGAAGGCTGAGAGGAGACGTAATAGCTGTCTACAAATATCTGAAGGGCTGTCACAGTGTAACATAGTAACATAGTAACATAGTTAGTAAGGCCGAAAAAAGACATTTGTCCATCCAGTTCAGCCTATATTCCATCATAATAAATCCCCAGATCTACGTCCTTCTACAGAACCTAATAATTGTATGATACAATATTGTTCTGCTCCAGGAAGACATCCAGGCCTCTCTTGAACCCCTCGACTGAGTTCGCCATCACCACCTCCTCAGGCAAGCAATTCCAGATTCTCACTGCCCTAACAGTAAAGAATCCTCTTCTATGTTGGTGGAAAAACCTTCTCTCCTCCAGACGCAAAGAATGCCCCCTTGTGCCCGTCACCTTCCTTGGTATAAACAGATCCTCAGCGAGATATTTGTATTGTCCCCTTATATACTTATACATGGTTATTAGATCGCCCCTCAGTCGTCTTTTTTCTAGACTAAATAATCCTAATTTCGCTAATCTATCTGGGTATTGTAGTTCTCCCATCCCCTTTATTAATTTTGTTGCCCTCCTTTGTACTCTCTCTAGTTCCATTATATCCTTTCTGAGCACCGGTGCCCAAAACTGGACACAGTACACCATGTGCGGTCTAACTAGGGATTTGTACAGAGGCAGTATAATGCTCTCATCATGTGTATCCAGACCTCTTTTAATGCACCCCATGATCCTGTTTGCCTTGGCAGCTGCTGCCTGGCACTGGCTGCTCCAGGTAAGTTTATCATTAACTAGGATCCCCAAGTCCTTCTCCCTGTCAGATTTACCCAGTGGTTTCCCATTCAGTGTGTAATGGTGACATTGATTCCTTCTTCCCATGTGTATAACCTTACATTTATCATTGTTAAACCTCATCTGCCACCTTTCAGCCCAAGTTTCCAACTTATCCAGATCCATCTGTAGCAGAATACTATCTTCTCTTGTATTAACTGCTTTACATAGTTTTGTATCATCTGCAAATATCGATATTTTACTGTGTAAACCTTCTACCAGATCATTAATGATCACAGTGTAGAAGGATCATCATTATTCTCATTTCCACATGGAAACATGAGAAACAATAGAATGGAACTGAAAGGGATACAGATTAGATATTAGAAAAAACTTTTTGACAGTGAGGGTGATCAATGAGTGGAACAGGCGGCCATGAGAGGAGGGGAGTTCTCCTTCAATGGAAGTCTTCAAACAGAGGCTGGACAGACATCTGCCTGCATTGAGCAGGGGGTTAGACACGATGACTCTGTGGTCCATTCCAACTCTAACAGTCTAGGATTCCATGTTCTCAGCACGCTCACCTCGGCTGGGTGTTACACACGCAGATGCCAAATGTGGATCATGAAGATCATTTAAAAAAAAATAAAAACAGAAAACGCTACCAGATCACATAAACTTTATAAACTTTTCATCTAAGTTGTGATCTCTACGTGTATTTTTCTGTTAGCTCACATTCGTTGAGGATTTGGTTGCGGATTTCACCCAGGGTATCTTCACAATCACATGTTGCATATTTGGAGTGGATCTACTGACAGAAGGTTCTGGCACAAAGATCTACAACTGTCTTATTCATGGGAGACGTTCCCATTAAGATGAATGGGATTTTCAGTCACGTAAATTTAACAACAAAATCAGCTGAGTGGGAATTCACCCATACAAGGCACAAGAATGAGTGTGCTGCAGATTTGATATCCACGCTATGCTCTCGTGTTTTTGCGGACTTTTCCCATACAACATGACAAATCACATTTTCAACAATCTATAATTTTCTTGCATTGTACAGTAAACTGCTGCAAGTATGTAGTGTGAAATAAGCACCAAATATTCACAGAAATCCTAAATGGTGAAAATTGGATTTTATTCCAAAAAGAATCTAAACCAGTTCCCTTAAACACAAATATATGGAGCACCTTAAAGTTTTCATTGATAAGACGAAACAGTTCTGCGCTTTTTCCATTTTCACACGCAGTATTCGGCATCAGGATTTCAAGGGGAGTCAGAATCTGGAGTTTTGTTATTATCTGGAAAATGTGATATCATTAAAACTTAGTTAGAAAAACAGAGAGAAGATCATCACTGTGTCATGACCAGAAGAGGCCAAATTAAAAAATAAATGTAAAAGAGGTTAAGGCTGGCTCAGGCACTCGTGTGCTGTCTGAGTATTCAGGAAAATATAGCACATAGCTACCACATGATTTTGCAGGTCTTATCCTCATTTACTTCAAGACTTTGCTCCAGCCAGCTAGATTATTTTCCCAGCAACTCCTGCCTGCTTTCCATTATCTAACTACTACTCCTCAGCTCTGCTATCAACCATATACCTGCTGCAAGTTCCAGACTGCCTACAATTCTCTGCTGTTTCAGTGTGTGACAGTCCTCTAGCTGCATCCAGTGCTTCCAGCTTTGCCTGCTAACTTGCTCTCCTGGTCCTCATCGATGCAGGTGCTGTCCTTTTTCGCTGCATCACTGTCTCCATCTGTGCTGCTCACCTTGACCTATGGCTTTGAGTACTCACCTTCATTTGCAGGACAACCAATTTATTATTATATTTTGGCCCGAATTCTTGGAAGTTCTCGGCCTTACAGGTGATTACAGACACTTATCTAAGACCTTCTATAATATTCAATAACAGTTAATAAGTCCTGTATTAATGGTAGGCCATCAAAATGTCAGAAAATGGAGAAAATCAGAATATATATTATAAAACAATGTAATACTGGTTTTATTTACGCTTATAGTAATACTTTCACCTTCACATAAATGCTGCTGTCTGAAAACTGAGATAAAACCACATCCGGGTTCTTTAAATCCAAACTAGCCATGCCAATTTCTCCTCTTGCAAGTCCTCGTCCTTCCACCACCGCCACAAACGCAGAAGCTGTAGACCGAGCCGATGCTGAAGACGAAGTGGTCACTGGAAAACAAGAGGATGATCTGTTATACTAAGGAATGCAACGACTGATGTGTGCGGTGAATAATGGGGGTGGTAGTCATCTCATCCATGTGACAATCATAAGCAAAACATTGCTGGTAAGGGAGAATATTGACCTCAGACCGTAGTGTGGTCTCACCTCACAAATGCACTTGTGGATAAAGGGGCAAAAATTTCCACAGATGTCTCGAAAATCTTGTAGAAATCCTTCCCAGAAGAGCGAGAGCCGTTATATCTTCAGAGGAGCGACTCCATATTATATTACTGTCTCTGGATGTCAGAGGAAGCCACTGGAGGGGTGTGTGTGTGTGTGTGTGTGTGTGTGTGTGTGTGTATATGTGTGGGGGGAACATACTTTTCTCCATATTTAATGCCTTTGGATGTAGGATGGGAGGTGAGGAAAGCTCCTGGATGTGGATGTGGGGGGGCACATACTTTTTCCCATGCAGTGTATGAATGATGGAAGTCATCGGACAGCACTACCTGTATATCCGGTCACTGGCGTCTGGAGCTTGGACTTTGTAAAGAAGCCGCCGGCCATTTTTCTAGCACAGGGACTGTTTGGAGCTTTTCTGGAAGAGCCGCTGGTACCAGAGGTAGCATGGACAGCGCTTGTATAATCCGCAAAGGAACTCCTGTCCGCAAAATAAGCTTCTGTGGAAAAAAATTATAGAAAAAAAATATTTTAGAAAATGAGGACAGAACTTATTACATAGAATGTTCCCTCTTGGAGGAGTCCGGTGACCGAGCGACATTCAGAAGGATTTTCTGAGCTGCAGTTCAGCCCTTTACATATTGATCATTATCTTTGTGGATGTGATGGGCCAGGAGGCCGGGTGCAAGGCTGACATATTTCTGTATAATAGGATTGATGCATGAAAGAAACTGCACTATAAATTAAGCAAAAAAAATACATAAGAAACAAAAGCATACGTAAAGGAAGCGAAGGCTAGGTACACGTTTTGCACATTTGTTGAGGATTTTATGAAGATTTCTTAACTGAAATCTGCAGCGTTTCTGAACCTAAATTCCACAATGTACCAGAATCCATGAACACCACCCCCACAAAAAAGAAATCTTTAAATTCTGCTTGCAAAAAAATCCCAACTGATTTGAATGAGAAAGCAGATCAATAGTGCAATTTGCATTTTTTATCTGCGCGTTATCATACATGTTGTGTCAATTCTTTAGGGCATTTTATGGTTGTAAATTGCAGAAAAAACAAGCACTTTTCATAAATGTTTTTATCGTGGCTTTGATGCAGTCTTTGTGGAGGAATGCACCAAAAAACACCCCCTGATAGGGCATGTTCACACAGAGGTTCACTACACGGCTTATTGAAGGGATCCTGCAACAAAATCTGTAAATACAAAATACCTCTTCAAATCTGCTGGCAACAAGCTTCCCGTTCACTTCAACTGTGTCTATATTGCACAAGTGTTTTTTTTTTCTGCGTGTTTTTAGAGTGATTTTCTTAATGTAAATTTTGAAGCAGATTTGCTCTAAAATCCACATTAAAGAATTCAGAGAGGGTGTGACGAGGCATTTAATGTGGATTTTGAAAGTTAAAAATCTATATAAAAAAAGTAGCCTAAAAATTTGAAACAAATCAAAAGGCTATTGTAAAAATTAAAAAAAAATCCTGGCTTTATCACAGTTTTTGACACTTTTTTTTGTAAAGTTCTTGGCAGCCGTACCAGGCTAAAAAAACAGAGCCTATTGCTACACTTCATATTAGGGCAGTCCCACACGTCCAGATAATTCCGGTACCGGAAAAATCGGTACCGGAATTATCCGTGTCCGTGCGTTTCTGTGGCACATCAGTGTGGCACATCAGTGTGGCACACGTGTGCCGCCCATGTGCCGACTGGGTACCACACGCACCGTGCAGGAGACAGCGCTAGAGATAAGCTCTGTCCCCTGCATCTGGTGCGTAAGCCGCGATTCATATCTTCTCTGCAGCAGCGTTTGCTGTAGAGAAGATATGAAAAATCCTTTTTTTTTTTTGTTTCTCGTGTTTAAAATAAAGATCCCTGTCCCCACCGCCCTCCCACCCCCTGTGCGCCCGCCCGCTGTTATTAAAATACTCACCCGGCTCCCTCCCCTCGCAGTGTCCTGTCCTGGCCGCAGCTTCTCCTGTATGCGGTCACGTGGGGCCGCCCATTACAGAAATGAATATGCGGCTCCACCCCTATGGGAGGTGGAGCCGCATATTCATGACTGTAATGAGCGGCCCCACGTGACCACATACAGGAGAAGCTGCGGCCAGGACAGGACACTGCGAGGGAGCCGGGTGAGTATTTTAATAATAGCGGGCGGGCGCACAGGGGGTAGGGACAGGGATCTTTATTTTAAACACGAGAAACAAAAAAAAAAAAGGATTTTTCATATCTTCTCTACAGCAAACGCTGCTGCAGAGAAGATATGAATCGCGGCTTCAGCACCATGTGGGGGGGACAGCGCTTACTGTAGCGCTGTCTCCTGCACGGCACACGGACTGCACACGGACAACGTCCTTGTGCGGTACGTGTTTTACACGGACCCATTGACTTTAATGGGTCCGTGTCATCCGTGCACTCCCACGAACACTGACATGTCTCCGTGTTTTGCACACGGACACACGGTCCGTGAAAACACGCTGACATGTGCAGAGACACATTGATTTCAATGTGTCTACGTGTGTCACTGTCTCCGGTACGTGAGGAAACTGTCACCTCACGTACCGGAGCCACTGACGTGTGAAACCGGCCTTAAGGTTCGCTCACATCTGCATATAAAATCAACGAGTTCAATGTGGGGAAAAAAAATCGAATTGCACTCGTGACAATGTTAATCAATGAGGCAGTGATCATCTGAGACTCTTTTCTCACCTTGAGTTGGGATGTGGAAAAAATATCAGCATGCTGCAAGTGTCCGCGTAAAACGGCCGAGACTCAGCAATGCAGGTCAATAGGTGCGAGGAAAAAAATTGCACCTATCTCATAGGAAACCCAAAATTTCATCAGTAAATTCGCAGCATGAAAAGTCAAAATAGAATAGATAAAAAAGACATAAAAAGATATCATTGAGTTATATAATATGTGCAGTGCATGTGTAGCATACTGGACATGTATTTAGATAATAAATAAAGAAAAAAAATGATGTGGGGTACCCCCTATTTTTAAGAACCAGCAAATGCTAAGCAGACAGCTACGGGCTGATATTAATAGGTTGGGAAGGAGACATAGATATTGCCCCCTCCCAGACTAATAACACAGCCCTCAGCCGCCCCAGAAATGGCACATCAATTAGATGCGCCAATTCTGGCGCTTTGCCTCAGTGCTTCCTACTTGACCTGGTGCGTTGGCAAGTGGGGTAATGGTTTTGGGGTGTTTTCCGTCAGCTGACATCAAGCCCAGTGGTAAGTAATGGAGAGGCATCTATAAGACACCCCCATTACTGACCCTGTACGGTTAAGTAAAAAAAACATGCAAACTGAGCAAAGTCCTTTATTTGAACAAAACACGCACCAGGGTAAGTGGGAAGAGCGGAGACTAAGCGCCAGAATTGGCGTATCTAATAGATGTGCCATTTTTGGGGCTGCTGATGTTAGTCTAGAGAGGAGCCTTTATCCATGGACCCTTCCCAGACTATTAATATCAGCCTGCAGCTGTCTGCTTAGCCTTTGCTGGATATTAAAAATAGGGGGGACACCACAACAAATTTTAGGGAGTCCCCCCTTGTTAGTAACCAGTAAAGGCTGAGTAGACAGCTATGAGCTGATATTTATAGCCTGGGAAGCTCCTTGTTTATTACCCCATCCCAGACTATAAGCAACAGCCCCCAGCTGTCGGCTTTCCTTCAGCTGGTTAAGAAAAATAAGGGGGTCCCCACACCATTTTTTATTTATTAGCTAAATACATGTACACACGCACTGCACTGATTATATATCTCAATGACATCTATCTATCGATCTATATCTGTATATAAGATTGTTTTATTAGATCGAAAACTAGCTTGAACTTACATAGAGAATTACTGTATGTAAAAGTGAAAAAAATGCAAAATTCTCTGGTACAGGAATCTGTCAGTAGATGTCACACCCAAACTATTAATCTGCACATGATGCTGTTCCACAGACAAGTCCAGAGATACCTTTACTTGGCTGGTCTGTGCCTCCATTACTGAGAAATCAGCGTCTGGAAATGCAAATGAGGCTGAAGAGCTATGGTAGATCTGAAGCCTCCGTCACTCCGGCTCTATCCCCCCAGTGCGGCCTCCTGCTTTACTGATGGCTCCTTTGCTTGAAGTCACACAGCACTGACGCTGTCAGTCAAGCAGGAGAAGGAAGAACAGGGCGGGAGTGGATCTGGAGTGACAGAGGCTTCAGATCCACCATAGCTCTTCACCCTCATTTGCAGATCAATATAAACGCTGATTTTTCAGTAAAAGAAGAGTGAACCGGCCATGTAAAGGAATTGCTCGATTTGCAACCAGATCACTGCATTTAATCAGAGCCCATAGCAACCAGATCACTGCATTTACTCAAAGCCCATAGCAACAAGATCACTGCATTTACTCAGAGCCCATAGTAACCAGATCACTGCATTCACTCCGAGCCCATAGCAACCAGATCACTGCATTCACTCTGAGCACATAGCAACCATATCACTGCATTTACTCAGAGCCCATAGCAACCAGATCACTGCATTTACTCAGAGCCCATAGCAACCAGATCACTGCATTTACTGAGCCCATAGCAACCAGATCACTGCATTTACTCAGAGCCCATAGCAACCAGATCACTGCATTTGCTGAGCCCATAGCAACCAGATCACTGCATTTACTCTAAGCCCCTAAGCAACCAGATCATTGCATTCACTCTGAGCCCATAGCAATCAGATCACTGCATTTACTCAGAGCCCATAGCAACCAGATCATTGCACTTACTCCAAGCCCATAGCATTCAGATCACTGCATTTACTCTGAGCCCATAGCAACCAGATCACTGCATTCACTCTGAGCACATAGCAACCATATCACTGCATTTACTCAGAGCCCATAGCAACCAGATCACTGCATTTACTGAGCCCATAGCAACCAGATCACTGCATTTACTCTCCGCCTATAGCAACCAGATCACTGCATTCACTATGAGCCCATAGCAATCTAGATCACTGCATTTACTGAGCCCATAGCAACCAGATCACTGCATTCACTCTGAGCCCATAGCAACCAGATCACTGCATTCACTCAGAGCCCATAGCAACCAGATCACTGCATTTACTGAGCCCATAGCAACCAGATCACTGCATTTACTCTCCGCCTATAGCAACCAGATCACTGCATTCACTATGAGCCCATAGCAATCTAGATCACTGCATTTACTGAGCCCATAGCAACCAGATCACTGCATTTACTCTAAGCCCCTAAGCAACCAGATCACTGCATTCACTCTGAGCCCATAGCAACCAGATCACTGCATTCACTCTGAGCCCATAGCAATCAGATCACTGCATTTACTCAGAGCCCATAGTAACCAGATCACTGCATTCACTCTGAGCCCATAGCAACCAGATCACTGCATTCACTCAGAGCCCATAGCAACCAGATCACTGCATTTACTGAGCCCATAGCAACCAGATCACTGCATTTACTCTCCGCCTATAGCAACCAGATCACTGCATTCACTATGAGCCCATAGCAATCTAGATCACTGCATTTACTGAGCCCATAGCAACCAGATCACTGCATTTACTCTAAGCCCCTAAGCAACCAGATCACTGCATTCACTCTGAGCCCATAGCAACCAGATCACTGCATTCACTCTGAGCCCATAGCAATCAGATCACTGCATTTACTCAGAGCCCATAGCAACCAGATCATTGCACTTACTCCAAGCCCATAGCATTCAGATCACTGCATTTACTCTGAGCCCATAGCAACCAGATCACTGCATTCACTCTGAGCACATAGCAACCATATCACTGCATTTACTCAGAGCCCATAGCAACCAGATCACTGCATTTACTGAGCCCATAGCAACCAGATCACTGCATTTACTCTCCGCCTATAGCAACCAGATCACTGCATTCACTATGAGCCCATAGCAATCTAGATCACTGCATTTACTGAGCCCATAGCAACCAGATCACTGCATTCACTCTGAGCCCATAGCAACCAGATCACTGCATTTACTGAGCCCATAGCAACCAGATCACTGCATTTACTGAGCCTGGATGTCTTCCTGGAGCAGAACAATATTGTATCATACAATTATTAGGTTCTGTAGAAGGACGTAGATCTGGGGATTTATTATGATGGAATATAGGCTGAACTGGATGGACAAATGTCTTTTTTCGGCCTTACTAACTATGTTACTATGTTACTATGTTATAGCAACCAGATCACTGCATTTACTGAGCCTATAGCAACCAGATCACTGCATTCACTCCGAGCTCATAGCAACCAGATCATTCCATTTACTCTAACCCCATAGCAACCAGATCACTGCATTCACTCCAAGCCCATAGCAACCAGATCATTCCATTTACTGAGCCCATAGCAACCAGATCACTGCATTTACTCCGAGCCCATAGCAACCGGATCACTGCATTTACTCCGAGCCCATAGCAACCAGATCACTGCATTCACTCTGAGCACATAGCAACCGGATCACTGCATTTTCTCTGAGCTCATAGCAACCAGAGCGATGCTTTACGTCAGAGCTCGTTTGGACCAATCAGATTGCTGTTTTTATATTGCACCTAGATCAACCAACCAGATTGCTGCTTTCATGCTCCTTCCGGGTCTTTGACATATGAGAGCATTGATCTGATTGGTTGTCACTTTGCTCTAGTTCTGAGGGGCCGCACCCTGTCCGCGCTCTCCTCACCATTGTTCTGTCCTGTGTTGCTGCCCCCTGGTGTCACCCGGGGGATGGACGCAGGAGACGCCTGGCTGCTGGTAAGGGAGCTGCCCGCCGGGGTCTGTGGTGCAGGATGAGGCCGCAGCGCTCCTGACTGAGGAGGGGACTCCCGGCCCGAGTAACACGAGGACTCGGACTGCTCCGGTGTCTGGTTCCGGGCAGCCGGGAAGCCCAGTAAGTGACGCGAGAACTCCGGGAATCCGGACATGGGATCTCCTAGAGACGAGAGCGCTGAGGTGAGGAGGAGGAGGAGCCGACGACGACTACTGGTGACGTCATCACAGAAAGGCGGGAAAGTCACGTGTCAGTGCCCGCGCGGACACACTGATCACCTCAGTCATCCTCAGCCATAACATCGTCTTCATTATCGATTTCTCCCTGTGATTCCTGATAATAAACCTTCTCTTCTGTAGAAACAACTTCCAGCAGACATTTCTGTCACAATGTACAAAAGCAGAAAAAAATTAAGCTTCTGAAGTAAATTCACTTTTATAAATGCAAAAAACATGACATGTAGCGTCCCCACTCACCAGGGTCACCTCAAACAGCCACTTTACCGAGGACATTTTTCACTTTTGTGCTTTTTTTTTCCTTCCAGGAGGCAGAATTGTTTTATTCTACCATTTCTGTCCCCATTTTTTTGCCCTTGTTGTCGATGGCCACATTCACTTTACCAAATAATGAAAAAAAATGAAAATGTGAAGAAAAAAATCAGCGTTCTTTCACCTACAGATTTTTCAGCCAGTTTTGACACAGATCTGTGTCTTTTTCCAAGGGTGAAATTCATATGAAGAATTGAGTTGTGTAACGTCCGGCTGCACACGTCAATTTCATGCGGATTTTCAGCTGCAGCATTTCCACGCGAGTCATATGCAGATTTTATGAATTCCACACACAAATCTGCGCCCAAAAATCTGCACCAAACACACACACAGTGTGTATTTACCCTAAGAAAGCTGAGGAAAATCTGCATCAAATCCATGAAAAAAACGTCAAGTTATTTTAATACCAATGAGGGAAAACTACACTAAAAACAATAAAGAAATCAGCGTGCTGTCTTTAAAAAAAAAAAGTAAAACGTATGAAAAAGAAAAAAAAACACTAAGAAAAAGCACCTGTGTGCATGAGATTATAGAAGTCACTCATTTTGCGGTTACCGCTCCATTTTTATTGGAAGTGCATTTGAACAGCAAGGTTGATTGCTGTTGAGGGGAACTAGGAAAAAAAAAAAAAATCTCTATAAATCTTCAGCAGAGCGAGTGTGAGCGAGCTGAGTGTGGCCTGAGTGTAAGTGTGGACGGCGGTAAGTGTGACTTGTGATTCAGTGACTTTGGAGTCAGGGAGTTTTCAGGGGAGGAATTACTGAATTGCTGTCTGATTTTTATTAATACTTTGTATTTTTTTTTTTTAATTGAACTGTTCTGTCTGGTGCAATCCCCATTAGGAAATGTGCTCCACTCTTGTTAATGCCATCCAGTGCACATCTTGCCACATGTATGCAGTCCTTGAGCAGCCGATCGAGGGTGCATACTGCTGTGCGAGATGTGAGCACGTTGTGCATTTGGAAACCCAGATTCTGACTCTAAATGTGCAGCTGGCAACACTGAGATCCATAGACAACATGGAGAGGAGTCTTCTGCTCACGGAGCAGACGCTCAATGGGACAGATGAGGGGGGGGATGGTATGATGGAGCTGCAGGACAGTGAAGTAGCAAGCTGGGTGACAGTTAGGAAGCGGGGTAGAGGGAAGAGTGCCAGGGAGGCTAGTCCTGATCTGGAACACCCCAATAAGTTTGCTAAGTTGGCAGATGAGGGGGGTGCCAGTACAGGGGTAGCACTGCTGCAGCCAGGCATGTCCTCTGAAAGCCGGAGGAGTGACTGCTCCAGTAAGGAGGGAAATAGGAGAGCAGGGCAGGCCAGACAGGTGCTGGTAGTGGGCGACTCAATTATTAGGGGAACAGATAGGGCAATCTGTCACAAAGACAGGGATCGTCGAACGGTGTGCTGCCTACCTGGCGCTCGAGTCCGACACATCGCTGATCGGGTGGACAGATTATTGGGAGGGGCTGGTGAGGACCCAGCGGTCATGGTGCACATTGGCACTAATGACAAAGTTAGAGGTAGGTGGAAGGTCCTTAAAGATGATTTCAGGGAATTAGGCTGCAAGCTGAAAGCAAGGACCTCCAACGTGGTATTTTCCGAAATACTGCCGGTACCACGTGCCACGCCAGAGAGGCAACGGGAGATTAGGGAGGTTAATAAGTGGCTCAAGAATTGGTGTAGGAAAGAGGGGTTTGGGTTCCTGCAGAACTGGGCCGACTTCTCAGTTGGCTACAGGCTCTACGCTAGGGACGGGCTGCACCTCAATGGGGAGGGTGCAGCTGTGCTGGGGGAGAGAATGGCTAGAAGGTTGGAGGAGTGTTTAAACTAGGAATTGGGGGGGAGGGTATTCATTTTATAGGAGGGGAAGATAGTGCAGACAGAGACCTGGGCACAAATAAGGAAGTTGGGGGTGGCAGTGGCATGGGGGGTGGGGTTAGAACAATTAATAATTTAAGAAATAGAAGTACAGAGAGGAACATAAAGTGCATGTATACTAATGCCAGAAGCCTCGCCAACAAAATGGACGAATTAGAACTAATGTTGTTGGAGCATAATTATGACATGGTGGGGATATCTGAAACGTGGCTGGATGAGAGCCATGACTGGGCTGTTAACTTGCAGGGCTATAGCCTGTTCAGAAATGACCGTACAGATAAGCGAGGGGGAGGGGTGTGTCTATATGTAAAATCATCCTTAAAACCCATCCTGCGCGATAATATAGGTGAATTTAATGAAAATGTAGAATCCCTGTGGGTGGAGATAAGGGGAGGGGGAAAAAATAATAAATTACTGATAGGGGTTTGTTATAAATCTCCAAAAATAATGGAAGCAATGGAGAATATCCTCGTAAAGCAAATAGATGAAGCTGCGACTCAAGGAGAAGTCATTATTATGGGGGACGTCAACTACCCTGAAATAGATTGGGGAACAGAAACCTGCAGTTCCAGCAAAGGTAATTGGTTTTTGACAATTATGAGAGACAATTACCTTTCACAACTGGTTCAGGACCCAACAAGAAGGGGGGCACTGCTAGACCTAATATTAACCAACAGGCCAGACCGCATATCAAATATAAGGGTTGGGGGTTACTTGGGAAATAGCGATCACAAAATAATAAGTTTTCATGTATCCTTTAAAAAGATGTGTAGTAGAGGGGTTACAAGGACACTAAACTTCAGGAGGGCAAATTTCCAACGGATGAGAGAGGATCTTGGTGCAATTAACTGGGACGATATCCTGAGACACAAAAATACACAGAGAAAATGGGAGACGTTTATTAGCATCCTGGATAGGACCTGTGCACAGTATATACCGTATGGGAATAAACATACTAGAAATAGGAGGAAACCAATATGGCTAAATAGAGCTGTAAGGGGCGCAATAAGGGACAAAAAGAAAGCATTTAGAGAATTAAAGGAAGTAACATAGTAACATAGTAACATAGTTAGTAAGGCCGAAAAAAAAGACATTTGTCCATCCAGTTCAGCCTATATTCCATCATAATAAATACCCAGATCTACGTCCTTCTACAGAACCTAATAATTGTATGATACAATATTGTTCTGCTCCAGGAAGACATCCAGGCCTCTCTTGAACCCCTCGACTGAGTTCGCCATCACCACCTCCTCAGGCAAGCAATTCCAGATTCTCACTGCCCTAACAGTAAAGAATCCTCTTCTATGTTGGTGGAAAAACCTTCTCTCCTAGTAGGTAGTGAGGAGGCATTAAATAAATACAGAAAATTAAATACATTCTGTAAAAAGCAAATCAAGGCAGCAAAGATTGAGACAGAGAGACTCATTGCCAGAGAGAGTAAAAATAATCCTAAAATATTCTTTAACTACATAAATAGTAAGAAACTAAAAAATGATAGTGTTGGCCCCCTTAAAAATAGTCTGGGTGAGATGGTGGATGAGGATGAGGAAAAAGCCAATATGCTAAATGACTTTTTTTCATCAGTATTTACACAAGAAAATCCCATGGCAGACAAAATGTCTAGTGATAAAAATTCCCAATTAAATGTCACCTGCTTAACCCAGCAGGAAGTGCGGCGGCGTCTAAAAATCACTAAAATTGACAAATCTCCGGGCCCGGATGGGATACACCCTCGAGTACTGCAGGAATTAAGTACAGTCATTGATAGACCATTATTTTTAATCTTTAAAGACTCCATAATAACAGGGTCTGTGCCACAGGACTGGCGTATAGCAAATGTGGTGCCAATATTCAAAAAGGGAACAAAAACTGAACTCGGAAACTATAGGCCAGTAAGCTTAACCTCTACTGTGGGTAAAATCCTGGAGGGCATTCTAAGGGACGCTATACTGGAGTATCTGAAGAGGAATAACCTCATGACCCAGTATCAGCACGGGTTTACTAGGGACCGTTCATGTCAGACTAATTTGATCAGTTTCTATGAAGAGGTAAGTTCCGGATTGGACCAAGGGAACCCAGTGGATGTAGTGTATATGGACTTTTCAAAAGCTTTTGATACGGTGCCACACAAAAGGTTGATGCATAAAATGAGAATAATGGGGATAGGGGAAAATATGTGCAAGTGGGTTGAGAGCTGGCTCAGGGATAGGAAACAAAGGGTGGTTATTAATGGAGCACACTCGGACTGGGTAGCGGTTAGCAGTGGGGTACCACAGGGGTCAGTATTGGGCCCTCTTCTTTTTAACATATTTATTAATGACCTTGTAGGGGGCATTCAGAGTAGAATTTCAATATTTGCAGATGACACTAAACTCTGCAGGGTAATCAATACAGAGGAGGACAATTTTATATTACAGGATGATTTATGTAAACTAGAAGCTTGGGCTGATAAATGGCAAATGAGCTTTAATGGGGATAAATGTAAGGTCATGCACTTGGGTAGAAGTAATAAGATGTATAATTATGTGCTTAATTCTAAAACTCTGGGCAAAACCGTCAATGAAAAAGACCTGGGTGTATGGGTGGATGACAAACTTAAATTCAGTGGCCAGTGTCAGGCAGCTGCTACAAAGGCAAATAAAATAATGGGATGCATTAAGAGGCATAGATGCTCATGAGGAGAACATAATTTTACCTCTATACAAGTCACTAGTGCGACCACACTTAGAATACTGTGCACAGTTCTGGTCTCCGGTGTATAAGAAAGACATAGCTGAACTGGAGCGGGTGCAGAGAAGAGCGACCAAGGTTATTAGAGGACTGGGGGGTCTGCAATACCAAGATAGGTTATTACACTTGGGGCTATTTAGTTTGGAAAAACGAAGACTAAGGGGTGATCTCATTTTAATGTATAAATATATGAGGGGACAGGACAAAGACCTTTCTGATGATCTTTTTAATCATAGACCTGAAACAGGGACAAGGGGGCATCCTCTGCGGTTGGAGGAAAAAAGGTTTAAGCATAATAACAGACACGGATTCTTTACTGTAAGAGCAGTGAGACTATGGAACTCTCTGCCGTATGATGTTGTAATGAGTGATTCATTACTTAAATTTAAGAGGGGACTGGATACCTTTCTGGAAAAGTATAATGTTACAGGGTATATACACTAGATTCCTTGATAGGGCGTTGATCCAGGGAACTAGTCTGATTGCCGTATGTGGAGTCGGGAAGGAATTTTTTTCCCCAATGTGGAGCTTACTCTTTGCACATGGGTTTTTTTTGCCTTCCTCTGGATCAACATGTTAGGGCATGTTAGGTTAGGCTATGGGTTGAACTAGATGGACATATAGTCTTCCTTCAACCTTAATAACTATACTAACTATACTATAAACTCAGAGTGAACGAGCGATGAAGGTGAATCCACAGAACGGCAGATTTGGTGAAGAAATTTTCTTTTTTGCAATGTTCAGCCACCTCACAGATGTTTCTGAAACAAATTGTCATCAGTAACTATACTTTAGAAGCCCCAGTTGTTATCGGCCGTATCAACAGATTGGGGCGACGGTCTGATGTGTATGCGAATCCCTTGACTCTACCCCCCAACACCGACAGATTGGGCGAGGGTCTAATGTGTATAACCAACACACAGAATGAGCAATGGACGGCACTAGAGAAGCACAAATCAATATGGACATAAACTCCTTAAAGAACATCCGAAAAATACGCAGGTGGCACGTATGTTCTGGGTATACGGTGCTCAGCACTGATAGGCAATCAAGAGTAAATACAATGAAACAAGAAAAGAAAACAGTGCGGCACTCACCCTTATTATTTGAAGCTGTGAAATCGTGCTCTTTATTGGAGAATAATGTATAAAACATCCATTAGGTTGAAGCACATGGTTGAAGCACATACCGTGCGAAACGGCCGTCGTCCACACTCCACCTCCGCACCCTCCCGCTGACCTGATGTCCTAATGGATGTTTTATACATTTTTCTCCAATAAAGAGCACGATTTCACAGCTTCAAATAATAAGGGTGAGTGCCGCACTGTTTTCTTTTCTTGTTTCATGGTCTAATGTGTATGTGGACCCCTTGACTCTACCCTGACACCAACAGATTCGGGCGAGGGTCTAATGTGTATGTGGACCCCTTGACTCTACCCCCCGACACCAACAGATTGGGCGAGGGTCTAATGTGTATGTGGACCCCTTGACTCTACCCTGACACCAACAGATTCGGGCGAGGGTCTAATGTGTATGTGGACCCCTTGATTCTACCCGGACACCGACAGATTCGGGTCTAATGTGTATGCAAACCCCTTGACTCTACCCCGATACCGACATATTCAGGCGACATTATAATATGTATGCGGACCCCTTGACTCTACCCTGATACCGACAGTTTTGGGCGATGGTCTGTGTGCATGGACCCCTTGACTCTACCCCGATACCGACAGATTCAGGCACTGGTCTAATGTGTATGTGGACCCCTTGATTTCCAACCCCCCCGATATCGACAGATTCGGGCGACGGTCTAATGTGTATGTGGACCCCTTGACTCTACCCTGATACCGACAGATTCGGGCGACAGTCTAATGTGTTTGTGGACCGCTTGACTCTACCCCGATACCGACAGATTAGGGCGACAGTCTAATATGTATGCGTACCCCTTCAGTCTACCCTACCCCCCCCCCCCGATATCGACAGATTCGGGCGATGGTCTAATGTGTGTGTGGACCCCTTGACTTTGACTCTACCCTGATAACGACAGATTCAGGCGATGGTCTAATGTGTTTGTGGACCCCTTGACTCTACCCCCCCCCCCCGATGTCCAGATTCAGGCAATGGCCTAATGTGTTTGTGGACCCCTTGACCCTACCCCTCCCCCACCCCCCCCGATATCCACAGATTCAGGCGATGGTCTGTGTTTGTGGACCCCTTGACTCTACCCCCCCCCCCCCCCGATATCCACAGATCCAGGCGATGGTCTAATGTGTTTGTGGACCCCTTGACTCTACCCCCCCCCCCCCCGATGTCCACAGATTCAGGCAATGGCCTAATGTGTTTGTGGACCCCTTGACTCTACCCCCCCCCCCCCCGATATCCACAGATTCAGGCGATGGTCTGTGTTTGTGGACCCCTTAACTCTACCCCCCCCCCGATATCCACAGATCCAGGCGATGGTTTAATGTGTTTGTGGACCCCTTGACTCTACTCCCCCCCGATATCCACAGATTCAGGCTACGGTCTCTAATGTGTTTGTGGACCGCTTGACTCTACCCCGATGGCGACAGTCTAATATGTATGCGTTCCCCTTCAGTCTACCCTACCCCCCCTTCCCCCCCCCCCCCCCCGATATTGACAGATTCGGGCGATGGTCTAATGTGTTTGTAGACCCTTTGACCCTACCCTGATAACGACAGATTCAGGCGATGGTCTAATGTGTTTGTGGACCCCTTGACTCTACCCCCCCGATATCCACAGATTCAGGCGATGGTCTAATGTGTTTGTGGACCCCTTGACTCTACCCCCCCCCCCCGATATCCACAGATTCAGGCAATGGACTAATGTGTTTGTGGACCCCTTGACTCTACCCCGATAACGACAGATTCAGGCGATGGTCTAATCTAAAGAAAAATACAATTCCAATATTTGTTATTTTTCAGCATTTATTCTGTAGTAACAAGCACTCAATCATGATGTTTCGGGTCAGTAACATTATGGCGATAACATTCTTTTTTTTCTCCACATAAAAAAATAAATAAATAAAAATTGTGTCACCCTTTTTCCATGCCTGTAACATTTTTATTTCTCTGCTGATCGAGCTGGTGGGGTCTTACTCTTTACATGGCGAGCTGATGGTTTTATTGATACCAAATTAAGGTAGATGTGACATTTTGATAGAATTTTACCGCATTTTTTAAGGGGATGAATGGTGACCAAAAAAATCCCAATTTTGTCGTTTTGATCCTTAATCCTCATTACAGCGTTTGCAGATCTGGTTATTTTTTATATTTTCATAGATCGAACTCTTACAGACCTGGCGATACTACATGTTTATTTTTTTTTTTTTTTTATTTTGAATGGGGTAAAAGGAGGGTTATTTGAATATAATAGTATGATTTATAATATACTATAATATAATTTATACTTTATTTTTTAATTTTCTTTAGGAGACTTTAGCCCACGGTAGTTTGTCTATTTACACTACTGTCTAGTGTACTATCACAGTATTGTAGCATACAGTGAAAATTCTCAGTCTTCCATGACGCCCAACCAGTGGCCAAGCTTAACAGGAGGACCAAGATGGCGGCAACGGCGCCTTCAGCAGACCCTTGGCTGCCATTGTAACCGAGCAGTGCCCCATGATTGCACCAATGCACGTTCTATTTGAAGGGAACCTGTCACCTGAATTTGGCGGGACAGGTTTGCGGTCATATGGGTGTGGTTTACGGGTGTTTGATTCACCCTTTCCATACCTGCTGGCTGCATGCTGGCCACAATATTGGGTTGAAGTTCATGCTGTGTCCTCCGAAGTACACGCCTGCGCAAGCCTTGCGCAGGCGTGTACTTCGGAGGACACAGCATGAACTTCAACCCAATATTGCGGCCAACATGCAGCCAGCGGGTAAGGAAAAGGTGAATCAAACACCCGAAAACCCCGCCCATATGACCGCAAACCTGTCCCGCCAAATTCAGGTGACAGGTTCCCTTTAATCGCCACAATTTGTACCAGGATGGCAGTAACGGGGGCTATAACGAACCATCAGTACCCCTCACTAATTGCATTTAAGTGGTTAACCAGCAGTGATGGGAGCTAGCTCCGATCTCTGCTGCTAGAGGCAGATGCTGGCTGTATAACACAGCTGCTGAGTCCTGCTCCATACACCGACACCTTTACTCCCTCAATGCAAGTCTCTACATAAGAAAGTGGCATTAGAAAAGACTCAGAAGCATGGCGTCTCGGTTTCCCGTCTTCCGTTCATCTGCACGCTCACTTTTATTGCGCTGCCTCTGCACAGTAAGTAAAAGGCTTGGATACAGAACATTCAGTCACTGAATTCAACATTGTGGCAGCTCATAAAAAATAAAAAGTCAGTAATACATATAAATTAAAGTTTTTATAATGAGCAGAGGCCAACGTTCCCGACCCCGTCCCCTCGCTCTATGTACAGTGCTGGAGCGAGGAAACAATAGCAGCTGATCATGGCGACGCATCTCTTCCGGCAGGTTCTAGCTCAGTAGCTCCGGCTGGACGCCGACCCTGCGGAGGACCTCCTCCGGCATACACAACACTGGGTTTACTGGCTTGATTCCTTCTTCTCCCAGGAGAGATAATCCAGCAATTCCAAAGAGGGTGTGAAATGGATCCACCTGGAAAAAAAAGGAGAAATACTGAAAAAACATGAACCTTGGTAATATGGAAAACATCTTCTACAATCTGAGGATGCTGAAACAGGCATGCTTTAACAAGCAGAGCTGCAGTGTAAAGTATTTGTGCAGGAAATAACAGCAGCCTGAAACGCAAGTACATTACAGATTACCACGATGTGCAACGTGCCTAAGCTGGAGTCCCTGAGTAAGCTCGGATCTTGATAATAGTGACGAATTAATAAAAAGTGTTTTAAAAAAAAGCTGCAATCTTGACATCTCACTGATTAAGCGGCGTCACTTACCATATCACCGGGCCGGTCTGCAAATCCCCCCGTCTCTTCATCCTGGCAGGCCAGAATAAACAGCCGCAGCTTCTCACGGTCTATCCAGTGCAATCGTCCAATTATTTTCAGAGATGCCAAAACCCACCATGAATAGCAGACGTCTGGGAGCTGGAAGACAAGTCGCTGCTTATAAAATCAATGTACACCTAGAAGGTTCATATTAAAGGGTCCTTCCCAAAATAACAAGTTGTCCAAAGTCCATAGGCTAGGAGGATAGCTTGCGATCCTAAGATCAGGAATTTGGAGCCCCAGGAATAGAGATCCGCAGCCGTATCAGGAATGGAGGGAAGGTGTGAATGCGTGGACTCCGCTTCCCTCATCGCCTACGGGACTCCCGGAAATAGCTGAGCTCTGCACTAAGCAGTCACATAGACAATGGATGTCGCGGAGGCTGAGCCCATGCACCTATAGGATGCAGAACGCTTTTCCTAGGGCTCTAAAGTACTAATCTTGATTTTGTTGATGGTCCCAGTGGTCAAATCCTCAACCATCAGGATTTTATCCCCCACTTTGTGCATAGGAAATAAATGATTTGTACCAAAATTTGAAGTTAACAGTGGCCACAAGTAATGCTGCCTATTTTTCATTTCCTCCTTTTTGTAATAAGCAATAGTAAAAGATAATTCCATCGTCTCCTAAGACCATTCCACCTTTTCTGGGCGTCCGTTGAGTCCTCCTGACGGGAGCTGCCGTTCACAAAGCCACCAGCCCAGTAAATCTGCGTTTATTTGGTGCAGTTGGTTCGTGACAGCCAGAAATCCTGAGCAACAATAGATCTAAAATCACAAACACAAAGTTTCAATATAAACCTCTGACATATGGAGCACTCATAAGCAAGAAAAGGACAAGGAAAGTCATTAAGGAATGTCCCAAGAAAGCACCGGCGGCCCTGCACTATCAATGTGTCTCACCTGTCCGGCATGAGACTCAGAGCCCGGCCTGCAGCCGAAACCACCGTCAAAGTTCATGCACGATAAAACAAACTCTACAGCCTTCTCTATATTAACGGCATTGAGCTTCCCCTGAAAGAGCAAAACAAAATAAGTCACCTTTCAAATGAGAATAATTGTAAAAAATACTATATTGCAAACAAACATGTATATATACAGTGCTGGTGACGAGCTTAGACCCCCTGTTCATGTAATGGCTTTCCTTGTACTTCTTGGATGGTGCACATTCAGATGACTACACATAGAAACGCGTGTGACACACCAGAATGCGTGCTACCTCAAGATCCTCAGTCCCCCCTTTTATCTTGATGAATGCTTCTGAAAAACTTTTACAGATGATTTATAACTTAAAGGGGCTTTCCAGTAGAAGGATATTGGTGATGTAGCCTAAGGATAGGTCATCAACATCAGACCGGTGGGAAGGGGTCTGGCACCCCCAGCGTAGGATGTAAAGAGGGCGTGGAGCCAGAACAATGCTGAGCTGTACACTGAGTAGTGGCCGTTCTTGGTGCTGTACAGTTTACATCCGGTCACCAGAGATGGAGGTTGCCAGATCCACACCAATTTGGCATTGATAACATGTCCTAAGAATATGACTTAAACATCCTAGTTCTGGAAAACCCCTTTAAAGGGGATGTCACCATATTTCCCAATGCAGACGGTATACATTAACAAATCTGTTAAACCTGATGAGGCTGGTACACTTACATGTTAGAAGACATTTATAAGTCCGACTATAGAGTGATAAGAGTCCAGGTGCATTCAGTCTCTACTCACCGAGCTTGACTGACAGCGGCAACTTGTCCTAAGCATTGTCAGATCACAGGGGCAGCAGTAAGGTAGAGGGAGACTGAAGAGCTGTCCATCAGGCTACAAGGACAGATTCTCCGCAGCGGCAAGGAGAAAGGAAGCTCAGGAGCTATCAAGAAGGCTTGGTGGGCTATACAGCCATTTTGAAATAGATTTAGATTTTTTTTTTTTTAAATGTAACTACACCAGCCTCTTCTGGTCTAAAATATCTAACTATGAATGTATCAAGTCTGTATTGAGAAATCTGGTCACATCTTTAAAAATTAGTAAATCTGAAATGGTAATTGGAAAACACAATATCCTGGCACAGAACTACAGTGAAAAATATAATTGAAAGGTTTTTCCAAAGAAAAGATTTTGTGATCTATTTATTGCTAACTTTTAGGCTATATTCACACTTTGCGGATTTTGCTGCGGATCCGCAGCGGATTTGACCGCTGCGGATCTGCAGCAGTTTCCCATGAGTTTACAGTACAATGTAAAGCTATGGGAAACAAAAAACGCAGTGCACATGCTGCGGAAAAAAACGCGCGGAAACGCAGCGGTTTACATTCCGCAGCATGTCACTTCTTTTCTGCAGATTTTCACCTGCTCCAATAGGAAACTGCAGATGAAAATCCGCAGAAGAAACCGCAGTAAAAACCGCGATAAATCCGCAGTAAAAACCGCGACGGGTTTTCACTGCGGATTTTGGAATTCCACTGCGGAAAAATCCGCAGTGGAATCTGCAAAGTGTGAACATAGCCTGAGTCTGTCCACGTTCCTGCAGGTTCTTTACTCTCACAAATAACCGTTTCTAAAATATTTTAATGATACAAAGTATCACCCAGCAGGGAATATTTAAGCTTTCTACAGACATCATATTTGGCAGCATTGTTCTTTTACATAGATGTGTTTTCTCACCTGTGCTTTGGTTGCCTAAATTAAGAGGGGGGTTAAAAAAAAAAAAAGTGTGCACATCAGGGAGGGGTCTAGTCCTGTAACACGCAGCGACTTCTGTGTCGGAATTCATCCTCCCTCCATGCCTACAGTCTCCCTGATGTCTAATACCCAAAGACCCAACATCCTCACACCGACAGTTCATCACACCTACCAAAAGAGCAAGCGTAGCAACGGCACAGAAAGAAAACCGGGTGTCTATCTCCCCTGCAAGAACATAAAGAACAGAGGTCAGCCATACACAGCGCCAGCCCGCGCCCTTTCGCTTGGCGATGACAGGGGTATATTCAGCTTTATTTAGTACATGAGACTTTGAAAGCCGCTGTGGTTTTTGTCATTTATTTTATTTCTTCTTGTAATACATGGCGCTTTACTTTATTATATCTTGGGAAAAATAGACATTTGCTTTTTCTCTATTTTTTTAGAATACATTATTTTGCTCCTTGGTCATTTCTCTATGAGTGGTTCATAGTTTTAGGTAACCAGCTGTAGCTTGTGTCAGCGTTTGTTTTATTTTATATACACTGTGCCTCACTGTGGACATTGGTGACTTTTGGGGGTAATTTAACTTGAAATATTTTTTTCATAAGGCAATATTTTTTTAAAGGCCAAAGTTACCAAGTACAAAAGCCCTGTGTTCTCCTACAGGCATCTGCACAAAAATACACAATAGCAATGTGCTCCAACTATTGAATTTTTACCTTGCGCAGGCGTGTACTATGGAAGACAGAGAATGAACTTGAATCCAATATTGCAGCCAGCATGCAGCCAGCGGGTAAGGAAAGGGTGAATCAAACACCCGGAAACCCCGCCCCTATGGCTAAAGATTCTTCCCTCCAAATTCAGGTGACAGTCCCTTTAATTGAGAATGACATAACGAAGGGATTGCCCACACCTGTCCATGAAATAGCCTTGGAGTCAATTGTCCAATTACTTTTGGTCCCTTTAAAAACAGGGTGGCACATGCTAAGGAGCTGAAACTCCTAAACCCTTCATCCAATTTTAATGTGGATCCCCTCAAATGAAAGCTGAAAGTCTGAACTTCAACTGCATCTGAATTGTTTTGTTTAAATTTCATTGTGGTAACGTCTATAACCAAAATTAGAAAAATGTTGTCTCTGTCCAAATACATATGGACCTAACTGTATAAAGCCACTGACACTGATATATGCAGGTCCGGCTACATTAAATCTGCACAAGCCACAAATATTCTGGGAACTGATGACTGAAGCTTATAGGAATTACCCCACTTGTCTCCGGAGAAGGAGCCGTCTTCTTGTTGTAGAGACTTCACATACTCCACTACTTTTTCTGTGTCTACTTCAGAAAGGCTGTCGAAAAGAGTCAAAATCTGCAAGAAAAAACATGAGTAATCATACGCCGATAACACACGAGTCACTCCAATACAACAGCTCTGAGAATTGTGGCCGTTACCTGCACGGCGCTCAGCGTGTATAGAACATGGGGGTCGTGTCCGATGCTGGCGCTGAAGCCGCCACATTCGTGCTGACAGGACTTGATAAACGCCAGGATCTCCTCTTTGTTCATACGCTGAAGTTCACCCATCAGATCCATTACGGTCAGACCCCAGTACACACCACTCATCCGCAGGTACTCCGACATACAGTATTCCTGTAGAAACAGCCATCAGACGTCACCCGCTCACTGTACAGCTCCAGAGATACATATCTGCTACTCACGTAATCGTCCTTCTTGGCTCCATACGACTCAATATAGTCAGAGTGCTTCTCCAGCAGGAGGGTATGGGGGGCATCAGCTTTAATAATAACATCCTTCTGCGGGGTCCCCTGTAATGAAATGAAGGAAAGTTACTCCTGACCGTGACAATATATACAATCCTTCGGATAGAATACATCACTACGGATGCTAAAATTATTCACGTTTTGCAGGAAAAGAACTTGAAGATGATCTGACAACGTTCCACATCTTTTAATTATTTTACACATAAAATACAAATGATTGGATTTTAGCACAGGTGGTTACTTATATCCAAATCACCCATCTGTCACTATGTTGGACGTTTCCCGCACGATATTTCGCTAACGTCGACTTCTATAGTGGCTGAATGTAGGGGGTGTCACCTTGTGGAGTGCACAGAGCACGTGAATAGAGGCCGCGAAGACCAGACAGAAGAGTCATCCTTTGGCCTGTGGAGGGCAGACATATGCATGTTTATTCATTATCCTGCCCTAAGCTAATCGCTGCAAGAAAACAAACAACGGACACGATATTTGGGGAGTTTCTAAGTCACGTAGGTGGAGAAGTGGAAAGCCTGAAGCACCTGTGGGTGGAGCTCATGTTACTATCCATGAGGGAAACTAAACTTTTCATGTAGGTAATACAGGGAATCCCTCGGCGTTGTGATGCTCTGATAGGGGCGCAGCAGGATCCTCTTTTCCCCCAGCTTGAAGGAAAGAGTGCAGAGTAACAGGCTGGGAACACATAGTAATCAGGAGGAAGCACAAAGACATGAGATTTGGGATCGGAGGAATCATTTTTACACACACAACGTATCTTATCTATATAGGGCCGCCACCAGCGCCTGATGCATCTGTGCTCACTGTGTTTCCATTTGCAACATCCACACATGGAGCGTTATTGTGCACCCAACACCCGGGAATAACAACTGTGCTCGGAGCCAGCTCTTGTCAAGAGCGAAGAGAAAGGTCATGCTACACAAAAAGGGAACGCCTGAATGAAATATTCAACAGAATTGTATTAATGCAGACTACCAACAACAATTAAAACACTTAAAAGTCACACATGTGACCGAACACATACCCCCCAAACGAGGGTGATGGGCCCGGTCACGTAGAACATATGAAATATACTGACCTAATAGTAATTAAATTATAATAATTTAATATTATATAAATATTAATATAAGACCCTAGTCCATGCCCTCATCATCTCCCGCCTTGACTACTGTAACCTCCTGCTCTGTGGCCTCCCCTCTAACACTCTTGCACCCCTCCAATCTATTCTAAACTCTGCTGCCCGACTAATCCACCTGTCCCCCCGCTATTCCCCGGCCTCTCCCCTCTGTCAATCCCTGCACTGGCTCCCCATCACCCAGAGACTCCAGTACAAAAACCTAACCATGACATACAAAGCCATCCACAACCTGTCTCCTCCATACATCTGCGACCTCGTCTCCCGGTACTTTCCTGCACGCAACCTCCGATCCTCACAAGATCTCCTTCTCTACTCCCCTATTATCTCCTCTTCCCACAATCGCATACAAGATTTCTCTCGTGCATCCCCCCTACTCTGGAATGCTCTACCACAACATATCAGACTCTCGCCTACCATCGAAACCTTCAAAAAGAACTTGAAGACCCACCTCTTCCGACAAGCCTACAACCTGCAGTAACCACCGATTGACCAAACCGCTGCACAGCCAGCTCTACCCTCACCTACTGTATCCTCACCCATCCCTTGTAGATTGTGAGCCCTCGCGGGCAGGGTCCTCTCTCCTCCTGTACCAGTTGTGACTTGTATTGTTAAAGATTATTGTACTTGTTTTATTATGCATACCCCTCCTCACATGTAAAGCGCCATGGAATAAATGGCGCTATAATAATAAATAAATAAATAATACAAGACCCAGACAGACACAATGTATATAATATCAAGAGAAAGTTCAAATATGATTTAGACAATGAGTCACCAAGCAACATATTGCATCAGTCAGAATATTGGCATTGCCCCATGGCTGATAGCCAAAAAAGGCCTCCTGCAGAATCTCATAAACACATGTAGCACAAGAGGGCACAAAGATGTGAATAAAACAAAAGCAAGAAGAGTTTTGTTGCCCATAATGAAGAAAGGGGAATGAGTAAGGAGAGCGTAACACATAAATTATAAAGAGCCACGAGAAGAGGCATAGACACCTACACATAAAGAGCTGAGATGCCAATGGTGTAACATCCCAAAGCTAAGATGGTGGTCCGAGTCGATAAAAGGTCCAGTACAAGGACAGGGCGCGACCACCATCCTAGCTTTGGGATTTTACACCATTGGCAGCTCAGCTCGTTATGTGTAGTGTGAGGCAGTGACCGGTGTCACATGTGAGGGTCGCTGTGTGATCCCCCAGGATGTGCACACAGAGGTGTATTGAGGCCATGGGAGTTCATTGCAGTCACAGGGGTAGCTGTGATTGCAATGCAAAATAAGAGTATAGGTCTCGGGCATGCTATGTGTCCGAGGCCGATTTAAGAAAACCTGCTTATTTTTTTAAACGGACTACAGGAAGGTAGTGGGGTTGGTCCGTTTCCTTCCCTGGCCGGGTTTTCCAGGTGGCCTAGCGTCACAGGTTGCTAGTTAAAACCCCTGCAGTAAAGGGTCAGGGTGTCAGTATCTGAGTGTAGTTTGCATGGTGTAGAGCAGACAGCGCTGCAAAAGCTCAGCCTGTGTGAGAGTAAGGCCGAGGTCACACTTGTGAGTGCAATGCGAGAAACTCACACGAGTCTCTCGTATCAATACCCGGCACTGCCACCGACACTCGGTAACAGAGCGCTCAGCTGCATAGAAATACATGGAGTGCCGGGTATTGATGCGAGAGACTTGCACAAATTTCTCACACTGCACACACAAGTGTGACCCCGGCCTAACACAGAGCCCGGCAGAGCGAACTCCTGGCACCCCCGCAGTGTCCACGGCGGTGCAGTCGCCCATGGTAACTGGTCATAGAGGACTGGTGTGTTCATCAGCTGCAAATCTGGAGGATATCGTGGACTGTGTAGTGCTGGGAGTTTTGTTTGGCCCTTAGCTGGGTCACTGCCTCATGGCTGCATACAGGAGGGTCTGTGCCTCTTCTCGGGGCTCTGTTGCACTAGCAGCACTTTACACTACGGGTATTACGCTCTCTTCACTCACACACTTTTATTGATTATGGGCTTTTGTTTTCTTCTTGTCTTGTGCTACATACGTGCAGATGAGGTTCTGCAGAAGGCGCTCTTGGCCATCAGCCATGGGGCAATGCTAACGTTCTGACTCATGCAATATGCTGCTTGTACAACTCACAGCGCAAAAAGAGGTGACCCCAAGGCCCAGAGAACCCAGCAGCCGCCTGCACACGGGCATCAGTCTCCCCAAAAGTCCCGTACAGAAAAGTCTCCAAATAGTGGGAAGGGGAGCACAGGCCGCACCGAGGACTCTGCAAGCTGAGGCACTACAACTGCCAGCATTCCCAGACTGTGAGCGCCTGCTGGGCGGTGCAGCATCACAGGACATAATGTGGGGGACACTCCACCTGCACAGCAGCACTCACCATTACCGGCCTGGGCGGAGCTTCTCACAGTCACTACTCGCCAGGACCCCGCTGCTGGACGCGGATTGGAGGACTGTGACATAGGCGTCCTCCCGCTGCCTGTCCGCGCACACTGTGACGTCACACTGACCGCGCCGGCAGTGCGAGGACAGCTCTCCTCAGGGAGGCCCCCGCTGTGTCGTCACTTGTCCGGTCCTAGCCGGGACTTATTAGAGGTGTCCCGTGTGATGCCTGTGCTGCTGTGTCATGAAGGATTGCCAAATAAATAGAATGGCCATAGAATACCTGCTATTCTCAATTCTGTCACCACACCCCAAAAATGATCCGGTCACACCCATGGTCAACCAGGGTGACAGTTCCCCCACAGTGACCGAGCCTCCATAATGACAGCCGGGTGCCCCCACAGTGACCGAGCCTCCATAATGACAGCTGAGGTGCCCCCACAGTGACCGAGCCTCCATAATGACAGCCGGGTGCCCCCACAGTGACCGAGCCTCCATAATGACAGCTGAGGTGCCCCCACAGTGACCGAGCCTCCATAATGACAGCTGAGGTGCCCCCACAGTGACCGAGCCTCCATAATGACAGCCGGGTGCCCCCACAGTGACCGAGCCTCCATAATGACAGCTGAGGTGCCCCCACAGTGACCGAGCCTCCATAATGACAGCTGAGGTGCCCCCACAGTGACCGAGCCTCCATAATGACAGCCGGGTGCCCCCACAGTGACCGAGCCTCCATAATGGCAGCCGGGTGCCCCCACAGTGACCGAGCCTCCATAATGACAGCCGAGGTGCCCCCAGTGTCCGAGCCTCCATAATGACAGCTGAGGTGCCCCCACAGTGACCGAGCCTCCATAATGACAGCTGAGGTGCCCCCACAGTGACCGAGCCTCCATAATGACAGCTGAGGTGCCCCCACAGTGTCCGAGCCTCCATAATGACAGCCGAGGTGCCCCACAGTGACCGAGCCTCCATAATGACAGCCGGGTGCCCCCACAGTGACCGAGCCTCCATAATGACAGCTGAGGTGCCCCCACAGTGACCGAGCCTCCATAATGACAGCCGGGTGCCCCCACAGTGACCGAGCCTCCATAATGACAGCCGGGTGCCCCCACAGTGACCGAGCCTCCATAATGACAGCTGAGGTGCCCCCACAGTGACCGAGCCTCCATAATGACAGCCGGGTGCCCCCACAGTGACCGAGCCTCCATAATGACAGCTGAGGTGCCCCCACAGTGACCGAGCCTCCATAATGACAGCTGAGGTGCCCCCACAGTGACCGAGCCTCCATAATGACAGCTGAGGTGCCCCCACAGTGACCGAGCCTCCATAATGACAGCCGGGTGCCCCCACAGTGACCGAGCCTCCATAATGACAGCTGAGGTGCCCCCACAGTGACCGAGCCTCCATAATGACAGCTGAGGTGCCCCCACAGTGACCGAGCCTCCATAATGACAGCTGAGGTGCCCCCACAGTGACCGAGCCTCCATAATGACAGCCGGGTGCCCCCACAGTGACCGAGCCTCCATAATGACAGCTGAGGTGCCCCCACAGTGACCGAGCCTCCATAATGACAGCTGAGGTGCCCCCACAGTGACCGAGCCTCCATAATGACAGCCGGGTGCCCCCACAGTGACCGAGCCTCCATAATGACAGCTGAGGTGCCCCCAGTGTCCGAGCCTCCATAATGACAGCTGAGGTGCCCCCACAGTGTCCGAGCCTCCATAATGACAGCTGAGGTGCCCCCACAGTGTCCGAGCCTCCATAATGACAGCTGAGGTGCCCCCACAGTGACTGAGCCTCCATAATGACAGCTGAGGTGCCCCCACAGTGTCCGAGCCTCCATAATGACAGCTGAGGTGCCCCCACAGTGACCGAGCCTCCATAATGACAGTCGGGGTGCCCCCCACAGTGACCGAGCCTCCATAATGACAGCCGGGTGCCCCCACAGTGACCGAGCCTCCATAATGACAGCTGAGGTGCCCCCACAGTGACCGAGCCTCCATGACAGTCAGGGTGCCCCCACAGTGACCGAGCCTCCATGACAGTCAGGGTGCCCCCCACAGTGACCGCGCCTCCATAATGACAGCTGAGGTGCCCCCAGTGACTGAGCCTCCATAATGACAGCTGAGGTGCCCCCCACAGTGACTGAGCCTCCATAATGAGTCGGGGTGCCCCCCACAGTGACCGAGCCTCCATGACAGTCAGGGTGCCCCCACAGTGACCGAGCCTCCATGACAGTCAGGGTGCCCCCACAGTGACCGAGCCTCCATAATGACAGCTGAGGTGCCCCCACAGTGTCCGAGCCTCCATAATGACAGCTGAGGTGCCCCCACAGTGTCCGAGCCTCCATAATGACAGCTGAGGTGCCCCCACAGTGACTGAGCCTCCATAATGACAGCTGAGGTGCCCCCACAGTGTCCGAGCCTCCATAATGACAGCCGGGTGCCCCCACAGTGACCGAGCCTCCATAATGACAGCTGAGGTGCCCCCACAGTGACCGAGCCTCCATAATGACAGCCGGGTGCCCCCACAGTGTCCGAGCCTCCATAATGACAGCCGGGTGCCCCCACAGTGTCCGAGCCTCCATAATGACAGCCGGGTGCCCCCACAGTGTCCGAGCCTCCATAATGACAGCTGAGGTGCCCCCACAGTGACTGAGCCTCCATAATGACAGCCGGGTGCCCCCACAGTGACTGAGCCTCCATAATGACAGCCGGGTGCCCCCACAGTGTCCGAGCCTCCATAATGACAGCCGGGTGCCCCCACAGTGACTGAGCCTCCATAATGACAGCCGGGTGCCCCCACAGTGTCCGAGCCTCCATAATGACAGCTGGGGTGCCCCCACAGTGACTGAGCCTCCATAATGACAGCTGAGGTGCCCCCACAGTGTCCGAGCCTCCATAATGACAGCTGAGGTGCCCCCACAGTGACCGAGCCTCCATAATGACAGTCGGGGTGCCCCCCACAGTGACCGAGCCTCCATGACAGTCAGGGTGCCCCCACAGTGACCGAGCCTCCATGACAGTCAGGGTGCCCCCCACAGTGACCGTGCCTCCATAATGAGTCGGGGTGCCCCCCACAGTGACCGAGCCTCCATGACAGTCGGGGTGCCCCCCACAGTGACCGCGCCTCCATAATGACAGCTGAGGTGCCCCCACAGTGACTGAGCCTCCATAATGACAGCTGAGGTGCCCCCACAATCACTGAGCCTCCATGACAGCCGAGTGCCCCCCACAATCACTGAGCCTCCATAATGACAGCTGAGGTGTACCCACAGTGACTGAGCCTCCATAATGATAGCTGAGGTGTCCCCACAATCACTGAGCCTCCATGACAGCCGAGTGCCCCCACAGTGACTGAGCCTCCATAATGACAGCTGAGGTGCCCCCACAGTGACTGAGCCTCCATAATGACAGCTGAGGTGCCCCCACAGTCACCGAGCCTCCATAATGACAGCCGGGATGCCCCCACAGTGACTGAGCCTCCATAATGACAGCTGAGGTGCCCCCACAGTGACTGAGCCTCCATAATGACAGCCGGGGTGCCCCCACAGTCACTGAGCCTCCATAATGACAGCCGAGGTGCCCCCACAGTCACCGAGCCTCCATAATGACAGCCGGGGTGCCCCCACAGTCACCGAGCCTCCATAATGACAGCCGAGGTGCCCCCACAGTGACTGAGCCTACATCCTATTGCACCTCTAGCAAAACCAATAAAAAAAGTGTACTTCTAAGAGAAGCCCCACGTCCTCCGTATGTGATGTTGGTCTTCAGTGGTCAATATAGGGGAGACCCACACACCTACTTATCACTACACTCTGCTTACTACTTGTAATGGAGGTGCGGAGGATACTTGGGGTTGTACTTTACTGCAGTGTAACGTAATGACACTTCTTATTGTTGTCTGCACTGAACACAATGCTTAAAGGGGAACTTCACCAAAATAAGCAGTGATACATTAAAGACACAAATGATGAGGCCACATTGGTGGAGTCAGCGATCTCGGACCGTCACGATGAATGGGATCTATAGAGATAAAGTGCCTTTGGCGCAGCTCACAGATTTCTTACATACAGGAGATGTAATATTTTGCAGCCTTCGGTTCTTTACAGGATGCCTTGTGCCAGCAGCTGGTCCAGGGAAATGCAACCTCCATTATTACAAGCAGTGCACATGTATTTTTTTTTTTTTAATAGGACAAGGAGGGAGGGGCGGGGGCTTAAACTTTTTTTCCCCTCCAAATAAAAATATCTTGAATATCAGTTTTTAGAGACTTTTATTTGTACAATTTTTGGATGGATTCACATTTGCATTTTCATGTGCATTTCCGATGTCACGACATTAAGAGGCTACATCTTCTCAATGTAAGCACAACGCCCAAGCCCATAATCCCACTAGGGGAGTGGGCAACACTTCATGTATCCATTATATCATATCTGGAGTACAGATATTAATCTGTCATCCAAGAAGTGCCACTAAATACATTCTTATTAAAAATCAAATTCCTTTATTAGACAATGAGATAAAACTAAACATACATAGACATAAACAAGGTGCCTCATAAACAACCCACTTGCGGTCAACAGGGAATACGAATACTGGAGCTCCAGTATTCGTATTCCCTGTTGACCGCAAGTGGGTTGTTTATGAGGCACCTTGTTTATGTCTATGTATGCTTAGTTTTATCTCATTGTCTAATAAAGGAATTTGATTTTTAATAAGAATGTATTTAGTGGCACTTCTTGGATGACAGATTAATATCTGTACTCCAGATATGATATAATCTTCTCAATGTGCAGAACATTATAAAACCTACAGATACAATCAAAAATTGTCTGCAGCCGGTCATAAAGTACAAAGTACAGAAACCAAGCTTGTTATTAAGGCCGGGGGTGAAGAACAGTCCAGAGTGGAGGCGGAAGATTCTTTATTCCTTGTATTTGCAAAAATGTTCCCGGGCGATGATGAGCCTCTGGATCTGGGCTGTTCCTTCATAGATCTGGAATACAAAGAGCCAACATATCACATCCATATGGGGTACGGTAGAATCGCCAGCTGACTGATGCCACTACAGGACGTGTGCACGGCTGTGATACAACCTCAGAAATATAGAAATGCCCTCACTGTGCTTCCAAACCTCGTAAAACGGTTGTTCAGGATAAGATTTCTACTAAAACAGCGCCACAACTCTTTACAGGTTGTGTGTGGTATTACATATCGACTCTAATCACTGCAAAGAGCAAAGCTGCAAAACCAAACAATGTGCAGACAGGTGAGGCGCTGGTTCTGGGGAAACGCTGCCATGTTTTTCCAATCCTGGACAACGCCTTGAACATTTTCTCTGGTGCACTTTATACAGGGCCGGCTCCAGGTTTTTGAGGGCCCCGGGCGAAAGAGTCTCAGTGGGCCCCCCCTTTAACACATACCCCGATTCATGATCGCATATAAACACAGCCATGTAGTATATAGCGCAGCCCACGTAGTATATAGCAGCGCAGCCCACGTAGTATATAGCAGCGCAGCCCACGTAGTATATAGCAGCGCAGCCCACGTAGTATATAGCAGCGCAGCCCACGTAGTATATAGCAGCGCCACTCACTCAGGCACTGGTAGGACTAGGAGCTCCTCCTGAACCTGCCTCATAACTTCAGCAGCACGGCAGCCAGCCAGGGGCGGAGATCAGAGCAGAGAACGTGCTCTCTCCGCCCACAAACAATGTCACGCTGGCTGCGTTCTCTTAACCCCTATGTGTGCCTGCCTGGCTGCACTGACTGAGTGAGAAGATGCTTGTGTCAGAGCTGGCACATAGGGGTTAAGAGAACGCAGCCAGCAGTGACTTTGTGGGCGGAGAGAGCATGTTCTCCTGCTCTGCTCTCCCAGCTGTATCTATGACAGCGTGAGTGGGCCCCCCTCTCTCTCTAGGGCCCCGGCAT
The DNA here is from genome assembly GCF_032444005.1 of Ranitomeya imitator. Taxonomy (NCBI): domain Eukaryota; kingdom Metazoa; phylum Chordata; class Amphibia; order Anura; family Dendrobatidae; genus Ranitomeya; species Ranitomeya imitator. Next base: position 194,008,731 of record NC_091289.1, on the reverse strand, counting down.
TTGCCCAGGTGCGCCGGGTGCTGACGCCGGCCCTGACTTTATATACACTGCATACTGTCTGATAATGCAGCAGCTATCAGGTCCCACGTCACCTGCATCCTCGTGTTCTCACACGTCCCTGCGCTACTGCAGCCCACTCCAAGCATATTAAAAAGGGGTTGTCCACTACTAGAACGGTTTTCTTTTTTTGCTCTTTTGCACCTTTTCTCAAAAGGAGTCATAATATATATATATATATATATATATATATATATATATATATATATATATATATATATATATATATATATATATATATATATATATATATATATATATATATATATATATATATATATGTATATATTTCAGCCGTCATAGCCGTATCGGGGCTTGCATGTTTCTGCGACGAGCTGTAGTTTTTATTGGAGCCACTTTAGGATATGTACAATACGTTGATCGCCTTTTAGTGTATTTTTTTTAAGCAGATCTTCACATGAGCATCAAGATAGTGGTGGTGTTGAGGGAGGGGGAACCATGGCAAATCCAGAGTTATCATGTCAGGTGGGGGTTGATGGGAGCCACAACAGGCGGCCTAATTGGATTGCACCACTTAAATGCCATTGTCAGAGATAATAGACGGCAGCATTAAAGTGGCTACAGCAGAGATCAGAGACTGCGTAGATTTTTAGATTTCACAGCATTCGTCTGTGCAGATCCATTCCTCTTACCTGGTAGATTTTGGCATCTCTCATCAGCTTTTCCACAGGATATTCGCTGTTAAATCCATTTCCTCCAAATATCTGGACTGCGTCTGAAGCCACCTGATTGGCGATGTCTCCTGCAAATGCCTTGGCAATGGAGGCGTAGTATGTGTTCCTCCTGCCCGAATCCACCTCCCAACCTGCCCTCTGATACGCCATGCGGGCGAGCTCCACTTTCATGGCCATCTCGGCCAGTAAGAAGGACACTGCTTGATGCTGGACAAAGGAATAAAAGATGGATATGTGGAGATTCATGGAGCTAACTCTCCCTCGTCTGCATCTCTTCCACTCCTGCTCGCTCAGACGCAGCAGACTAATGGACTAATAGTTACCTATGTGCTTGTGTAAATGGGCGATTTTCCAACTGGACCATGAGAAGAAATAAAACATGCACTAGTGGGGTCTGGATTAACAGGAAAGGCTGCTGCATGCAAGGAGGGCAAAACCCGGCCCCTTACCTATATCTCTGCTGTGTCTAAGCTACAATCAAGCCTCCTTCATTTACCTCGGCAAGAACTCTTCCAAAGGTCTTCCTCTCCAGCGAGTACTTGGTGGCTTCATCCAGCGCCCTCTGCGCTAATCCGACGGCACCCGCTGCCACCTGCAACAAAGCACATTTCATCCAAGCTGCACGGTTCACAGAGGATGGAGATACTCCATACTGAAAGAGCATTTTACCGGCGGACGGGTCTTATCAAATGCCCCCATGGCAATTTTAAAACCGGCTCCTTCCCCGATTAGGACGTTTTCAGCGGGAACTCTGACATCTTCAAATACAATCCCCCTGGTGTCTGAGCAGCGCTGCCCCATATTCATCTCCTGGAAACAGATGCAGCAGAGAGAACCAATAAATCCCCCATACTGTACAGCTGCAGTGCACGGAGGTGCAGCACCCAGACCCAAAGGGGCGAGGACAGAAAAAGCAAGCACCATACAACAGAGGTGTCAAACTGCATTCCTCGAGGGCTGCAAACAGGTCATGTTTTCAGGATTTCCTTAGTATTGCACAGGTGATGGAATCATTCTGTGCAGGTGATTAAATTATCACCTGTGCAACACAAGGAAATCCTGAAAACATGACCTGTTTGCAGCCCTCAAGGAATGCAGTTTGACACCTCTGCCATACAACTACCTGCTCCCAATGAGGATACAAGAAAACACAACGACGAGAAAGGTCACAGCAACCTGTCAGAGTCCTCACCTTTCTCCCAATTTGTACTCCAGGACTATCGGCCTCTACGATAAACCCAGTAAAAGCTTTCCCTGTTGGAGCTTTGGGGTCAGGATTGGTGCGAGCCAAAAGAAAGTACCTATAAAATATGCAAGAAAAACCTCTGATAATTAGGATGCCCGAGGAAGTAACCTTGTGATCAGCTGATGTAGCCAGGTCACACTGCACTGGAAGCAGAGTACAAGGTGGCACCTATTTATATAAATGGGCAACTATGTACCAAAAGCGATTAGTAGAGGTGGACCCTCTGACACCTCCATGGAAAGGTATTGTCCCTATGGGCCACAGAGGCTCCACATCCCAAAGAACCCCTATCCCTAAAAATAAATAGGCCCCAATCACATGCCGCGAGCACCCAATATTCTGATCTGCACCTTCAAACCAAGAGGTTCTGCTTATGTTCAAATCCCCCAGAAAAATGTTAAAATACAAAGTTTTTTTTAATCACATTGCGATTTTTTTTATGTAACCATTTTACTGCCCTAGCTAAACCTAAATGTAGGCTCATCCCCGGCCCGCTCTCTATCCTCATCCCCGGCCCGCTCTCTATCCTCATCCCCGGCCCGCTCTCTATCCTCATCCCCGGCCCGCTCTCTATCCTCATCCCCGACCCTCTCTCTATCCTTATCACCGACCCTCTCTCTATCCTCATCACCGGCCCCCTCTCTATCCTTATCACCGGCCCCCTCTCTATCCTTATCACCGGCCCCCTCTCTATCCTTATCACCGGCCCTCTCTCTATCCTTGTCACCGGCCCTCTCTCTATCCTTATCACCGGCCCTCTCTCTATCCTTATCACCGGCCCTCTCTCTATCCTTATCCCCGGCCCCCTCTCTATCCTTATCCCCGGCCCTCTCTGTATCCTTATCCCCGGCCCTCTCTGTATCCTTATCCCCGGCCCCCACTCTATCCTTATCCCCGGCCCACTCTCTATCCTTATCCCCGGCACTCTCTCTATCCTTATCCCCAGCCCTCTCTCTATCCTTATCACCAGCCATCTCCCCATCAATCACCAGCCCTATCCCTAGCCCAGAGTTAGAAAAAAAAACTTGAAACTATTATGGCTTTTTTTTAATTATTATTATTATTTTGAGAAAGCCCCTCCAACAGGTCTCTTTGTTCTCACAAAATTACAAGTGAGAGGAAAGATGCAGAGCAGTATAAGTCCCTGCCTATGCAGAGCGTAACAGCCGAGATGATTGTCATTGGTGTCTGTGCTCTGAATAGGCAGCGACCAATATTCCAGAACACGCTTTGTGCAGAGAGGTGTCAATCTCATCTTGACTGCTGCGCTCTGCATAAAAGCCTTTGGCACCAAACAAATATCAAATCCACCACTAGCGGCTTTACCTATCTAGCTTTATACAGCTGCCAAGTAACCCCTCACCGCTCTCCACCAAAAAAAAAAAAAAAAAAAAAGGGTGAACTGTTCCCTCCGAAGATGAACAACAATCAATACAGAGAAATCTCGCCTCTGACCAGTTCGCTTTGCCTCCATTAGTGATCCACATCTTCTGGCCATTAATGATGTACTCATTGCCCTTCTTCTCAGCTCGGGTCTTCAGACCGGCCACGTCAGAGCCGGCGCCGGGCTCAGTTACACAGTACGCCTAGAGGACATGACATAAAACAGATAAAATATAGTTATAATAAATCCGGGGCTGGATTAAAGGAATTCCACTGTACAAATACAGCACCGGTCAAAAGTACGGACACCCCGTTCATGCATTGGTTTTCCCTTGTTCTTACTGCATTGTGCACTTTGTAGATCCAGACTGAATGCATCAAAACCACAAAAGAAGAACAACATATGGAAACAAGGAATAAAGAAGCACACCTGACAAAACAGAACGTGGTAGGCCTTAGATTCCTCAGACTCCCACCTTCTTACTCTGATGGCGGCTTTACACCACCTCGTCATTCTCTCAGCAGCTTCATCAGGTCATCACCTGGAGGCTTCCAGCAGTCTTGGAGGAATTCCCGGAGGTGTAGAGCTCCTGTCGGCTGCTTTGCCTTCACTCTATGTCTAAACTCATCCCAACCCATCTCCATAAAGCCGAGGCCGGTGATTGTAGAGGCCATGTCATTGGACACAGCCTCCATTTCTCTCCTTCTTGGTCAGAGCCTCCTTACATCGTCGGAAGGTGTTCCAGGTTGTTACACAACTGATGATCCCACTAAACACAGACCAGATGAAACGTCAGTCGCTGCAGAATCGCGAGGTTGCCATGATTTGTAATAAATCACCAACAGTGTGACCAGCCGAGCCCCCCACATCACACCTCGCCTCGGTGCTTAATATCTGGTCCTTGAGTTGCTTGGCCCATACAAGTCTCTTCTTCTTGTCTGTGGTCCTCAATAGCGGCTTCTTTACAGCAATTCCACCATAAAGACCGCTGCTCGCAGCCTCCCTGGGACAGATGACCGAGATGTATCTGCTACTTTATGTCTGTAGATCATTGGTTAGGGCAATTCTCTCAGGTCAAAATGTGGCTTCTGAGGCCGGCAGCTCTGATGAACTTATCCTCCTCAGCAGAGGCCATTCTTGGTCTTCCTTTCCTGGAACACTCCTTGTGAGATACAGTTTTACCATAGCGATTGATGTTTTTCATGACCGCACTTGAGGATAACCTTCAAGGTTCTAGCAATTTTCTGGCTTGAATTACATTCATGTCTTACAGTAATGATGGACTGTGGTTTTTCTTTTCTTGAATGGTTCTTTCCATATTTTGGGCTCAGCATTGAAAGGAGCTGTACATCAACTCTGCCTCTGAAAACCCCTGGCAGAAGAGAACACCTTCGGTGATTTCACAAATGGTCTCTTTGAGAAGGCGACCCGATGATTGGAAGCCGGTCCATCTGACGATCTGATGAAGCTGCGAATAGAATGCCAAGAAGGTGTAAAGCCGTCATCACTAGTAGGGGTGTACTGTGAGGATTCTGAGGTGTAACACATATTCTGGTCTGTTTAGCACATGTTTCTTTATGCCTTGTCGCCAAACATGTTTCTTCCTTCCTGGTTTTGATGCCTTCAGTCTGAGACTACAATGTGCACATTCCAATAAGAACAAAGAAATCATTGCAGGAACGGGCAACCATAAAATCTCACACCAATACACAAGATTCACTTACACACATCAGCGGCTCCTCAGTCATTCTTCCCAGGTATTTCTTCTGCTGGGCCTCATTCCCTGCAATGATCACTGGCATTTGCTGTAAAGCAAAAAAAAAAAAAAAAAAAAGTTGCAACAGCGAGGAAATTAGCACTTGATTGTGTGTACATACTGTACTGTACATTACTGATCCTGAGTTACATCCTGTATTATACTCCAGAGCTGCACTCACTATTCTGCTGGTGCAGTCACTGTGTACATACATTACATTACTGATCCTGAGTTACATCCTGTATTATACTCCAGAGCTGCACTCACTATTCTGCTGGTGCAGTCACTGTGTACATACATTATATTACTGATCCTGAGTTACATCCTGTATTATACCCCAGAGCCGCACTCACTATTCTGCTGGTGCAGTCACTGTGTACATACATTACATATCCTGTACTGATCCTGAGTTACATCCTGTATTATACTCCAGAGCTGCACTCACTATTCTGCTGGTACAGTCACTGTGTACATACATTACATTACTGATCCTGGGTTACATCTTGTATTATACCCCAGAGCTGCACTCACTATTCTGCTGGTGCAGTCACTGTGTACATACATTACTGATCCTGAGTTACCTCCTGTATTATACTCCAGAGCTGCACTCACTATTCTGCTGGTGCAGTCACTGTGTACATACATTACATTACTGATCCTGAGTTACATCCTGTATTATACTCCAGAGCTGCACTCACTATTCTGCTGGTGCAGTCACTGTGTACATACATTACATTACTGATCCTGAGTTACATCCTGTATTATACTCCAGAGCTGCACTCACTATTCTGCTGGTGCAGTCACCGTGTACATACATTACATTACTGATCCTGAGTTACATCCTGTATTATACCCCAGAGCTGCACTCACTATTCTGCTGGTGCAGTCACTGTGTACATACATTACATTACTGATCCTGAGTTACCTCCTGTATTATACCTCAGAGCTGCACTCACTATTCTGCTGGTGCAGTCACTGTGTACATACATTACTGATCCTGAGTTACATCCTGTATTATACCCCAGAGCTGCACTCACTATTCTGCTGGTGCAGTCACTGTGTACATACATTACATTACTGATCCTGAGTTACATCCTGTATTACACCCCAGAGCTGCACTCACTATTCTGCTGGTGCAGTCACTGTGTACATACAATACATTACTGATCCTGAGTTACATCCTGTATTATACCCCAGAGCTGCACTCACTATTCTGCTGGTACAGTCACTGTGTACATACATTACATTACTGATCCTGAGTTACATCCTGTATTATACCCCAGAGCTGCACTCACTATTCTGCTGGTACAGTCACTGTGTACATACATTACATTACTGATCCTGAGTTACATCCTGTATTATACCCCAGAGCTGCACTCACTATTCTGCTGGTGCAGTCACTGTGTACATACATTACATTACTGATCCTGAGTTACCTCCTGTATTATACTCCAGAGCTGCACTCACTATTCTGCTGGTGCAGTCACTGTGTACATACATTACCTTACTGATCCTGAGTTACCTCCTGTATTATACCTCAGAGCTGCACTCACTATTCTGCTGGTGCAGTCACTCTGTACATACATTACGTTACTGATCCTGAGTTACATCCTGTATTATACTCCAGAGCTGCACTCACTATTCTGCTGGTGCAGTCACTGTGTACATACATTACATTACTGATCCTGAGTTACATCCTGTATTATACCCCAGAGCTGCACTCACTATTCTGCTGGTGCAGTCACTGTGTACATACATTACCTTACTGATCCTGAGTTACCTCCTGTATTATACCTCAGAACTGCACTCACTATTCTGCTGGTGCAGTCACTCTGTACATACATTACGTTACTGATCCTGAGTTACATCCTGTATTATACTCCAGAGCTGCACTCACTATTCTGCTGGTGCAGTCACTCTGTACATACATTACATTACTGATCCTGAGTTACATCCTGTATTATACCCCAGAGCTGCACTCACTATTCTGCTGGTGCAGTCACTGTGCACATACATTACATTACTGATCCTGAGTTACATCCTGTATTATACCCCAGATCTACACTCACTATTCTGCTGGTGCAGTCACTGTGTACATACATTACTGATCCTGAGTTACCTCCTGTATTATACCCCAGATCTACACTCACTATTCTGCTGGTGCAGTCACTGTGTACATACATTACATTACTGATCCTGAGTTACATCCTGTATTATACTCCAGAGCTGCACTCACTATTCTGCTGGTGCAGTCACTGTGTACATACATTACCTTACTGATCCTGAGTTACCTCCTGTATTATACCTCAGAGCTGCACTCACTATTCTGCTGGTGCAGTCACTGTGTATATACATTACATTACTGATTCTGAGTTACATCCTGCATTATACCCCAGAGCTGCACTCACTATTCCCCACAGACTATGATGGGGGGCTTCTCTCCTGTCAGACATTTGGAGATCCCGTACGTCTCTATACTCACCCCCAGTGAATTGGCCTCTATGGCGGTCTGAATACCGGTGCAGCCATACGCCATCTCCTCCGTTATCATACAAGTGTCAAAGATGCTGAGGTTCAGGCCTCCTGTAGAAGACAAATCAGTGATCGTACCGCAGGTCGATAAACATCAGCACAGAGGACGCCGAATTCCTGCCGGTATCATGCACGAAGCATGGTATAAGACCGGGGCTCCCCCTGGTACCAGCGGCTCCGAGAAGACACAGTCACGGTGTGGAGGTAGGAAATAGTGTCACCTTAATGTCCATGAATTTAGAGATTCCCAGGAGGAATAACAGAGGAACGACAACACAGTTCTAAGAAAATATGCTGCATAAATTGTATGAGAAATGCACAAATCACTATGAACAGGTCAGGAAGGCAGAGCGGCTTGTGATCAGCCCCATCCCCAGTCAGGAGGGCAGAGCGGCTTGTGATCAGCCCCATCCCCAGTCAGGAAGGCGGAGCAGCTTGTGATCAGCCCCATCCCCAGTCAGGAGGGCGGAGCAGCTTGTGATCAGCCCCATCCCCAGTCAGGAGGGCGGAGCAGCTTGTGATCAGCCCCATCCCCAGTCAGGAGGGCAGAGCGGCTTGTGATCAAGCCCCATCCCCAGTCAGGAGGGCGGAGCAGCTTGTGATCAGCCCCATCCCCAGTCAGGAGGGCAGAGCGGCTTGTGATCAGCCCCATCCCCAGTCAGGAGGGCGGAGCAGCTTGTGATCAGCCCCATCCTCAGTCAGGAGGGCAGAGCGGCTTGTGATCAGCCCCATCCCCAGTCAGGAGGGCGGAGCAGCTTGTGATCAGCCCCATCCCCAGTCAGGAGGGCGGAGCAGCTTGTGATCAGCCCCATCCCCAGTCAGGAGGGCGGAGCAGCTTGTGATCAGCCCCATCCCCAGTCAGGAAGGCAGAGCGGCTTGTGATCAGCCCCATCCCCAGTCAGGAGGGCGGAGCAGCTTGTGATCAGCCCCATCCCCAGTCAGGAGGGCGGAGCAGCTTGTGATCAGCCCCATCCCCAGTCAGGAGGGCAGAGCGGCTTGTGATCAGCCCCATCCTCAGTCTGGAGGGCAGAGCGGCTTGTGATCAGCCCCATCCCCAGTCAGGAGGGCGGAGCAGCTTGTGATCAGCCCCATCCCCAGTCAGGAGGGCAGAGCGGCTTGTGATCAGCCCCATCCCCAGTCAGGAGGGCGGAGCAGCTTGTGATCAGCCCCATCCTCAGTCAGGAGAGCAGAGCGGCTTGTGATCAGCCCCATCCTCAGTCAGGAGGGCAGAGCGGCTTGTGATCAGCCCCATCCCCAGTCAGGAGGGCAGAGCGGCTTGTTATCAGCCCCATTCCCAGTCAGGAGGGCGGAGCAGCTTGTGATCAGCCCCATCCCCAGTCAGGAGGGCAGAGCGGCTTGTGATCAGCCCCATCCCCAGTCAGGAGGGCAGAGCGGCTTGTGATCAGCCCCATCCCCAGTCAGGAGGGCAGAGCGGCTTGTGATCAGCCCCATCCCCAGTCAGGAGGGCAGAGCGGCTTGTGATCAGCCCCATGCTCAGTCAGGAGGGCGGAGCAGCTTGTAATCAGCCCCATCCCCAATTACCTCCTTCTACCCCATTATAGAGTGGTGCCCAGGACGAGAGGTGTAACCTTACCGCAGCATTCTGGGATGTGCCCGTTCATCAGCCCCAGCTCCCAGGCTCTCTTAATGATAGGAACCGGATACTAAGAGGAGAAGAGATTTGTTTTTAACTCTTTCATTACAATGCACGTACAGAAGGCGATGGCCGCCGCTCCGCTCACCTCCCCGGTCTTGTCATAATGGCTGGCTACGGGAATGATCTCTTCTCTGGTAAATTTGCGAGCGGTGGCCTGAAACTCTTTCTGCTGCTCGCTGAGCTCTGTGCAGAGAACATACAGGACGTAAATGGCTTCCCAGGCAACGCATGGTGTGAACAGCCATATGACATCAGGAGTAGACACGCATTATATGTCATGTAGAGAGTATTCAGAATATCAAACGCACAAAAAAAGTCCAACTATCCAGAACCCAGCAGTCCAGGACCTCCACAAATACATTTAAGGAAGAGCTGTCAGGGCAGAAAGTTACATTATATGGAGAAAAGTCATGGGTTCCATTTCTTAATCATTGAATTTCGGTTTCTCATCAAGACCCACTGTTGTGTATATAACCTCTGGCCCCATCATCGTGCCCCGGAATATAACCTCCGGCCCCATCGTTGCCCCTCGGTGTATAACCTCCGGCCCCATCGTTGCCCCTCGGTGTATAACCTCCGGCCCCATCGTTGCCCCTCGGTGTATAACCTCCAGCCCCATCGTTGCCCCTCGGTGTATAACCTCCAGCCCCATCGTTGCCCCTCGGTGTATAACCTCCAGCCCCATCGTTGCCCCTCGGTGTATAACCTCCAGCCCCATCGTTGCCCCTCGGTGTATAACCTCCAGCCCCATCGTTGCCCCTCGGTGTATAACCTCCAGCCCCATCGTTGCCCCTCGGTGTATAACCTCCAGCCCCATCGTTGCCCCTCGGTGTATAACCTCCAGCCCCATCGTTGCCCCTCGGTGTATAACCTCCAGCCCCATCGTTGCCCCTCGGTGTATAACCTCCAGCCCCATCGTTGCCCCTCGGTGTATAACCTCCAGCCCCATCGTTGCCCCTCGGTGTATAACCTCCAGCCCCATCGTTGCCCCTCGGTGTATAACCTCCAGCCCCATCGTTGCCCCTCGGTGTATAACCTCCAGCCCCATCGTTGCCCCTCGGTGTATAACCTCCAGCCCCATCGTTGCCCCTCGGTGTATAACCTCCAGCCCCATCGTTGCCCCTCGGTGTATAACCTCCAGCCCCATCGTTGCCCCTCGGTGTATAACCTCCAGCCCCATCGTTGCCCCTCGGTGTATAACCTCCAGCCCCATCGTTGCCCCTCGGTGTATAACCTCCAGCCCCATCGTTGCCCCTCGGTGTATAACCTCCAGCCCCATCGTTGCCCCTCGGTGTATAACCTCCAGCCCCATCGTTGCCCCTCGGTGTATAACCTCCAGCCCCATCGTTGCCCCTCGGTGTATAACCTCCAGCCCCATCGTTGCCCCTCGGTGTATAACCTCCAGCCCCATCGTTGCCCCTCGGTGTATAACCTCCAGCCCCATTGTTGCCCCTCGCGTATAACCTGCACCCCCATCGTTGCCCCTCGGTTTATAACCTCCAGCCCCATTGTAGCCCCCCAGTGCATCCTCATCTTATCAAGCCAAGTCTGACACAATATTTGTCATGTGATACAAGAGGACATTCTTACCGAAGCTGAAGCCCGGGTGGGAGGATGACGCGGTGGCCGCCTTAGGAGCCGTGGACTGTGCTCTCCAGCCGCTCTGAGCAATGCGCTGCAGCACCTGAAATTGAATAATCAATGAGAAGTTCTGCTTCTTTCTCTTACATTCTAAAGTTTTGTCACAATCAAGATTTCCTTTTGCTGCCAGAGAATAGAAACAACTTTTTATAATCAGCTGACGTTTTGCTTCAAGTTGTATCTAGACTAAAACACCAGTATTGGGCTCTGTACACACAGACAGCATTGGTGCAGATTTCACCCGCGGTTCCCCAGAGATGCGCAGTTACAGCCTTCGCCTCCCGAAGAAGCAGTGCGAAACGCGCGTCGGGCCAGAGGGACGCCGAGAGGATTTCACGTGGCTGCACGTCAATTAACAGAACTGTCTAATACTTATCATTGTTTGAGCTAAACTACTACACAATTAAGTACACACAGGCACAGGGGGACAAATATAGGTATACTCTGCTATGTAGGAATGCCATGGTAGTTTACTTTTGGCTCTTACATATACCCTATATGAATTAGGGATTTTTTGCTCATGTATTAAGCGATATACATTTCATTGTTGATGTAGCCAATGTTTTGGAATACCCTATGGTAATGGAGTCCCTCGTCACAGGACTTAGTACCCTTTTGTAATGTAATTTCCTGTTTTTAAGGTTTATTAATAAAAGTGATATTTTATACATAAGTACTTGGGGATCTTTTATCGTTATTTGGTCACCATTAAGTGATAAGCCTTTTATATTAGCTGCAAAGCAGAAAACACTTCACCAAATCACATCGATACACTGCCGAAAACAATCTGCAGCAAAACGAGCCGAGCTGCGGACTGCAAGTCTGCAGCAAGTGAAATGACACTGTGCGTTTTCACCATAGATTAAAGCCACTGCAATAGACAGGATGAAATCCACTTGGTCCTTTGGGTCTAAACGAAAAGAAGGATTCTGCGGTTTCTATAAATCTACATCTGATGCACATTTTCTTTTATATAGGTTTCTGTTTTGCACCTACCTGTATTTTAATCTATAGGATATAGTGTAAATATTTAATATATTTTGGAATATTTTTTCTGTTTCCCACGAGAAGGCAGGTAACGGCGTTGTCCGATAGATATGGTGCCTGCCCATCGCAGCACGTATACCCTGCAATAACGGCAGCACTATTCCTCAGCACTAAGTGGCGCCATTTTCTCCTGAGCAGTACAAGCACCGCGGCCTGTACGCTGGATATCTGGTCACGGAATATTTGGTGGAACTTTTCTGCTGTTGGTGCATTTGTCCTTGTGATTTTCCTGGACATGGAACTCACAGCAGCCAGTGAGGAGATTCCTTTTTTTACTGTATACATGGATTATATCCCGGCCCAGTGTTCAGATTTGCTGCAGATTCGGAGCTGAAAATCTCGTTCGTACTCATGAAGGCAGGTGGGCGAGGTTTTTACAGCTCATCCCAATGCTGCAAAATTTCATGCAATTTTTTTTTAATTTAGAAATCTACAGAATGACTTTGTTCTACTTTTAGATTCCCCCGGATCTGCATGCAGATAACTAAATGCAAAATTCAACGAATCTCATCTACGCACTGCTACAAAACATGCTTGCGAATATCGACCTGCCGTCCGAACTTAAAAATTCTCTGCGCTGAATTCAGAGCAGATTTCACCATTTACGTGGATTCTGCACCCTTCACTCATCTGTTACAAGACAACATTAACTTAATCACATCTTACAAGAATCGACAGCAATTTGCAGCCTGGAAATGTGCGGATGTGACCTGCAAATCCCAGGTGTGGGCTCATCTGAAGACTTGTCAGGCTCATGAATATGGATTCCGCCCACAACATCTTTATGGAAGTGGCAGGTACACGTTAAATAACTCCGAGGACCTGAATTTAAAGGGATCTTGCCATTTGGAAAAACTTCTGACATGTCACAGTAATATCGCTGCAGGAGCAGTTTTTGCTAGGCCCAATGGTCGTGGAGTGTTCCCCCTTCAACAGCGATCTTCCAAATAAAGTCTACATACCCCGACCTCCTCCGCAATTCACACAAATACCAAATTATATGAAAAGCTGGATTATGATCATCATTGGCTGCCATGAAATCACTTGTCACCCAGATAGTCCAGACACGTGTGCAGGTGCAGCGCCTGATGGGGGAGGGGCAAGAGCGCAGGTGCAGCGGCAGATGTGAAGGGGGGGAAGCAAGAGCGCAGGTGCAGCTGCAGATGTGAAGGGGGGGGAAGCAAGAGCGCAGGTGCAGCGGCAGATGTGAAGGGGGGGAAGCAAGAGCGCAGGTGCAGCGGCAGATGTGAAGGGGGAAGCAAAAGCGCAGGTGCAGCGGCAGATGTGAAGGGGGGAAGCAAAAGCGCAGGTGCAGCGGCAGATGTGAAGGGGGGAAGCAAAAGCGCAGGTGCAGCGGCAGATGTGAAGGGGGGAAGCAAGAGCGCAGGTGCAGCGGCAGATGTGAAGGGGGGAAGCAAGAGTGCAGGTCCAATGCCTTACAGGAGGGGGCAAGGGAGCAAGTGCAACGCAGGACAAGGGGTAAAGGTGAAGGCATAGGTGCAGCGCCGGATGGGGGAGGGCAAGGGTGCAGCACTGGACAGGTGGGGGGCAACACTGGATGAGGGGCTGGCAAGGGAGCAAGTGCAGGGCTGAGAGTGGAGGAAGGGCAGAGCTGCAGCATTCAAGGATGAGCATATCTACTTATGTAAAAGTATAAGATACAAATCTGCACAAGAGGGATAATAACCCCCATCAGAGCAGTAATCCGGATTACGTACCGGTAATGCTCTTTTAATGAGTCACGACAGCACCCCACATGAGAGAGAGGGATCCGCCCATAGGAACAGGAAACCTACAGAATAAAAGGAGGCGGTCCCCTCTCCTCCTCAGTTTAGTTTACAGAGTATAAAAAGGGAACCGCAAAAGTGTTAGTATTCATTCTTATTCAATAACATAAAAATTTCTTAACCCTATACAACCATTACTTCTCTGAACTTAAAGAAAAGTGCTGTGCATAATTTAGGGAGGGTAATACATGGGTGCTGTCGTGACTCATTAAAAGAGCATTACCGGTACGTAATCCGGATTTTTACTCTTCGTCACGACAGCACCCCACATGAGAGATTTTCAGAGATTCATTATTTGGGTGGGATTACTGTACTGAGCACAGCTCTACCAAAGGTCAAATCAGAGGAAGCAGAAAGGTCAAGTCTGTAATGGTTGTAAAAGGTAGAAGGTGAGGACCAGGTTGCGGCCTTACATATCATATGGATCGGTACATCTGCATGTTCCGCCCAAGAAGAAGCCATGGCCCGCGTTGAATGCGCTTTAATCCCCACTGGTGGGATTTCGCCCCTTGATGTGTAGGCTAGACAGATGGCTTCTCTAATCCATCGAGAAATGGTAGCCTTTGTGATCCCATATCCTTTCCTCAGGCCCTGAAAGGAGATAAGCAGAGCCCTACTCTGCCTCCATGTTTGAGATCTCTCTATATACATTAGGATAGTTCTTCTGACATCTAAGGTGTGCAACCTATGTTGTTCTGGGTTCACAGGTGTATTAAAAAAGGAAGGCAGAATTATCTCCTGAGATCTGTGATAGGTGGATGCTACTTTAGGGAGGTATGAGGGATCAGGTTTTAGGACAATTCTATCCTGAAATACCACTAAGAAAGGCGGGTCTACTGATAGAGCCTGGATATCACTAACCCTTCTAGCTGAGGTAAGGGCTACCAATAAGGCGACCTTGTATGTTAGGACCTTTAGAGGTATGGTATCTAGTGGCTCAAATGGGGAGTCAGTTAAGGCCTCTAAGACTAAATTCAAATCCCACGGAGGTAGACGGGGAATATGGACCGGATTGGAACGTTCACAGGATTTGATAAACCTGGAGACCCATTTGTTGGCTGCTATGTTGTCCCCATACAAGGCTCCTAAAGCTGAGATCTGAACCCTTAAGGTGTTCACCGATAAACCTAATTCTCTTCCTCTTTGTAGGAATTCTAGAATCGGAACTATCAGAATCTGCTTAGAGAATGGTTTTGTATGAAAATCTAAGAATTTCTTCCATACCCTGCTGTACAATACGGTGGTAGATCTTTTCCTACTCAACAATAGGGTGTTAACTAGTTGTTCCGAGAACCCTCTAGATCTTAACAACTGCCTCTCAAATTCCACGCCGTCAAGTGAAGACTTTTCACTTGCGGGTGGAAAAATGGGCCCTGAGACAGCAGTTCCCTGTGTGAAGGAAGGATCCATGGATCGCAAAGAGACATGCTCTGGAGACACGAGAACCATGGTCTTTTTGGCCAGAAGGGCGCAATCAGGATTACTCTGGCTTGGTCCCTCCTGATCTTCCTGATCACTAGAGGTATCAGAGACATTGGAGGAAAGTTGTATGCCAGTTTGAAGCTCCAAGGATGGTGAAGAGAGTCCAACATATCTGGGTGATCCATGAGGTTCAGGGAAGCGAATGTCTTTACCTGTCTGTTGTCTCTTGTGGCGAACAGATCTATTTGGGGTACGCCCCATTCTTCTGTTATCATGTTGAATATGTCCTTGTTTAATGACCATTCCCCTTGTCGTAGCCTGTTTCGGCTGAGGTAGTCCGCCTTGGTGTTTTCTGCTACTTTGATGTGCAGGGCTGTTAAGGATGGAAGATGAACCTCTGCCAACTGGAGGATGTTTGCTGCTACATTCATCAGGGTTCCTGATCGTGTACCTCCCTGACGGTTTATGTACGCCACTGCGGTGGAATTGTCTGACAGAACTCTCACATGCTTTCCCTGAACCTGTGGAAGAAAATGATTTAGGGCATATTCAACTGCTTTTAACTCCTTCCAATTTGAAGAACACTCCTGCTCCGCCTGATTCCAGGTGTCTTGGATCAGACTATCTTCCATATGTGCGCCCCAACCCACAGGGCTGGCGTCAGTGATAATTGTTTTGGAGGGAATTATCATCCATGGTACACCCCCTGAAAGGTGATCCATGTGTAACCACCAGCTCAGGGATTCAATTACGTCACTGGAGAGAGTGATTTTACCCTCTAAATGTACTTCCTTCTGAATGGATAATATTTCATACTGCAATTGACGGGTATGATATTGAGCCCACAGTACGGCTGGTATACATGAGGACAGTGATCCTAGTAAGGACATGGCCTTCCTCAGGGTCATACGGGGCTTTGATACTGCCTCTGACACCTTTGTTTGAATAATTATTTTCTTTGACTGTGGCAAAAAACTCCTCTGACTTACAGAATCTAGTTGAATTCCCAGAAATATCTGGATGGTGTCTGGATTCAACCTGGATTTTTCGTAATTCACGATCCAACCTAGACCCTGCAAGGATGAGATCGCATTAGATAACCGCATTTCACATTGGTATCTGGAATTTCCGATAACAAGAAAATCATCCAGGTAGGGTATTATAAGAGTGTTTTGCTGGCGTAAGTGAGCCATCACTTCTAGGATCACCTTTGTAAAGATGCGGGGAGCCATAGAAAGCCCAAAGGGCATTGCTACATACTGGAAGTGACGAACCTGTCCTGCCAGGATGACTGCTACCCTTAGATACTGCTGGTGTTCGGCATGTATAGGAAGATGATAATAGGCATCTTTTAGGTCGATTCCGGCCATGACACACCTAGGAAACAAGAGCTTGATGGTAGAACTAATAGACTCCATTTTAAAAGTTCGATTATATAGAAAGGAATTTAATTTCTTGAGATTAATGATGGTTCTGAATGAACCATCTGGTTTTTTGATCAAAAACAAAGGGGAGTAAAATCCCCTTCCTCTTTGATCTTGGGGAACCTCTACCAACACTTTTTTAGATAGGAGAGAAATAATCTCGGACTCTAGAGCCTCTTGTTGTTCTTGTCCCTTTGGAGATGTTATTATAAAAGAATCCCAAGGGATTCTAAAAAATTCTAATTTAAGACCATCTTTTATAATGTCCAGGATCCAACGGTTGGATGTTATATGTTCCCACTTGGATAGAAAAAATTTTAATCTGCCGCCTACTTCAGGGTTAGCGGTACTTGCCACGTTTTGCGTTGTAAGACCCGGTAAACAGGGCTCCTTTTTGCTTAGGGTCTTTCGCCTCCCAGCGATCCCTTTGCTCAAATGGTTTCCTGGAAAAGGGTCGTCTCCTGAATGCTCTCCTGTAAGACGGAAGATACTGATTAGGAAAACCTTTCTTCCGTTCTCCTGCTTTCTTTAAGATCTCATCCAGAGTCTTCCCGAAAAGGAACTCACCCTGGCAGGGGAGCGCACAAAGCTTTGCCTTTGCCTGTGCGTCCCCTTTCCAGTTCTTCAACCAGAGTGCTCGCCGGGCTGTGTTTGTTAAGCCGGCTGACCTGGCTGCTAGGCGTAGCGAATCTACTGAGGCGTCTGCCAGGAATGCTACAGCCTCCTTCATCAGAGGGATCTTTGGTAGAATGGAGTCTCTTGCAGTTCTACCTCTGATCTGCTCCTCCAGTTGTTCCATCCAAACCAGCAGAGATCTCGCATCGGAATGCCCCTGTATTGGCCTCCCAAGATTTTTTAAGCAGGGCCTCTGCTTTACGGTCCAATGGATCCGTTAGCATCCCTGAATCCTCTACAGGCAAGACTGACTGTTTTGAGGTTGAGGCTACAGCTGCGTCCACTTTTGGCACTTTCGACCAAGTATTCAGCTCCTCGTCGCAAAGGGATATCGCCTTTTAGAGGAAGATGGTAGAAAACCTCTGGCGCTCTGTTTGTCCCACTCTTTTTTAATTAATTCTTTAACGGTTGCGACAACGGGAAAGGATCTGCGCTTCCTTTGTCCTAACCCCGCGAACATAATGTCCTGAGCTGATTTTTTCCCTTTCTCATCAGGGCACCCCATCGTGTTTCTGACTGCTTTTACCAGGCTGTCCACGCTGCTGTTAGGCAGACATAACCCCCCTTCATCTTCGGATGAACTCGGCCGAGTTTCCGACTCATCTGAGGACTTATGCACCTCCTCCGATTCTGGATTTTCCGGAGATGGGGATCTGCTAGGTTGGCGGGAGCTAGAGATACTAGCCTGTGACAGTCCCTGCATCTCTTCTCGAATCATGGCTCTAACGTCAGATGGAGTCATAATGTTTTCCTGACGCAAGGTCAGTATGATGCAATCTGAGCATAACTTCTTCATATAGGAGTCTGGAAGGGGCTGTGAACATAAAGCACATTCTTTGTGCTTGGACTTGTGTGCCTTTTTCCTGGACTAAAGGAAGGGGACATAGGAGGAACATACATCAGCATATAGGTAGAGAAGTCTTTAAACTCACCCAGAGAAGCTGACAGGTACCGGATCTGGAGGCGGATTCTTTGAGGGATCTTTTTGCTTGGTGGAAGATCGCTCCTGACGACCACCATCTTTAATGCTGCTCCTGGCGCTTTTCTCCTTACTAGGAGAGCGCTCTGATACTACAAGGTGCGTTTCGTCGGCCGGTGAAGCCATACTCACATCCACACACCGGCCGACAGTAGCGCTGCAGCTTTTAAAAGTGGCGCCGAATCTCCTGCCTCCCCGGCCCGAACCCGGAAGTGCTCCAGCGACTTCCGGGTCAGACGCGCCGCTCATTCCTCCATGCGGCAGCGGCTGCTTATTTAGCCGGCCGCTTTGAGCGCGCGCGCCCTCATGGAGCCGGGCGGACCAGCGGTGACCGGACACGGACCATGGCCATCCATCAGACGAGGGGGGAGGCTGTACACAGTGGCTCCCCCGCCGCTGCTACTGGAACCGCAGCCCCTGCCGTTCCTTACAGAGACCGACGCAGGCGGGTGCATGGCCCAGGATCTTCTGTAGGTACGTCCTGGGATTCCCATAGGAACAGGAAACCTAAACTGAGGAGGAGAGGGGACCGCCTCCTTTTATTCTGTAGGTTTCCTGTTCCTATGGGCGGATCCCTCTCTCTCATGTGGGGTGCTGTCGTGACGAAGAGTAAAAATAGAGGTCAGAAATAATAGACTGAAGGAGTGTGATCACCTTGTGGATTCAGGCGGCCATGCACTGAAGCTACAATGTCAGCAGTGACGTGCACAGCAGTGGTAACGTGATCGCTAATGCTGGCCGGGACTGGAGAGGATTTTGCTGTGATGTTATTTAACCTTTGCTCTAGAAGCGTGATGCGACATCGGTCGTTGCAGGACAGGTGCACAGAATACGGGGCCGAGGGTCACATGCATCACACCTAGCCCTGCAGCGCCGCATTCTGCAGGCACGTGACCTTCTGAGGCGTCTGCAGGACAGGTGCAAAGAGCACGGGGCCGAGGGTCACATGCATCACACCTAGCCCTGCACCGCCGCATTCTGCAGGCACGTGACCTTCTGAGGCGTCTGCAGGACAGGTGCAAAGAGCACGGGGCCGAGGGTCACATGCATCACACCTAACCCTGCACCGCCGCATTCTGCAGGCACGTGACCTTCTGAGGAGTCTGCAGGACAGGTGCACAGAGCACGGGGCCGAGGGTCACATGCATCACACCTAGCCCTGCAGCGCCGCATTCTGCAGGCACGTGACCTTCTGAGGCGTCTGCAGGACATGTGCAAAGAGCACGGGGCCGAGGGTCACATGCATCACACCTAGCCCTGCACCGCCGCATTCTGCAGGCACGTGACCTTCTGAGGAGTCTGCAGGACAGGTGCACAGAATACAGGGCCGAGGGTCACATGCATCACACCTAGCCCTGCAGCGCCGCATTCTGCAGGCACGTGACCTTCTGAGGCGTCTGCAGGACAGGTGCACAGAATACGGGGCCGAGGGTCACATGCATCACACCTAGCCCTGCACCGCCGCATTCTGCAGGCACGTGACCTTCTGAGGCGTCTGCAGGACAGGTGCACAGAGCATGGGGCCGAGGGTCACATGCATCACACCTAGCCCTGCACCGCCGCATTCTGCAGGCACGTGACCTTCTGAGGCGTCTGCAAGACAGGTGCAAAGAGCACGGGGCCGAGGGTCACATGCATCACACCTAGCCCTGCAGCGCCGCATTCTGCAGGCACGTGACCTTCTGAGGCGTCTGCAGGACGGGTGCACAGAGCACGGGGCGGAGGGTCACATGCATCACACCTAGCCCTGCACCGCCGCATTCTGCAGGCACGTGACCTTCTGAGGAGTCTGCAGGACAGGTGCACAGAACACGGGGCCGAGGGTCACATGCATCACACCTAGCCCTGCACCGCCGCATTCTGCAGGCACGTGACCTTCTGAGGCGTCTGCAAGACAGGTGCAAAGAGCACGGGGCCGAGGGTCACATGCATCACACCTAGCCCTGCAGCGCCGCATTCTGCAGGGATGTGACCTTCTCAGGCGTCTGCAGGACAGGTGCACAGAGCACGGGGTCGAGGGTCACATGCATCACACCTAGCCCTGCACCGCCGCATTCTGCAGGCACGTGACCTTCTCAGGCGTCTGCAGGACAGGTGCACAGAGCACGGGGTCGAGGGTCACATGCATCACACCTAGCCCTGCACCGTCGCATTCTGCAGGCACGTGACCTTCTGAGGAGTCTGCAGGACAGGTGCAAAGAGCACGGGGTCGAGGGTCACATGCATCACACCTAGCCCTGCACCGCCGCATTCTGCAAGCACGTGACCTTCTGAGGAGTCTGCAAGACAGGTGCAAAGAGCACGGGGCCGAGGGTCACATGCATCACACCTACCCCTGCACCGCCGCATTCTGCAGGCACGTGACCTTCTGAGGAGTCTGCAGGACAGGTGCACAGAACACGGGGCCGAGGGTCACATGCATCACACCTAACCCTGCACAGCCGCATTCTGCAGGCACGTGACCTTCTGAGGAGTCTGCAGGACAGGTGCACAGAACACGGGGCCGAGGGTCACATGCATCACACCTAGCCCTGCAGCGCCGCATTCTGCAGGCTCGCGACCTTCTGAGGAGTCTGCAGGACAGGTGCACAGAGCACGGGGCCGAGGGTCACATGCATCACACCTAGCCCTGCACCGCCGCATTCTGCAGGCACGTGACCTTCTGAGGAGTCTGTAGGACAGGTGCACAGAGCACGGGGTCGAGGGTCACATGCATCACACCTAGCCCTGCACCGCCGCATTCTGCAGGCACGTGACCTTCTGAGGAGTCTGCAGGACAGGTGCACAGAGCACGGGGTCGAGGGTCACATGCATCACACCTAGCCCTGCACCGCCGCATTCTGCAGGCACGTGACCTTCTGAGGAGTCTGTAGGACAGGTGCACAGAGCACGGGGTCGAGGGTAACATGCATCACACCTAGCCCTGCAGCGCCGCATTCTGCAGGCACGTGACCTTCTGAGGAGTCTGCAGGACAGGTGCACAGAGCACGGGGCCGAGGGTAACATGCATCACACCTAGCCCTGCACCGCCGCATTCTGCAGGCACGTGACCTTCTGAGGAGTCTGTAGGACAGGTGCACAGAGCACGGGGTCGAGGGTCACATGCATCACACCTAGCCCTGCAGCGCCGCATTCTGCAGGCACGTGACCTTCTGAGGAGTCTGTAGGACAGGTGCACAGAGCACGGGGTCGAGGGTCACATGCATCACACCTAGCCCTGCAGCGCCGCATTCTGCAGGCACGTGACCTTCTGAGGAGTCTGCAGGACAGGTGCACAGAGCATGGGGCCGAGGGTCACATGCATCACACCTAGCCCTGCAGCGCCGCATTCTGCAGGCACGTGACCTTCTAAGGAGTCTGTAGGACGGGTGCACAGAGCACGGGGCCGAGGGTCACATGCATCACACCTAGCCCTGCACCGCCGCATTCTGCAGGCACGTGACCTTCTGAGGAGTCTGCAGGACAGGTGCACAGAGCACGGGGTCGAGGGTCACATGCATCACACCTAGCCCTGCACCGCCGCATTCTGCAGGGATGTGACCTTCTCAGGCGTCTGCAGGACATGTGCACAGAGCACGGGGCCGAGGGTCACATGCATCACACCTAGCCCTGCACCGCCGCATTCTGCAGGTACGTGACCTTCTCAGGCGTCTGCAGGACGGGTGCAAAGAGCACGGGGCCGAGGGTCACATGCATCACACCTAGCCCTGCACCGCCGCATTCTGCAGGCACGTGACCTTCTGAGGAGTCTGCAGGACAGGTGCACAGAGCACGGGGTCGAGGGTCACATGCATCACACCTAGCCCTGCACCGCCGCATTCTGCAGGGATGTGACCTTCTCAGGCGTCTGCAGGACATGTGCACAGAACACGGGGCCGAGGGTCACATGCATCACACCTAGCCCTGCACCGCCGCATTCTGCAGGCACGTGACCTTCTGAGGAGTCTGCAGGACAGGTGCACAGAACACGGGGCCGAGGGTCACATGCATCACACCTAGCCCTGCACCGCCACATTCTGCAGGCACGTGACCTTCTGAGGAGTCTGCAGGACAGGTGCACAGAGCACGGGGCCGAGGGTCACATGCATCACACCTACCCCTGCACCGCCGCATTGTGCAGGCACGTGACCTTCTGAGGAGTCTGAAGGACAGGTGCACAGAGCACGGGGCCGAGGGTCACATGCATCACACCTAGCCCTGCACCGCCGCATTCTGCAGGGATGTGACCTTCTCAGGCGTCTGCAGGACAGGTGCACAGAGCACGGGGTCGAGGGTCACATGCATCACACCTAGCCCTGCACCGCCGCATTCTGCAGGCACGTGACCTTCTCAGGCGTCTGCAGGACAGGTGCACAGAGCACGGGGTCGAGGGTCACATGCATCACACCTAGCCCTGCACCGTCGCATTCTGCAGGCACGTGACCTTCTGAGGAGTCTGCAGGACAGGTGCACAGAACACGGGGTCGAGGGTCACATGCATCACACCTAGCCCTGCACCGCCGCATTCTGCAGGGATGTGACCTTCTCAGGCGTCTGCAGGACAGGTGCAAAGAGCACGGGGTCGAGGGTCACATGCATCACACCTAGCCCTGCACCGCCGCATTCTGCAAGCACGTGACCTTCTGAGGAGTCTGCAGGACAGGTGCACAGAGCACGGGGTCGAGGGTCACATGCATCACACCTAGCCCTGCACCGCCGCATTCTGCAGGCACGTGACCTTCTCAGGCGTCTGCAGGACAGGTGCACAGAGCACGGGGTCGAGGGTCACATGCATCACACCTAGCCCTGCACCGTCGCATTCTGCAGGCACGTGACCTTCTGAGGAGTCTGCAGGACAGGTGCAAAGAGCACGGGGTCGAGGGTCACATGCATCACACCTAGCCCTGCACCGCCGCATTCTGCAGGCACGTGACCTTCTGAGGAGTCTGTAGGACAGGTGCACAGAACACGGGGCCGAGGGTCACATGCATCACACCTAGCCCTGCACCGCCGCATTCTGCAGGCACGTGACCTTCTCAGGCGTCTGCACCATCACAAGGGGCCAAAAGCAGAAGCCATTATCGCAGGTTCCTAAAAGAAGCAGAATTATGTTCCTAAAACTAAGAGGAAAAAGCCATCAGACGTAAAAATCATCCTGAGATGACGGCGTACAGGATCCTCTGCAGCCATAAGGTCACTGTGCACCGTCAGTCCATGGGGGATCGTGATGAAGCTGCTATAAGGGGACATCAGAGAGGAAACCTCCTGCACAGGACCCCGCTCTTCGGCCATTACCCCACTGATGTTACTGGCTTTGGGCACCATCCTGCTGTAATGTGGCCCACAATGGATTTATTATTAATAAACATTAACAATAGACGTTTGCATTGTCCAAAAATAAAGAATTTTAAAAATAAACATTCCCATTCACTGACAGCAAGCAGAGGTCTGGAGACACCAGCGGACACTCGTCACTGGCCGGGCTGCAGCTTTATGCCCGGGTCCAGGACACACGGCTGCTGCTCCCAGCCCCGGCGTCATTTCTATGCATGCTGCTACTTGTAGTGCCACATCATACCGGCCTTTGTAAGCCACTGATTACTGCGAGGGACAATATGAAGGCGCATGCGCACCTGCAGAAGACGCAACGCATGATGGGATTTGTAGTCCTACACGACAAGCTTATAAAGGAGCGACCCCAATAGAGGTCGCCATGTCCGGTCACTCCACACTGAGGTGGTACAGACCCCGGAGGGCACAGAGCACCGCTCCCCGCTTACCCGGGTCACCCTGAGAGCGGACATGACAGCAGCCTCCGACCACCGAAAGACGTTTAATGACGTCAGAAACGGGACCAAATCCAGAAATATAGCATGTATCACATGACAACTCTGCGCCAATCAGGACGAAGGGGAGTGGCTTTCAGTTGCTAGCTAATCTGATTGGTCAGGGGGGCACGGGCTAAGATGCGCATGCGCTAGAAGGGAGCTGTGTCATGCCTGCTGTCGTCGGGACGGATCCGTGGCGCTTAGGATCCTTACACACTGCGAAGAGCAGCTTAACCCCTTGTTTTAGGGCAAATACCATGTTTTAATCACTTTGTGCTGCAAAATCTTTTCAGACATTTCGATTTTTTTGCGGTGCCTGGCCCCCTCTTACTCACGGGTCCCATAGTGGCAGCGTGGTGTGCAGCTATTAGGCTACGTTCACATTTGCGTTGTGCGATGTTGCGTCGTAGACGCAACGCACAGCGCAAACAAAAATGCAACAAAACGCACGCTAAAACACAGCGTTTTGCAACGCATGCGTCCTTTTTTGCCGAAATTTGGACGCAAAAAAAATGCAACTTGCTGCGTTTTCTGTGCCCCACGCTTGCGGCAAAAAAAATGCATGCGTCGCAAAACGCAGCACAACGCATGTCCATGCGCCCCCCATGTTAAATATAGGGGCGCATGACGCATGCGTCGCCGCTGCTGCGCATGACGCAACCCCACAAAACGCTAATGTGAACATAGCCTTAGCAGCACACCACTGGTTGGGGGGCCCTGGAGGAGCGGGGGCCCTAGGCAGCTGCCTGGTCTGCCTGCCCCTAATGCCGGCCCTGCAGACGGGTCCCCAGTGGTTTTCGCACCACGTATCGCCTGTCAGGTTCCCATTAACGTCTAATAAAATGCCAACCCCAGGTCATTTTACAGCTATGTTCACACTTTACGTTTTTGCTGCAAATCTTAAGCTTTGGTTTCCAGTACCAGCAATAGCTACGAGACGTCAGAAATCTCCTGCACACACATTGTTTTTTTTTCCCCTGACTGAACTGGAAAACTGCTCCGTTTTTTTTTAAACAGCATTATGTCACTTCTTTCAGCATTTTTGCAGCATTTTCCAACCATAGAAAGCATCAAATTAGTACAAAAAATGCAGGTATGAGGCTTTGCTGCGTTTTTGGTGCAGAAAATTCAGAAAGTTGCATCATTTTTTATTTTTATTTTTTTGAGGCACTTACATTTGTCTCTTGTGCACGCTGATAAAATTATCTGAAAAACACGGCAAAAAATGAAGCAAAATCTGCTTTTTTGTAAGCAGCTTTTTTTTACGGCCAAGAGAGCAGGTTTTATCTGTAGTAAAAAAAAAAAACTCAGCAAAAATGCAACATGTGAACAAACATGGCCGACAACTGCTAAAAAAGCACGAATGAGGAATAATGAGAAAATCTCTGCGTCGATGATATTTTGTAACTATATTACAACGCTGCTATTGTAACACACAGTGGTTCTTCCATGTGAAAATCCACAGAAAAAAATCGCTACATTTTCGTCCTGAGGGGAGATTGTTGCTTGTGTTAGGCCCCATTCACACAGTACTTGTGCTAATCGTTGTAACGAACAGCAGAGACACATTCTACGGCTTTTTCACGTGTTAGATTCTTTTCTGAGGAGTGGAGGAGCCATGTCCAATTTATGGACTAAATTCACCTATTTAAAAAAAAATAGAAATGAAGTTATCTCCTAGGAATAGGATAGAGTGTTTGGACGACCAGCAATCCCAAGATCGGGGCTCGGGAATCCAGTCTTAAATGGAGCGGATGTGCGTGTACGACCTCTGCCTCACTCATTGTCTGTGGGATTGCCGGAAATAACCGAGCGCTGCAGTCACATAGACGATGAATGTAGCAGAGGCCGAGCATGCGCACATCCGCTGCTACAGGGCCTAATCATGGGATCGCAGGTGATCCTCTATCCTCTGCCTGGGGGATACCTTTATATAAGTGAATAACCATAATAAGCATTTAAGTGAATAAATCCACACAAAAATGACTCAAACTTGACAGCGTAACATTTGGCCATGACATTGTCACATTTGTGTCTGGAGCCCCGGCGGCCGGTCCGTGCATCGCGGTCCTTTCTCATCATACTCAGACATCTGGAGTCAGTCTAATGCTGGCAGAAGCTTGGACCCGCACCAGATTTTTTATTTCTCATACAAAAAAAGATGTTGATGCACGGAACAAACAAAGATGAAAATCAGTCCGCGAAGAACCGATGTGTGAATGTGACTTTAACATCTTTATTTCCTAACAGCGCCGCCCTTTACTTCAGCCTCATCTTCCCCCATACTCATCAAATCTCCCGTATTGCCCAGGAGACTCCACAAAAAAGTGGTTGAGATTCCAGGGTGCCTGTCATGCCTAAACCTCGGATCCCAATGCAGCAGACTTTTAGACAAATTCCACCAGCGTCCCATTTATTTGACTGGAAAGTTCAGAAATCCATCTGCTTCTTGCTAAAACTGCACTGGATGTTTGGAACTGATAAACAGTTGCAGGAGCTTCTGCAAAAATTTATTCTTTTGGTTATGGGCCCTGATTTGATTTTGCAAAGGGGTCCAGGAACTTCCTTAGTCCTGTTACTTCCGTACATGGCTTGGGGATTGGGCTCCGCACGTGGCTCAGGGGTGGACCCAGCACGTGGCTCGGGGTGAACTCCACATAGCTCAGGGGTTGGGCTCCGTACGTGGATCAGATGTGGACTCTACGTGGCTCGATAGTGGACTCTGTACGTGGCTCAGGGTGGACTCTGTGGCTCGGGGGTTAGGCTCCGTACGTGGCTCGATGGTGGACTCTACGTGGCTTAGGGGTGGACCCTGCACGTGGCTTGGGGTGGACCCTGCACATGGCTCAGGGGTGGACCCTGCACGTGGCTCGGGGTGGACCCTGCACGTGGCTCGGAGGTGGACCCTGCACATGGCTCGGGGTGGACTCTGTAGGTGGCTCGGGGGTTGGGCTCCATACGTGGCTCAGGGGTGGACTCTGTACGTGGCTCGTGGTTGGGCTCCGTACGTGGATCGAGGTGGACTCCAAACATTCATGGCAGCTCTGGTTTCACTCTGTTTTAAATAAAACTTTTTCCTTTCAGGACCAGCGGGGTTTAATATGTTTACTCCCCCCCCCCCCCCCCCCCCGCTGGCAATGAGCTGTAACTGCAGTGTGGCTAGGTCAGCTGATGTGGGTGGTGACCAATCCCACCATCCTTTAAATGGTCACCTGATTCATCTGCTGACTGTCGGTGATAGAGCAATCTACAGTGACCAAGCCTGGAGGAATGAGCTCGCTGGCTGCAGTGGTGTATCAGCTGGTTTTGTGATCCTGGTGCTAAGTTGTGTTCTTACCCCATCTCTTTCATGTTTGTCACTGTCCCCTGTGTGGTATTATCTGCAGAGGTGAGGCTAGCGCCTCTTGCAGACCAGTGCACTAGCCAGGGTAGTATTAGGTGACTGCGAGGGACGAGGTTCCTGACGGCGGTGGGGGGGAAGGACCCACTTAGGGCATTAGGGGAGTGTAGGAACAGGTTCAGGTTTGAGCTCAGGTGGTGACTCCCCCATTTCCCTATCAGTAGGGCCTTCCTCTCCATGTTTCCATCCCATTGTTAGTGCGTTGTGTCGTCCACTGACCGAACCCCCATTGGGTCGTATCACATCGTGACACTGTACATGGCTCGAGGGTGGACATGCTCCTTGTCTTTCGCTCGTACAGTTCATATATATCCACCTCTATGAAGTGATTTTAGTTAGGATATTCAGTAATCTTCTGAAACAAATTCACATTTATTTGCAAAGCTACCGCCCCTCCTTTCTCACATTAACAAGGAAAAAATCCATTTTCTGTCAAATCTGAGCAGAGAAAGTCCATTTTCCCGAACATTTATATCATTTTGTAGTTGCTACGGCAACCGGAATATTTTGTTGAGAAATAAGTTTTTCTTTATAAGACATTCATCAGAAATATCCTTTATCAGGTAAAAGAAAGACTTTACTGAAGTAAAGTCAGGACCAATAAAAGGAATCCATGTCTGATCTGTGGGGTTGGAGGACTATCGTTGTGACCCTCACCAATTATAACAACAAAATAACAATGCTGCTGGGAAACCAGAGTTTCCTTTCATTTACTAAACTTTTTTTTTTTTTTTTTTTTACAGATGCATGACCTGTTCAGGAGATTCCATGCCGATAATGCGGCCTCCAAACAGATAGTCATGGTGTAGCTACTGCTAGTCACCTGATATAGAGCCAGTGATAAAAAGGCATCTAGTTACTACCTGCAGCCACCACTAGGGGGGCTAGGGGGAGCTCCCTGTATACAGAGATACATGATAAGATCCTGTCTGCAGCCACCACTAGGGGGAGCTCCCTGTATATAGAGATACATGATAAGATCCTGTCTGCAGTCACCACTAGGGGGAGCTCCCTGTATACAGAGATACATGATAAGATCCTGTCTGCAGCCACCACTAGGGGGAGCTCCCTGTATATAGAGATACATGATAAGATCCTGTCTGCAGCCACCACTAGGGGGAGCTCCCTGTATGAACAAGGTCAACGCGTTTCCGGTGACTAAGCACCCTTAATCATGTTTAAGGGTGCTTAGTCACCGGAAACGCGTTGACCTTGTTTTTATAATTTTTTCTGTATGCTGATGTTTTGTCCTTTCACTGTATTTTGAGTGAAATAAATTATGGATTTTTCACTATTTCGTTGAGCTGGATCTCCTTCTCTTTCCTGTTCGTCCACGCCCTGACACAGCGGTTCCGTCCTCCGAGCTCCTGGGAATGTCGGTATGGTGAGCTGGATTTTGTTTTTCCTGAGCTCCCTGTATACAGAGATACATGATAAGATCCTGTCTGCAGCCACCACTAGGGGGAGCTCTCTGTATACAGAGATACATAAGATCCTGTCTGCAGCCACCACTAGGGGGAGCTCCCTGTATACAGAGATACATGATAAGATCCTGTCTGCAGTCACCACTAGGGGGAGCTCCCTGTATACAGAGATACATGATAAGATCCTGTCTGCAGCCACCACTAGGGGGAGCTCCCTGTATATAGAGATACATGATAAGATCCTGTCTGCAGTCACCACTAGGGGGAGCTCCCTGTATACGGAGATACATGATAAGATCCTGTCTGCAGCCACCACTAGGGGGAGCTCCCTGTATACAGAGATACATGATAAGATCCTGTCTGCAGTCACCACTAGGGGGAGCTCCCTGTATACGGAGATACATGATAAGATCCTGTCTGCAGCCACCACTAGGGGGAGCTCCCTGTATACAGAGATACATGATAAGATCCTGTCTGCAGTCACCACTAGGGGGAGCTCCCTGTATACAGAAATACATGATAAGATCCTGTCTGCAGTCACCACTAGGGGGAGCTCCCTGTATACGGGGATACATGATAAGATCCTGTCTGCAGCCACTACTAGGGGGAGCTCCCTGAATACAGAGATACATGATAAGATCCTGTCTGCAGTCACCACTAGGGGGAGCTCCCTGTATACGGGGATACATGATAAGATCCTGTCTGCAGCCACTACTAGGGGGAGCTCCCTGTATACGGAGATACATGATAAGATCCTGTCTGCAGCCACTACTAGAGGGAGCTCCCTGAATACAGAGATACATGATAAGATCCTGTCTGCAGTCACCACTAGGGGGAGCTCCCTGTATACAGAGATACATGATAAGATTATGTTTGCAGCCACCACTAGGGGGAGCTCCCTGTATACGGAGATACATGATAAGATCCTGTCTGCAGCCACCACTAGGGGGAGCTCCCTGTATACAGATACATGATAAGATCCTGTCTGCAGCCACCACTAGGGGGAGCTCCCTGAATACAGAGATACATGATAAGATCCTGTTTGCAGCCACCACTAGGGGGAGCTCCCTGTATACAGAAATACATGATAAGATCCTGTTTGCAGCCACCACTAGGGGGAGCTCCCTGTATACAGAAATACATGATAAGATCTTGTCTGCAGTCACCACTAGGGGGAGCTCCCTGTATACAGAGATACATGATAAGATCCTGTTTGCAGCCACCACTAGGGGGAGCTCCCTGTATACAGAAATACATGATAAGATCCTGTCTGCAGTCACCACTAGGGGGAGCTCCCTGTATACGGAGATACATGATAAGATCCTGTCTGCAGCCACTACTAGGGGGAGCTCCCTGAATACAGAGATACATGATAAGATCTTGTCTGCAGTCACCACTAGGGGGAGCTCCCTGTATACAGAGATTCATGATAAGATCCTGTCTGCAGTCACCACTAGGGGGAGCTCCCTGTATACAGAAATACATGATAAGATCCTGTCTGCAGTCACCACTAGGGGGAGCTCCCTGTATACGGAGATACATGATAAGATCCTGTCTGCAGCCACTACTAGGGGGAGCTCCCTGAATACAGAGATACATGATAAGATCCTGTTTGCAGCCACCACTAGGGGGAGCTCCCTGTATACAGAAATACATGATAAGATCCTGTTTGCAGCCACCACTAGGGGGAGCTCCCTGTATACAGAAATACATGATAAGATCCTGTCTGCAGTCACCACTAGGGGGAGCTCCCTGTATACGGAGATACATGATAAGATCCTGTCTGCAGCCACTACTAGGGGGAGCTCCCTGAATACAGAGATACATGATAAGATCTTGTCTGCAGTCACCACTAGGGGGAGCTCCCTGTATACAGAGATACATGATAAGATCCTGTCTGCAGCCACTACTAGGGAGAGCTCCCTGAATACAGAGATACATGATAAGATCTTGTCTGCATTCACCACTAGGGGGAGCTCCCTGTATACAGAGATACATGATAACATCCTGTTTGCAGCCACCACTAGGGGGAGCTCCCTGTATACAGAGATACATGATAAGATTCTGTCTGCAGTAACCACTAGGGGGAGCTCCCTGTATACAGAGATACATGATAACATCCTGTTTGCAGCCACCACTAGGGGGAGCTCCCTGTATACACAGATACATGATAAGATCCTGTCTGCAGCCACCACTAGGGGGAGCTCCCTGTATACAGAGATACATGATAAGATCCTGTCTGCAGCCACCACTAGGGGGAGCTCCCTGTATACAGAGATACATGATAAGATCCTGTCTGCCGCCACCACTAGGGGGAGCTCCCTGTATACAGAGATACATGATAAGATCCTGTCTGCCGCCACCACTAGGGGGAGCTCCCTGTATACAGAGATACATGATAAGATCCTGTCTGCAGCCACCACTTGGGGGGCTCTCTGTATACAGATCTACATGATGAGATACTGTCTGCAGCCACCACTAGGGGGAGCTCCCTGTATACAGAGATACATGATAAGATCCTGTCTGCAGCCACCACTAGGGGGAGCTCCCTGTATACAGAGATACATGATAAGATCCTGTCTGCAGCCACCACTAGGGGGAACTTTCACATGTAGAATTGTCCAACTCCCATTGAATTTAATAAAATCCATATGCAGTGAGCTCCCCCTAGTGGTGGCCCTATGCATCCATGACTGACCATTGGCTTTGTGTTACATGTCACTATGTAGCTCCAACCTAAATGAATTTCCCAGTCTACATTCATATGTAATAATCCACAGTTATTTATTTCTCAAAGTTTATAGGTGCAATCCATGGAGAAAATCCACAACAGAAATTGTCATTGTCACGCTCCAGATTTATAAATTTGCACCTGTCGGTATTCATGCAGAAAAATTTCATCCTCTGTTGATTTTAAAGGGACACTGTCACCCCAAAATTCGCCTATAAGATAACGGTACCTTCACACTGACCAACTTTTGAACGATAACGATAGCGATCCGTGACGTCACCGCTGTGCTCTGCTTTACGGCCGGCGCTCACAGTCAGTGCGGGAAGCTGACGGCGGGGGACGTGACAGACATCGGAATGTAAGTATGTAGTGTTTTTTTTTTTTTTACATTTACAATGGTAACCTGGGTAAATATCGGGTTACTAAGCCCGGCCCTGCGCTTCGTAACCCGATTTTTTACCCTGGTTACCTGGGGACTTCGGCATCGTTGGTCGCTGGAGAGTTGTCTGTGTGACAGCTCCCCAGCGACCACACAACGACTTACCAACGATCACGGCCAGGGCGTATCGGTGGTCGTGATCGTTAATAAATCGCTAAGTGTAACGGTACCTAAGCCCACCGGCATCAGGGTCTTATCTACGGCATTCTGTAATGCATTCTGTCATGCTGTAGATAAGCCCCCGATGTAACCTGAAAGATAAGAAAAACGAGATAGGTTATACTCACCCCGGGGCGGTCCGGTCCGATGAGTGTCGTGATCCGGGTCCGGCGCGTCCCATCTTCATGCGATGACGTCCTCTTCTTTGCTTCCTGTTGCGGCTCCTGTTGGGGGCAGGGCAAAGTACTGCAGTGCGCAGGCGCCAGGCCTCTCTGACCTTTCCCTGCGCCTGCGCACTGCAGATTTTTGGTCTGCCCTCAACAGGAGCCGCAACAGGAAGCAAAGAAGAGGACGTCATCGCATGAAGATGGGAGGCACCGGACCCGGACCGCGACACCCATCGGACCCGGACCGCACCGGGACCGCCCCTGGGTGAGTATAATCTAACCTCTTTTTCTCCTCTTTCAGGATACATCAGGGGCTTATCTACAGAATGCATTCCAGAATGCTGGAGATAAGCCCCTGATGCCAGTGGCCGCAGCTTATAGGCGAATTTTGGAGTGACAGTCTCTTTAAATCTGTTTAGTTTCTGTTCCTTTTCCTTCACCTTCCTTCTACCTTTCCTTCCTTCGCCTTCATTTCTGCCTTTTATGTGACGTCTTCACACCTGCACGAAGATGTCACTGGTTCTTATTCTTTCGGTCCTCGTTGACGAGCATGGAGTCCTTGTATTGACCTTAATGTGGACATTTGCCCTTCCTGATCGCTCCGGCGCAGTATAATAGCTGCACCTATCGTTTTTCGCACCTCACTTGCTATTCTACGGTGCGGATGTTCGCAGCCGCCTGTATGAAAAATACCGCCGGTGACAAAGCCGTAATCATCAAGGTAAAAAAAAAAAGAAAAATGTTTTCCTAAATTGGCTGTTTGTTCCATCAACAGTGAAAGGTGGCAGCCGCTCATGCAAGAAATTCTCATTTAGCTTGAAGACCACGGCGTCCATCAGTCTTGCGGCAATCGGCGGCGTTGCACTGAGAACAGGCTCCGCTGACACTCGCCGCTGTTTTGCTACAACAAACCTCTTATTACTTTCAATAGCAGCCACTTGTTTTCTGGATTTGGATCAGATCACGCGTAAATCCATCTCCGACGACTGGACACAGAAACAAAGGCAAAGTCGTATTGCAGAAATTTTCGCTATGAAATTATAGTCATCAGTTACCTGCAGTGTAAAGCATGGCGGATGATGCGCAGGGCAGCAGCCTGTGATGAGACACTGGGTGATATTCAGACTATGCTGTATCTAAGCTGGCGTCATTGATTTTAATGGAGAGGACCTAAAAGCAGAAAATCCTGGAGAAAAGCATTGCTGCGACGTGTGACGCATCGGCAAATCCTGAAAAGTCAATACAAGATGGGGACTGGCAATTCTATAAAAATCGACTGCATGTATATGAGCTGTTTACTTGGTCCCTGTCAGAATTGCTCATGTTCTACCAGGCTGTCCAAACATTATAGAAACGTTGGTACGTGGCGGAATTGCTGCAGAATTGTAATTACACAGCGGCAAACCTGCCGAATTGTTCAGATGGTGCGCGGATGATCCATGGTTTTTTGGCTAGCAAACTAAAGCTCCCGCTGGCCCCCCGGTGTCTCCATAGTTCAACATTATGTCCTTGCGCAAATTTAACCCTGATGGTGTTTTAGTGTTAAATTTAAAGATTCACCATACTTATCATTTTTTTAACATTAATTCCTTTAAACCTCCTCCACTATGTGTCTGAACTTGTTCTGTTGCCTATTCTTTCATAGACGATGTACTGCTGTTATGCTGATTAATAAAATGCTTAGAAGCTTGTGATATTCTTTTGTTGGTGTTTTTGTAGTTATGATACAGATGCTCTCTGAAGCAAATTTTTAATTGACATGTACATAATATATATGCGTACAGCCTACATACTTCAGGTTACATTCTGAGTATTCTATGATACAAAAAAAAAACAAATGTTGAATGTTAATACAAAAATGATTTGATTTGAAAGTATCATCTGTGGAGTTGATAAATGTTTTACATTTTTTTGCATATGGATAACTATTGCGACCTTTATATCCACTGTTAAAGAAACCCTTTTGCAGATAACCAATCGGTTTTGGTTCTGTGGCGGAAGAAGCAAGGCAACACACGCTGTGCGGTGGAGACATGCACCATCATCTCCTCTGTGGATGCCACTAGCACTCTGGCATTAGGTAACATACATTTGCCTTCCATATTGAGAGTTGCTGATGGATCCACGATATGCACCTACACTTAGAATTCTGCGCTAGTGTCTAGATTTTATACACTGCACAAAAAGATAAAGTGGACAGCAGTATAAACTCCAAGTCCATCACACTCCTGTGAAATCATCCTGTCCAATTATGAAGCAACACCAATTCTGAATCAATTTCTCCTGCTGTTGTGCAAATGGAACAGACAACAGATAGAAATGATCGGCAATTAGCAAGACAACCCCTATAAAGGAGTGGTTCTGTCGAGGGTGACCACAGACCATTTCTCTGTTCTCATCCTTTTTGGATGTTTTGGTCACTTTTGCATTTTGTCATTGCTCTCACCTCTAGAGGTACAGTAGTATGAGACGGTTTCTACAACAAACAGAAGTTGCTCAGGTAGTGCAGCTCATCCAGGATGGCACGTTAATGCGAGCTGTGGCAAGAAGGGTAGCTGGGACTGTCAGCACAGTGTCCAGAGCATGGAACATATACCAAGAGACAGGCCAGTACACCAGGAAATGTGGAGGGGGCCGTAGGAGGGCATCAACCCAGCAGCAGGACCACTACATCCTCCTTTGTGCAAGGAGGAGCAGTGCCAAAGTCCTGCAAAATGATCTCCAGCAGGATACTAACATCCATGTGGCTGCTCAAACTGTCAGAAACAGACTCCATGAGGGTGGTATGAGGGCCCGACAGCACAACCTCATGCAGGGTGACTGGCCTTTGCCAGAGAACACCAAGATTGGCAAATTCCATATTAGTTCCCTGTGCTCTTCACAGATGAGAGCAGGTTCACACTGAGCACGTGACAGACATGATAGAGTCTGGAGATGCTGTGGAGAATGTTCTGTCTGTGTCCTCCTTCAGCATAACCGGTTTGGTGGTGGATCAGTAATGGTGTGGAGTGGCATTTCTTTGGAGGGCAGCACAGCCCTACAAGTGCTAGTAAGAGGTATCCTGACTGCCATTAGGTACCCTGATGAGATCCTCAGACCCGTTGTGAGACCATATGCTGGTGCACTGGGCCTGGGTTCCTTCTGTGTCAGCAGTTCCTGCAAGATGAAGGTGTTGAAGCTATGGACTGGCCCGCCTGTTCCCCAGACCTGAATCCAATCTAGCACATCTGGGACATCATGTCTCGCTCCATCCACCAACGTCACATTGCACCACAGACTCTCCAGGAGTTGTCTGATGCTGTAATCTAGGTCTGGGAGGAGATCCCTCAGAACATCTGCCTCCTAATCAGGAGCATGCCTAGGCATTGTAGGGAGGTCATACAGGCACGTGGAGGCCACACACACTACTGAGCATCATTTCCTTGTCTTGGGGCATTTCCACTGAAGTTGGACCAGTCTGTAATTGGATTTTCCACTTTGATTTTGAGCATCGTTCCAAATCCAGACCACCATGGGATATTAGGTGTGATTTACACTGATCATTTTTATCTTTTATTATTCTCAACACATTGCACTATGTAATGAATAAAGATTTGCAGCTGGAATATTTCATCCAGTAATATGTCGGATGTGGTATTTTAGCGTTCCCTTTATTTTTTTGAGCAGTGTACATTGGGGTTGTACACTGGTGCCAAGATCGTTAATGCAGATATTGTGCAGTGTTATTGTCATTCTTATTATTGCCTATTTACATGTCCTCTGTTGCGCCTCTTCTTGGCATGAGGCATCTTATCCTATTTTTTTTTATTATGATCAATAAAGACTATTTTTTGGCACAATACCTTTCCTGTACCCTTCGTGACCTGAGATTATTTTCGGTGGTCACTATGTGTTTATGTACTGTAACGTGTTGCCTTTCTACTTGTTAATGGTTTTTGGACAATTGTGTTCACGATTTTATTTTGCTGCAAATTTTCCTTTTCAAAATCCATAGAAAAAAAAATCTGCAGAATTTTCTTATAAGAGTTTATTTCAGGTTTTGCAGATTTGGTATTTTTTGCAAAAAATAGGCCCTATTGTTTAAAATGTAAAAACGTGTCATTCTCATGGTCACGGTTTATCCTGACGCAGGCTATAAAACTACTTCAATAACTAATGAGCCCCATATACCAGCTACACACCGGGGTCATTGCAAAACTGTAGCATGAAAATGGCGTCCTGGAAGGAATAAATGTTGGATTTTTCATTTGGATTTGACGCTGAACCCAGTGATTGGCTGCAGCGGTTGATGTGCAGTGTAGCTGTGATATCACATGCGGCCTGTAACCAGGCACAGGAGAGGCAGTTCAAGACTCGGGGAAGGTGAGTGACCGCTCACTTTACGTTGTTCCTCTGCTGGCCTATGGACCATAAAAATACGAAACCAGAAAACACTTTGAACACTAAAAGGTTTCATCTTTTTTTGCAATTTTCAGGATCTCAGAGTCTGATATGAATGCAGAATATTCGGTATTTTTCCTGTGAACTCTTAACGCAGCATAAAATAATCCCGAGACAATAAAACGCATTCATGTAATAACTTATAGCTGAGACCCGGCCACAGTTTTTATTTCTGCTATGATTGTGGCAATTCTCTTGAATTTAGTATATAATTTCAGTGGACTATTTTACGGCTGGATGTTATGGCCCTGTGTAAACTTTACTGCTTTTGCAATGATCACGCTAGGGAGATTCAATATGGCCAAGCACCATGCAGAGAGGAAAAATGGGATCTGCAAACATCTAGCTAAAACAGCAGGACTTTATATGATGAGATGTACAGTATGGCAATACGTTACATATGCTGTAGTATACTCCAGAGCTGCACTCACTATTCTGCTGATGCAGTCACTGTGTACATACATTACATTACTGATCCTGAGTTACATCCTGTATTATACCCCAGAGCTGCACTCACTATTCTGCTGGTGCAGTCACTGAGTACATACATTACATTACTGATCCTGAGTTACATCCTGTATTATACTCCAGAGCTGCACTCACTATTCTGCTGGTGCAGTCACTGTGTACATACATTACATTACTGATCTGGAGTTACATCCTGTATTATACTCCAGAGCTGCACTCACTATTCTGCTGGTGCAGTCACTGTGTACATACATTACATTACTGATCCTGAGTTACATCCTGTATTATACCCCAGAGCTGCACTCACTATTCTGCTGGTGCAGTCACTGTGTACATACATTACATTACTGATCCTGAGTTACATCCTGTATTATACCCCAGAGCTGCACTCACTATTCTGCTGGTGCAGTCACTGAGTACATACATTACATTACTGATCCTGAGTTACATCCTGTATAATACCCCAGAGCTGCACTCACTATTCTGCTGGTGCAGTCACTGTGTACATACATTACATTACTGATCCTGAGTTACCTCCTGTATTATACCCCAGAGCTGCACTCACTATTCTGCTGGTGCAGTCACTGAGTACATACATTACATTACTGATCCTGAGTTACATCCTGTATAATACTCCAGAGCTGCACTCACTATTCTGCTGGTGCAGTCACTGTGTACATACATTACATTACTGATCCTGAGTTACCGCCTGTATTATACTGCAGAGCTGCACTCACTATTCTGCTGGTGCAGTCATTGTGTACATACATTACATTACTGATCCTGAGTTACATCCTGTATTATACTCCAGAGCTGCACTCACTATTCTGCTGGTGCAGTCACTGTGTACATACATTACATTATTGATCCGAGTTACATCCTGTATTATACCCCAGAGCTGCACTCACTATTCTGCTGGTGCAGTCACAGTGTACATACATTACATTACTGATCCTGAGTTACCTCCTGTATTATACCCCAGAGCTGCACTCACTATTCTGCTGGTGCAGTCACTGTATACATACATTACTGATCCTGAGTTACATCCTGTATTATACCCCAGAGCTGCACTCACCATTCTGCTGGTGCAGTCACTGTGTACATACGTTACATTACTGATCCTGAGTTACATCCTGTATTATACTCCAGAGCTGCACTCACTATTCTGCTGGTGCAGTCACTGTGAACATACATTACATTACTGATCCTGAGTTACATCCTGTATTATACTCCAGAGCTGCACTCACTATTCTGCTGGTGCAGTCACTGTGTACATACATTACATTACTGATCCTAAGTTACCTCCTGTATTATACTCCAGAGCTGCACTCACTATTCTGCTGGTGCAGTCATTGTGTACATACATTACATTACTGATCCTGAGTTACATCCTGTATTATACCACAGAGCTGCACTCACTATTCTGTTGGTGCAGTCACTGTGTACATACATTACATTACTGATCCTGAGTTACCTCCTGTATTATACTCCAGAGCTGCACTCACTATTCTGCTGGTGCAGTCACTGTGTACATACATTACATTACTGATCCTGAGTTACATCCTGTATTATACTCCAGAGCTGCACTCACTATTCTGCTGGTGCAGTCACTGTGAACATACATTACATTACTGATCCTGAGTTACATCCTGTATTATACCACAGAGCTGCACTCACTATTCTGCTGGTGCAGTCACTGTGTACATACATTACATTACTGATCCTAAGTTACCTCCTGTATTATACTCCAGAGCTGCACTCACTATTCTGCTGGTGCAGTCACTGTGTACATACATTATATTACTGATCCTGAGTTACCTCCTGTATTATACTCCAGAGCTGCACTCACTATTCTGCTGGTGCAGTCACTGTGTACATACATTACATTACTGATCCTGAGTTACTTCCTGTATTATACTCCAGAGCTGCACTCACTATTCTGCTGGTGCAGTCACTGTGTACATACATTACATTACTGATCCTGAGTTATATCCTGTATTATACTACAGAGCTGCACTCACTATTCTGCTGGTGCAGTCACTGTGTACATACATTACTGATCCTGAGTTATATCCTGTATTATACTTCAGAGCTGCACTCACTATTCTGCTGGTGCAGTCACTGTGTACATACATTACGTTACTGATCCGAGTTACATCCTGTATTATACCACAGAGCTGCACTCACTATTCTGCTGGTGCAGTCACTGTGTACATACATTACATTACTGATCCTGAGTTACCTCCTGTATTATACTCCAGAGCTGCACTCACTATTCTGCTGGTGCAGTCACTGTGTACATACATTACATTACTGATCCTGAGTTACCTCCTGTATTATACTCCAGAGCTGCACTCACTATTCTGCTGGTGCAGTCACTGTGTACATACATTACATTACTGATCCTGAGTTACCTCCTGTATTATACTCCAGAGCTGCACTCACTATTCTGCTGGTGCAGTCACTGTGTACATACATTACATTACTGATCCTGAGTTACCTCCTGTATTATACCCCAGAGCTGCACTCACTATTCTGCTGGTGCAGTCACTGTATACATACATTACTGATCCTGAGTTACATCCTGTATTATACCCCAGAGCTGCACTCACCATTCTGCTGGTGCAGTCACTGTGTACATACGTTACATTACTGATCCTGAGTTACATCCTGTATTATACTCCAGAGCTGCACTCACTATTCTGCTGGTGCAGTCACTGTGAACATACATTACATTACTGATCCTGAGTTACATCCTGTATTATACTCCAGAGCTGCACTCACTATTCTGCTGGTGCAGTCACTGTGTACATACATTACATTACTGATCCTAAGTTACCTCCTGTATTATACTCCAGAGCTGCACTCACTATTCTGCTGGTGCAGTCATTGTGTACATACATTACATTACTGATCCTGAGTTACATCCTGTATTATACCACAGAGCTGCACTCACTATTCTGTTGGTGCAGTCACTGTGTACATACATTACATTACTGATCCTGAGTTACCTCCTGTATTATACTCCAGAGCTGCACTCACTATTCTGCTGGTGCAGTCACTGTGTACATACATTACATTACTGATCCTGAGTTACATCCTGTATTATACTCCAGAGCTGCACTCACTATTCTGCTGGTGCAGTCACTGTGAACATACATTACATTACTGATCCTGAGTTACATCCTGTATTATACCACAGAGCTGCACTCACTATTCTGCTGGTGCAGTCACTGTGTACATACATTACATTACTGATCCTAAGTTACCTCCTGTATTATACTCCAGAGCTGCACTCACTATTCTGCTGGTGCAGTCACTGTGTACATACATTATATTACTGATCCTGAGTTACCTCCTGTATTATACTCCAGAGCTGCACTCACTATTCTGCTGGTGCAGTCACTGTGTACATACATTACATTACTGATCCTGAGTTACATCCTGTATTATACTCCAGAGCTGCACTCACTATTCTGCTGGTGCAGTCACTGTGTACATACATTACATTACTGATCCTGAGTTATATCCTGTATTATACTACAGAGCTGCACTCACTATTCTGCTGGTGCAGTCACTGTGTACATACATTACTGATCCTGAGTTATATCCTGTATTATACTTCAGAGCTGCACTCACTATTCTGCTGGTGCAGTCACTGTGTACATACATTACGTTACTGATCCGAGTTACATCCTGTATTATACCACAGAGCTGCACTCACTATTCTGCTGGTGCAGTCACTGTGTACATACATTACATTACTGATCCTGAGTTACCTCCTGTATTATACTCCAG
Source organism: Ranitomeya imitator (assembly GCF_032444005.1). NCBI lineage: Eukaryota > Metazoa > Chordata > Amphibia > Anura > Dendrobatidae > Ranitomeya > Ranitomeya imitator. The sequence continues at coordinate 193,967,596 of NC_091289.1, read as the reverse complement.
AGCTGCACTCACTATTCTGCTGGTGCAGTCACTGTGTACATACATTACATTACTGATCCTGAGTTACCTCCTGTATTATACTCCAGAGCTGCACTCACTATTCTGCTGGTGCAGTCACTGTGTACATACATTACATTACTGATCCTGAGTTACCTCCTGTATTATACTCCAGAGCTGCACTCACTATTCTGCTGGTGCAGTCACTGTGTACATACATTACATTACTGATCCTGAGTTACCTCCTGTATTATACCCCAGAGCTGCACTCACTATTCTGCTGGTGCAGTCACTGTGTACATACATTACATTACTGATCCTGAGTTACCTCCTTTATTATCCTCCAGAGCTGCGCTCACTATTCTGCTGGTGGAGTCACTGTGTACATACATTACATTACTGATCCTGAGTTACATCCTGTATTATACCCCAGAGCTGCACTCACTATTCTGCTGGTGCAGTCACTGTGTACATACATTACATTACTGATCCTGAGTTTCCGCCTGTATTATACTCCAGAGCTGCACTCACTATTCTGCTGGTGCAGTCACTGTGTACATACATTACATTACTGATCCTGAGTTACATCCTGTATTATACTCCAGAGCTGCACTCACTATTCTGCTGGTGCAGTCACTGTGTACATACATTACATTACTGATCCTGAGTTACATCCTGTATTATACTCCAGAGCTGCACTCACTATTCTGCTGGTGCAGTCACTGTGTACATACATTATATTACTAATCCTGAGTTACATGCTGTATTATACTCCAGAGCTGCACTCACTATTCTGCTGGTGCAGTCACTGTGTACATACATTACATTACTGATCCTGAGTTACCTCCTGTATTATACTCCAGAGCTGCACTCACTATTCTGCTGGTGCAGTCACTGTGTACATACATTACATTACTGATCCTGAGTTACATGCTGTATTATACTCCAGAGCTGCACTCACTATTCTGCTGGTGCAGTCACTGTGTACATACATTACATTACTGATCCTGAGTTACCTCCTGTATTATACTCCAGAGCTGCACTCACTATTCTGCTGGTGCAGTCACTGTGTACATATATTACATTACTGATCCTGAGTTACATCCTGTATTATACTCCAGAGCTGCACTCACTATTCTGCTGGTGCAATCACTGTGTACATACATTACATTACTGATCCTGGGTTACATCCTTTATTATACTCCAGAGCTGCACTCACTATTCTGCTGGTGCAGTCACTGTGTACATACATTACATTACTGATCCTGAGTTACATCCTGTATTATACCCCAGAGCTGCACTCACTATTCTGCTGGGGCCCACGAAATCTTGGCGCCGGCCCTGCTCCTACATAGTAACATAGTAACATAGTAACATAGTTAGTAAGGCCGAAAAAAGACATTTGTCCATCCAGTTCAGCCTATATTCCATCATAATAAATCCCCAGATCTACGTCCTTCTACAGAACCTAATAATTGTATGATACAATATTGTTCTGCTCCAGGAAGACATCCAGGCCTCTCTTGAACCCCTCGACTGAGTTCGCCATCACCACCTCCTCAGGCAAGCAATTCCAGATTCTCACTGCCCTAACAGTAAAGAATCCTCTTCTATGTTGGTGGAAAAACCTTCTCTCCTCCAGACGCAAAGAATGCCCCCTTGTGCCCGTCACCTTCCTTGGTATAAACAGATCCTCAGCGAGATATTTGTATTGTCCCCTTATATACTTATACATGGTTATTAGATCGCCCCTCAGTCGTCTTTTTTCTAGACTAAATAATCCTAATTTCGCTAATCTATCTGGGTATTGTAGTTCTCCCATCCCCTTTATTAATTTTGTTGCCCTCCTTTGTACTCTCTCTAGTTCCATTATATCCTTCCTGAGCACCGGTGCCCAAAACTGGACACAGTACTCCATGTGCGGTCTAACTAGGGATTTGTACAGAGGCAGTATAATGCTCTCATCATGTGTATCCAGACCTCTTTTAATGCACCCCATGATCCTGTTTGCCTTGGCAGCTGCTGCCTGGCACTGGCTGCTCCAGGTAAGTTTATCATTAACTAGGATCCCCAAGTCCTTCTCCCTGTCAGATTTACCCAGTGGTTTCCCGTTCAGTGTGTAATGGTGATATTGATTCCCTCTTCCCATGTGTATAACCTTACATTTATCATTGTTAAACCTCATCTGCCACCTTTCAGCCCAAGTTTCCAACTTATCCAGATACATCTGTAGCAGAATACTATCTTCTCTTGTATTAACTGCTTTACATAGTTTTGTATCATCTGCAAATATCGATATTTTACTGTGTAAACCTTCTACCAGATCATTAATGAATATGTTGAAGAGAACAGGTCCCAATACTGACCCCTGCGGTACCCCACTTCCCCTATTACTGTGGTTGGTGTCATCTTGCCACTTATTACTTGGCTAAGAAGCTTCTTTATGAAGTTTATCACGTCTTCGATAATAATCTCATTGTTCTTCAAATTGATATAAAAAATGAGTTCAACTTTTTGGAGACCTGTCGAAAAATCGCTGTCGGTCCCAACTCACAGAGGTAATGTGATCAATTTCTCATGACATCTAGTCAATGACGGGAGATTTTTGAAATGTCAAAGTGACCGTCCGTGTCCGCTCCGCCGTCCCTGCCGCACAATAGGAGGTTTTACTTATCGACCTTCAATAACAGATTTCCCTTAGAAGAACTCACCAGCGACGCTGATGAATGTGTTGTTTATTTGTAGAAATGTTCCTGAGGTCACAGATATGGAGGTCAAACTTCTGCACATGTTAATAAGGAAAAAAAAAACGCATCCAGAAAAAAAAGGAAATAACAAGCTGAGAGCAGGGAATCCGAATGTCAGCAGAGGAACAGTGCGGGGGAGTCAGAGCGGAACGTGCATGAAAGGGTTAACCGTTAGAGGACAGAACCTAAGTAGAAAGGATGTTAAATGAATGTTTTTGCAATTGGGTTACATAACTTTTTATTTTCCCACCGCCTATAAGGTCTTGGGTTTTATTGGCGAGTTGAGTTGTAGATCTGAATAACTTTATTCATTTTTGTTATATAATGTACTGAAAAAATGGAATAAGAGATTCCAAGAGCGGTGAAAAGATGAATATAAACTCAATTCCGCTATTGTTTTTAGGGCACTTTAAAAAAAGAGAAACGTTGTATCAAAAATATTGGGGTTTGTGTCGCCATTTTTTAATTTTTCCATCAATGCACCTTTTTGTGCGCTTTGTTCTTGCATGACGAGCTGTAGTTTTTCGTGGTGTCATTTTGTCGTATATGCAAAGTTTTTCTTTTATTTTAAATTCTGCTTTTTTTTTGGGGAGGAGGTTCGGCGCTCAAAATAGGCAATTCTGAAGTTTAACTTTTTTCTTTACAGTGTTTACCGTACAGATTAAATAATGTATATTTTCATAGATCGGACGTTTACAGATGTCACGGTACCAAATGTGAATTATTGATTTATTTGTTTCAAAATTTCTTTTAATCAATTAGGTAAAAGAGTGAGTGATTAATAAAAAAAATTATCCATTTTTTTTAAAAATCCTTTTATTTTGATATTACAATTTTTTATTTTTTTTTCGTTGACTTAGGGGACGTAAACCTCCAGTCGTGTGATCACTAGTTGTGTTACAATACTGCAGTGTTGCAATATATAGTGTAAATTATTATTTCCTATGGGTCCCATAAATGCAGTGACTGTTACCATTGCAACCCTTCCTCACACCGCCATAATATTGTCCAGGAATCCCATGGACGCACCTTAGATATTACCGTCAGTCATTGACTGGGTCACTTAAGTAGCGATCAGAGGTATCTCTGATGAGAGCAGCACTTGCTGGCTGTATAACACAGCTGTCACTTGACCGGTTTACAGAGCGGGCTCACCTCCTGATCCTGCTCCACACACTCCGACCCACACCATGGTGGACAAATAGAAATAAAGGAACATCGAGAGGTCAAACGATCCCCTCAAGAAGGAACGGTGTGCTCCCTTAGGCCGGTTCCACACGTCAGTGGCTCCGGTACGTGAGGTGACAGTTTCCTCACGTACCGGAGACACTGACTCACGTAGACACATTGAAATCAATGTGTCTCTGCACATGTCAGCGTGTTTTCACGGACCGTGTGTCCGTGTGCAAAACAAGGAGACATGTCAGTGTTCGTGGGAGCGCACGGATTACACGGACCCATTAAAGTCAATGGGTCCGTGTAAAACACGTACCGCACACGGACGCTGTCCGTGTGCAGTCTGTGTGCCGTGCAGGAGACAGCGCTACAGTAAGCACTGTCCCCCCTACGTGGTGCTGAAGCCGCCATTCATATCTTCTCTCCAGCAGCGTTCGCTGGAAAGAAGATATGAAAAATCCTTTTTTTTTTTGTTTTTTTTCGTGTTTTAAATAAAGATCCCTGTCCCCACCCCCCTCCAACCCCCTGTGCGCCCGCCCGCTGTTAATAAAATACTCACCCGGCTCCCTCGCAGCGTCCTCTCCTGGCCGCACCTTCTCCTGTATGAGCGGTCACGTGGTGCCGCCCATTACAGTCATGAATATGTGGCTCCACCCCTATGGGAGGTGGAGCCACATATTCATGACTAATGGGAGGCACCACGTGACCGCTCATACAGGAGAAGGTGCAGCCAGGACAGGACGCTGCGAGGGAGCCGGGTGAGTATTTTATTAACAGCTGGCGGGCGCACAGGGGGTGGGAGGGGGGTGGGGACCGGGATCTTTATTTTAAACATGAAAAAAAAAATGATTTTTCATATCTTCTTTCCAGCGAACGCTGCTGGAGAGAAGATATGAATGGCAGCTTCAGCACCAGATGCAGGGGACAGCGCTTATCTCTAGCGCTGTCTCCTGCACGCTCCATGTGGTACCCAGTCGGCACACAGGCGGCACACGTGTGCCACACGGATGGCCTACGTGAGCTCACGGACACGGATAACTCGTACCGATTTTTTCGGTACCGGAATTATCTGGACGTGTGAGACTGGCCTAATGGCGTACTGGCTGCCCGAGTTGGACATTTTTTACCTTCTCGTCGTCCAGGGTCACCTCTGCCATCGCCAGCTCCGGCATTCTGGGTATGGATCCCTTTTTTTTTTTTTTTTTTTTTTTTACTTATTATTCCAGGTTTTATAATCCAGACGACCACTATAACCATCGCCCTCAACTCGGGAAAGTTTCTTCTAACGCATTTTGTGATTTATTTTTTTTTCATGTTCTTGCAGCTGTTACATTTGAAAAATTCCCTTCAATTCTTGTTCTTAGAGGCAATTTTAATCGCCCGGCAATTGTCCTATCCAGAGGGGCTGTAGTCTCGTCTCACCATTATGGATGTCTACGCGTCAATGTCTCGTAATCATCGTTGTAGGTTTTAAAACTCGGTGATTTCTTGCTAAGTGCCTCCGTGCGCGAAAAAAACGCAGCGCTCCCATGGCTGCCAGGATCATAATGATTCGGAGGTAATGTACCTCTGTGTAATTGTTTCCATTTCACCGTGATGATGACTAAATGTTCCCAGCGTAGATAATACCGTAGATTTCGGGTCCCGTAGATATCGCAGTATTCGCAGTAGAAGCCGAGACATAATGTCCCCGGACCTGGAGACAAGAGACTGATACACGGCAAACAGATGGTAATTTTGTACATTTTAATTGAAATCATATTTCACGTCAGATAAAGGAGCGTGAGACTAACTGCTCCCCCTAGCTAAATCTCCACCAGACTGGAGCGTGTACTGTCGATGAGCGATGCTGCGCGCCCAGACTCCGCAATATTCGCGCACTCCGCGGAACTGTAAGGTGCTGCGCCGTCTGACTGATGGCGCCTCCCTCCAGGGCTGCACCTGCCAAAATATAGGACTTTATGTGAATGCGTTCCTTGCAAAATAATTAGTCTGGATACTCTTATGAGCAGATGCACATTCCTGTTATAACTGATGGAAAAGGAAAGGCAGAACTACAATGCGCCAGCTACACGGCATCCTCAAACCTGTCATTTCAGGTGTCTGATCAGAATAAGCTGTGTGCATGAGGGAGAACATCATCTCTGGCCATTATATGACTCGTATTCTGCATTTTCCAAGAGTTCACCGCTCTACAGGCTTTACCTTTAAATGTTAGTTGTCTCTGAGCTACTTGGTGGAGATGAGCTGCTATGGTGTCCCCCATGAATAGGAGGGATTCCAATCCTGCTCTCCTCTATGTAGCACATGTTCACAAACCGCAGCATGAAGGACATTCTACAGAAGTAAGTCCAGCTACACCGTGAGGTAAACACTGAGCATTATAGATGTGAATCCAGCTCTGTAGTGAAGTACAAACTTTACAGAAAGTATCAGCATGAAGGACCCAGTACTGAGCAGTGTAGATGTGAATCCAGCTATGTAGTGAAGTACAAACTTTATACAAAGTAGCAGCATGGAGGACCCAGTACTGAGCAGTGTAGAAGTGAATCCAGGTATGTAGTGAAGTACAAACTTTATAGAAAGTAGCAGCATGGAGGACCCAGTACTGAACAGTGTAGATGTGAATCCAGCTATGCATTACAGTAAAAATTATCTAGAAAGCGGTAGCACCAGGAGGACATTATAAAACAGTACTCAACAGTGGGGATGTGTAGCAAGCTATGCAATGAGATGAAAACTTTCTAGAAAGCAGGAGCAGCATGGAGGACATTATACAACAGTATTGAGCAGTGAAGCTGTGAATCTAGCACATGGGTGAGATAAGATACCTTCTAAGACCAGCATGCAGGACATTTTACAGCACTACTGAGCAGTACAGCTGTAAATTCAGCATATAAATTGGATAAAACACTTGCTAGTTAGCATCAGGACTTATGAAATTATGCAGCAATGCTGAACAGTGTAGCTGTGAGTCCAGCGCACCAGTGAGGTGAAACACTTACTAGAAAGTGGCAGCATGGAGGACATTATATAGCACTACTGAACAAAATAGCTGCGAATCAATCTCTAGGACGAGGCAAACACTTTATAGAAAGCCATTGCAGCATAGTCGCATTAAACTGTAGTACTGAACTGCACAGCTGTGAGAAATACCATTACCGCGAACAATATCAATATGGAACGATAAGGATACTGAACAACAATAACATCAAGAAATATTATTATTGACAGCACCAATATGAATTGATAAGAATATCGCACGATAATAATCCTACATAGACTGGCGAGTCAGGGTCTTCATGTACGGTTAGCAGCAGCCAAGGATTTTATTTTGTATCATTTGTGTTTTCCTGATGTATATACAGGGCCAATAAAATTGGTTGTGGTGACGAGTGTCAAACCTACAACTTACCTGATGTGAACCTGTAAATATTTAGAGAACGGAACGTTCTATAAAACCTTCTGAAGCGCCTGATTTACCTATGTGATAAATTTAGTGCAAAATCGTTCCGTCGTCTGACCGTGCAAAAAAGAATAGGCAGCCAAAATGTATATATATATATATAATTGTAACTTTGCTTATAGTCACCTGAAATGACAGCGACCACTGGAACTATAAGTTTCTCCCGTTTATAATCACCATTAATAGTATCCCATTAGCTCTTAGTCAGTTCCTAATTATGAATGGGATAGACAAACCAAACCCGATGCCAAACTTTGCATGAAAAACTTTATTAAGTTCCACAATATAATTTCATATGTATTTTTAAAGAAGCAATAGGTCCAAAGATGTTTTCTAAAATGGATGTGAATATTTTGGCCCTTCCATGTTTCAAAGTCGTGAGTTGCTCCATGGGGAAGGTACATATAGTGCTGGAGAGACTGTCTGCTCTAGGCCTATAGTGCTGGAGAGAATCTCCACTCTAGGCCTATAGTACTGGAAAGAATCTCTGTTCTAGGTCTGTAGTGCTGGAGAGAGTCACCGCTCTAGGTCTGTAGTGCTGGAGAGAGTCTCCGCTCTAGGTCTGTAGTGCTGGAGAGAGTCTCCGCTCTAGGTCTGTAGTGCTGGAGAGACTCTACTGTAGGTTTGTCGTGCTGGAGAGACTCGGTTCTACGCCTATATTGCTGGGGAGATTATCTGGTCTAGGTCTGTAGTGCTGGACAGACTCTCTGCTCTAGGCCTATATTGCTGGATTCTGCTTTAGGTCTATAGTGCTGGAGAGAGAGAGAGACTCTCCGCTCTAGGTATATAGTGCTGGAGAGAATCTCTGCTCTAGGTCTGTGTTGTGAATTCCGTTCTTGGGCTCCCTCCCGTGGTTGTAAATGGCACTTTTGTGAATTCTGCCCTTGGGCTCCCTCTGGTGGTTTTGAGTGGAACTGCTGCTCCTTGGGTTTAGCTTTAGCAGCTGCTTTCACTAATCGTCTCTCCTGGCTCTGCTATTTAACCTGGCTCTAGTCTTCAGCCTGTGCCACTTGTCAATGTTTTCTGCTGGATTCACATCTCTGCTTGGATTCTCGTGGTTTCCTGACCAGTTCTGCAAAGATAAGTTCTGGCTTTGCTCATTTCAGTCCACATGTTGTGGACTTATTGTTCTGTGCATTCTATATTTGTCCAGCTTGTCAGTATGGATTATTTCTGTTAGCTGGAAGCTCTGGGAAGCAGATTTACCCTCCACACTTTTAGTCAGGTGTGGAGATTTTGTAAACTCTGTGTGGATTTTTTGTAGTTTTTATACTGACCGCACAGTATCCTTTCCTGTCCTATCTATCAAGCTAGACTGGCCTCCTATGCTAAAATCTGATTTCATCTCTGCGTATGTTATTTTCCCCTCCTCTCACCGTCAATATTTGTGGGGGGCTATCTTTCCTTTAGGGATTTTCTCTGAGGCAAGATAGGTTTCCTGTTTCCATCTTTAGGGGAAGTTAGATCTTAGGCTGTGCCGAGGGGTCTAGGGGGCGTCAGGTACCCCCCACGGCTATTTCTAGTTGCGCTGCTAGGTTCAGGGTTTGCGGTCAGTACAGATACCACCTCCTTCAGAGCTTGTCTCATGTTGTTCCTAAACCACCAGATCATAACAGGTCTGTAATGCTGGAGAGACTCTGCTCTAGGTCTGTAGTGCTGGAGAAACTCTGCTCCCTGTCTAAGAAAGTATAGGGCTAAAGTTTACATATAATTTCATTTTACTTCCTAGATAGGCCATAAAATATCTTTACAGGGGTCAGATTCTATATTTGTGATAGACCGCGCCAGATCCTCTGCTTCCATAATGGTGCTAGAAATCTGCCTTTAGACAAGTCAGGACAACAGCTCCCCCCACTGGTGGCTGCAGACAGGACGCATTTTAAAGGGCCACTGTCACCCCCTCCAGCCGTTATAAACTAAAAGAGCCACCTTGTGCAGCAGTAATGCTGCATTCTAACAAGGTGGCTCTTTTAGTTTTTGGTGCATTTATTCCCAAAATAAAGCGTTTTATAACTTCTCCAAAATACCTGTCTTTAGCCAGGGAGGCAGGTCCTCACCCCCCTGCTTGAACCGCCACACTGCCGTCACTCAAATCTTCAGGGGCTCCGGGCGCCGCTCCCTCCGCGCTGTTTTCGCTGTGTAGTACTGTCTGGTGCAGGTGCAGTGAGCTCTGGCCGTCTGACGTCACAGCCAGGCTTGCAGAGCTCCGGCGCAGAGCATCTAGGCCTGGGACTTCTGGGAGCTGCGCCGGGCCTACCGGAAGTCCCAGGCCTAGACGCTCTGCGCCGGAGCTCTGTTGTTTGGGCCTACAGACCTCCTGCATGGCATGCGATCCGATAAAAAAAATCGGAACGGCTTGCCATACAATTTAAGGATGCAATTTCTATGGGGCCGCGGCCGGCGGCCGCGTGTCGCTGAAAATGACTACGCGTGTCAGCACTGACACGCGTGTCATAGGTTCGCCATCACTGCCCTAGTGTAAATGGAGCAATAATGAGCACGTGCGACCACCACTCCTATAAATTCTGAATGCAGAGGTGGTCGCACCTACTCACTGCTGCGCCATTCACATGGGGGCGTTGGGCCCTCTATTCTTGGGATCAGTGAGGGGCTCCATAAAGCTCAAGCCCCTTTGGTACATCATACACTACTGTGACCACTTTACCATCTCACGCTGATCTGATGGGGATAATAACTACATTTATGACTTCCCCTTTAAGTATAAAAAAACAAACTTCCCCTTTAAGTAAGCAATGTGACTATTTCAATGGCAGACACAATCTGTTGTAAGATGTGTCCCCAGAGGAGATGATGTAAACTAAATGTTGGGCAACTTATGTGCATATCTGTGATCTTGTAGCGAGGAGCCAGTAATCCCACACAGACCTCCCGACGAAGCTGTAGCAGACAGCAAAACGCGCGTCGAGGTTCCTTGTGCACACGCACCTTTGCCACCATGTCTACAGGTATGGTTCTATTACAGTGACATTTACTGGGGTTATTTCTTGCATTGAGGCTGGCCGTTTTTTTTCGGTTTATTGAGTGTCATGAGTGTTATATGGTGACAGCCATATATGCAGCCTGCTGTACCTTTGGTATTAGTGTATTTGGTGGATAGCAGGTTAGGTGTATTATTTTGAGCTGTGGGTGGATGTTTTTTGATATTCTATCGTGATATATGTATATCACCCATGCTCTATAGGGAGTCACCGTTGTTAGTATTATACACTGCTGTCCTCCTTTTACTTACATGGTGACATCTGTGTACCGTGCACATATTGGTTTATGTACTATCCCATCTGTCAAGTATCCATATTTTTTTGTACTTGTTATATGTATTATATTTATTAATAAAATGTGCTGTTGAAATATTTTTATATATTGGATTAGTGGTCCTTCTTTGTTCTCCTATTTTTTGAATCCCATACAGTTAGTATGGCCATACACCGTGCTATGAAGAGTGCCCCAATACCAGTGCTATGAAGAGTGCCCCAATACCAGTGCTATGAAGAGTGCCCCAATACCAGTGCTATGAAGAGTGCCCCAATACCAGTGCTATGGAGAATGCCCCAATACCAGTGCCATGAAGAGTGCCCCAATACCAGTGCTATGGAGAATGCCCCAATACCAGTGCTATGAAGAATGCCCCAATACCAGTGCTATGAAGAGTGCCCCAATACCAGTGCTATGGAGAATGCCCCAATACCAGTGCTATGAAGAGTGCCCCAATACCAGTGCCATGAAGAGTGCCCCAATACCAGTGCTATGAAGAGTGCCCCAATACCAGTGCTATGGAGAGTGCCCCAATACCAGTGCTATGAAGAGTGCCCCAATACCAGTGCTATGAAGAGTGCCCCAATACCAGTGCTATGGAGAGTGCCCCAATACCAGTGCTATGAAGAATGCTCCAATACCAGTGCTATGAAGAGTGTCCCAATACCAGTGCTATGGAGAGTGCCCCAATACCAGTGCTATGGAGAATGCCCCAATACCAGTGCTATGAAGAGTGCCCCAATACCAGTGCTATGAAGAGTGTCCCAATACCAGTGCTATGAAGAGTGCCCCAATACCAGTGCTATGGAGAGTGCCCCAATACCAGTGCTATGAAGAGTGCCCCAATACCAGTGCTATGGAGAGTGCCCCAATACCAGTGCTATGAAGAGTGCCCCAATACCAGTGCTATGGAGAGTGCCCCAATACCAGTGCTATGAAGAGTGCCCCAATACCAGTGCTATGGAGAGTGCCCCAATACCAGTGCTATGAAGAGTGCCCCAATACCAGTGCTATGGAGAATGCCCCAATACCAGTGCCATGAAGAGTGCCCCAATACCAGTGCCATGAAGAGTGCCCCAATACCAGTGCTATGAAGAGTGCCCCAATACCAGTGCTATGGAGAGTGCCCCAATACCAGTGCTATGAAGAGTGCCCCAATACCAGTGCCATGGAGAATGCCCCAATACCAGTGCCATGAAGAGTGCCCCAATACCAGTGCCATGAAGAGTGCCCCAATACCAGTGCTATGGAGAGTGCCCCAATACCAGTGCTATGAAGAGTGCCCCAATACCAGTGCTATGAAGAGTGCCCCAATACCAGTGCTATGGAGAGTGCCCCAATACCAGTGCTATGAAGAGTGCCCCAATACCAGTGCTATGAAGAGTGCCCCAATACCAGTGCTATGGAGAGTGCCCCAATACCAGTGCTATGAAGAGTGCCCCAATACCAGTGCTATGGAGAGTGCCCCAATACCAGTGCTATGAAGAGTGCCCCAATACGAGTGCTATGGAGAGTGCCCCAATACCAGTGCTATGAAGAGTGCCCCAATACCAGTGCTATGGAGAGTGCCCCAATACCAGTGCTATGGAGAGTGCCCCAATACCAGTGCTATGAAGAGTGCCCCATTACCAGTGCTATGGAGAGTGCCCCAATACCAGTGCTATGAAGAGTGCCCCAATACCAGTGCTATGAAGAGTGCCCCATTACCAGTGCTATGGAGAATGCCCCAATACCAGTGCCATGAAGAGTGCCCCAATACCAGTGCCATGAAGAGTGCCCCAATACCAGTGCTATGGAGAGTGCCCCAATACCAGTGCTATGAAGAGTGCCCCAATACCAGTGCTATGAAGAGTGCCCCAATACCAGTGCTATGAAGAGTGCCCCATTACCAGTGCTATGAAGAGTGCCCCAATACCAGTGCTATGGAGAGTGCCCCATTACCAGTGCTATGAAGAGTGCCCCAATACCAGTGCTATGAAGAGTGCCCCATTACCAGTGCTATGAAGAATGCCCGTATACCAGTGCTATGAAGAGTGACCCAATACCAGTGCTATGGAGAGTGCCCCAATACCAGTGCTATGAAGAGTGCCCCAATACCAGTGCTATGGAGAGTGCCCCAATACCAGTGCTATGGAGAGTGCCCCAATACCAGTGCTATGAAGAGTGCCCCAATACCAGTGCTATGAAGAGTGCCCCAATACCAGTGCTATGAAGAGTGCCCCAATACCAGTGCTATGGAGAATGCCCCAATACCAGTGCTATGAAGAGTGCCCCAATACCAGTGCCATGAAGAGTGCCCCAATACCAGTGCTATGGAGAGTGCCCCAATACCAGTGCTATGAAGAGTGCCCCAATACCAGTGCTATGAAGAGTGCCCCAATACCAGTGCTATGAAGAGTGCCCCAATACCAGTGCTATGAAGAGTGCCCCAATACCAGTGCTATGAAGAGTGCCCCAATACCAGTGCTATGAAGAGTGCCCCAATACCAGTGCTATGAAGAGTGCCCCAATACCAGTGCTATGAAGAGTGCCCCAATACCAGTGCTATGAAGAGTGCCCCAATACCAGTGCTATGGAGAGTGCCCCAATACCAGTGCTATGAAGAGTGCCCCAATACCAGTGCTATGAAGAGTGCCCCAATACCAGTGCTATGAAGAGTGCCCCAATACCAGTGCTATGGAGAATGCCCCAATACCAGTGCTATGAAGAGTGCCCCAATACCAGTGCTATGAAGAGTGCCCCAATACCAGTGCTATGGAGAGTGCCCCATTACCAGTGCTATGAAGAGTGCCCCAATACCAGTGCTATGAAGAGTGCCCCAATACCAGTGCTATGAAGAGTGCCCCAATACCAGTGCTATGAAGAGTGCCCCAATACCAGTGCTATGGAGAGTGCCCCATTACCAGTGCTATGAAGAGTGCCCCAATACCAGTGCTATGGAGAGTGCCCCAATACCAGTGCTATGGAGAGTGCCCCAATACCAGTGCTATGAAGAGTGCCCCATTACCAGTGCTATGGAGAATGCCCCAATACCAGTGCTATGGAGAATGCCCCAATACCAGTGCTATGAAGAGTGCCCCATTACCAGTGCTATGAAGAGTGCCCCATTACCAGTGCCATGAAGAGTGCCCCAATACCAGTGCTATGAAGAGTGCCCCAATACGAGTGCTATGAAGAGTGCCCCATTACCAGTGCTATGAAGAGTGCCCCATTACCAGTGCCATGAAGAGTGCCCCAATACCAGTGCTATGGAGAATGCCCCAATACCAGTGCTATGAAGAGTGCCCCATTACCAGTGCTATGAAGAGTGCCCCAATACCAGTGCTATGGAGAGTGCCCCATTACCAGTGCCATGAAGAGTGCCCCAATACCAGTGCTATGAAGAGTGCCCCAATACCAGTGCTATGGAGAGTGCCCCATTACCAGTGCTATGAAGAGTGCCCCAATACCAGTGCTATGGAGAGTGCCCCATTACTAGTGCCAGTAGTGAATCCCCCAATACCAGTGCTATGGAGAGTGCCCCATTACTAGTGCCAGTAGTGAATCCCTCATTACCAGTGTGAGCCAGAGAATACCCATTAACACTGCAAGACAAAGAATACATTACCAATGCCAGCAAGAGAAATAATGCACATCATCTCTGCCAGCCAGAGAATGCCCCATTATAAGTATACGTCAGAGAATGCCAGTTACCAGTGCCAGACAGACAATGCCCCATTACCAGGGTCACACAGAGAATGAATGGGCATAAGCTAAGCAGTGCAAGACACAGAATGCCCCATTAGAAGCATCAGAAAACAATATTTCCATTAAAATTGCACAAACTATTCTACACACACTGCTGTCCTCTGTATACACCCCAGGCTGCACACACTACTTTCCTCCACACACACCCCAGGCTGCGCACTCTTCTGTCCTCCACACACTCCCCAGGCTGCACACACTGCTGTCCTCTGTAGGTCTTTTATTAAATAAAATAGAAATACTTTACATGACAATAACTGTGATACATTACAAATAAAACACAACAGAACATAAGAACAAAGCTCCAATCACACGACAACAAACCACAAAAGCCACAAAGTAATAAACCGGAAATGGAACAAAAATGGAGAAAGTTCATGACCTCCAAATCAGGGACGAGAAAGAAAAATTCCAATAACATAAAAAAAAAACAACTAAAAGACAACAAACAAAATACTCATAACTTACGTGAATACCTGTAAAAAATTATAAATAATAAATAGTATAAAATCATGTAAGACCCCCGGCCCAGCTTCATTCATACTACTATATACAACCCCAACTACATTCACACCGTCCTATATACAATATTATATACAATATATACACCATAAACACATTATACTAAACCAAACACTATACAACACCGCAAACACAACAAAACCCTACTGGTCCCACTGCCGAACCTTACAGCCCCCCTTACACCACCACATTCACCCTACAACAAACCTAAATACAATACAGTGTACAACATTAACATTTTTTTGTTTGTTTGTTTTTATTATTATTATTTTTAATTTTTTTTTTTTTTTAAATATATATACACACACCTACTCTAACTATCCCGCCACCCCTGATCCAGCTCTGGCCACAAAGTTCAGGAATCATCCGAGCTAGGATCAGGCCCCAAAGTTTTTCCCCAGGCGGGGCCTGGGCCAGGCCAGATCAGTCTCTTATCACCGCCGTTGAACCCCCCAATCCCCCCACCCAACCTAACTAAGACCCTCTATTAAACACACTATATACACTATATACAATACACTATATACAATATATACATAAACCAACATCACAGAACACAACCTACATTCTCACCACCCGAGGCTCAAGTTCGATGCCTGCAAACCTTCTATTCAAGGAACAGAAATACAAAACAAAAATCTAGGGTGTAAAGACATCAGCCCACCACCAGGACATAGGAGCGCTAACGGACTAAGGCACCCTGAAGGAGAAACCCCTCCAGAGATGGGCCGCCCTCCGGGCACCCAGTCCTCCGCACTCCAGAGAACGCACCTTCACCAGGGCACCTAGGATGCTGCTACAAACTTCATCTACATGGAGGATTTTACTCTGCGTCGAAACTAAAACTCGTGCGTTCCACGTGAAATACCTGACCACTGCGCTGACTAAGAATAAAGTGGCTCGGTCCCTTCTCCCGAGGTCTCTGAACGCTCCATAGGCCAACTCGGCATAGGACAGAGTGGCCAGCCGCGGCCAACCAATGGAAGCGCCCACCCCGTTGTACACCTCTGTATTAAAGGGACAATGAAGCAGGACGTGCTCCATGCTTTCCAGCATGGTAGCGCAAGCCTCACGGGGACAATTCCTGTCCACGGAGCTCCTGTGCTTCAAATTGTCCCTCACATACAACTTACCTTGGAAGCAGCGCCAAGTCAAGTCCCAATACTTCTTGGGGATCCTGCTAGAATTTAACAAACTCAACCCAACCTCTAGATCCCGACTCGGGCAGTCCTTGAGGACCAATGGTCTCTGAAAATGCGAAAGCAAGACCCGCATGTCGAGGAGTTTCCTCGGGAGGGACCTCACCTCCCACATTCCCAGACCCCACCGGCTCATCATTTTCAGAACCGGGGTAACATAAGCCGGGAGATGCCCGTGGGGTGTGCGAAGATCCTTCAATCTTCCCCCTGTCTCCCATTCCTGGAAGAAAGGCTGAAACCATCCCTTGCAGAAGAATACCCACGGAGGAGCCCTCTCTTTCCAGAGGTTTGCCACGTTAACTTTCAAAAAGGTGTTCACTAGAAACACCACGGGGTTCACCATATTCAACCCCCCTAGTCTCCTCGTGCGATAAGTGACCTCCCGTTTGACTAGGTTTAGTCTATTCCCCCATAACATCTGGAAGAACAGACTGTAGACCCGTGTCCAGAGAGGCTCCGGCAAGACACAGACGCTGCCCAGGTAGATTAGCAAGGGGAGCAGGAAAGCTTTGTACAGGTCAACCCTCTCCCTCAGGGTCAAAGACCAACCCTTCCATTGGTCCACTCTTTGGGCGACACCTTTGATTCTGCCTTCCCAGTTTTTCGTGGGGTAATCACCCTGGCCAAATTCGATGCCTAGGACTTTGGCATGTTCTTGGGGTTCGGGGAGGGTGTCCGGAAGATCAAACGTGGGATCCCCGCCTCCCAGCCAGAGACTCTCACACTTGTCCTGGTTGACCTTGGACCCGGATGCCTCCGAGTAGCTCTCCACTTCTGACATCACCACCATCGCCTCCTCTTGCAAAGAAACAAAGACGGTAACCTCACACTGCTGTCCTCTGTATACACCCCAGACTGCACACACTACTTTCCTCCACACACTCCCCAGGCTGCACACACTGCTGTCCTCTGCACACACCCCAGGCTGCACACACTGCTGTCCTCCGCACACACCCCAGGCTGCACACACTGCTGTCCTCTGCACACACCCCAGGCTGCACACACTGCTGTCCTCTGCACACACCCCAGGCTGCACACACTGCTGTCCTCCGCACACACCCCAGGCTGCACACACTGCTGTCCTCTGCACACACCCCAGGCTGCACACACTGCTGTCCTCCGCACACACCCCAGGCTGCACACTGCTGTCCTCTGCACACACCCCAGGCTGCACACACTGCTGTCCTCTGCACACACCCCAGGCTGCACACACTGCTGTCCTCTGTACACACTGCTGTCCTCTGCACACACCCCAGGCTGCACACACTGCTGTCCTTCGCACACACCCCAGGCTACACACACTGCTGTCCTCCGCACACACTGCTGTCCTCTGCACACACTGCTGTCCTCTGTACACACTGCTGTCCTCTGTACACACTGCTGTCCTCCGCACACACCCCAGGCTGCACACACTGCTGTCCTCTGCACACACCCCAGGCTGCACACACTGCTGTCCTCTGCACACACCCCAGGCTGCACACACTGCTGTCCTCTGCACACACCCCAGGCTGCACACACTGCTGTCCTCTGCACACACTGCTGTCCTCTGCACACACCCCAGGCTGCACACACTGCTGTCCTTCGCACACACCCCAGGCTGCACACACTGCTGTCCTCCGCACACACCCCAGGCTACACACACTGCTGTCCTCCGCACACACTGCTGTCCTCTGTACACACTGCTGTCCTCCGCACACACCCCAGGCCGGACACACTGCTGTCCTCTGCACACACCCCAGGCTGCACACACTGCTGTCCTCCGCACACACCCCAGGCTGCACACACTGCTGTCCTCCGCACACACCCCAGGCTACACACACTGCTGTCCTCCGCACACACTGCTGTCCTCTGTACACACTGCTGTCCTCCGCACACACCCCAGGCTGCACACACTGCTGTCCTCCGCACACACCCCAGGCCGGACACACTGCTGTCCTCTGCACACACCCCAGGCTGCACACACTGCTGTCCTCCGCACACACCCCAGGCTGCACACACTGCTGTCCTCCGCACACACCCCAGGCCGCACACACTGCTGTCCTCCGCACACACCCCAGGCTGCACACACTGCTGTCCTCCGCACACACCCCAGGCTGCACACACTGCTGTCCTCCGCACACACCCCAGGCTGCACACACTGCTGTCCTCCGCACACACCCCAGGCTGCACACACTGCTGTCCTCTGCACACACCCCAGGCTGCACACACTGCTGTCCTCCGCACACACCCCAGGCTGCACACACTGCTGTCCTCTGCACACACCCCAGGCTGCACACACTGCTGTCCTCCGCACACACCCCAGGCCGCACACACTGCTGTCCTCCGCACACACCCCAGGCCGCACACACTGCTGTCCTCCGCACACACCCCAGGCTGCACACACTGCTGTCCTCCGCACACACCCCAGGCTGCACACACTGCTGTCCCCTGTGCTGTCTCTCCTCCCCTCCATCCTCCTCATCCCTCCCATTTCCAGCCCCATCAGCTCCTTTCTTGCTGCTCATAGACTGTTGGTGTCAGGCAGAGACCCTCACATGTGTGAGAGCAGAGGAGACCCCTGACTGTGCGGAGACCATCTCCAGCCTGGGGACGATGGGCAGGAGGGGGGGCGCCCACACCTCTCCATTTGGTAAGTGCTCTCTGTGCTGGGTGGGCTCAGCCTGGCTCTGGGGGTCTGCCCTTTCATACATTGTATCCAGTTGTATCTGCAGTGAGGAAGCTGCTGCTGTTTATTGCCTCTGGTGCATTGTGCTGCTTGGCTTCGGGGGTCCTGATGGGGGGGTGTTCTTTGCATCCAGTGCATAGATTGGATGGGGGTGGGGGGTTTGCACTATAGCTGGGCCTATGCCCACATCTCCTGTGTGCCAGTGCCATCCCTGTACCCTCCTGGGCGCCCCACTTGCTGGGCGCCCCCATTGCTGTCGGTGCATCGCTCATTGATGAGGACAATACATTGTGATGCCAGCGCCAGACTGAAATGTGAAAGTTCCCAGCACCACAACAAAGAGCCTGTCTGCTGTCACCGCCGCCGCTGGCAGGACCTGGCACCGGCCTGCCTGCTCCATAGCATTCCATGAAGGATACTATTATTATTCCAAGAAGGGTCCCATTGTCAGGTGCAGCGGGGCGATCTGAGGTCACGTGACGGACTTATAGGAAGCTATCCCTGGGCGCAGAGTATTTCAGATAGGTATCCACTGCCATACTGGACTGAAGAGCTGGCACTCGCAGGAAGAGCTGTAGACGCGTGGAAAAGTCACAGGGACGCGGTGATTGGAGGGGTTGAAGTGTGGCATGTTCATTGTGCAAGGTAGAAACACAAAGCTGTGATGTGGGACTACAAGTCTCAGCAATACGGTGAATTTCGCTCTCAAATGTTTTGTGCTCATTCACATAGCAAAGAGGAATATTCAATATAAAGCTTCAGAAATTTGCTCAAAACATGTAACAATGAAAATAAAAGATAACGTAAGCAATTATCGCCATTACAGCTACAAGAAATACAATGAAGAAGTAAAAAAAAAAGAGGGACATACTGTATATATGTAATTTTTTAAATTTTACAAATTATGAAAAGGAAAATGGGTTGTTGCAAAAGTTTGGACACCCTTGGAGATTTGTGTGTTCAGGTAAATTTGACCAAGGTTTCAGACCTTAATTAGCTTGTTAGGGTTATGACTTGTTCACTATCATTGTTAGGAAAGGCCGGGTGATGCAAATATCTCAGCTTTGTAAAATCTGAGCCTCCTCTAACCTTGTGCCAAAAAGCACTGCAGCCATCGGTACTTCTAAGCAGCTGCCTCGCACTCTGAAAATGGTGGAGGCCCACAAAGCAGAAGAAGGCTATAAGAAGATAGCAAAGCGTTTCAACGTTGCCTTTTTCTCAGTTCAAAATATAATTAAGAAATGGCCATTACCAGGAACAGTGGAGGTCAAGACAAAATCTACAAGACCAAACAAAATTTCAGTGAGAGCTGCTCCTAGGATTCTTAAGGTACCTTCACACATAACGATATCGTTAACGATATCGTTGCTTTTTGTGACGTAGCAACGATATCATTAAGGAAATCGTTATGTGTGACAGCGACCAACGATCAGGCCCCTGCTGGGAGATCGTTGGTCGCTGAACAAAGTCCAGAACTTTATTTCGTCGCTGGATCTCCCGTGGACATCGCTGGAACGGCGTGTGTGACACCGATCCAGCGATGTCTTCACTGGTAACCAGGGTAAACATCGGGTTACTAAGCGCAGGGCCGTGCTTAGTAACCCGATGTTTACCCTGGTTACCAGCGTAAAAGTAAAAAAAAAAAAAACACTACATACTTACATTCCGCTGTCTGTCCTCCAGCGCTGTGCTCTGCACTCCTCCTGCACTGGCTGTGAGCGTCGGTCAGCCGGAAAGCAGAGCGGTGACGTCACCGCTCTGCTTTCCGGCTGCTGTGCTCACAGCCAGACCAGAGAAGCAGAGCGCCGGGGACAGACAGCGGTAGGTAAGTATGTAGTGTTTGTTTTTTTTTCACTTTTACGCTGGTAACCAGGGTAAACATCGGGTTACTAAGCACGGCCCTGCGCTTAGTAACCCGATGTTTACCCTGGTTACCAGCATCGTTGGTCGCTGGAGAGCGGTCTGTGTGACAGCTTTCCAGCGACCAAACAGCGACGCTGCAGCGATCCGGATCGTTGTCGGTATCGCTGCAGCGTCACTTAATGTGAAGGGGCCTTTAGGCAAATCAGAACCCCCGCTTCACTGCAAAAGACCTTCAGAAAGATTTAACAGACTTTGGAGTTGTGGTACATTTTTCTACTGTTCAGAGACACCTGCACACATATGGCCTTCATGGAAGAGTCATCAGAAGAAAACCTCTCCTGCGTCCTCACCCTAAAAATCATCATCAGAAGTATGCAACAAAAGAACATCTAAACAAGCCTGATGTATTTTGGAAACAGGTCCTGTGTACCAATAAGGAAAAAATAGATCTCTGTGGCAACAATGATCAAAGATATGTGTGGAGAAAAAAGGGCACAGAATTTAAGGAAAAGAACATCTCGCCGACCATTAAGCATAGAGGAGCATCAATCATGCTTAGGGGTTGTGTTGCAGCCAATGGCACGGGAAACATTTCATGGGTAGAGGGAAGAATGGATTCGATGAAATTTCTACAAATTCTTGATAAAAATATAACACCATCTGTAAAAAAAAGCTGAAGATGAAAAGAAGGAAGAGGATGGCTTTTACAAATGGATAATGATCCTAAACACGTCACAATGCACAATAGACGACCTCAAAAGGCGCAAGCTGAAGGTTTTACAATGGCCCTCACAGTCCCCTGATCTGAATGTCATTGAAGTGAGAAAAATATAGGCAGAATTCAAATTGTGGGTTGAAATAACTAAAATTTGCCATGTGCATTTTGTATTCATCCCTTTTTCTATGAAGCCCCTAAAAATTTATGGTGCAAGCAATTCCTTTCAATCTAAGTGTCACAAGACTGTCGGTACATAAACTTTACTTTTTGTGAAAGGCCACAGAGGCTGCAGCATCATTAACAAGAGGCATCACTAACCAAACACCATGAAGACCAAGGAGATCTCCAAACAAAACCATGAAGACCAAGGAGATCTCCAAACAACACCATGAAGACCAAGGAGATCTCCCAACAACACCATGAAGACTAAGGCGATCTCCAAACAACACCATGAATAACAAAGAGGTCTCCAAACAAAACCATGAAGACCAAGGAGATCTCCCAACAACACCATGAAGACCAAGGAGATCTCCAAACAACACCATGAAGACCAAGGAGATCTCCCAACAACACCATGAAGACTAAGGCGATCTCCAAACAACACCATGAATAACAAAGAGATCTCCAAACAACACCATGAAGACCAAAGGAGATCTCCAAACAACACCATGAAGACCAAGGAGATCTCCAACAAGTCAGGGACAAAGTTGTTGAGAAGAACAAGTCAGAGTTGGGTTATAAACAAATCTCTCAATCCAGGTGCGGACTGAGGCTGAAAATCAGCCCTGGCATTTGAAATCACACAGGCCCATATTGTCCCCGTCCCCAAGCACCAAATGAAATATATTATTAATATTACTCTGGATGGAGGAAAGGAAGATATTCTACAACACCAATATTTCTAACTAGATGGTGGCCCGATTCTAACGCATCGGGTATTCTAGAATATGCATGTCCACGTAGTATATTGCCCAGCCATGTAGTATATTGCCCAGCCACGTAGTATATTGCCCAGTCACGTAGTATATTGCACAGCCACGTAGTATATTGCCCAGACATGTAGTATATTGCCCAGCCACGTAGTATATTGCACAGCCACGTAGTATATTGCCCAGTCACGTAGTATATTGCCCAGTCACGTAGTATATTGCCCAGTCACGTAGTATATTGCCCAGTCACGTAGTATATCGCCCAGCCACGTAGTATATTGCCCAGCCATGTAGTATATTGCCCAGCCATGTAGTATATTGCCCAGCCACGTAGTATATTGCCCAGTCACGTATATTGCCCAGTCACGTAGTATATTGCCCAGCCACGTATTATATTGCCCAGCCACGTATTATATTGCACAGCGATGTAGTATATTGCCCAGCCACGTAGTATATTGCCCAGCCATGTAGTATATTGCCCAGCCACGTAGTATATTGCCCAGCCATGTAGTATATTGCCCAGCCATGTAGTATATTGCCCAGCCACGTAGTATATTGCCCAGTCACGTATATTGCCCAGTCACGTAGTATATTGCCCAGCCACGTATTACATTGCAAAGCCACGTATTATATTGCACAGCGATGTAGTATATTGCCCAGTCACGTAGTATATTGCCCAGCCACATAGTATATTGCCCAGCCACGTAGTATATTGCCCAGCCACGTAGTATATTGCCCAGTCACGTAGTATATTGCCCAGTCACGTAGTATATTGCCCAGCCACGTAGTATATTGCCCAGCCACGTAGTATATTGCCCAGCCACGTATGTAACAGGTTAAAAAAGACTTAAAATAAAATATAAGCATATACTCACCCTCCGAAGAGCCCCTTGTAGTCCTGGCCCTGTGTGCGGTGCACGCGGCAGCTTCCGGTCCCAGGGTTGGTATGAGCGCAGGACCTGTGATGACATCATGGAAGGTCCTTCTCACATAGCATCTTTGGAACCAAACCTGCCGCCTGCACTGCGGAGGACAGGACGTGACGGCGGAGAGTGAGAATAACCTTTTTTTTTATTATTATTATTATTTGTAACATTAGATATTTTTACTATTGAGGCTGCATACGCATCATCAATAGTAAAAAGTTGGTCACACAGGGTTAATAGCAGCGCAATCGGAGTGCGTTACACTGCGCTCCGGTAATGCTGGCATTAACCCTGTGTGAGCGCTGACTGGAGGGGAGTACGGAGCGGGCACTGACTGCGGGGAGGAAGGAGCGGCCATGTTGCCGCCGGACTGCGCCCGTCGCTGATTGGTCGTGGCAATGGTCATGGACGTTTTGCCACGACCAATCAGCGACTTGAATTCCATGACAGACAGAGGCCGCGACCAATGAATATCCGTGACAGAAAGACAGAAGGACAGACAGAAGGACAGAAGTGACCCTTACACAATTATATAGTAGATGATACCTGTGGTCTGCTAGGGTAAGTGACGTAGTCAGTGACTTTGTGCTCCATTACAACTCTTAACAGTATGGGGGTCTTGGAACACCCATTCTGTTAACAATGTAGCAGACAAGGCAGCCCATGACCACAAAGGCCCTTCTGGCATTTGCCAGAATTGCCAGATGGCCAGTCTGGCCCTGTCTCATTCTCTGAGCACCATCAAATCCTTTATCATCAAATGGAAAGAACATGGTACCACAACAAACCTGCCAAGAGAGGACACCCAGCAAAACTGTCAGCCCGGGCAAGGATTGCATTAATCAGAGAGGCAGCACAGAGACCAAACGTAACCCTGAAGGAGCTGCAGAGTTTCCAGGCTGAGACTGGAGTATCTGTCCATACGATCACAATAAGCCGTACACTCCATAGAGGTGGCCTTTATGGAAGAGTGGGCAGAAAGAAGCCTTTACTTACACACAAAAACTGTAAGGCTGGTTTTCAGTTTGCCAAAAGACATGTAGGATACTCCTCAAATATATGGAGGAAGGTGCTGTGGTCAGATGAGACCAATATTGAACTTTTTGCCCTTCAAGGTAAACGCAATGTCTGGCACCAAACCAACACTGCTCATAACCCCAAGGACATTATACCCACAGTGAAACATGGTGGTGGCAGCATAAATGTTTTGGAGTGGCCAAGTCACAACCCAGACGTTAATCCAATGGATCATCTGTGTTCAGGCATGAAAATTGTTTTTCACCAAAGATAACATCTAACGTGAAGGAGCTGGAGAAGTTTTGCCCTGAGGACTGGGCAGAAATCCCAGTGGCAAATCGTGGAAAACTCATGGAGACTTATCCAAAGTAACTTGCAGCTGTAATTGCCACAAAAGGAGGCTCCACAAAGTACTGACTTTAGGGGGATGAATAGTTATGCACACTGAAGCTTTCAGTTATGCAACAACAATAGAAACAAAACAAAATGTTCCCAGCTGTCGGCATGTTCTTTACTTGAACTGATGCAAAACCTCCCAAAAAAGAAAACCGTGAAATTCCAGGTTGTGAGGTAGCAAAACACAAATAATGCCAAGGGGGTGGGGAGTGTTGTGAATACTTTTGCAAGTCACTGTATGCTGCAATCATTGCAGAAATATTGGCCAACATCAATGTTGTTGCAAGCAATGACTTCACCAGCCACATAGATATATCCTATAGGGCTTATATGAAGTGTTATTTTATTCAAGTTTTTAGTAAAAGTATTGTTTTACAATTTTATGTAGATGTATTTTTTAATTTTGTGACTATACATATAAAAACAACTCTGAAAAATGTGGCACAGACAATCGGCAGCTAATTTTTTAGCCTTGCTGGGTGGACTATCTGGTTAGTCATCTCATTATCAGCAGAGGGTAGGGTCAGCAGAGTCGTCTCATCAATAGAGGACAGAGTCAGGAGAGTAATCTCACTATCATTGCAGAGCAGGGTCATGTATCGTTGGGACACGCTCGGCAGAGTCATCTCATTATCATTGAGGAAGGGTTAGCAGAGTCATCTCATCACTAGGGCAGGGACAGCAGAGACATCTCCTTATTGGGGTGGGTCAGCAGAGTCATCTCCTTATCATTGGGGTGGGTCAACAGAGTCATCTCATCATTGGGCCAGGGTCAGCAGAGTCATCTCATTATCACTGGGGCTGGGACAGCAGAGTCATCTCATTATTATTGGGCCACGGTCAGCAGAGTCATCTCATTATCATTGGGGCTGGAACAGCAGAGTCATCTCATTATCATTGGGGCTGGAACAGCAGAGCCATCTCATTATCATTGGGGCTGGGACAGCAGAGCCATCTCATTATTATTGGGCCTGGGTTAGCAGAGTCATCTCATTATCACTGGGGCTGGGACAGCAGAGTCATCTCATTATTATTGGGCCGCGGTCAGCAGAGTCATTTCATTATCATTGGGGCTGGAACAGCAGAGTCAACTCATTATCATTGGGGCTGGGTCACCAGAGCCATCTCATTATCACTGGGGCTGGCACAGCAGAGTCATCTCATTATTATTGGGCCGCGGTCAGCAGAGTCATTTCATTATCATTGGGGCTGGGACAGCAGGGTCATCTCATTATTATTGGGCTAGAGTTAGCAGAGTCATCTCATTATCACTGGGGCTGGGACAGCAGAGTCATCTCATTATTTTGCCGCTGTCAGCAGTGTCATCTCATTATCATTTGGGCTGGGACAGCAGAGTCATCTCATTATCATTGGGGCTGGGACAGCAGAGTCATCTCATTATCATTGGGGCTGGGACAGCAGAGTCATCTCATTATCATTGCGGCTGGGACAGCAGAGTCATCTCATTATCATTGGGTCTGGGACAGCAGAGTCATCTCATTATCATTGGGGCTGGGACAGCAGAGTCATCTCATCATTGGGTCTGGGACAGCAGAGTCATCTCATTATCATTGGGTCTGGGACAGCAGAGTCATCTCATTATCATTGGGGCTGGGACAGCAGAGTCATCTCATTATCATTGGGGCTGGGACAGCAGAGTCATCTCACCGTTGGGTCTGGGACAGCAGAGTCATCTCATTATCATGGGGCCAGTAACGTTTTACCATCTTCCATCTAATGTATGATATCCCTGATCTCTTCCCGCAGGCCTCTTGTCCCTTACAGAAGGATGCAGAGACTGATGTATATTCTCATGGGACACAGGTCGTGTGTGTATGGGGCAGGGGCGCTGTGTACAGATCAGGGTGTGTATGGGCAGGGGCGCTGTGTACAGATCAGGGTGTGTATGGGGCAGGGGAGCTGCGTACAGATCAGGGTGTGTATGGGGCAGGGGCGCTGTGTACAGATCAGGGTGTGTATGAGGCACGGGAGCTGTGTGCAGATCAGGGTGTGTATGGGGCAGGGGAGTGTGCAGCTCTGGGGTATAATACAGGATGTAACTCAGGATCAGTAATGTAATGTATGTACACAGTGACTGCACCAGCAGAATAGTGAGTGCAGCTCTGGAGTATAATACAGGATATAACTCAGGATCAGTAATGTAATGTATGTACACAGTGACTGCACCAGCAGAATAGTGAGTGCAGCTCTGGGGTATAATACAGGATGTAACTCAGAATCAGTAATGTAATGTATGTACACAGTGACTGCACCAGCAGAATAGTTAGTGCAGCTCTGGAGTATAATGCAGGATATAACTCAGGATCAGTAATGTAATGTATGTACACAGTGATTGCACCAGCAGAATAGTGAGTGCAGCTCTGGGGTATAATACAGGATGTAACTCAGGATCAGTAATGTATGTACACAGTGACTGCACCAGCAGAATAGTGAGTGCAGCTCTGGAGTATAATACAGTAGGTAACTCAGGATCAGTAATGTACTGTATGTACACAGTGACTCCACCAGCAGAATAGTGAGTGCAGCTCTGGAGTATAATACAGGAGGTAACTCAGGATCAGTAATGTAATGTATGTACACAGTGACTGCACCAGCAGAATAGTGAGTGCAGCTCTGGAGTATAATACAGGAGGTAACTCAGGATCAGTAATGTAATGTATGTACACAGTGACTGCACCAGCAGAATAGTGAGTGCAGCTCTGGAGTATAATACAGGATGTAACTCAGGATCAGTAATGTAATGTATGTACACAGTGACTGCACCAGCAGAATAGTGGGTTCAGCTCTGGAGTATAATACAGGATGTAACTCAGGATCAGTAATGGAATGTATGTACACAGTGACTGCACCAGCAGAATAGTGGGTTCAGCTCTGGAGTATAATACAGGATGTAACTCAGGATCAGTAATGTATGTACACAGTGACTGCACGAGCAGAATAGTGAGTGCAGCTCTGGAGTATAATACAGTAGGTAACTCAGGATCAGTAATGTAATGTATGTACACAGTGACTGCACCAGCAGAATAGTGAGTGCAGCTCTGGAGTATAATACAGGATGTAACTCAGGATCAGTAATATAATGTATGTACACAGTGACTCCACCAGCAGAATAGTGAGTGCAGCTCTGGAGTATAATACAGGAGGTAACTCGGGATCAGTAATGTAATGTATGTACACAGTGACTGCACCAGCAGAATAGTGAGTGCAGCTCTGGAGTATAATACAGGATGTAACTCCGGATCAGTAATGTAATGTATGTACACAGTGACTGCACCAGCAGAATAGTGAATGCAGCTCTGGGGTATAATACAGGATGTAACTCAGGATCAGTAATGTAATGTATGTACAGATACTGCACCAGCAGAGTAGTGAGTGCAGCTCTGGGGTATAATACAGGATGTAACTCCGGATCAGTAATGTATGTACACAGTGACTGCACCAGCAGAATAGTGAGTGCAGCTCTGGGGTATAATACAGGATGTAACTCAGGATCAGTAATGTAATGTATGTACACAGTGACTCCACCAGCTGAATAGTGAGTGCAGCTCTGGAGTATAATACAGGATGTAACTCAGGATCAGTAATGTAATGTATGTACACAGTGACTGCACAAGCAGAATAGTGAGTTTAGCTCTGGAGTATAATACAGGAGGTAACTCGGATCAGTAATGTATGTACACAGTGACTGCACCAGCAGAATAGTGAGTGCAGCTCTGGGGTTTAATACAGGAGGTAACTCAGGATCAGTAATGTAATGTATGTACACAGTGACTGCACCAGCAGAATAGTGACTGCAGCTGTGGGGTATAATACAGGAGGTAACTCAGGATCAGTAATGTAATGTATGTACACAGTGACTCCACCAGCTGAATAGTGAGTGCAGCTCTGGAGGATAATACAGGATGTAACTCAGGATCAGTAATGTAATGTATGTACACAGTGACTGCACAAGCAGAATAGTAAGTGCAGCTCTGGAGTATAATACAGGAGGTAACTCGGATCAGTAATGTATGTACACAGTGACTGTACCAGCAGAATAGTGAGTGCAGCTCTGGGGTGTAATACAGGAGGTAACTCAGGATCAGTAATGTAATGTATGTACACAGTGACTTCACCAGCAGAATAGTGAGTGCAGCTCTGGGGTATAATACAGGATGTAACTCAGGATCAGTAATGTATGTACACAGTGACTGCACCAGCAGAATAGTGAGTGCAGCTCTGGGGTATAATACAGGATGTAACTCAGGATCAGTAATGTATGTACACAGTGACTGCACCAGCAGAATAGTGAGTGCAGCTCTGGAGTATAATACAGGAGGTAACTCAGGATCAGTAATGTAATGTATGTACAAAGTGACTGCACCAGCAGAATAGTGAGTGCAGCTCTGGGGTATAATACAGGATGTAACTCAGGATCAGTAATGTAATTTATGTACACAGTGACTGCACCAGTAGAACAGTGAGTGCAGCTCTGGGGTATAATACCGGATGTAACTCAGGATCAGTAATGTAATGTATGTACAAAGTGACTGCACCAGCAGAATAGTGAGTGCAGCTCTGGGGTATAATACAGGATGTAACTCAGGATCAGTAATGTAATGTATGTACACAGTGACTGCACCAGCAGAATAGTGAGCGCAGCTCTGGAGTATAATACAGGATGTAACTCAGGATCAGTAATGTAATATATGTACACAGTGACTGCACCAGCAGAATAGTGAGTGCAGCTCTGGAGTATAATACAGGATGTAACTCAGGATCAGTAATGTAATGTATGTACACAGTGACTGCACCAGCAGAATAGTGAGTGCTGCTCTGGAGTATAATACAGGAGGTAACTCGGATCAGTAATGTAATGTATGTACACAGTGACTGCACCAGCAGAATAGTGAGTGCAGCTCTGGAGTATAATACAGGAGGTAACTCAGGATCAGTAATGTAATGTATGTACACAGTGACTGCACCAGCAGAATAGTGAGTGCTGCTCTGGAGTATAATACACGATGTAACTCAGGATCAGTAATGTAATATATGTACACAGTGACTGCACCAGCAGAATAGTGAGTGCAGCTCTGGAGTATAATACAGGATGTAACTCAGGATCAGTAATGTAATGTATGTACACAGTGACTGCACCAGCAGAATAGTGAGTGCTGCTCTGGAGTATAATACAGGAGGTAACTCGGATCAGTAATGTACACGATGAGTCTTATACTTGGATAGCTGCTCTGCTTCCCGTGAATTGTACCAGCCTTATGTGCGGCCATTTGTTTTCTAGGGAATATTTTTCTCCTTAGTCGGAGACTTGCACATCAGTGAATTCAGCCCTTGTCTTTCTCCCACGCTGTATATGGGCAGGAATTCAGGGCACAGAGTGGGCACAATGTAGAGGATGATGGGTGAGATGAGTAAATGTGTTTTCTGGTCTAGTCGTCAGTGTCAGATTTGCTTTTATACTGTGGATTCACATGCGGCAGATTTCTTGCAGAAGTCACTTTGACTGGAATTAGTTTCTGCTCGTCGGAGGCGGCGCGCTGATTTCTGCACTGAATGTGATGCTTGGGAATCGTCTGCACTGCATTCACACACCGCGGGCCGTGCCGATCTGTATCAATCACATGCAGAATTGTGCATGAATCCCTTGAATTTGATGCAGAATAAACCAGTGGAAAAGAAAAGCTTTGTGTGACTGCCTTAAAATGCAGTGGAAAATTCCATAGAAAAAAAGTGGCAGGTGCAGTGATAATTCTCTCCTGTTCAGTTCTGTGCGGTGTCCTGATTATTTGGTCACTGAGTGCAGTATGGCATCGTCTTGTGTTGTAGATTTCTGAGGATCCTCGATTCTGATGAGGCCAAATGAGCGATGTTTTAGATAAATGACGGTGTAGTACAGGCTTTCGCCAGTAGATGTCGCTGTTCTTGGACTGTAGAATCACTGCCACCTGCTGACTATTATCGGTATGACATGTTGTCCACCTTATAGGAGGTTTACATTTCCTTGCACGTATTATGGGTTAAAAATAAATTTTGCATTTGGGTTTAATAAAAAAATATGCACTGTTTGGCTTTACAGGTTTTTTTGTTTCCCTGCATATTTCTGGCCTCAGAATGAGTTTACTAAAAATTAATCAGTGAGCTCCTGCTTATAAATAGATAGTATCTCTTTTACTAAGCTTCTTGCTGCTGATTTGTGACTACAGATCACATCTAATGTGGTTATGAATCAGCTGAAAAGAGCTCAGAAAAAGACGTTACAAATAATTATCCTGCGAAAAAAAGATAAATCAAAGATTTTGGGGGCATCTTATTACATAACCAGCAATGTGTGTGTGTGTGTGTGGGGACGGGGGGGAGTTTGGGGGGGGAGGGAAGCTGTAAGACAAAAGGTGTACAAAAATAAAAAAAAAAGTATTGAAAATTTATTTTTGTCCCAAAATACATGCAATTAAGTAATAAAATGCCTCCAAAGGCAACGAGAAGCACAGAACAAAGAGATTTATTGGAGGGACCATTGTGATCGTGTGATTGTATCCTGCAAAAAGAATACTGGCTCTTTGGCTTCATTCATTCAATATTGAACAAAAAAAAAAATGTAATAGAAATAGTTTCAGAATTGCAAGATGAAAAGTCCCCGAGTTTTGCATGGTCTCTGAGGCCAGATATGTCCTGACACTTAGGGGGACGGGTATTGGAATCCATGGATTGGGGTATAGACGGGGCGGACACGGACAGAAGACACAAGATATGGGCCCTGTGAAGCCCAACAGCTCCTAATAAATAATAACACAGAATTGCACCTGCTTAGGAGGGAGAAGGGGCCCCCTCTTGTCTTGGGCCCCTGTGCGACTGCACATGTTGACCGGTGATATGTCCGCTCCTGTATGCGGTACTGCAGGGATCGGGCCTGGTAGAGGCGCGAGAAGCTCCGGATTACCGCGGCCCGTTCATCCCAACCTCCTTACCACCCTATGTGTCGTCTTGTTTATCCACAAACATGTCCCTAGATGTGAGATGACAGCAACGCGGTGACATTATCCCGGGGACACTGCAGCTGTGTGTGGAGACACAATGGAGCTCAGTTTAACAATCTGAACCCATGCGGAGTCACAATAGCTCAATTATGTGGCATAATTACCAATTTCAGCACGACGAGCAAATTCAGCGCTCGGAAACCTTCTTCTCGTCTTTGTCTGGGTGGGATTTCTTGTGCTACGATTCTGGCGCTGGATGGAGCAGAATGATATCATACAAATGCTAATTGTATCAGAAGACATGGCGAACGTCCAGTGTTTGGATTGTCATCACCAAGGCATAAAGATGTTCTGCAGGTTCCTCCAAATCTGCAACTGAGCATATACATTAGATGCATGAGTGCACCAGTCTCCTTACCACATCGAACCGCTTTACTTTTCAGAAGGTCTGCACAGAAATTCATCTCATTGCAGGATTATCAAATCTTTATAATATAGAGCTAGAAATCCCTTCTCTTCACAAAGAAGTAAAATTCTGTCTGATTACAGCCACCACTAGGGGGAGTTCCCTGTATACAGAGATACATGATAAGATCCTGTCTGCAGCCACCACTAGGGGGAGCTCCCTGTATACAGAGATACATGATAAGATCCTGTCTGCAGCCACCACTAGGGGGAGCTCCCTGTATACAGAGATATATGATAAGATCCTGTCTGCAGCCACCACTAGGGGGAGTTCCCTGTATACAGAGATACATGATAAGATCCTGTCTGCAGCCACCACTAGGGGGAGCTCCCTGTAAACAGAGATACATGATAAGATCCTGTCTGCAGTCACCACTAGGGGGAGCTCCCTGTATACAGAAATACATGATAAGATCCTGTCTGCAGCCACCACTAGGGGGAGCTCCCTGTATACAGAGATACATGATAAGATCCTGTCTGCAGCCACCACTAGGGGGAGCTCCCTGTATACAGAGATACATGATAAGATCCTGTCTGCAGCCACCACTAGGGGGTGCTCCCTGTATACAGAGATACATGATACTCTGTCTGCAGCCTCCACTAGGGGGAGCTCCCTGTATGCAGAGATACATAAGATCCTGGCTGCAGCCACCACTAGGGGGAGCTCCCTGTATACAGAGATACATGATAACTGCAGTCACCACTAGGTGGAGCTCCCTGTATACAGAGATACATGATAAGATCCTGTCTGCAGCCTCCACTAGGGGGAGCTCCCTGTATACAGAGATACATGATAAGATCCTGTCTGCAGCCACCACTAGGGGGAGCTCCCTGTATACAGAGATACATAAGATCCTGTCTGCAGCCACCACTAGGGGGAGCTCCCTGTATACAGAGATACATGATAAGATCCTGTCTGCAGTCACCACTAGGGGGAGCTCCTTGTATACAGAGATACATGATAAGATCCTGTCTGCAGCCACTACTAGGGGGAGCTCCCTGTATACAGAGATACATGATAAGATCCTGTCTGCAGCCACCACTAGGGGGAGCTCCCTGGATAGAGAGATACATGATAAGATTCTGTCTGCAGCCACCACTAGGGGGAGCTCCCTGTATACAGAGATACATGATAAGATCCTGTCTGCAGCCACCACTAGGGGGAGCTCCCTGTATACAGAGATACATGATAATATCCTGTCTGCAGTCACCACTAGGGGGAGCTCCCTGTATACAGAGATACATGATGAGATCCCGTCTGCAGCCATCACTAGGGGGAGCTCCCTGTATACAGAGATACATGATAAGATCCTGTCTGCAGCCACCACTAGGGGGAGCTCACTGTATACAGAGATACATGATAATATCCTGTCTGCAGTCACCACTAGGGGGAGCTCCCTGTATACAGAGATACATGATAAGATCCTGTCTGTAGCCACCACTAGGGGGAGCTCCCTGTATACAGAGATACATGATAAGATCCTGTCTGCAGCCACCACTAGGGGGGCCCCCTGTATACAGAGATACATGATAAGATCCTGTCTGTAGCCACCACTAGGGGGAGCTCCCTGTATACAGGGAAAAACCAGGGATTCAAGCTTCAGGAGGCTAATTTGCATATTCCAGGTGCCTTCTGGGAGAAGCGAAGTCTCCCTAAGCTAGAAGATCGTTGGGTACAGCCGGGACCAGCTGCTTCGAAAGCATCACCAAACCAGGGATTCAAGCTTCAGGAGGCTAATTTGCATATTCCAGGTGCCTTCTGGGAGAAGCGAAGTCTCCCTAAGCTAGAAGATCGTTGGGTACAGCCGGGACCAGCTGCTTCGAAAACATCACCAAACCAGGGATTCAAGCTTCAGGAGGCTAATTTGCATATTCCAGGTGCCTTCTGGGAGAAGCGAAGTCTCCCTAAGCTAGAAGATCGTTGGGTACAGCCGGGACCAGCTGCTTCGAAAGCATCACCAAACCAGGGATTCAAGCTTCAGGAGGCTAATTTGCATATTCCAGGTGCCTTCTGGGAGAAGCGAAGTCTCCCTAAGCTAGAAGATCGTTGGGTACAGCCGGGACCAGCTGCTTCGAAAGCATCACCAAACCAGGGATTCAAGCTTCAGGAGGCTAATTTGCATATTCCAGGTGCCTTCTGGGAGAAGCGAAGTCTCCCTAAGCTAGAAGATCGTTGGGTACAGCCGGGACCAGCTGCTTCGAAAGCATCACCAAACCAGGGATTCAAGCTTCAGGAGGCTAATTTGCATATTCCAGGTGCCTTCTGGGAGAAGCGAAGTCTCCCTAAGCTAGAAGATCGTTGGGTACAGCCGGGACCAGCTGCTTCGAAAGCATCACCAAACCAGGGATTCAAGCTTCAGGAGGCTAATTTGCATATTCCAGGTGCCTTCTGGGAGAAGCGAAGAGTCTCCCTAAGCTAGAAGATCGTTGGGTACAGCCGGGACCAGCTGCTTCGAAAGCATCACCAAACCGCGCGCCTTACGGAGCGTGAATTTTTGCCTGTAGGACATTATTGCAAGAGAGCTTGGCTGAGTAGATTACACAAGAAGGAAAACACACAGCAAGTCAGCAGGATCTAGGAGCAACATGGCAGATGTGACAACCTACATGGTGAGCTGCAGCATGTGCTACATGTTCACAGATCGACCAGAAGAAGAATCCAATTTCACCTGTCAGAAGTGTAGACTAGTGGCCCTTTTAGAAGAAAAGGTGCGGGGTCTGGAAGAAAGAATAGCAACTTTGAAACTCATCAAAGAGAATGAAGACTTTCTAGACAGAACAGAAGCATCTCTACTGGTCACAGAAGGTGCAAAAAGTGTCAGAGAACCTCCAAAAGCAGATGAGTGGAAGCATGTGACCAAAAGAAGCAAGAAGACCATGGAGAAATCACCAACCACACAACTGAAGAACCGATATCAAATCTTTGTAGAGGATGAAGATGGCACACCTAAAAATGAAGCAATACCAGCAAGCAAAAAAGAAAAGGGCACACAGCAACAAGTGACAGCAAAAAGTACAGCCAAGAAGCAACGAAGAGTGGTGGTGGTGGGAGACTCACTACTGAGAGGCACAGAAGCAGCCATCTGCAGACCGGACATAACTGCAAGAGAAGTATGCTGCCTTCCAGGTGCGATGATCAAGGATGTGACCGATAGGATACCAAAGCTCTTCAGCTCCAAGGACGTCCACCCATTTCTTCTGATACATGTTGGCACCAATGACACGGCAAGGAAGGACCTACCGACAATCTGCAAAGACTTTGAAGAGTTGGGGAAGAAAGTAAAGGAACTGGATGCACAGGTAGTTTTTTCTTCTATCCTTCCAGTAGACGGGCATGGCACCAGGAGATGGAACAGGATCCTTGATGCAAACAACTGGCTAAGACGATGGTGCAGACAACAAGGATTTGGATTCCTGGACCACGGTGTGAATTACTGGTATGATGGACTCCTCGCCAGAGACGGACTACACCTCAACAAACCTGGGAAACACACATTCGCCAGAAGACTCGCTACACTCATCAGGAGGGCGTTAAACTAGAAGAAGAGGGGACGGGAAGAAAAACATTAGACTCGAACAAAGACGACCCAGGAAAACATACTCAGAAGGGAAGTAAGAACATTTCTAAAACAATCCACAGTGAGGAGATTGGAACAAAACAAAATCCTCTGAACTGCATGCTCGCAAACGCCAGAAGCCTGACAAACAAGATGGAAGAACTAGAAGCAGAAATATCTACAGGTAACTTTGACATAGTGGGAATAACCGAGACATGGTTAGATGAAAGCTATGACTGGGCAGTTAACTTACAGGGTTACAGTCTGTTTAGAAAGGATCGTAAAAATCGGAGAGGAGGAGGGGTTTGTCTCTATGTAAAGTCTTGTCTAAAGTCCACTTTAAGGGAGGATATTAGCGAAGGGAATGAGGATGTCGAGTCCATATGGGTTGAAATTCATGGAGGGAAAAATGGTAACAAAATTCTCATTGGGGTCTGTTACAAACCCCCAAATATAACAGAAATCATGGAAAGTCTACTTCTAAAGCAGATAGATGAAGCTGCAACCCATAATGAGGTCCTGGTTATGGGGGACTTTAACTACCCGGATATTAACTGGGAAACAGAAACCTGTGAAACCCATAAAGGCAACAGGTTTCTGCTAATAACCAAGAAAAATTATCTTTCACAATTGGTGCAGAATCCAACCAGAGGAGCAGCACTTTTAGACCTAATACTATCTAATAGACCTGACAGAATAACAAATCTGCAGGTGGTTGGGCATTTAGGAAATAGCGACCACAATATTGTACAGTTTCACCTGTCTTTCACTAGGGGGACTTGTCAGGGAGTCACAAAAACATTGAACTTTAGGAAGGCAAAGTTTGAACAGCTTAGAGATACCCTTAATCTGGTAGACTGGGACAATATCCTCAGAAATGAGAATACAGATAATAAATGGGAAATGTTTAAGAACATCCTAAATAGGCAGTGTAAGCGGTTTATACCTTGTGGGAATAAAAGGACTAGAAATAGGAAAAACCCAATGTGGCTAAACAAAGAAGTAAGACAGGCAATTAACAGTAAAAAGAAAGCATTTGCACTACTAAAGCAGGATGGCACCATTGAAGCTCTAAAAAACTATAGGGAGAAAAATACTTTATCTAAAAAACTAATTAAAGCTGCCAAAAAGGAAACAAAGAAGCACATTGCTAAGGAGAGTAAAACTAATCCCAAACTGTTCTTCAACTATATCAATAGTAAAAGAATAAAAACTGAAAATGTAGGCCCCTTAAAAAATAGTGAGGAAAGAATGGTTGTAGATGACGAGGAAAAAGCTAACATATTAAACACCTTCTTCTCCACGGTATTCACGGTGGAAAATGAAATGCTAGGTGAAATCCCAAGAAACAATGAAAACCCTATATTAAGGGTCACCAATCTAACCCAAGAAGAGGTGCGAAACCGGCTAAATAAGATTAAAATAGATAAATCTCCGGGTCCGGATGGCATACACCCACGAGTACTAAGAGAACTAAGTAATGTAATAGATAAACCATTATTTCTTATTTTTAGTGACTCTATAGCGACAGGGTCTGTTCCGCAGGACTGGCGCATAGCAAATGTGGTGCCAATATTCAAAAAGGGCTCTAAAAGTGAACCTGGAAATTATAGGCCAGTAAGTCTAACCTCTATTGTTGGTAAAATATTTGAAGGGTTTCTGAGGGATGTTATTCTGGATTATCTCAATGAGAATAACTGTTTAACTCCATATCAGCATGGGTTTATGAGAAATCGCTCCTGTCAAACCAATCTAATCAGTTTTTATGAAGAGGTAAGCTATAGGCTGGACCACGGTGAGTCATTGGACGTGGTATATCTCGATTTTTCCAAAGCGTTTGATACCGTGCCGCACAAGAGGTTGGTACACAAAATGAGAATGCTTGGTCTGGGGGAAAATGTGTGTAAATGGGTTAGTAACTGGCTTAGTGATAGAAAGCAGAGGGTGGTTATAAATGGTATAGTCTCTAACTGGGTCGCTGTGACCAGTGGGGTACCGCAGGGGTCAGTATTGGGACCTGTTCTCTTCAACATATTCATTAATGATCTGGTAGAAGGTTTACACAGTAAAATATCGATATTTGCAGATGATACAAAACTATGTAAAGCAGTTAATACAAGAGAAGATAGTATTCTGCTACAGATGGATCTGGATAAGTTGGAAACTTGGGCTGAAAGGTGGCAGATGAGGTTTAACAATGATAAATGTAAGGTTATACACATGGGAAGAGGGAATCAATATCACCATTACACACTGAACGGGAAACCACTGGGTAAATCTGACAGGGAGAAGGACTTGGGGATCCTAGTTAATGATAAACTTACCTGGAGCAGCCAGTGCCAGGCAGCAGCTGCCAAGGCAAACAGGATCATGGGGTGCATTAAAAGAGGTCTGGATACACATGATGAGAGCATTATACTGCCTCTGTACAAATCCCTAGTTAGACCGCACATGGAGTACTGTGTCCAGTTTTGGGCACCGGTGCTCAGGAAGGATATAATGGAACTAGAGAGAGTACAAAGGAGGGCAACAAAATTAATAAAGGGGATGGGAGAACTACAATACCCAGATAGATTAGCGAAATTAGGATTATTTAGTCTAGAAAAAAGACGACTGAGGGGCGATCTAATAACCATGTATAAGTATATAAGGGGACAATACAAATATCTCGCTGAGGATCTGTTTATACCAAGGAAGGTGACGGGCACAAGGGGGCATTCTTTGCGTCTGGAGGAGAGAAGGTTTTTCCACCAACATAGAAGAGGATTCTTTACTGTTAGGGCAGTGAGAATCTGGAATTGCTTGCCTGAGGAGGTGGTGATGGCGAACTCAGTCGAGGGGTTCAAGAGAGGCCTGGATGTCTTCCTGGAGCAGAACAATATTGTATCATACAATTATTAGGTTCTGTAGAAGGACGTAGATCTGGGTATTTATTATAATGGAATATAGGCTGAACTGGATGGACAAATGTCTTTTTTCGGCCTTACTAACTATGTTACTATGTTACTATGTTACTATGATAAGATCCTGTCTGCAGTCACCACTAGGGGGAGCTCCCTGTATACAGAGATACATGATAAGATCCTGTCTGTAGCCACCACTAGGGGGAGCTCCCTGTATACAGAGATACATGATAAGATCCTGTCTGCAGCCACCACTAGGGGGAGCTCCCTGTATACAGAGATACATGATAATATCCTGTCTGCAGTCACCACTAGGGGGAGCTCCCTGTATACAGAGATACATGATGAGATCCCGTCTGCAGCCATCACTAGGGGGAGCTCCCTGTATACAGAGATACATGATAAGATCCTGTCTGCAGCCACTAATAGGGGGAGCGCCCTGTATACAGAGATACATGATAAGATCCTGTCTGCAGCCACCACTAGGAGGAGCTCCCTGTATACAGAGATACATGATAAGATCCTGTCTGCAGCCACTAATAGGGGGAGCGCCCTGTATACAGAGATACATGATAAGATCCTGTCTGCAGCCACCACTAGGAGGAGCTCCCTGTATACAGAGATACATGATAAGATCCTGTCTGCAGCCACCACTAGGGGGAGCTCCCTGTATACAGAGATACATGATAAGATCCTGTCTGCAGCCACCACTAGGAGGAGCTCCCTGTATACAGAGATACATGATAAGATCCTGTCTGCAGCCACCACTAGGAGGAGCTCCCTGTATACAGAGATACATGATAAGATCCTGTCTGCAGCCACTAATAGGGGGAGCGCCCTGTATACAGAGATACATGATAAGATCCTGTCTGCAGCCACCACTAGGAGGAGCTCCCTGTATACAGAGATACATGATAAGATCCTGTCTGCAGCCACCACTAGGGGGAGCTCCCTGTATACAGAGATACATGATAAGATCCTGTCTGCAGTCACCACTAGGGGGAGCTCCCTGTATACAGAGATACATGATAAGATCCTGTCTGCAGCCACCACTAGGGGGAGCTCCCTGTATACAGAGATACATGATAAGATCCTGTCTGCAGCCACCACTAGGGGGAGCT
This sequence comes from Ranitomeya imitator, assembly GCF_032444005.1. Taxonomy (NCBI): domain Eukaryota; kingdom Metazoa; phylum Chordata; class Amphibia; order Anura; family Dendrobatidae; genus Ranitomeya; species Ranitomeya imitator. The sequence continues at coordinate 193,927,920 of NC_091289.1, read as the reverse complement.
CCCTGTATACAGAGATACATGATAAGATCCTGTCTGCAGCCACCACTAGGAGGAGCTCCCTGTATACAGAGATACATGATAAGATCCTGTCTGCAGCCACCACTAGGGAGAGCTCCCTGTATACAGAGATACATGATAAGATCCTGTCTGCAGCCACCACTAGGGGGAGCTTACTGTATACAGAGATACATGATAAGATCCTGTCTGCAGTCACCAATATGGGGAGCTCCCTGTATACAGAGATACATGATAAGATCCTGTCTGCAGCCACCACTAGGGGGAGCTCCCTGTATACAGAGATACATGATAAGATTCTGTCTGCAGCCACCACTAGGGGGAGCTCCCTGTATACAGAGATACATGATAAGATCTTTTCTGCAGTCACCACTACGGGGAGCTCCCTGTATACAGAGATACATGATAAGATCCTGTCTGCAGCCACCACTAGGGGGAGCTCCCTGTATACAGAGATACATGATAACATACTGTCTGCAGTCACCACTAGGGGGAGCTCCCTGTATACAGAGATACATGATAAGATCCTGTCTGCAGCCACCACTAGGGGGAGCTCCCTGTATACAGAGATACATGATAAGATCTTTTCTGCAGTCACCACTAGGGGGAGCTCCCTGTATACAGAGATACATGATAAGATCCTGTCTGTAACCACCACTAGGGGGAGCTCCCTGTATACAGAGATACATGATAAGATACTGTCTGCAGCCACCACTAGGGGGAGCTCCCTGTATACAGAGATACATGATAAGATCCTGTCTGCAGCCACCACTAGGGGGAGCTCCCTGTATACAGAGATACATGATAAGATCCTGTCTGCAGCCACCACTAGGGGGAGCTCCCTGAATCTCCTGTAGATTGAGGCTGTATAATCCATTTGTTCTATCTTCTTGTGATATTTACAGCAGATATATTTTTCTTTATAGTATCGCTCGGTTCTGCACACGGAGATAATAGTGAAAATAAATAACTCAGGATTTTGGACCTAAAATCTAAATGGTGAAATACTCAAACCTTAACATTCCCTATAAATTAGCCACATACTGCGGAGGACGCCCAGAGGTGAATATCTTGTTGTTTTTTGGATAAGTTGATGAAAACATAAATGATTATGGCTCTCAGAAGGCGGAGAACATAAATTACATGGAATCGTCGCGATATTCGCACATCTGTAAATGGAGACATAGCTGTTATTTACGTGTATAAATATTTGTGCTTTGACCTTTTGTGAATGTTTAATGTTGGGCTCGTAATATGTTCCCGAGACATCAGCGACTGTTCCTGCCGGCGGCGATTCCCGCAGTCCTCAGCTCATGGACGGACGGAGGACGTCGGCGGCCGTCTGGTCTCTTCTGCTGCGCATATTACCAATGTATCAATGTTCTACACTGTGACATGATGAACTGACGGGGGTCTGATACAATAGACCCTCGAGGCTGCAGCAAAGTGATGTCATCGCTTAAAATATCCTGCACAGAATGATGATGTCATCTGTGTCACGAGATACAAGACATTGCTGACAGTCGTCTGAGCTCGCCAGGCCGCAAGTGGTTAAACGTTTGCGCCATTTCAAGTTACGGAAATTTCTGCAACATTTCAGGCAGTTTTACGCCAGAATTCTCCAGAAATTTCCTTGATGTATCGACCCATAAACTGTTTAACTGAGAGCTTTTCGCTGCTTCTTGTTAAATAGTCTGATCCTGTGATCATCGCGGACGGGAATTTTTATTGCGCTTTTTTCCTTGACGAATTGAGCGATTGTTATAAAATGAGATGTATTGTGCAAAGAGATGAGAGGCCTGATATCCCAGATTATATTGATTTGCGATAAAAGCCTTTGAAGAAGAGTTTCCTGGATAAATTTGCTTTTAGTCGCTTTTTCGTACAATTCAGTGGTTTAAGCGATTTTAAAAATGTCGAATAAATCAAGATCTAAAAAATAGGTTGACATCATAATTGTGTAGAGCCAGATCTTATATGGAAGTGAGGTCATATTCTTTATTTCATGCAAGGGTATTATTACCTGTTCATGATGACATTGTTACATGTGACTGGCGCGGTTCATAGTGGGACACTAAATGTGATACTAGAATATCACTACTATAATACTGCCCTCCTGTACAAAAAAATAACTACTACAATACTGCTCCCTATGTATAAGAATATAACTACTATAATACTGCCCCTATGTACAACAATATAACTCCTATAATACTGCCCCTATGTACAAGAATATAACTACTATAATACTGCCCCTGTGTACAAGAATATAACTACTATAATACTGCCCCCTATGTACAGGAATATAACTACTATAATACCGCTCCTATGTACAAGAATATAACTACTATAATACTGCCCCTATGTACAAGAATATAACTACTATAATACTGTTCCTATGTACAAGAATATAACTACTATAATACTGCCCCTATGTACAAGAATATAACTACTATAATACTGTTCCTATGTACAAGAATATAACTACTATAATACTGTTCCTATGTACAAGAATATAACTACTATAATACTGCTCCTATGTACAAAAACATAACTACTACAATACTGCTCCCTATGTATAAGAATATAACTACTATAATACTGCTCCTATGTCCAAGAATATAACTACTATAATACTGCTCCCTATGTACAAGAATATAACTACTATAATACTGCTCCTATGTACAAGAATATAACTACTATAATACTGCTCCTATGTACAAGAATATAACTACTATAATACTGCCCCTATGTACAAGAATATAACTACTATAATACTGTTCCTATGTACAAGAATATAACTACTATAATACTGCTCCTATGTACAAAAACATAACTACTACAATACTGCTCCCTATGTATAAGAATATAACTACTATAATACTGCTCCTATGTCCAAGAATATAACTACTATAATACTGCTCCCTATGTACAAGAATATAACTACTATAATACTGCTCCTATGTACAAGAATATAACTACTATAATACTGCTCCTATGTACAAGAATATAACTACTATAATACTGCCCCTATGTACAAGAATATAACTACTATAATACTGCCCCTATGTACAAGAATATAACTACTATAATACTGCTCCTATGTACAAGAATATAACTACTATAATACTGCTCCTATATACAAGAATATAACTGCTATAATACTGCTCCTATATACAAGAATGTAACTGCTATAATACTGCTCCTATGTACAAGAATATAACTACTATAATACTGCCCCTATGTACAAGAATATAACTACTATAATACTGCCCCTATGTACAAGAATATAACTTCTATAATACTGCTTCCTATGTACAATCATATAACTACTATAATACTGCTCCTATGTACAAAAACATAACTACTACAATACTGCTCCCTATGTATAAGAATATAACTACTATAATACTGCTCCTATGTCCAAGAATATAACTACTATAATACTGCTCCCTATGTACAAGAATATAACTACTATAATACTGCTCCTATGTACAAGAATATAACTACTATAATACTGCTCCCTATGTACAAGAATATAACTACTATAATACTGCTCCTATGTACAAGAATATAACTACTATAATACTGCTCCCTATGTACAAGAATATAACTACTATAATACTGCCCCTATGTACAAGAATATAACTACTATAATACTGCCCCTATGTACAAGAATATAACTACTATAATACTGCCCCTATGTACAAGAATATACTATAATACTGCTCCTATGTACAAGAATATAACTACTATAATACTGCTCCTATGTATAAGAATATAACTACTATAATACTGCTCCTATGTACAAGAATATAACTACTATAATACTGCCCCTATGTACAAGAATATAACTACTATAATACTGCTTCCTACGTACAAGAATATAACTACTATAATACTGCTCCTATGTACAAGAATATAACTACTATAATACTGCCCCTATGTACAAGAATATAACTACTATAATACTGCTCCTATGTATAAGAATATAACTACTATAATACTGCCCCTATGTACAAGAATATAACTACTATAATACTGCTCCTATGTACAAGTATATAACTACTAAAACACTGCTACTATGTACAAGTATATAACTACTATAATACTGCTCCTATATACAAGAACATAACTACTATAATACTGCTCCTATGTACAAGAATATAACTACTATAATACTGCCCCTATGTACAAGAATATAACTGCTATAATACTGCTCCTATGTACAAGAATATAACTACTATAATACTGCCCCTATGTACAAGAATATAACTACTATAATACTGCTCCTATGTATAAGAATATAACTACTATAATACTGCTCCTATGTACAAGAATATAACTACTATAATACTGCTCCTATGTATAAGAATATAACTACTATAATACTGCTCCTATGTATAAGAATATAACTACTATAATACTGCCCCTATGTACAAGAATATAACTACTATAATACTGCTCCTATGTATAAGAATATAACTACTATAATACTGCTCCTATGTACAAGAATATAACTACTATAATACTGCTCCTATGTATAAGAATATAACTACTATAATACTGCTCCTATGTACAAGAATATAACTACTATAATACTGCCCCTATGTACAAGAATATAACTACTATAATACTGCTCCTATGTATAAGAATATAACTACTATAATACTGCCCCTATGTACAAGAATATAACTACTATAATACTGCCCCTATGTACAAGAATATAACTACTATAATACTGCTCCTATGTATAAGAATATAACTACTATAATACTGCCCCTATGTACAAGAATATAACTACTATAATACTGCCCCTATGTACAAGAATATAACTACTATAATACTGCCCCTATGTACAAGAATATAACTACTATAATACTGCTCCTATGTATAAGAATATAACTACTATAATACTGTCCCTATGTATAAGAATATAACTACTATAATACTGCTCCTATGTACAAGAATATAACTACTATAATACTGCCCCTATGTACAAGAATATAACTACTATAATACTGCTCCTATGTATAAGAATATAACTACTATAATACTGTCCCTATGTATAAGAATATAACTACTATAATACTGCCCCTATGTACAAGAATATAACTACTATAATACTGCCCCTATGTACAAGAATATAACTACTATAATACTGCTCCTATGTATAAGAATATAACTACTATAATACTGTCCCTATGTATAAGAATATAACTACTATAATACTGCTCCTATGTACAAGAATATAACTACTATAATACTGCTCCTATGTACAAGAATATAACTACTATAATACTGCTCCTATGTACAAGAATATAACTACTATAATACTGCTCCTATGTGCAAGAATATAACTACTATAATACTGCTCCTATGTACAAGAATATAACTACTATAATACTGCCCTATATATAAGAATCTATGCCTGATGAAGATACCTTAGTAGTCTGGAAGGATTGGAATTTTCTTGCCATCTTTTCAGTTAGCCATTAAAAGGTATCAATCTCTGAAGACTCTCAAATATTTAATGTTTCTTTGAAAACCTATAGATTCTTTCCAATGACTCCTATAAAGAAAGTGACGGTACTGTACAGGTATAATCCATGGAGAGGGAGAACAGGGCTGATGGGAAGATTTCATACTTGGTATTCAGTGCAGCTTTCACCGCAATTTGCAGCAACGCTTGTCTGCGCTGATCATATCGCTGCACTTTCAATCAGACAAGGATTCGCTTCACCAGGAAAACACACATCACCAAAGTCATTTAAAATATACATTAATACAATAATGTTGAATAAACGTCACAAAAAAAAACAGATCTACAACATTGTGAGGAAACTGCATAAATAAAGGCCAACAAAAATCTGAGTGACATAGTAAATCTCATGTGTAGTAATTAGTTAGTCATACAGCCACTACCAATGGGACAAATAGATGGCCAATCATCAAATATAGAACAAAACCCAAAAGAACAAAAAGGATGATCAAAAAGGCCAGAACTTAGTTATAAAAATATCCAACTTTATTAAAGAACATCTTTTTTATAAAACCAGAGTGAAACAGTGGATAAGACCACAGTGCATATAAACAACAAAAACGGGATGGGTGACCAGCGGCCAAAAGAATAATATCAAGCATATATTACTTACAGATCATGGCAAACATTATATAATCCCAGTAAATCATTATGCTCTGTAACACCTATGGCATATATGGTATAATTCAAATAGATCATTATGCTCTGTAACCCCTATAGATAATAGCGATGAAAGAAATGTGCCTATCGGAAACTAGGGCTCGGGTACTAGTATCTGTAAGCCAAATTATACAAAAGTGACGCATACCTAAATCAAGATGAACCCGATCGCCTATAGTAGCCGTAGGAGGGGTACAGGAAGGAGCCGGCGGTCACCACATCCCGACGCGCGTTTCGGCGGAGCCTTCATCAGGGGGCGTGATGGTAACGTAAAGTGTGCAGTATAAAAAGGGAACCGCGACCAATAGTTGAAAACCGGAAGTGAAGTAATGTGTCCGTCACATGACGGTTGATTAAACATGCCGCCGAGTGGTTAAATTAATGTTAATCCCATTTAATAATATAGGTAGGGGTATAAGAACTATAGACGGCACAGTGGAGGCCGGTAGTTAGATGTATCGGGCTGCTACAGGAGCGGCGCATGCGCACAATGAACCCGTACCCCGTGCATCGGCGTCCACGTCAGAGGGAGGCGGAGCCGCCGCACTACGGGAGCACAGCGGGGACCGCATCCCCATGGAGACGCAGAAAGCCGAGGGACGCAGCGGGCAGAGCGCGCATGCGCACATGAGCAACCCGAAGGTAATGTAAATATACCCGACCCTGGCAAATGAAAAGGACACAGCATACAAACAAATTATTATCATACCCATATAGACATATTGCAAAAATTGATATAAGTAATGCGTGGAACAAACATTATATAATACAGAAAGACAAAACAATATGGATAGATGTAAACATTGGCGGGTTTTCGAAATATTGATCCAGCAGATGAGAAGATAACTCAAGGGATGAAATAAGAAGAACGGAACCACAAACTAAAAAATGAAAATAACAAGAAGTTAAAAATGTGAAACACACAAAAATTTAAAAACACAATTGTTTAAAGCACAGATGAAAAGACAATGCAGCAGAACGGCATCACAAAAATGGGACAAAGCTCATTTGTTCATTGAGTCCCCTGGGGTGCAGAGTATCTAACCTCCATATCCAGCGGGACTCAAGCTGAGCCAAACGTTGCGATATTTTACCACCACGAATATTGGTTTCCAATGCATCAATGCCTCTAATCTTTAAAAGGGTGGAATCACAATTATGGCAGAGAAAAAAGTGTCTGGGAATGTTTTTTAATCCAGAGGGATCTATAGTATCATGTACCTAAAACATGTTCTCTAATGCGGATTTTAAAGGGACGGGTGGTGAGTCCAATGTATATCAACCCGCAAGGGCATGTTGCAAAGTAGATGACATTGCGTGTTGTACAATTAATGGATCTCCGTATATCAAATTCCCTAGATCTCTCCGAATTAAAGAAAGAGGTACATTTATCTACATTAGGGCAGGCCACACAGTGACCACAAGGAGTGCAGCCTAATCTTTTCGGATATTGATCTAAAAAAAGTAGTTCTAGTATTGCCAACATAGTGGCTGTGCACCAAAAGGTCACGTAAATTTTTAGACCTCCTTGTGGTGATGACTGGCCTACTTGGTAAATATAGAGAAAGAATCGGATCCATGCACAAAATTGGCCATGATTTAGCAAGGGCCTCTCGAACAGCTGGAAATTGACTATGGTAATCTGTCACAAACCGAATCTTACCATCAGATGGTTTCACAACAGATTTATAAATCAAATCGTGGCGGGAAGCATGCCTAGCTCGCTTATATGCCCTCTTAACCATGCGATGACTATACCCCCTTTGATAGAATCTTAATTTCAAATCATTAGCTTGTTTCTCGAAATCATCCGTATCAGAACAGATCCTCCGAAGACGGAGGAACTGTCCCGTGGGTACTGACTGAACAACATGTCTAGGATGGGCAAAGGAGGCGTGTAAGAGAGAGTTCGTGGAGGTAGGCTTCCTAAATATATCAGTCTGTAAAAGGTTAGAGCTGTCACGCTTAATCAAGACATCCAAAAATTCAACACTATACATATCGTGATGGTAAGTGATATGAACATTGATAGAATTATTGTTAAGGGAACTCATAAATTCCTGTAAAAGGTGAGTGGCACCCTGCCAGATCAAAAAGACATCATCTATGTACCGTGTCCAAATAGGGACACGGTCCATAGATGAGGCAAGATCTGACAGGGAGAGGTCCCTCTCCCACAGCCCCAGGAACAGATTGGCATAGGACGGCGCAAAGGCCGCACCCATGGCTGTTCCCTGGAGCTGCAGGAAGAAGGACCCCTTAAACGTAAAAAAATTGTGGGTCAAAGCAAACTCCAGTAACTCAAGAACAAAATTTTCAAAAGAAACAGGGAAATTAGACATATTGAGAAAATATTTGGTGGCCCTAAGTCCGTCATGGTGCCTAATGCTGATATAAAGGGATTCAACGTCAGCCACCACCATGACGGACTCAGGGTCAATTTCAATGCCGTCAATTAATTTGAGGAAAGCACCTGTATCTTTAAGGAATGATGGAAGACTCTCCACGCATGGTTGCAAGATAGAATCGATCCATCGACTGACATGCTCCAAGAAGTTCCCCCCTCCAGAAACAATAGGCCGACCGGGTGGGATGGTATTATTTTTATGAATTTTGGGCAGTAGATAAAGGGTAGGAATGGTAGGTTCGATAACAACCAAAGCGGTTGCTAATTCTTTTGTAATGACCTCCGTCTCTACTGCCCGATCCAAAATCAATTGTAACTGTGTTTTGAATGTTGATAGGGGATTGTACGTCAACTTTTTGTAACACACCTTATCATTGAGCTGACGATAGGCTTCTTTTTCATACATAGATCTTGGCCATACAACTATATTGCCACTCTTATCGGCTGGTTTGAATTCAACTTCGGGTAATTGTTGAAGTGATTTAAGACAGTCACGCTCACGGCGTTTGTGAGGAAACTGGAAGAATGTTCATTGCCGGACTGCGAGGCTGAGGAACATTGAATATTCTATACATATTGTACATAGGGGCAGTATTATAGTAGTTATATTCTTGTATATAGGAGCAGTATTATAGTAGTTATATTCTTGTACATAGGAGCAGTATTATAGTAGTTATATTCTTGTACATAGGAGCAGTATTATAGTAGTTATATTCTTGTACATAGGGGCAGTATTATAGTAGTTATATTCCTGTACATAGGGGCAGTATTATAGTAGTTATATTCTTGTACATAGGGGCAGTATTATAGTAGTTATATTCTTGTACATAGGAGCAGTATTATAGTAGTTATATTCTTGTGCATAGGAGCAGTATTATAGTAGTTATATTCTTGTACATAGGAGCAGTATTATAGTAGTTATATTCTTGTACATAGGGGCAGTATTATAGTAGTTATATTCTTGTACATAGGGGCAGTATTATAGTAGTTATATTCTTGTACATAGGAGCAGTATTCTAGTAGTTATATTCTTGTACTTAGGGGCAGTATTATAGTAGTTATATTCTTGTACATAGGAGCAGTATTCTAGTAGTTATATTCTTGTACTTAGGGGCAGTATTATAGTAGTTATATTCTTGTACATAGGGGCAGTATTCTAGTAGTTATATTCTTGTACATAGGGGCAGTATTCTAGTAGTTATATTCTTGTACTTAGGGGCAGTATTATAGTAGTTATATTCTTGTACTTAGGGGCAGTATTATAGTAGTTATATTCTTGTACATAGGGGCAGTATTATAGTAGTTATATTCTTGTACATAGGGGCAGTATTATAGTAGTTATATTCTTGTACATAGGGGCAGTATTATAGTAGTTATATTCTTGTACTTAGGGGCAGTATTATAGTAGTTATATTCTTGTACATAGGGGCAGTATTATAGTAGTTATATTCTTGTACATAGGGGCAGTATTATAGTAGTTATATTCTTGTACATAGGGGCAGTATTATAGTATTATATTCTTGTACATAGGAGCAGTATTCTAGTAGTTATATTCTTGTACTTAGGGGCAGTATTATAGTAGTTATATTCTTGTACTTAGGGGCAGTATTATAGTATTATATTCTTGTACATAGGAGCAGTATTCTAGTAGTTATATTCTTGTACTTAGGGGCAGTATTATAGTAGTTATATTCTTGTACATAGGGGCAGTATTATAGTAGTTATATTCTTGTACATAGGGGCAGTATTATAGTAGTTATATTCTTGTACATAGGAGCAGTATTATAGTAGTTATACTCTTGTACATAGGAGCAGTATTATGGTAGTTATATTCTTGTACATAGGAGCAGTATTATAGTAGTTATATTCTTGTACTTAGGGGCAGTATTATAGTAGTTATATTCTTGTACTTAGGGGCAGTATTATAGCAGTTATATTCTTGTACATAGGGGCAGTATTATAGTAGTTATATTCTTGTATATAGGAGCAGTATTATAGTAGTTATATTCTTGTACATAGGAGCAGTATTATAGTAGGAAAAAGCAGAAGTCCAGCGCAGGTGATGTCCATAAAAAATATCTTTTATTCCATATTCGTTAAAAGCACATAAATCCAAAGTCCATCTTCATATCCATAGACACAAAAACGGGTGATTCCTACCAGTGACAGTCACAGGCTTAAAGTGCATTAAAATCATACGCGTTTCAACGGTCGTGCCGCCTTACTCATTGTGATAAAAATAAAATGAAAGAGGGCTGCCATATAGGACTAGGCCCATTAGGTTACACCCCCTGATCTTGCAGACAACAGAAACAGGGCAACACCTACAGGTAATTAATGAGTTTAGCCTGAAATTTGCATGTATAAATACTAAGCTTAAGGCAGGAGAAAGAGAGAGGGGGAAAAAAAAAAAAAAAAAAAGGCTATGGACTTTTCTATGGATGTTATATATACAAGAATTATAACTTATCATTCATAATAATTCATAAGATCCTGCCGGATATTCATGCCTAGGGGGGCTCTGGACTTAAGCTGATACATCCACCATATCTCTCTGTTGGTTATTTTTCTTTTTATATCTCCCCCTCGGAATGGAGCTTTAACCCTTTCAATCCCGCGGACCTCCAATGAGCTGACATCCCCATTGTGTTTATGGATGAAGCGTCTTATGGGTGATTTTATTCACTGCATCAGACAGATGCCTCCTTATTCTCACTTTCAGGGGACCCCCTGTGCACCCCACATATTGCTGCTCACAGGTGGTGCAATTCATCAGATACACCACATTGGAGGTGTTGCAGTTAATGTAGTGGTTCATTTTGTAGGTCTTTTTGGTGACAGATGAGTGGAATTCCTTACTGTTCACCATGTATTTACAGCAGGTGCAGATATTATATATATATATATTGTGCCCACACTTGTATGTGCCTTTAGTACTGAGCCAGTTTTCTTTCTCTTTTAACCTTTTGTCCTCACTAACAAAGAGGCTGGGGGATAAGATGTTGTTCAGACTAGGGTTTTTTTTAGCGATATAGCGCACTGGTTTGCACAGGATTTGGTTCAGCTTTTTATCCTGGCTCAGTATAGGGATTCTTTTTCTGATGATATCACTGAGGGCTGTATGTAGTGGTGAAGGTGATGTGCTCCTCACTGGACACACGGTCACTGCTCGCCTTATTCAGCATAGTCTCCCGATCTATATCCTCCACAATGCAGCATCCAGCTGGGATAGCCTCTATGAGCCAGCCTGCCCCTCACCTCCCTCTTACTCCGGTCATATACTGTTCCTCTTAAACCTGTAGAGTTCCCCCACAGGTAGGTTTTTTATTACATGTCTCGGATGACATGATTTGGCATGTAATATGGAATTAGTCGCGGTATTTTTCCTGAAAGGGGAGATTGTGATGATTGAATCTGAATTTAGATCTAAAGTAACATCTAAAAAATTAATGTTTCTACCACCAATTGTATAGGTGAATTTCAAATTCATTTCATTATCATTCATATAAATTTCAGGCTAAACTCATTAATTACCTGTAGGTGTTGCCCTGTTTCTGTTGTCTGCAAGATCAGGGGGTGTAACCTAATGGGCCTATTCCTATATGGCAGCCCTCTTTCATTTTATTTTTATCACAATGAGTAAGGCGGCACGACCGTTGAAACGCGTATGATTTTAATGCACTTTAAGCCTGTGACTGTCACTGGTATGAATCACCCGTTTTTGTGTCTATGGATATGAAGATGGACTTTGGATTTATGTGCTTTTAACGAATATGGAATAAAAGGTATTTTTTATGGACATCACCCGCGCTGGACTTCTGCTTTTTCCAGTATTATGGTAGTTATATTCTTGTACATAGGAGCAGTATTATAGTAGTTATAATATTCTTGTGCATAGGGGCAGTATTATAGTAGTTATATTCTTGTACATAGGAGCAGTATTATAGTAGTTATATTCTTGTACATAGGGGCAGTATTATAGTAGTTATATTCTTGTACATAGGAGCAGTATTATAGTAGTTATATTCTTGTACATAGGAGCAGTATTATAGTAGTTATATTCTTGTACATAGGGGCAGTATTATAGTAGTTATATTCTTGTACATAGGAAGCAGTATTATAGTAGTTATATTCTTGTACATAGGAGCAGTATTATAGTAGTTATATTCTTGTACATAGGGGCAGTATTATAGTAGTTATATTCTTGTACATAGGAGCAGTATTATAGTAGTTATAATATTCTTGTACATAGGGGCAGTATTATAGTAGTTATATTCTTGTACATAGGAGCAGTATTATAGTAGTTATATTCTTGTACATAGGGGCAGTATTATAGTAGTTATATTCTTGTACATAGGAAGCAGTATTATAGTAGTTATATTCTTGTACATAGGAGCAGTATTATAGTAGTTATATTCTTGTACATAGGGGCAGTATTATAGTAGTTATATTCTTGTACATAGGAGCAGTATTATAGTAGTTATAATATTCTTGTACATAGGGGCAGTATTATAGTAGTTATATTCTTGTACATAGGAGCAGTATTATAGTAGTTATATTCTTGTACATAGGGGCAGTATTATAGTAGTTATATTCTTGTACATAGGAAGCAGTATTATAGTAGTTATATTCTTGTACATAGGAGCAGTATTATAGTAGTTATATTCTTGTACATAGGGGCAGTATTATAGTAGTTATATTGTTGTACATAGGGGCAGTATTATAGTAGTTATATTCTTGTACATAGGAAGCAGTATTATAGTAGTTATATTCTTGTACATAGGAGCAGTATTATAGTAGCTATATTCTTGTACATAGGGGCAGTATTATAGTAGTTATATTCTTGTACATAGGGGCAGTATTATAGTAGTTATATTCTTGTACATAGGAAGCAGTATTATAGTAGTTATATTCTTGTACATAGGAGCAGTATTATAGTAGTTATATTCTTGTACATAGGGGCAGTATTATAGTAGTCATATTCTTGTACATAGGGAGCAGTATTATAGTAGTTATATTCTTGTACATAGGAGCAGTATTATAGTAGTTATATTCTTGTACATAGGTGCAGTATTATAGTAGTTATATTCTTGTACATAGGGGCAGTATTATAGTAGTTATAATATTCTTGTGCATAGGGGCAGTATTATAGTAGTTATATTCTTGTACATAGGAGCAGTATTATAGTAGTTATATTCTTGTACATAGGGGCAGTATTATAGTAGTTATATTCTTGTACATAGGAAGCAGTATTATAGTAGTTATATTCTTGTACATAGGAGCAGTATTATAGTAGTTATATTCTTGTACATAGGGGCAGTATTATAGTAGTTACATTCTTGTACATAGGGGCAGTATTATAGTAGTTATATTCTTGTACATAGGAAGCAGTATTATAGTAGTTATATTCTTGTACATAGGAGCAGTATTATAGTAGTTATATTCTTGTACATAGGGGCAGTATTATAGTAGTTATATTCTTGTACATAGGGAGCAGTATTATAGTAGTTATATTCTTGTACATAGGAGCAGTATTATAGTAGTTATATTCTTGTACATAGGTGCAGTATTATAGTAGTTATATTCTTGTACATAGGGGCAGTATTATAGTAGTTATAATATTCTTGTGCATAGGGGCAGTATTATAGTAGTTATATTCTTGTACATAGGGGCAGCATTATAGTAGTTATAATATTCTTGTGCATAGGGGCAGTATTATAGTAGTTATATTCTTGTACATAGGAGCAGTATTATAGTAGTTATATTCTTGTACATACGGGCAGTATTATAGTAGTTATATTCTTGTACATTGGAGCAGTATTATAGTAGTTATATTCTTGTACATTGGAGCAGTATTATTGTAGTTATATTCTTGCACATAGGAGCAGTATTATAGTAATTATATTCTTGTACATAGGAGCAGTATTATAGTAGGTATATTCTTGTACATAGGGGCAGTATTATAGTAGTTATATTCTTGTACATAGGGGCAGTATTATAGTAGTTATATTCTTGTACATAGGAGCAGTATTATAGTAATTATATACTTCTACATAGGGGCAGTATTATAGTAGTTATATTCTTATACATAGGGGCAGTATTATAGTAGTTATATTCTTGTACATAGGAGACAGTATTATAGTAGTTATATTCTTGTACATAGGGGCAGTATTATAGTAGTTATATTCTTGTACATAGGAGCAGTATTATAGTAGTTATATTCTTGTACATAGGGGCAGTATTATAGTAGTTATATTCTTGTACATAGGGGCAGTATTATGGTAGTTATATTCTTGTACATAGGAGCAGTATTATAGTAATTATATACTTGTACATAGGGGCAGTATTATAGTAGTTATATTCTTGTACATAGGGGCAGTATTATAGTAGTTATATTCTTGTACATAGGAGACAGTATTATAGTAGTTATATTCTTGTACATAGGGGAAGTATTATAGTAGTTATATTCTTGTACATAGGAGCAGTATTATAGTAGTTATATTCTTGTACATAGGAGCAGTATTATAGTAGTTATATTCTTGTACATAGGGGCAGTATTATAGTAGTTATATTCTTGTACATAGGGGCAGTATCATAGTAGTTATATTCTTGTACATAGGAGACAGTATTATAGTAGTTATATTCTTGTACATAGGGGCAGTATTATAGTAGTTATATTCTTGTACATAGGGGCAGTATTATAGTAGTTATATTCTTGTACATAGGAGCAGTATTATAGTAGTTATATTCTTGCACATAGGAGCAGTATTATAGTAGTTATAGTCTTGTACATCGGAGTAGTATTATAGTAGTTATATTCTTGTACATAGGGGCAGTATTATAGTAGTTATATTCTTGTACATAGGGGCAGTATTATAGTAGTTATATTCTTGTACATAGGGGCAGTATTATAGTAGTTATATTCTTGTACATCGGAGCAGTATTATAGTAGTTATATTCTTGTACATAGGGGGCAGTATTATAGTAGTTATATTCTTGTACATAGGGGGCAGTATTATAGTAGTTATATTCTTGTACATAGGAGCAGTATTATAGTAGTTATAGTCTTGTACATCGGAGTAGTATTATAGAAGTTATATTCTTGTACATAGGGGCAGTATTATAGTAGTTATATTCTTGTACATAGGGGCAGTATTATAGTAGTTATATTCTTGTACATCGGAGCAGTATTATAGTAGTTATATTCTTGTACATTGGAGCAATATTATAGTAGTTATATTCTTGTACATTGGAGCAGTGTTATGGTAGTTATATTCTTGTACATAGGGGCAGTATTATAGTAGTTATATTCTTGTACATAGGAGACAGTATCATAGTAGTTATATTCTTGTACATAGGAGACAGTATTATAGTAGTTATATTCTTGTACATAGGAGCAGTATTATAGTAATTATATTCTTGTACATAGGGGCAGTATTATAGTAGTTATATTCTTGTACATAGGAGCAGTATTATAGTAGTTATATTCTTGTACATAGGAGCAGTATTATAGTAGTTATATTCTTGTACATAGGGGCAGTATTATAGTAGTTATATTCTTGTACATAGGGGCAGTATTATAGTAGTTATATTCTTGTACATAGGAGACAGTATTATAGTAGTTATATTCTTGTACATAGGGGCAGTATTATAGTAGTTATATTCTTGTACATAGGGGCAGTATTATAGTAGTTATATTCTTGTACATAGGAGCAGTATTATAGTAGTTATATTCTTGTACATAGGGGCAGTATTATAATAGTTATATTCTTGTACATAGGAGCAGTATTATAGTAGTTATATTCTTGTACATAGGAGCAGTATTATAGTAATTTTATACTTGTACATAGGGGCAGTATTATAGTAGTTATATTCTTATACATAGGGGCAGTATTATAGTAGTTATATTCTTGTACATAGGAGACAGTATTATAGTAGTTATATTCTTGTACATAGGGGCAGTATTATAGTAGTTATATTCTTGTACATAGGAGCAGTATTATAGTAGTTATATTCTTGTACATAGGGGCAGTATTATAGTAGTTATATTCTTGTACATAGGGGCAGTATTATGGTAGTTATATTCTTGTACATAGGAGCAGTATTATAGTAATTATATACTTGTACATAGGGGCAGTATTATAGTAGTTATATTCTTGTACATAGGGGCAGTATTATAGTAGTTATATTCTTGTACATAGGAGACAGTATTATAGTAGTTATATTCTTGTACATAGGGGAAGTATTATAGTAGTTATATTCTTGTACATAGGAGCAGTATTATAGTAGTTATATTCTTGTACATAGGAGCAGTATTATAGTAGTTATATTCTTGTACATAGGGGCAGTATTATAGTAGTTATATTCTTGTACATAGGGGCAGTATTATAGTAGTTATATTCTTGTACATAGGAGACAGTATTATAGTACTTATATTCTTGTACATAGGGGCAGTATTATAGTAGTTATATTCTTGTACATAGGGGCAGTATTATAGTAGTTATATTCTTGTACATAGGAGCAGTATTATAGTAGTTATATTCTTGCACATAGGAGCAGTATTATAGTAGTTATAGTCTTGTACATCGGAGTAGTATTATAGAAGTTATATTCTTGTACATAGGGGCAGTATTATAGTAGTTATATTCTTGTACATAGGGGCAGTATTATAGTAGTTATATTCTTGTACATCGGAGCAGTATTATAGTAGTTATATTCTTGTACATTGGAGCAGTATTATGGTAGTTATATTCTTGTACATTGGAGCAGTGTTATGGTAGTTATATTCTTGTACATAGGGGCAGTATTATAGTAGTTATATTCTTGTACATAGGAGACAGTATTATAGTAGTTATATTCTTGTACATAGGAGACAGTATTATAGTAGTTATATTCTTGTACATAGGAGCAGTATTATAGTAATTATATTCTTGTACATAGGGGCAGTATTATAGTAGTTATATTCTTGTACATAGGGGCAGTATTATAGTAGTTATATTCTTGTATATAGGAGCAATATTATAGTAGTTATATTCTTGTACATAGGGGGCAGTATTATAGTAGTTATAGTCTTGTACATAGGGGGCAGTATTATAGTAGTTATATTCTTGTACATAGGGCCAGTATTATAGTAGTTATATTCTTGTACATAGGAGCAGTATTATAGTAGTTATATTCTTGTACATTGGAGCAGTATTATAGTAGTTATATTCTTGTACATAGGGGGCAGTATTATAGTAGTTATAGTCTTGTACATAGGGGGCAGTATTATATTAGTTATATTCTTGTACATAGGGCCAGTATTATAGTAGTTATATTCTTGTACATAGGGGCAGTATTATAGTAGTTATATTCTTGTATATAGGGGCAGTATTATAGTAGTTATATTCTTGTACATAGGAGCAGTATTATAGTAGTTATATTCTTGTACATAGGGGCAGTATTATAGTAGTTATATTCTTGTACATAGGAGCAGTATTATAGTAGTTATATTTTTGTACATCGGAGCAGTATTATAGTAGTTATATTCTTGCACATAGGGGGCAGTATTATAGTAGTTATATTCTTGCGCATAGGAGACAGTATTATAGTAGTTATATTCTTGTACATAGGGGCAGTATTATATTCTTGTACATAGGGCAGTATTATAGTAGTTATATTCTTGTATATAGGAGCAGTATTATAGTAGTTATATTCTTGTACATAGGGGCAGTATTATAGTAGTTATATTCTTGTACACAGGGGCAGCATTATAGTAGTTATATTCTTGTACATAGGAGCAGTATTATAGTAGTTATATTCTTGTACATAGGAGCAGTATTATAGTAGTTATATTCTTGTACATAGGAGCAGTATTATAGTAGCTATATTCTTGTACATAGGGGCAGTATTATAGTAGTTATATTCTTGTACATAGGAGCAGTATTATAGTAGTTATATTCTTATACATAGGAGCAGTATTATAGTAGTTATATTCTTGTACATAGGAGCAGTATTATAGTAGTTATATTCTTGTACATAGGGGCAGTATTATAGTGGTTATATTCTTGTACATAGGAGCAGCATTATAGTAGTTATATTCTTGTTCATAGGGGCAGTATTATAGTAGTTATATTCTTGTACATAGGGGCAGTATTATAGTAGTTATATTCTTGTACATAGGAGCAGTATTATAGTAGTTATATTCTTGTACATAGGAGCAGTATTATAGTAGTTATATTCTTGTTCATAGGGGCAGTATTATAGTAGTTATAGTTATGTTATGTTCGTTTCTTGTTCTTTGTGAACTCCTTAAGGGAAATCTTCTGAACTATTATTTAAATATGTATTCACTTATTTTTTACCCCACCGTCTTCTTCTTTGTGATTTCCCATCGCTGTAGGAGTTTGTGCAATCACATATTGCAGATAACGCATTGTGCCATGTTACAGCTTCAGCTCTGCTTCTTCTCCTAATCCTTCGTCTGCGCTGTGTATTGTGTCACTCGTTTGTTGTATTCATCCAACTTCTCTTTTTCTCGTATTTTTTCCCACATTGTGAATCTTGTAATCCTGTGATAATGTGATCCGTGGTCCTTCCTCAGCTTTTAGAACCGACATTATAGTAATTCTGATGCTTCCTCTACTTTTCTTATTTTAAACTTGATGAATTGCGGAAAGTCCAATTTTTTTGGCATTGTTAGGAGAATTTGGAGAGTTTCTGCCGTGAAAGCTCCTAAAAAAAAAACCCAACAAACAACTCAATGTGAACACACCCTTACAGACGAACCCTATGATAAGTTTTCTAATAGTAGGAGTTTGCTGTTGTACTGGTTTCTCGTCCTCCGCTTTGTCGCTGCGGTGGATGAGAATTTCTGCTACAAGTGATTACAGTTTGGAAATAAAAAGGATTGTTTTCTTCTCGGTTTCACAAAACACTCATTTGTCACAGTCCATAAATAGCGGAATGTAACTCCGGGCAGAAATACGCCGCGATCCGCAGCTTCATCTTATTGGTCACTGGTCTGGATCTGATGGAGGTCTCCTGAGATAATGTCTCATTGTGCGCACTGGATTCCGAGTCGCTCTTGGCACATGTAGCAGGAATCATCGCGACCTTTGCGGAGACGCTGAGGCTGAACTTCTTGCTCTTAGGACGAGGACACATGGCGTTTATTTGGATTAATCACACTGGATACATTGTAGCAATCGATTATCTGTGAGAAATATCAGGCCTGTCCTCCTCTGGGTGTAAACGAGAATATTCCCATTCACTGACCACAAGCAGAGATCGTAAAAATGGCGGATCAGTGGGATAAAAGAACCACACGAAAGAAAGATGAGGATTGAGCCCCATGTATGTAACAAGCTTCCTTTCTTACACAATTACTTTCTGAACAACTCTCTGAATCTGTTGGCCCTCACTGAAACCTGGATCCAGGACTCTGACACTGTCTCCCCCGCTGCCATTTCCCATGGTTAACAATTCTCCCATTCCCCGAGACCCACAAACAGACCTGGTGGTGGAGTCTGCATACTCCTGTCCCCACAATGCACTTCTCAGGTCATCCCCCCAGTTCCATCACTCTCATTCCCTTCTTTTGAGATCAACACCATCAGGCTCTTTCGTCCCCTCTCCCTCAGAGCAGCGGTCATAAACCAGCCCCCAGGCTCACCCACCCACTTCCTGGACCATTTCTCTGCCTGGCTGCCACACTTCATGTCCTCAGAACTCCCAACCCTTATCCTGGGAGACTTCAACATCCCCATAAACAGCCCCACTTCTACGTCTGCATCCCAGCTTCTATCACTAACCACTTCTCTAGGCCTCTCACAGCTCTCAACCTCTGAAACACACAAAGACGGTAACACCCTTGACCTGGTCTTCGCCCAGCTCTGTTCAATCTCCTACCTAGATAACTCACAGCTTCCCCTTTCTGACCACAACATTTTCTCCTTCGCGCTCACATTTCCTCGCCCACCCTAGCACACTCCTACCTACCATTCAGTCAGAAATCTACACGCCATTAACCCTCATACACTTTCAGACTCCCTACACTTATCATTGTCCCCAATCTCCTCATTTTCCTGTCCTGATCTGGCAGTACATCACTTCAATGACACTCTTAGAAGCACCCTTGACCAAGTAGTGCCCCTCACCATCAGAACCTCCAAACAGAGTAAAACAGTCCTGGCTCGCTCTCTACATTCGATCCCATCACAGAAGAAGAAATCTCCCAGCTCCTCTCTTCTTCTCGTCCGACTACATGCACTACTGACCCCATTCCCTCTCATCTCCTCCAGTCTCTCTCTCCAGTTGTCACTACTCACCTAACTACAGTCTTTACTCTCTCCCTCTCCTCTGGCATTTTCCCATCCTACTTCAAACACTCAATCATTTCTCCACTACTAAAGAAACTCTCTCTTGACCCATCCTGCACAAATAACTACAGACCAGTGTCTCCAATCTCTCCTTCATCTCTAAACTCTTGGAGCGCCTGGTCTACTCCTGCTTTACCCGTTACCTCTCCACTCTCTCCCTCCTAGACCCCTCACAGTCCGGTTTCCTCCCCCTACACTCGACAGAAACTGCACTCATCAAAGTGACCAATGAACTTCTGACAGCAAAACGTAAGGGTGACCACTCTCTGCTCATTCTTCTCGACCTTTTCGCAGCCTTCGACACTGTTGACCACCCTCTCCTTCTCTCTAGGCGCCAGTCACTTGGCATTAAGGACACTGCTCTCTCCTGGTTCTCCTCCTATCTTTCTGAACGCTCCTTCAGTGTTCTGTTCTCCGGCTCCACTTCATCTCCTCTTCCTCTCACTGTCGGGTACCTCAGGGCTCAGTCCTTGGCCCCCTTCTCTTCTCCCTAAACACGGCCCCAGTTGGACAGACCATCAGCAGATTTGGCTTTCAGTACCATCGTTATGCCGATGACACAACTATACACGTCATCCCCTGACCTTACCCCCGCTGTACTACAGAACGCCACTGACTGTCTGTCCGCAGTCTCCAACATCATGTCCGCTCTCTATCTGAAACTCAACCTCTCCAAAACTGAACTTCTTCTGCTCCCGCCATCTACTAGCCTCCCTAAATCTGACATTTCCCTCTCCGTGGGTGGCACCATAATAACACCCGGCAGCAGGCGCGCTGTCTGGGTGTTATGTTTGACTCTGGTCTCTTCTTCACCTCCCACATACAATCTCTTGCCCGCTCGTGCCGCTTACACCGAAAGAACATCTCTAGAATCCACCCTTTTCTCACCATGGAGACAGCTAAAACCCTCACTGTCGCCCTGATCCACTCCCGCCTGGACTACTGTAACGCTCTATTAATTGGCCTCCCCCTCACTCGACTTTCCCCTCTCCAGTCCATCCTTAATGCAGCAGCCAGGGTCGCCCATCTGGCTAATCGTTACTCGGACTCTTCCATTCATTATAGAATCCAATTCAAAGTACTTGTTCTCCCCCACAAAGCCCTCCACAGTGCGCCCCCCCTTACATCTCCTCCCTCATTTCAAAGCAGATGATTTGTAGGGAACTTCCAGGTTCTGACACTTCGGATCAGTGGGTGATATATGACGGCTGGGGTAGATGCCGCGCGTCCTATAACTTCTTCCCCGGCTTCTCCTCATTGGCCGTTCTGCGGTTTATTTTAGCAATTCTATATAGAGATCGTCGAGGATATGAATATTTAATAGACATTTCTCAAATCGTGGAAAATGTCTTTACAGCACAATTCTCATCTGCTCCAGTTATTTCAGAAAATGCACTGAAACGCAAAACTAACACCAAGGGTGGGAGAAGGGGGCTGTAGTCAGGATCCGGACAACCCACCTAACCTCCATGCTCGCCTGCCCTAACTTTTGGTGCATGGCGGCAATGCCCAGGCAGTATGTACTCCATACAGTATTATGGGCCCCACATAGTCCTCCATAAAATATTATGGGCCCCACATAAAGCTCCATAAAATATTATGGGCCCCAGATAGTGCTCCATACAATATTATGGGACCCACATAGTGCTCCATACAGTATAATGGGCTCCACATAGTGCTCCATACAATACTACGGGCCCTACGTAGCACTCCATACAGTATAATGGGCTCCACATAGTGCTCCATACAATACTACGGGCCCCACATAGTGCTTCATACAGTATAATGGGCCCCACATAGTGCTCCATACAATATTATGAGCCCCACATAGTGCTCCATACAGTATAATGGGCTCCACATAGTGCTCCATCAAATATTATGGGCCCCACATAGTGCTCCTTACAATATTATGGGCCCCACATAGTTCTCCATACAGTATAATGGGCTCCACATAGTGCTCCATACAATACTACGGGCCCTACGTAGCACTCCATACAGTATCATGGGCTCCACATAGTGCTCCATACAATACTACGGGCCCCACATAGTGCTTCATACAGTATAATGGGCCCCACATAGTGCTCCATACAATATTATGAGCCCCACATAGTGCTCCATACAGTATTATGGGCCCCACATAGTGCTCCATCAAATATTATGGGCCCCACATAGTGCTCCATACAATATTATGGGCCCCACATAGTTCTCCATACAGTATAATGGGCTCCACATAGTGCTCCATACAATACTACGGGCCCCACGTAGCACTCCATACAGTATAATGGGCTCCACATAGTGCTCCATACAATATTATGGGCCCCACATAGTGCTCCATACAATATTATGGGCCCCACATAGTGCTCCATACTGTATTATGGGCCCCACATAGCGCTCCATAAAATATTATGGGCCCCACATAGTGCTCCATACAGTATTATGGGCCCCAGATAGTCCTCCATACAGTATTATAGGCCCCACATAGTGCTCCATAAAATATTATGGGCCCCACATAGTGCTCCATACAATATTATGGGCCCCACATAGTGCTCCATACAGTATTATGGGCCCCACATAGTGCTCCATACAGTATTATGGGCCGCACATAGTGCTCCATACAATATTATTGGCCCCACATAGTGCTCCATACGGTATTATGGGCCCCACATAGTGCTCCATACAGTATAATGGGCTCCACATAGTGCTCCATACAATACTACGGGCCCCACATAGTGCTTCATACAGTATAATGGGCCCCACATAGTGCTCCATACAATATTATGAGCCCCACATAGTGCTCCATACAGTATTATGGGCCCCACATAGTGCTCCATCAAATATTATGGGCCCCACATAGTGCTCCATACAATATTATGGGCCCCACATAGTTCTCCATACAGTATAATGGGCTCCACATAGTGCTCCATACAATACTACGGGCCCCACGTAGCACTCCATACAGTATAATGGGCTCCACATAGTGCTCCATACAATATTATGGGCCCCACATAGTGCTCCATACAATATTATGGGCCCCACATAGTGCTCCATACTGTATTATGGGCCCCACATAGCGCTCCATAAAATATTATGGGCCCCACATAGTGCTCCATACAGTATTATGGGCCCCAGATAGTCCTCCATACAGTATTATAGGCCCCACATAGTGCTCCATAAAATATTATGGGCCCCACATAGTGCTCCATACAATATTATGGGCCCCACATAGTGCTCCATACAGTATTATGGGCCCCACATAGTGCTCCATACAGTATTATGGGCCGCACATAGTGCTCCATACAATATTATTGGCCCCACATAGTGCTCCATACGGTATTATGGGCCCCACATAGTGCTCCATACAGTATAATGGGCCCCACATAGTGCTCCACACAATATTATGGGCCCCACATAGTGCTCCATACAGTATAATGGGCCCCACATAGTGCTCCATACAGTATAATGGGCTCCACATAGTGCTCCATACAATACTACGGGCCCCACGTAGCATTCCATACAGTATAATGGGCTCCACATAGTGCTCCATACAATATTATGAGCCCCACATAGTGCTCCATACAGTATTATGGGCCCCACATAGCGCTCCATAAAATATTATGGGCCCCACATAGTGCTCCATACAGTATTATGGGCCCCACATAGTCCTCCATACAGTATTATAGGCCCCACATAGTGCTCCATACTGTATTATGGGCCCCACATAGTGCTCCATACAATATTATAGGCCCCACATAGTCCTCCATACAGTATTATAGGCCCCACATAGTCCTCCATACAGTATTATAGGCCCCATATAATGCTCCATAAAATATTATGGGCCCCACATAGTGCTCCATACAATATTATGGGCCCCACATAGTGCTCCATACAATATTATAGGCCCCACATAGTGCTCCATACAGTATAATGGGCCCCACATAGTGCTCCATACAATATTATGGGCCCCACATAGTGCTCCATACAGTATAATGGGCCCCACATAGTGCTCCATACAGTATAATGGGCCCCACGTAGTGCTCCATACAATATTATGGGCCCCACATAGTGCTCCATACAGTATAATGGACCCCACATAGTGCTCCATACAATATTATGGGCCCCACATAGTGCTCCATACGGTATTATGGGTCCCACATAGTGCTCCATACAATATTATGGGCCCTACATAGTGCTCCATACAGTATTATGGGCCCCACATAGTGCTTCATGCAGTATTATGGGCCCCACATAGTGCTCCATACAGTATTATGGGCCCTACATAGTGCTCCATCAAATATTATGGGCCCCACATAGTGCTCCATACAATATTATGGGCCCCACATAGTGCTCCTTACAGTATTATGGGCCCTACATAGTCCTTCATACAATATTATGGGCCCTACATAGTGCTCCATCAAATATTATGGGCCCCACATAGTGCTCCATACAGTATAATGGGCCCCATATAATGCTCCATACAGTATTATGGGCCCCATATAATGCTCCATACAGTATTATGGGCCCCACATAATGCTCCATAAAGTATAATGGGCCCCATATAATGCTCCATACAGTATTATGGGCCCCACATAATGCTCCATACAGTATAATGGGCCCCACATAGTGCTCCATACAGTATAATGGGCCCCATATAATGCTCCATACAGTATTATGGGCCCCATATAATGCTCCATACAGTATTATGGGCCCCATATAATGCTCCATACATAACAAACAAAAAGTAAAAATGAAATGCTCCCCTCTCCTCTCTGGCCGCAGGTCCGGACTCCTCATCGTCCGGGTCTCTGCACTGTGACTGTTCAGATCAGACAGCGCGCACACTGGTGACGTCATCGCGCCCTCTGACCTGAAACGCCACAGAGTCAGGAGAGGCGGAAGACGCAGGACCGGAAGAAAAGGAAGAGGTAAGTATTGCATATAGCGGGGCCCTGAGCAAACATGGGGGGCCGCTTGTGGACGCTGACATCGGGCCCCCATAGCGCGCTGGTGTCCCCATCGGCGAGTTGGCCTCTCCGCCCGCTCAGGGCCGCACCTCTTGCCCGGGTGCTGACATCTGACGCTGATTCAGAGCCAGAACTCTTAATAATGGTTGGTAGGGGATCAAATACTTATTTCTCACTGCAAAATGTAACTAAATTTATATAATTTATACAATGTGATTTTCTGGATTTTATTTTTGATATTCTACCTCTCAATGTAAAAATTAACCTGATAGACGTTCATGTCTTTGTCAGGGGGCAAACGTACAGAATCAGCAAGGGATCAAATACTTATTCCCCCCTTAGGCCGGCGTCACACTTGCGAGTTTTACGGACGTAAGAGTGCAGAAACTACGTCCGTAAAACTCGCAAAAAATACGGCACAATTATTCTCTATGCCCCTGCTCCTATCTGCCGTATTAAACTGATCCGTATTATACGGCTTTCTACGGCTTGTCACCGTATTGCGCAAATAAAACGTCAATGAAAGTCTATGGAAGCCCCAAAAATACGGATTCCACACGGACCAGCAGTGTGACTTGCGAGGAATACGCAGCGCTGTTAGAGAGAAAAGCCGGTAATTCAATTACCGGCTTTTGCTTTCTCCTTCCCAAACCCGACATGATATGAGACCTGGTTTACATACAGTAAACCATCTCATATCACCATTTTTTTTTGCATATTCCACACTACTAATGTTAGTAGTGTGTCTGTGCAAAATTTGGCCGTTCTAGCTAGTAAAATAAGGGGTTAAATGGCGGAAAAAATTGGCGTGGGCTCCCGCACAATTTTCTCCGCCAGAGTAGTAAAGCCAGTGACTGAGGGCAGATATTAATAGCCTGGAGAGGGTCCACGGTTATTGGCCCCCCCCCCCCGGCTAAAAACATCTACCCCCAGCCACCCCAGAACAGGCACATCTGGAAGATGCGCCTATTCTGGCACTTGGCCACTCTCTTCCCATTCCCGTGTAGCGGTGGGATATGGGGTAATGAAGGGTTAATGTCACCTTGCTATTGTAAGGTGACATTAAGCCAAATTAATAATGGAGAGGCGTCAATTATGACACCTATCCATTATTAATCCAATACCATGAAATGGTTAAAAAAACACACACACATTATAAAAAATTAATTTATTGAAAAAATCACAAAGGCTGTTGTATTAATTTATTCTACTCTCAATCCACTCACTGAAGACCCTCGATCTGTAAATTTAAAAAAATAATGCCTGTTCTGGGGTGGCTGGGGGCAGATGTTTTTAGCCGGGGGGGCCAATAACCGTGGACCCTCTCCAGGCTATTAATATCTGCCCTCAGTCACTGGCTTTACTACTCTGGCGGAGAAAATTGTGCGGGAGCCCACGCCAATTTTTTCCGCCATTTAACCCTTTAATTTACTAGCTAGAACGGCCAAATTTTGCATAGACACACTACTGACATTAGTAGTGTGGAATATGCAAAAAAAATGGTGATATGAGATGGTTTACTGTATGTAAACCATGTCTCAAATCATGTCGGGTTTAGGAAGGAGAAAGCAAAAGCCGGTAATTGAATTACCGGCTTTCTGCTATCTCGCGCTGTATGAAGCAATAATATATGCGGTATACATATATGTGTCTACTGACATATATATATAGAGAGAGAGAGAGAGTATATATGTTTTTTGTTTTTTTTTAACACATGGATCCCTTGTATAGCGGTATGACGGTTTTGCAAGCCTGCGAGAAAAACACGCATTACGGCTGCCATACGGATCACATACGGAGGATGCCATGCGCAAAAAACGCTGACACACCCTGCCTACGGAGGAGATACGGACCACTATTTTTGGGACTTTTCAGCGTATTACGGCCGTAATATACGGACCGTATTTTCATACGCTGTGTGTGACGCCGGCCTTAGAGGTGACATTTGGAGCGTAGCAGTGTTGTGCTAATATTGATGATCTGGTCGTGTCGCAGAGACGCCGCTCTCGATTACTGGATCAGTTCCGCGGATCAGGTCTTCGGGGAGAGATCGCTCCGACATTTTCAGACATTTGAATAATTATACACATTTTGTAAAATAAATAAAATGAAGAAATGATTTCAGATGTGAGGTTGAGGTGAATCGGAGGAGGGCGTTAAACTAGAAGAAGAGGGGACGGGAAGAAAAACATTAGACTCGAACAAAGACGACCCAGGAAAACATACTCAGAAGGGAGGTAAGAACATTTCTAAAACAATCCACAGTGAGGAGATTGGAACAAAACAAAATCCTCTAAACTGCATGCTCGCAAACGCCAGAAGCCTGACAAACAAGATGGAAGAACTAGAAGCAGAAATATCTACAGGTAACTTTGACATAGTGGGAATAACCGAGACATGGTTAGATGAAAGCTATGACTGGGCAGTTAACTTACAGGGTTACAGTCTGTTTAGAAAGGATCGTAAAAATCGGAGAGGAGGAGGGGTTTGTCTCTATGTAAAGTCTTGTCTAAAGTCCACTTTAAGGGAGGATGTCGAGTCCATATGGGTTGAAATTCATGGAGGGAAAAATGGTAACAAAATTCTCATTGGGGTCTGTTACAAACCCCCAAATATAACAGAAAGCATGGAAAGTCTACTTCTAAAGCAGATAGATGAAGCTGCAACCCATAATGAGGTCCTGGTTATGGGGGACTTTAACTACCCGGATATTAACTGGGAAACAGAAACCTGTGAAACCCATAAAGGCAACAGGTTTCTGCTAATAACCAAGAAAAATTATCTTTCACAATTGGTGCAGAATCCAACCAGAGGAGCAGCACTTTTAGACCTAATACTATCTAATAGACCTGACAGAATAACAAATCTGCAGGTGGTTGGGCATTTAGGAAATAGCGACCACAATATTGTGCAGTTTCACCTGTCTTTCACTAGGGGGATTTGTCAGGGAGTCACAAAAACATTGAACTTTAGGAAGGCAAAGTTTGAACAGCTTAGAGATGCCCTTAATCTGGTAGACTGGGACAATATCCTCAGAAATGAGAATACAGATAATAAATGGGAAATGTTTAAGAACATCCTAAATAGGCAGTGTAAGCGGTTTATACCTTGTGGGAATAAAAGGACTAGAAATAGGAAAAACCCAATGTGGCTAAACAAAGAAGTAAGACAGGCAATTAACAGTAAAAAGAAAGCATTTGCACTACTAAAGCAGGATGGCACCATTGAAGCTCTAAAAAACTATAGGGAGAAAAATACTTTATCTAAAAAACTAATTAAAGCTGCCAAAAAGGAAACAGAGAAGCACATTGCTAAGGAGAGTAAAACTAATCCCAAACTGTTCTTCAACTATATCAATAGTAAAAGAATAAAAACTGAAAATGTAGGCCCCTTAAAAAATAGTGAGGAAAGAATGGTTGTAGATGACGAGGAAAAAGCTAACATATTAAACACCTTCTTCTCCACGGTATTCACGGTGGAAAATGAAATGCTAGGTGAAATCCCAAGAAACAATGAAAACCCTATATTAAGGGTCACCAATCTAACCCAAGAAGAGGTGCGAAACCGGCTAAATAAGATTAAAATAGATAAATCTCCGGGTCCGGATGGCATACACCCACGAGTACTAAGAGAACTAAGTAATGTAATAGATAAACCATTATTTCTTATTTTTAGTGACTCTATAGCGACAGGGTCTGTTCCGCAGGACTGGCGCATAGCAAATGTGGTGCCAATATTCAAAAAGGGCTCTAAAAGTGAACCTGGAAATTATAGGCCAGTAAGTCTAACCTCTATTGTTGGTAAAATATTTGAAGGGTTTCTGAGGGATGTTATTCTGGATTATCTCAATGAGAATAACTGTTTAACTCCATATCAGCATGGGTTTATGAGAAATCGCTCCTGTCAAACCAATCTAATCAGTTTTTATGAAGAGGTAAGCTATAGACTGGACCACGGTGAGTCATTGGACGTGGTATATCTCGATTTTTCCAAAGCGTTTGATACCGTGCCGCACAAGAGGTTGGTACACAAAATGAGAATGCTTGGTCTGGGGGAAAATGTGTGTAAATGGGTTAGTAACTGGCTTAGTGATAGAAAGCAGAGGGTGGTTATAAATGGTATAGTCTCTAACTGGGTCGCTGTGACCAGTGGGGTACCGCAGGGGTCAGTATTGGGACCTGTTCTCTTCAACATATTCATTAATGATCTGGTAGAAGGTTTACACAGTAAAATATCGATATTTGCAGATGATACAAAACTATGTAAAGCAGTTAATACAAGAGAAGATAGTATTCTGCTACAGATAGATCTGGATAAGTTGGAAACTTGGGCTGAAAGGTGGCAGATGAGGTTTAACAATGATAAATGTAAGGTTATACACATGGGAAGAAGGAATCAATATCACCATTACACACTGAACGGGAAACCACTGGGTAAATCTGACAGGGAGAAGGACTTGGGGATCCTAGTTAATGATAAACTTACCTGGAGCAGCCAGTGCCAGGCAGCAGCTGCCAAGGCAAACAGGATCATGGGGTGCATTAAAAGAGGTCTGGATACACATGATGAGAGCATTATACTGCCTCTGTACAAATCCCTAGTTAGACCGCACATGGAGTACTGTGTCCAGTTTTGGGCACCGGTGCTCAGGAAGGATATAATGGAACTAGAGAGAGTACAAAGGAGGGCAACAAAATTAATAAAGGGGATGGGAGAACTACAATACCCAGATAGATTAGCGAAATTAGGATTATTTAGTCTAGAAAAAAGACGACTGAGGGGCGATCTAATAACCATGTATAAGTATATAAGGGGACAATACAAATATCTCGCTGAGGATCTGTTTATACCAAGGAAGGTGACGGGCACAAGGGGGCATTCTTTGCGTCTGGAGGAGAGAAGGTTTTTCCACCAACATAGAAGAGGATTCTTTACTGTTAGGGCAGTGAGAATCTGGAATTGCTTGCCTGAGGAGATGGTGATGGCGAACTCAGTCGAGGGGTTCAAGAGAGGCCTGGATGTCTTCCTGGAGCAGAACAATATTGTATCATACAATTATTAGGTTCTGTAGAAGGACGTAGATCTGGGGATTTATTATGATGGAATATAGGCTGAACTGGATGGACAAATGTCTTTTTCGGCCTTACTAACTATGTTACTATGTTACTATGATATAATTTTCCCCATCACTCTTCTATAATGACTCCATGTAATGACGCTTCTTGCTCCGTTCGTGGATTTTCCATTTTCTGGGGAATTAAGATGAATATACAGTGGGGCAAAAAAGTATTTAGTCAGTCAGCAATAGTGCAAGTTCCACCACTTAAAAAGATGAGAGGCGTCTGTAATTTACATCATAGGTAGACCTCAACTATGGGAGACAAACTGAGAAAAAAAAATCCAGAAAATCACATTGTCTGTTTTTTTAACATTTTATTTGCATATTATGGTGGTAAATAAGTATTTGGTCAGAAACAAAATTTCATCTCAATACTTTGTAATATATCCTTTGTTGGCAATGACAGAGGTCAAACGTTTTCTGTAAGTCTTCACAAGGTTGCCACACACTGTTGTTGGTATGTTGGCCCATTCCTCCATGCAGATCTCCTCTAGAGCAGTGATGTTTTTGGCTTTTCGCTTGGCAACACGGACTTTCAACTCCCTCCAAAGGTTTTCTATAGGGTTGAGATCTGGAGACTGGCTAGGCCACTCCAGGACCTTGAAATGCTTCTTACGAAGCCACTCCTTTGTTGCCCTGGCGGTGTGCTTTGGATCATTGTCATGTTGAAAGACCCATCCACGTTTCATCTTCAATGCCCTTGCTGATGGAAGGAGGTTTGCACTCAAAATCTCACGATACATGGCCCCATTCATTCTTTCATGTACCCGGATCAGTCGTCCTGGCCCCTTTGCAGAGAAACAGCCCCAAAGCATGATGTTTCCACCACCATGCTTTACAGTAGGTATGGTGTTTGATGGATGCAATTCAGTATTGTTTTTCCTCCAAACACAACAAGTTGTGTTTCTACCAAACAGTTCCAGTTTGGTTTCATCAGACCATAGGACATTCTCCCAAAACTCCTCTGGATCATCCAAATGCTCTCTAGCAAACTTCAGACGGGCCCGGACATGTACTGGCTTAAGCAGTGGGACACGTCTGGCACTGCAGGATCTGAGTCCATGGTGGCGTATTGTGTTACTTATGGTAGGCCTTGTTACATTGGTCTCAGCTCTCTGCAGTTCATTCACTAGGTCCCCCCGCGTGGTTCTGGGATTTTTGCTCACCGTTCTTGTGATCATTCTGACCCCACGGGGAGGGATTTTGCGTGGAGCCCCAGATCGAGGGAGATTATCAGTGGTCTTGTATGTCTTCCATTTTCTAATTATTGCTCCCACTGTTGATTTCTTCACTCCAAGCTGGTTGGCTATTGCAGATTCAGTCTTCCCAGCCTGGTGCAGGGCTACAATTTTGTTTCTGGTGTCCTTTGACAGCTCTTTGGTCTTCACCATAGTGGAGTTTGGAGTGAGACTGTTTGAGCGTGTGCACAGGTGTCTTTTTATACTGATAACAAGTTTAAACAGGTGCCATTACTACAGGTAATGAGTGGAGGAAAGAGGAGACTCTTAAAGAAGAAGTTACAGGTCTGTGAGAGCCAGAAATCTTGATTGTTTGTTTCTGACCAAATACTTATTTTCCACCATAATATGCAAATAAAATGTTAAAAAAACAGACAATGTGATTTTCTGGATTTTTTTTTCTCAGTTTGTCTCCCATAGTTGAGGTCTACCTATGATGTAAATTACAGACGCCTCTCATCTTTTTAAGTGGTGGAACTTGCACTATTGCTGACTGACTAAATACTTTTTTGCCCCACTGTATTTACAATTGCTCAGTAAAATCATATAGAAAATTGTTAATTGAAATCCGAGCTCCATTTCTCATCATTTTCTACCAAGGCATTTATATGTGAGGTCCTGGGAGCCGAGGGGTTAACCTGCTATGTCTTTGTAATCCAGATCTGCTTCAGTTGGTTGAAGACATCACTGCTGGATTATTGGAATCTGTCGGCTGCGATGTTTTATGAGGAGTCTGTGGATTGTGGATTTTCCAGCAATAAGCGCGATTTATGTGGAGCGTAATAATATGTCCGTTGCAGCCGGCGGAGCGCTCAGGATCAGCACCACCGACTCCTGCCTGTACAGACTTATTACCGCGCAGGATATAGGGCAGTGTGTATGGTGTTACCGCAGGGATAATACGGCCGACAGGTCTGAGCGAGCGCCGCCGAGCATCCGCCTGATGTACTGGACTCAATGTGGTATTATATTACTGTTAGTGGTTCTCACCCGATCAGATTTCATTGCAATGAACTGATATTACACAAGAAACTTAAAGACGGACTCCTGTGAAATGAATCCAAAATTACCCATTTTGTACCAAATGTACCTAAATTCTGCCCATTCCAGAGCTGCGCTCACTATTCTGGTGCAGTCACTGTGTACATACATTACATTACTGATCCTGAGTTATATCCTGTATTATACTCCAGAGCTGCACTCACTATTCTGCTGGTGCAGTCACTGTGTACATACATTACATTACTGATCCTGAGTTACATCCTGTATTATACCCCAGAGCTGCACTCACTATTCTGCTGGTGCAGTCACTGTGTACATACATTACATTACTGATCCTGAGTTACATCCTATATTATACCCCAGAGCTGCACTCACTATTCTGCTGGTGCAGTCACTGTGTACATACATTACATTACTGATCCTGAGTTACATCCTGTATTATACCCCAGAGCTGCACTCACTATTCTGCTGGTGCAGTCACTGTGTACATACATTACATTACTGATCCTGAGTTACATCCTGTATTATACCCCAGAGCTGCCCTCACTATTCTGCTGGTGCAGGCACTGTCTACATACATTACATTACTGATCCTGAGTTACATCCTGTATTATACCCCAGAGCTGCCCTCACTATTCTGCTGGTGCAGGCACTGTGTACATACATTACTGATCCTGACTTACATCCTGTATTATACTCCAGAGCTGCACTCACTATTCTGCTGGTGCAGTCACTGTGTACATACAGTACATTACTGATCCTGAGTTACATCTTGTATTATACTCCAGATCTGCACTCACTATTCTGCTGGTGCAGTCACTGTTTACATACATTACATTCCTGATCCTGAGTTACCTCCTGTATTATACCCCAGAGCTGCACTCACTATTCTGCTGGTGCAGTCACTGTATACATACATTACATTCCTGATCCTGAGTTACCTCCTGTATTATACCCCAGAGCTGCACTCACTATTCTGCTGGTGCAGTCACTGTGTACATACATTACATTACTGATCCTGAGTTACATCCTGTATTATACCCCAGAGCTGCCCTCACTATTCTGCTGGTGCAGTCACTGTGTACATACATTACATTACTGATCCTGAGTTACATCCTGTATTATACCCCAGAGCTGCCCTCACTATTCTGCTGGTGCAGGCACTGTGTACATACATTACTGATCCTGAGTTACATCCTGTATTATACTCCAGAGCTGCACTCACTATTCTGCTGGTGCAGTCACTGTGTACATATAGTACATTACTGATCCTGAGTTACATCTTGTATTATACTCCAGATCTGCACTCACTATTCTGCTGGTGCAGTCACTGTTTACATACAATACATTACTGACCCTGAGTTACATCTTGTATTATACCCCAGAGCTGCACTCACTATTCTGCTGGTGCAGTCACTGTGTACATACATTACATTCCTGATCCTGAGTTACATCCTGTATTATACCCCAGAGCTGCACTCACTATTCTGCTGGTGCAGTCACTGTATACATACATTACATTACTGATCCTGAGTTACCTCCTGTATTATACTCCAGAGCTGCACTCACTATTCTGCTGGTGCAGTCACTGTGTACATACATTACATTACTGATCCTGAGTTACATCCTGTATTATACCCCAGAGCTGCACTCACTATTCTGCTGGTGCAGTCACTGTATACATACATTACATTACTGATCCTGAGTTACATCCTGTATTATACCCCAGAGCTGCGCTCACTATTCTGCTGGTGCAGTCACTGTGTACATACATTACATTACTGATCCTGGGTTACATCCTGTATTATACTCCAGAGCTGCACTCACTATTCTGCTGGTGCCGTCACTGTGTACATACATTACATTACTGATCCTGAGTTACATCCTGTATTATACCCCAGAGCTGCACTCACTATTCTGCTGGTGCAGTCACTGTGTACATACATTACATTACTGATCCTGAGTTATATCCTGTATTATACTCCAGAGCTGCACTCACTATTCTGCTGGTGCAGTCACTGTGTACATACATTACATTACTGATCCTGAGTTACCTCCTGTATTATACTCCAGAGCTGCACTCACTATTCTGCTGGTGCAGTCACTGTGTACATACATTACATTACTGATCCTGAGTTACCTCCTGTATTATACTCCAGAGCTGCACTCACTATTCTGCTGGTGCAGTCACTGTATACATACATTACATTACTGATCCTGAGTTACCTCCTGTATTATACTCCAGAGCTGCACTCACTATTCTGCTGGTGCAGTCACTGTGTACATACATTACATTACTGATCCTGAGTTATATCCTGTATTATACTCCAGAGCTGCACTCACTATTCTGCTGGTGCAGTCACTGTGTACATACATTACATTACTGATCCTGAGTTACCTCCTGTATTATACTCCAGAGCTGCACTCACTATTCTGCTGGTGCAGTCACTGTGTACATACATTACATTACTGATCCTGAGTTACCTCCTGTATTATACTCCAGAGCTGCACTCACTATTCTGCTGGTGCAGTCACTGTATACATACATTACATTACTGATCCTGAGTTACCTCCTGTATTATACTCCAGAGCTGCACTCACTATTCTGCTGGTGCAGTCACTGTGTACATACATTACATTACTGATCCTGGGTTACATCCTGTATTATGCTCCAGAGCTGCACTCACTATTCTGCTGGTGCCGTCACTGTGTACATACATTACATTACTGATCCTGAGTTACATCCTGTATTATACCCCAGAGCTGCACTCTCTATTCTGCTGGTGCAGTCACTGTGTACATACATTACATTACTGATCCCGAGTTATATCCTGTATTATACTCCAGAGCTGCACTCACTATTCTGCTGGTGCAGTCACTGTGTACATACATTACATTACTGATCCTGAGTTACCTCCTGTATTATACTCCAGAGCTGCACTCACTATTCTGCTGGTGCAGTCACTGTTTACATACATTACATTACTGATCCTGAGTTATATCCTGTATTATACTCCAGAGCTGCACTCACTATTCTGCTGGTGCAGTCACTGTGTACATACATTACATTACTGATCCTGAGTTACCTCCTGTATTATACTCCAGAGCTGCACTCACTATTCTGCTGGTGCAGTCACTGTGTACATACATTACATTACTGATCCTGAGTTACCTCCTGTATTATACTCCAGAGCTGCACTCACTATTCTGCTGGTGCAGTCACTGTATACATACATTACATTACTGATCCTGAGTTACCTCCTGTATTATACTCCAGAGCTGCACTCACTATTCTGCTGGTGCAGTCACTGTGTACATACATTACATTACTGATCCTGAGTTACATCCTGTATTATACCCCAGAGCTGCGCTCACTATTCTGCTGGTGCAGTCACTGTGTACATACATTACATTACTGATCCTGAGTTACTTCCTGTATTATACTCCAGAGCTGCACTCACTATTCTGCTGGTGCAGTCACTGTGTACATACATTACATTACTGATCCTGGGTTACATCCTGTATTATGCTCCAGAGCTGCACTCACTATTCTGCTGGTGCAGTCACTGTGTACATACATTACATTACTGATCCTGAGTTACATCCTGTATTATACCCCAGAGCTGCACTCTCTATTCTGCTGGTGCAGTCACTGTGTACATACATTACATTACTGATCCCGAGTTATATCCTGTATTATACTCCAGAGCTGCACTCACTATTCTGCTGGTGCAGTCACTGTGTACATACATTACATTACTGATCCTGAGTTACCTCCTGTATTATACTCCAGAGCTGCACTCACTATTCTGCTGGTGCAGTCACTGTGTACATACATTACATTACTGATCCTGAGTTACCTCCTGTATTATACTCCAGAGCTGCACTCACTATTCTGCTGGTGTAGTCACTGTGTACATACATTACATTACTGATCCTGAGTTACCTGCTGCATTATACTCCAGAGCTGCACTCACTATTCTGCTGGTGCAGTCACCGTGTACATACATTACATTACTGATCCTGAGTTACCTGCTGCATTATACTCCAGAGCTGCACTCACTATTCTGCTGGTGCAGTCACTGTGTACATACATTACATTACTGATCCTGAGTTACCTGCTGCATTATACTCCAGAGCTGCACTCACTATTCTGCTGGTGCAATCACTGTGTACATACATTACATTACTGATCCTGAGTTACATCCTGTATTATACTCCAGAGCTGCACTCACTATTCTGCTGGTGCAATCACTGTGTACATACATTACATTACTGATCCTGAGTTACATCCTGTATTATACCCCAGAGCTGCGCTCACTATTCTGCTGGTGAAGTCACTGTGTACATACATTACATTACTGATCCTGAGTTACATCCTGTATTATACCCCAGAGCTGCGCTCACTATTCTGCTGGTGCAGTCACTGTGTACATACATTACATTACTGATCCTGAGTTACATCCTTATTATACTCCAGAGCTGCACTCACTATTCTGCTGGTGCAGTCACTGTGTACATACATTACATTACTGATCCTGCATTATACTCCGGAGCTGCGCTCCTTCGGTGCAGTTGATATTAGGTCAGTGTGTTGCTCAGTGCGAGGACATGAGTGGAAGGTGTGATTTCTCGGTGTGGGCCGGGCCGCTGGCTCCCTCAGTCGCTGACTCTTCCTGCAGCAGACGGAGCCTCTGAACAGGTTTATTTTTAACCTAGTTAAAGAGTGTTTTGTTCGCCGTCTCATGTGCTGGAATCGCGGCTTATTACCTTCACTATAAATATCCCGGAGGAGAGAAGGCGCTGCAGAGACATGGCCAGTGACAGCGGCGAGGAGAACTACTACGGGAAACACGGTAAATGAGGCCCTTCAATACCTGTCAGGTCGCGGTGTAAAGTTCATCATGTAAATATCCCGTACGTGAGCGCGACACTAGGAACTGAGCGACATTCAGCGAGAGGCGCCATGTAACGACACCACCCAAACAGACGGGTGCACACATAGGGTGGAACTATACATAGACTGTCAGGCTACGGTCACACTATCAGTATTCGGTCAGTATTTTACATCAGTATTTGTAGCCACAACCAGGAGCGGGTGATAAATACAGAAGTGGTGCAGATGTTTCTTTTATACTTTTCTTCTATTTGTTCCACTCCTGGTTTTGGCTACAAATACTGATGTAAAATACTGACCAAATACTGATAGTGTGACGGCAGCCTTACAGACAGAGGTGTAACGACAACAGGTGCAGGGGTGGCAATCGCACCCGAGCCTTGGAGCCTAGGGGGCCCTAAAAGTCCCTTTGGCCTATAGAAAAAGACTTACTATTAAAGATTTAAAATATTTGGGGACCCCGTTGGAGCTTTCGTATCCGGGCCCATGAGTTTCAAGTTACGCCATTGCACACAGTGTTTTACTGCTGTTATTTTGTGCGAAAAAAATGCCATAGAAAATGATAAAATGTGTTTTATAAAGTTATTTGTGCCAATATTAGATAAAAATTAACAAAGTTTTGTCAACTTCTGTTTTGCACAAACATTTGCACCTTTTATTTTATGTCGTTCACACTACTTTTCTATGTTGCGAACAGGGGTAGGGCAGGGGCTGGGGAGGAGCAGGGGCTGGGGAGGGATAGGGCTGGGGCTGGAGAAGAGCAAGGCTGGGGGAGGGCTGGAGTAGGGGGACGGCAGGGCCTGGGGAAGAGCAGGGGCTGGGGGAGAGCTGGAATATTGTAGGGCAGGGGCTGGGGGAGGGATTGCACTGGGTCTGAAGTAGGGGTAGGGTTGGAGTAGGGCAGGGCCTGGGGAAGAGCAGGGGCTGGGGGAGGGCTGGGAAAGAGCAGGGGCTGGGGGAGGGCTGGGAAAGAGCAGGGGCTGTGGGAGGGCTGGAGTAGGGGTAGGGCAGGGGCTGGAGTAGGGGTAGGTCAGGGGCTGGGGAAGAGCAAGGACTGGGGAAGAGCAGGGGCTGGGGGAGGGATAGGGCTGGGGCTGAAGTAGGGGTAGGGCTGGAGTAGGGGTAGGGCAGGGGCTGGGGAAGAGCAGGGGCTGGGGAGGGATAGGGCTGGTGCTGGAATAGGGGTAGGGAAGGGGCTGGGGGAGGGCTGGAGTAGGGCAGGGGCTGGGGAAGAGCAGGGGCTGGAGTATGGGTAGGGCAGGGGCTGGGGAAGAGCAGGGGCTGGGGAGGGCTGGAGTTGGGGTAGGGCAAGGGCTGGGGTAGGGCAGGGGTTGGGGAAGAGCAGAGGCTGGAGTATGGGTAGGGCAGGGGCTGGAGTAGGGTTAGGGCAGGGGCTGGGGAAGAGCAGGAGTAGGGGTAGGACAGGGGCTGGGGGAGGGCTGGAGTAGGGGTAGGGCAGGGGCTGGGGGAGGGCTGGAGTAGGGGTAGGGCAGGGGCTGGGGGAGGGGTAGGGCAGGGGCTGGAGTAGGGGTAGGACAGGGGCTGGGGGAGGGCTGGAGTAGGGGTAGGGCAGGGGCTGGGGTAGGGCAGGGGTTGGGGAAGAGCAGAGGCTGGAGTATGGGTAGGGCAGGGGCTGGAGTAGGGGTAGGGCTGGAGTAGGGGTAGGACAGGGGCTGGGGGAGGGCTGGAGTAGGGGTAGGGCAGGGGCTGGAGTAGGGGTAGGACAGGGGCTGGGGGAGGGCTGGAGTAGGGGTAGGGCAGGGGCTGGGGTAGGGCAGGGGTTGGGGAAGAGCAGAGGCTGGAGTATGGGTAGGGCAGGGGCTGAAGTAGGGGTAGGGCAGGGGCTGGAGTAGGGGTAGGACAGGGGCTGGGGGAGGGCTGGAGTAGGGGTAGGGCAGGGGCTGGAGTAGGGGTAGGGCAGGGGCTGGAGTAGGGTTAGGGCAGGGGCTGGGGGAGGGCTGGAGTAGGGGTAGGGCATGGGCTGGAGTAGGGGTAGGACAGGGGCTGGGGGAGGGCTGGAGTAGGGGTAGGGCAGGGGCTGGAGTAGGGGTAGGGCAGGGGCTGGGGGAGGGCTGGAGTAGGGGTAGGGCAGGGGCTGGAGTAGGGGTAGGGCAGGGGCTGGAGTAGGGGTAGGACAGGGGCCGGGGGAGGGCTGGATTAGGGGTAGGGCAGGGGCTGGGTTAGGACAGGGGC
This sequence comes from Ranitomeya imitator, assembly GCF_032444005.1. NCBI lineage: Eukaryota > Metazoa > Chordata > Amphibia > Anura > Dendrobatidae > Ranitomeya > Ranitomeya imitator. The sequence continues at coordinate 193,887,527 of NC_091289.1, read as the reverse complement.
ACGGTAAGGGCAGGGATTGGGTAGGGCAGGGCCAGTCTCAGGGGCAGGGTCAGGGTAAATTTGTGCTTACATCTACATTTTCAATTGCTGGCGTACAATCAGTCACAGGCGGCACAGTTATTAAGGAGCGCGCTCCTCTTCATGAATTCATCTTCTCTTTCACCAGATGCATCTGTATAAGATCAATACTTGAAATGTCAGTCAGCAAATTCTCCCCAAAGTGTCTCAGTTTGAGGTTTTTTTGGGGGGTCCGCAGAATTTTCTTTGAGATTCCTGATGGGCGCAGTGCGGGGGGTTTCTGGCAATTTGTGGCCATTAACTTCAATAGGAAACTGTGAGACATGAATGAAACTGTCTGAAAGAAGACGTCATCCGCACATTCCATGCGACGCATCTTGCTGGAGTTTTCTGTGTAGTTGACATTATTTATTTTCCAGCACTTCTCTGTTTTTTTTCTATATAGGAAAATGGCAAAATAAAAAAAAAGCTCTGGAGAGAAAATTCTTGAAATTTATAGCAAATTTTTTTTTTGCAATAGTTTTAAAAAGAAGTGTTGTAAAGGAGCTCTGCAGAAATACATCGAAAACTTCATTAAAAAATGGTCACTCCGGTCTCCCCTTTGACTGAGGGGTCGGGAGTGATGGTTTCTGGAGAAGCAGAGGATGCAGATGTATGGGGCAGTCAGTAGGGATAGTCTGCCTTATTACCATATAATGGGGACGGGTACCTTTAATAGGAAAGTGTCTCTTACTCGAGACCTCAGTAGAGAGAGCGCCTCTCACTCTGGACCTGCCCTGTCCTGTATTACATTCAGCATTGCAATACTTCCCTACTCCAGTGGTGGCGCTGCAGCAACATTGAACACTCACTGCCAGGCTCTTACACCGATCACAGCCGATCGCCTGTGGTCAGCGGAGAATTGGGTAAATCTTTTAACAAAGGGAGGTTTTCCAAAGAGAACAACCCTTTCACCGGGGATGAGCAGTTGGAACAAGCCAGGTGTAAACTGTTAGGTCTGACTGCGAGGACCCCACTGATTGCCAAGATGGGGCACTTTTATCCCTGCTAGAATGCCGCAGTTGCACATGCTCGACCACCGTACCATTTATTTCCTACATACTTGCCGAATAAAGCAAAGTCCCTTTAGAAAATGAACGGAGCATTGCTCCAACATTCGCACTACTAAAGGGGATCAAAGTGCCTCTTTCGTGCCATCGTTGGGGGACACTGCAGTCCGGACCCCCACTGATCTAAAAGTTATTGCCTATCCCCTGAATAGGTGATAATTTACTACAACTGGGTTGAAAGTTTCCAGTTTTTGTTTCTATTTAATTCCCTTTTCTCCCCTGATAATTCAGTTATTATTTTTGTTTTATAATCCGCCACATGGTCCCCGACGTTGTTGGCCTTTATATTTATTGCTATTTTTCATGGTCCTTTACAATGGTGCGTGGCTCACAGTCATTCTGGGGGTTTGTAATTAGGCTGCTCTGCGCATAATTACAGATTTACTTTTAATTAATGCTGTAAATTACAGGGTCCAGTCTCCGCTGCCCCTTAATAATTTTGTTGGCACTTTCTTCTTTGTCACCAGAGGTGTAAATATCTCACCTGATCGTCAGTTACAATCTTTGTTACTTTGCTTTGTTAGTTCTTTGTGTTGCACCATTTCAAATATTCCCTTTCAGCAAGCAGAGATTTTGAGAGTTTTCTTTCTGCAAGAACGAGTTACCGTAATCCCGATAAGTAAATGTCTCACGCTCCTGGTATTCTCCGCACCCACATGGGATTTGTTGTCACACTGCGGAGACTGATAAGGGAACACTAATACAACAATGGGGACGAAGTCCTGTAGTTACCGTAGTAGGTTAAATATTTAATCCCACACATTACATGGCAGACCAACAAAATCAACATCCAGGGCTGGCATTCATCTGAAAAGGACTGTGTTGTAGTCATCTACTATCAGCCAATCAGCATTTTTGGGTGTGTTTTCAGCTGGCGAAGGGCGGGTCTATCTTACAATGCTCCTCCTCCCACATGTCCTCTTCAGCTCTATGCCAGGCTTGGAACCCTGCTTCTTGGAATTGTATATTGGGTTCTGTTAGCGCCCCCTTGTTTAACCCTTTACAAGCAGTACCTTTTTCTCTCATGCATTCAGGTAAATGTTCCTAGCTTGGACCTATAATATATTTATAGAATGGCACTGAGTCTTTCCAACACCTTGTGTAACAGGTTTATTACTGGGTTCCTGTCATCGGCTGCAGCCTGCGGTGCAAACATGGGAAGTGATAACTATAACAATGACGGGGATCACCTCCGAGACCCCCACACAGAATAATATGAACTCTGTTCAGGGTGTGTTGGAGAGAGTGGCTTTTGCCTAAGGGACCATTTTTTTATGGGGACTCCAAGGACTGTACTCCCAGGAGCAACCTGAGAATGGAATACTTGAACTTTCAATGCCCTGGATCACAGGGACTTTATCATTAACCCCATCAATGTCTAGACCTCCAGTAACATTATGATATACTCTTTTATTATTTGGTTGTATGGCGGTGTTATTTGGACACAGAATGGCAGCGTTGTGTTAAAATTATATGGCAGTGTTATATGGGTAATATCCATACACTATCTAAACAATACTACCATATAAGATAGTGTATGGCGGTATTGTTTGGACATAGAACGGTCGTTTCATTTATTTTTTAAATGACAAATAAACAATGAATGCGATATATGCGGTATTATTATGTGGTTAATATATGGTGGTATTATTTTGATACTATATGTAAGTGTTAGGCACTGTATGGTATGTGGAAAGTATGAAGCAGTGTAATGTGGGCAAAAAATGGTAGTGTTATTTGAATAATATATAAAGGAACTATTTAGACAGTGTATGTCAGTATTATTTAGACAAAGAATTGCAGGATTTTGTGGGTAACGTATTGCAGTATTATTTTGGTACAGCATGATGTAGAAAATATTTACACAGTGTATGGCAGTATTATTGGGACATTAAGTGGCGATATTATATGAGAAGTATGTATAGCAGTGTTATGTGGGTAATATATGATAGTGGAATTGCAGCACTGTACTTTGGACAGTGTATGGCGGCATTATTTGGACATGTAATAATAGTTTTCATTTTTTTTAATGGTGCAATGCTGAAAATATGTCCAAGAACTGTTATGTTATGGGACATAGCAGTATTTCCTACAATTTTGGATATTGCATGGATTTTATGTCACCATTTCTGTTCTGTGTTGCAGGTGAGCCGAGGAAGTTTGATCCAAAGTTTAAGGGACCCATTGGAAACCGGTAAGTGTGTCCCCATACTCCATCCCCATACACCAGACTCCATAGCTTTACATTCAGCATCTGGCATCTTACTACATTTTGCACAGGACTTCATCTTTTCGGTTCTACATGGTTTGTTGCAGGAAATATAATTCTATAATTGTTCTTTATTTTGATGGCGAACGTTTATCCCTTTGCCCCACAAATTTTAATAAGACGCTCCCTGAACCTATGGCATTGCAATAAACAATAGCTCATATAACCATATTCATCACATCACAGCACATCCGACAACAGGCCCCCCAAACCAATACAAACTATGGACTAAAGCCCCTCAATATATACAGACCCCAGACAAGACCTCCAAAAATAATACAGAACTCACACCAGGCCCCGAAGACAAATACAGACTACTGACCCAAGCCCCTCATTATATACAGACCCCAGAACAGACCCCCACAACTTATACAGACCCAGAAGACAAATAGAAGCCCCTCAAACAAAATATTGAGACTATACAACCTGATACGGACACTAGATGAGTCTCCTAAATATATACAGACCCCAGATGAGACCCTCTAAATCAATACAGAATCAAGACTAAAGCCCCTAAACATGTACAGACCCCAGACCAATCCCCCTAATTAAATGCAAATCCCAGACCAGACCCCCTAGAGTAATATAAACACCTGACAAGACCCAAAATCAAAGCCCATAAATGAATACAGGCCTGAGACCAACCCCCCTAAACATATTCAGACACCATGACAAGCCCCTAACCAAAAAAATCGGACCCCCATAGAGTAATGCAGACCGTAGAATAGACCCCCAAAATAAATTAAGATCTCAAAACAAACATGACAAATAAATGCCGACCATGGAGAACCCCTTGATGAATACAGACCCCAGACCAGATCATCCGGAATAATACTGACGCCATAAATAAATGCAGACCCCCAGACCAGACCCCCTCAATGCAGATGTGAAGGGGGGCTTACTGTGCATTCTGGGAACGTTTGTGAGAATGTCTTTATCTAATGAATGTAATTGTCTCGGTGGAGACAGCTGTGTCAGTGCCAGTGTCATCTCGCAGCCCCGACGCGCGTCGTGGTGTCACTTTGCTCCCGGGCATTTGGTCTTTCTGCTTCTATAGAATATTAAAATGAAGCTAATTAAGAGAGAAACACTTTTCCATCGCTTGATACGCGGCACAGAAAAGGGCTCTTTTTTTGGCAGCGGATGAAGCTTTTTTGACTAACGCGTCCCCATCTGACCACTCTCGGTGCCCCGCGCGTTCTTCATAAACAGCTATCAAGCTGTCTGACTCGTCTTCTGTGCCAGCGTGGTAGGATTGTGCGAAGCTGACAGATGCCACCATTGAGAAAGATCCGGAAGAATTCCAGAAATGTATCTGTGTGCACATTACCATAGATGCCCCCACATTCTCCGCAGCCTGACAGCCGCCTTCACTCCTCTCCCGGGAGCGCGGTGAATGTGTCGCTTCCGTGTCATTCTCCAGAATCTCATGAATACAGAGCGGCCTCATCTTCTGGCTTTACAGCCCCGTCCATCTAAGTGCTCTGAGGCTCAGAAGTCTATGGAAGTTGCAAAAATTCACCCCAAATCCACCTGTGGAATTCGCTGCAAAACCGGCATGTGTAAAGTGCGGAAAATTCTGCAAATTTGTGCCAAATTTCCATGGAATAAAGATGATTTGTTTTCCCAAATTGTCCTCAATGTTCCAGTTTATGATGATGTTACCATCTTATCTGTTCCCTGCAGATGAGAAGACTTCATCCAGGTCCTTAAGTAATCCAAGGCTATGTTCACACTGATGTCCTAAGAAATTTTGGGGTCGGATCCGCTCCAGAATTTTTCTTGAAAAACTTTTTTCAAGAACCGTTTAGAAAAACCTTCCTGTTCAATTCAATGGAAAATCCACTTCGCTGTTTATATGGCAAATTTTGTAATAATTTGGTTTTTGAAAAACTTGTAACAGTAAAAAAAAAAAAAAAAAAAGGAGCAACTTCTTGGATGTAGATTCACTTGACACCTGACCAATCAAAAGTCTGTAAGACACGTCTGTAGGAAAAAGAAAAAATTCTTAAAGAAACTTCTGCTAAGAATTCCACACAGAAAAGGAAAAAAGTCTCTAAAAAACCAAACAAACAAAAATAGAAAAACAACTAAAAAAAAAGGACGTAGGTGATTCTGCATTGTTCTCAGGATAAATGGGGGGTTGAGGAGGTCGGACCCCCACTCACCATAAAATAATACCATGTCCTAGCGATATTCCATCACTTTATAAGATGGGAAAACTCTGTTAGTAAAGGACTACAAACATTCCCTTTAGGCTATGTGCACATGATGCGGAAAACGCTGCGGATCCGCAGCAGTTTCCCATGAGTTTACATTACAATGTAAACCTATGGGAAACAAAAAACGCTGTGCACATGCTGCGGAAAAAAACGTGCGGAAACGCAGCGGTTTTCATTCCGCAGCATGTCACTTCTTTCTGCGGATTCCGCAGCGGTTTTACAGCTGCTCCTATAGAAAACCACAGTTGTAAAACCGCAGTGAAATCCACAGAAAAACCACGGTAAATCCGCGATAAATCTGCAGCAAAAACGCTGAGTTTTTGCCCTGCAGATTTATGAAATCCGCTGCGGACCATTATACGTGTGCACATAGCCAAAGGAATCATTCCAGCTCTAGGGATTACACCTATTTTGTCAGGAACATTCCTTTAATCCGGCATCATCACATTTTGTGGATTTTCGGACTCGCCAGGACGCAGCCGCCATTTACTTCTACTTTCAGTGTCCATTTGCACTGTGCACCTGCATTACATAATCCCTTAGATAAAACGCAGAATTATCAGACTTTCTGCCTTCTCAGATGCCAGATGAAAGGAATTTTGATTAAGTGAAATAAGAATATTCCGGGCCGGGTTCCCTTTAAGTGCATAAAGCGGTGACTGCGTCTCGTTCCGGCGGTGTTGACTTAGATCTGCTTATCTGGCAAAGGCGTTTCAAGGGGAAGTGAAATGTCAGGAATAATTGCGGAGCGGCGCTGCGCCTTCACCTGGTGATAGCATCTAATCACCTCTCTCCATGTTCCGGCAGGTTCTAGACGCAGTCAGATCTCCGCCTGTCAGTCCCTCACACCGCGGCTGCTGAGCGCCATCTCAATAGTCCGTTCTGCAGCCGCGCTGCGTTTCCCGCGACTCTGGATTTAGAACCTGAGGGTAATTAAGGGAGGCTAGGAATTAAGTGCGCAGAGACGAGATGTCAGAGAGCGGGAGAATAAGGCGAGGGAGACAGACGTCTTATTAAAGCCTCCGCTGTGTAAAGATCTGACTGTCAGGAGGCAGAAACGTTCAGCGTCTCGTAGTGCAGCGCCCCAGGGTCCTGGTCGTTGCAGTAATATCATTTCCTCTAGGGGGGAGTGATGTTACGTTTGAAGGCAGTAAAGGAGATCTCTTTACCAGGTATCACAAACATCCAACACACTTCACACTCCAGTCCACCAGGGGGAGCTATGCTCCTATTTAGTAGGGCACTCTTCACAATTAGGTAAAACTGGTGGTCTGGATAGGAAGTTAGGCAGATGCTGGCTGAGCTTCACTGAGTCAGTTCCTGTCAGGCAGACAGAGAGGAAGGAGGAACATCCAGGAGTTGCCGACAGAGTTGGTCCCTGACAGGGGTGGGAACCTGTCAGAGGCATAGACAGAAGGTCTCAGAGCTGCACCTGCCCCACGTGCGGCAGCATCCTAAGAAAGGACACGAACAGCGAATTGTATTGTAGCGGGTGAGAAATGAAGTCATAGCAAAAGGAGAGGAAACCAGAAGGAGTTCTGCCCTGCACAGGCTGCCTCCTTCTGAGGCGCAGGATCCGGTAGCCGGAACACCGAGGGAGCAACAGTCTTTATGCCTTGCTCCAGAGAGCGGCAGGACAGCTAATTCCAAGTTAATGATCCGACCTATACCCAGGAGGCACGGTGGCAACTTGTGGGGGCCAGGGCGTGCTAGAGTCCCGTAAAAAACCTCAGGCCATCAGTCATACGGGTTGTTCCTATCCATCTGGGAGACAGAGAGAGACACAACATCTAGAACATTCTACAACGGTTGTGAGGACCTTATGAGAGGCTCAGCAGTAAGGTACTACAACACCCAGGCGCTAGAGGAAGGCTACTGATTTCTACCTGGATAAGGGGACTCTGGATTTGCCTTCAGACCGGCCGGACTCTGCCTGCCCTGTGATCTGGTGCTCTGGACTGTGGATGCTGAACCTTCAGTAAAAAGGTAAAGAGACTGCAACCTTGTGTCCTCGTTATTCACTGCGCCTCTCACCATCCACCATCTACACACTGGGAAGCCCTGGGGACACACTTCACCTGTGGGAAGGTATACCATCCAGCTGCCATAACATCACCCCAGCGGACCCCTTAAAGCAGCGTCGGTCACCCTGACCGAATACCACAGGTGGCGTCACAAACATTTCCCCTTTAAAGACCTTTCTCTTTTACAACGGACCTCCCTAGGGCCATGGACCGTGTCAGCCACCGTGACATCCCCCTGAAAACCGAAGGGCCCGGTACCCAGTACCCCACTGCCCTACGGGGGCGATCCAGTGACGTCTCACATCCAGCGCGTTTCACATTACAAAGTGGACATTTTCATTTTATGGCAGCCATCGCTTTGGCGGTCAGTCATGGGTTTGTGTCAAGCTGATGCGATGCAGGCAATACTGTATGTGTAAGCTGGGGGCTTCTGTAAAGGAGCTGGGGGCCTTGTATGGAAGTGGGAGTCCATGTAAAGAAGCGGGAGACCCTGTAAGGAAGCGTGAGTCCCTGTAAAAAAGCCGGGGTCCTGTAAGGAAAGGCAGGGGGCCCTGTAAAAAAGCCGGGGTCCTGTAAGGAAAGGGAGGGGGCCCTGTAAGGAAGCGGGGACCCTGTAAAGAAGTGGGGGACCCTGTAAGGAAGCGGGGACCCTGTAAAGAAGTGGGAGGTCCTGTAAGGAAGCGGGGGACCCTGTAAGGAAGCGTGGGGCCCTGTAATTAAGCCTGGGTCCTAAGAAAGCATGGGATCTTGTAAGGAAGCGGGCGGTCCTGTAAGGAAGCGGGGGACCCTTTAGGGAAGTGTTGGGCCCTGTAAAGAAGCGTGAGGCCCTGTAAGGAAGCAGGGGTTCCTGTATGGAAACGGGGGGGCCCTGTAAAGAATTATGGTTCTCTGTAAAGAAGTGGAGATCCTGTCAGGAAGTAGGGGGCTTAAAAAGAACTATGCTTCTCTGTAAGGAAGTGAGGGGTCATGTATGGAAACGGGGACCCTGAAAGAAAGCAGAGGGCCTCTAAGGAAATGCGGGTCCGGTCAGGAAGCAGGGGTCCTGTAAGTAAGAAGGTTCTGTATGGAAGCGACTGGCCCTGTAAGAAAGCGGGGTCTCTGACTCCCACAGTCTGCTCCATTAGATTCGTGTAAATTCCGCCCGCTCTTTTCGGCTGGACAGCGCGCACTCTCCTCATTCCATCCACTCGTCAGGTCGATGCCTGTTCACATGGATCGCATTTGTTGCAGTACATTTACAGAAGGCCGTGGGGAAATCTGCAGCAGCAAATCGGGGATTTTGGTGCAGTTTTTCTGACGGATTTGCCAAGTGATCACTTTCCGCTTGACATGATGATTTTTTATTGATGTTAATTATTAACCACCATCATGCTCTTCGGCCTGACAGGATGATGAGCCTCCTAGTTCTCTGCACATTAGACGTCTTTGACTTGCAGATCCATTTTTACCATTGAAGTCTCCCATAGACTTGGATGCAGCAGCGTCCCCCCTTCTAGTATTAGTTTTAAGAAATCTCATTTAAACCCACTGAAGTCTGTAGAAATAGGTGGGAAGAAACTTCTGCAAAGACTTTTTTTAAAACTTTGTGAGAAATCCCATGTAAATGTACTGATAGATGCATCACTATAATGCTCGTGTTATTTGTGTCCTTTTTTAGGCACTGCACGGACGTCCTTTGCTGCATTATTTTTGTGGTGGTCATTCTGGGCTACATTGCTCTGGGCATTGTTGGTAAGTGCTGACTCTAGATATATACCGCTATATACTGATTACACGGTCCTGCCAGCACCGGCGCCCCCTGCAGTTGGACCATGTTCAGACACATAGCTGCAGTGTCCTTGCAGCTTTGCCATAAGCGGCTCGTTACAGAATATTGCAGTCCTATGTAATGGCTGATCATCTCTTATGGAGCAGGTGGTGTTTCCCGGACTGGTCATTAGCCGGCCGGTCGCCATCGGCTGTGTTCTCCGTTATATGCTTTATTAGTTTGCAGACGGGCTGTTATTTGGCAGCGATAAGTCTGCAGTCTGGACACACGGCCAAGATTCCTCTGTTAGGATAAGAAAGATAATGATTATGAGCCTTCTGTAGTTACTCCTGGCAGCCATCGACTGATTCTCCCGGTCAGTGCCATGACGGCGTCACCAAACTTTTTTGTTTTATTTTATTGCTTTTAAATAAATTAAGCTGTTTTTATGGGATAAACTGATTTTTTTTTGTTGTTGCTCATAACAACCAATCACAGCGCAGCTTTCATCTTCCTAGAGGAGTTAAAAAAATTAAAGCTGAGCTTTGATTGGTTCTTATGGGCAACAAAGACTGATTTTCATTTTGAGTTTTGATCAGTGAGACCCGATTATGTTTCATTCCCGCCCAGACATATCAACATATTTCTGTTTTGTTGTCGCAGACATTTTTCTGAAATTGGAAACAGGAAGTGCAGCCATAATGCCTGTTTTCTTTGAATCATTAACAAGAGATAATCTGTTGTATAAATGACAACCAATATGGCCGCATTCCTGTGATTAATAAATATGGCCGCACTTCCTGTGATTTATAAATATGGCCGCACTTCCTGTGATTTATAAATATGGCCGCACTTCCTGTGATTTATAAATATAGCCGCAGTTCCTGTGATTTCTAAATATGGCCGCACTTCCTGTGATTTATAAATATGGCTGCACTTATTGTGATTTATAAATATGGCCGCACTTCCTGTGATTTATAAATATGACCGCACTTCCTGTGATTTATAAATATAGCCGCGCTTCCTGTGATTTATAAATATGGCCGCACTTCCTGTGATTTATAAATATAGCCGCAGTTCCTGTGATTTCTAAATATGGCCGCACTTCCTGTGATTTATAAATATGGCTGCACTTATTGTGATTTATAAATATGGCCGCACTTCCTGTGATTTATAAATATGTCTGCACTTCCTGTGATTAATAAATATGGCCGCACTTCCTGTGATTTATAAATATGGCCGCAGTTCCTGTGATTTCTAAATATGGCCGCACTTCCTGTGATTTTTAAATATGGCTGCACTTATTGTGATTTATAAATATGGCTGCGCTTCCTGTGATTTATAAATATGGCCGCACTTCCTGTGATTTATAAATATAGCCGCACTTCCTGTGATTTATAAATATAGCCGCACTTCCTGTGATTTATAAATATAGCCGCACTTCCTGTGATTTATAAATATGTCTGCACTTCCTGTGATTAATAAATATGGCCGCACTTCCTGTGATTTATAAATATGGCCGCACTTCCTGTGATTTATAAATATGGCCGCACTTCATGTGATTTATAAATATGGCTGCACTTATTGTGATTTATAAATATGGCCGCACTTCCTGTGATTTATAAATAAGGCTACACTTCCTGTAACATATACAGTCATGGCCGAAAGTGTTGGCACCCTTGAAATTGTTAAAGAAAATTAAGCATTTCGTCAAGAAAATTACTGCTATTACACGTTCCGTTATACACATGTTTATTTCCTTTCTGTGTATTGGATCAACACAAAAAAGAGAGAAAAAAGGCAAACTGCAATCACTCACTTCCTATAATCATCAACAAGCTTCTTACACCTCTCAGCTGGAATTTTGGACCACTCTTCTTCTTTTGCAAACTGCTCCAGGTCTCTCATATGTGAAGGCGCCCAACAGTAATTTCAAGATCTCACCACAGGTAATCAATGGGATTTAGATCCAGACTCATTGCTGCCACTTCAGAACTCTGCAGCGCTTTGTTTCCATGCATTTTTGGGGGCTTCTTGAAGTATATTTGGGGTCATTGTCCTGCTGTAAGACCCATGACCTAGGACGCACACCCAGCTTTCTGACATTGGGCACTACATTGCCACCAAAAATCCTTTGGTAATCTTCAGTTAAGGGACCTAGTACCAGAGACAGCATAAAACCCAAAACATCTTTGAACCTCCGCCATATTTGACTGTAGGTACTGTGTTGTTTTCTTTGTAGGCCTCATTCTGTTTTCAGTAAACAGTAGAATGATGTGCTTTACTGAAAAGCTCTATCTTGGCCTCATTTATCCACAAGACTCTTTCCAAGAAGGATTTTGGCTTACTCACGTACACTTTGGCAAACTGCAGACTAGCTTTTTAATGTCTGTTTCAGCTGTGGGGTCCTCAGTGGTCTCCTACCATAGTTTTTCATTTCATTCACATGTGGACAGATAGTTCACTCTGACACTGATGCACCCTCAGCCTGCAGGACAGCTTCAATTTCTTTGGAACTTGATTGGAGCTGCTTATCCACCATCCGGACTATCCTACGTTGCAACCGTTCATCAATTTTTCTCTGCCGTCCGCATCCAGGAAGATTAGCCACAGTGCCATGGGTTGTAAACGTTTTGATATTTTGCACACCATGGGCAAAGGAACATCAAGATATCTGGAGATGAACTTGTCACCTTGAGGTTGTTGGTATTTTATAACCGTTTTAGTTCTCAAGTCCTCAGGCAGTTCTCTTCTCCTCTTTGTGTTCTCCATGCTTAGTATGGCACACACAGACACACAGTGCAAAGATTGAGTCAACTTCTCCCCCTTTTACCTGGTTTCAGGTATGATTTTCATATTGCCCACTCCTGTTACTTGCCACAGGTGAGTGTGAACAAGCATCACATGCTTGAAACAAAGTTGTTTCCTCACAATTTTGGAAGGACGCCAACAATTTTGTCGTTCTCATTTTGGGGGTTTTGTATGAAATTATGTCCAATTTTCCATTTTCTCTGTTTTTGTGTTGTTCCAATACACACAAAGGAAATAAACATGTGTAGAACAAAACGTGTGTAGTTGCAATAATTTTCTAGGAAAAATACTTAATTTTCTGGAAAAATGTCAAGGGTGCCAAAACTTTCGACCACGTCTGCATGTATGGGTGCACTTCTTGTGACTGACCGATGTTTCTTTTGTTTCGTGTCTTAGCGTGGATTCATGGGGATCCCAGGAAGATTGTGTATGCGACTGACAGCTACGGGCAGTTCTGTGGACAGAAGGGGACCGCCAATGAGTGAGTGATAGTTTACCGCGACTCCCAGCACGGAAGGAGAGTCTACACTTACAGATGTAAAAAGACCAAGATGGCTGCCCACATTCAGTATCTGTCCGCTGTCCCTTCTGACTCCTCCGTACACATGCTCGCGCCTGAAACGGCTTATCTCCCTGGAGAAGATCCATCTCATTCCTCCCATTAGATTGTTGTCTATGGTCATCTTTACATGATTCCATTTTTTATTCTATGGACACAAGGAGGTCACAATTGTCTGTATGTTGCCATACTCTCCCCACTCGCTGCTCCAGCGCTGCCTCTGACGCCGATGGACTGCAGCGGTGATGTCTCATGGCTGCATCTTCTGGCTGTACCATTATCATGGGAAATCTCTTTAAGTTAATGAATCAGATGTCATTTCACTTGCTGGTTGATAGCTAGAAATCATGCTGTGACTGTGCTGCTGAGAGAGGGAGAGAAAGAGCTGCATCATACAGAGTGTGCACCCTGCGTGGTGGTCTCGGTATACCTACCTCATACTTGGAGGGGTCATATGGAGGGATAGGTAATATTTAGGGAGGTAGGGACAATGAATGTGAACGCCAGTGGACACTGGCCCTTTAACTCTTCGGTTTTCTTATTCATTCTAGGAACAAGACCGTCTTAATGTATTTTAATATCCTAAAATGTGCAAGTCCGGTGGTGCTGATAAACCTGCAGTGCCCCACGACCCAGGTGAGCTCTGTCGTCTACAGCTGACAATGACTGTCAGGTTACAGAGTGCACTGGTCCTCTTTTATTCCTCCTGGAAACGTACACGTTACTTGATCATTTGTGGTTATCACCGCCTTTTGTTTTCAGCTTTGCGTTTCCAAATGCCCGGATAGATTTGCCACGTACCTGGATATGAAGGCCAACTGGCACAACAGCAGCTACTGGGAGTATTACCGACAGTTCTGTAAACCGGGGTTTAACAACCCCCAAAAGGTGAGTGAGGATTAGTGACGTTTGGCGAACATTAGCATTAGGATTGTGATCCGCAGGGTGTGACCTGTGCTCTGCCGAAAACTCTGCTCCGATCCACCCGGAAACCAGCTCTGCCCACTGGGGTGAAGCTGCTCGAATGTTAGGTGTTAGGCTGTGTGCACATGGAGGCTTTTTGCAGAGTTTTCGGAGCAGAAACTGAACAGAACCTCCCCATTCTTTTAGCAGTTTTTACTTTTTGAGAAGGATTTAGATCATTTCCCCAGTTTTCGCTTTAAAAACTCCTAAAATAAGCTCTTGTGCACATATCCTGAGGCTGTTTATACTACTTTTTTCAGGAGTTTTTAGAATAAAATGTTACGTGCACACAAAGTTTTTTTGCTATGTTTTCAGAGCAGAAATAGAATGAAAATTCAAAGTTTTCCTGAGGAGTTTTGAGATTCAAGGAGTCTCCGCTCAGTTTGTGCTCCAAAAACTCCTTGCAAAAGTCCGTGTGCACAGAGACTTTCTATTCTGAAGCCTCCTGACAAGAAAAGCAGCGAGAACAACCTGTGGCCGCGTGCACACAGAGCTTTTCAAGGAGTTTTTGGAGCAGAAACTGATCGTCCCCTTAGTTTTGGTGCAGGTGGTGTATGCGGATTACACAGTCACAAGGTCTTACATCCAAGAGACGTTTCCGGCCATTTGTAAGTTCCACTCATGAAGATGTTTTACCTGATCTGTGATTATCTCAGTCTATTACAGAAGTTCTACGGGATGAAGACTGTCCAGCTATGATCATTCCAAGCCGGCCGTGTAAGTTATTATCTAATCTATCATCTATCTGTTATCTATCTATCTATCTATCTATCTATCTATCTATCTATCTATCTATCTATCTATCTATCTACTGTATTATCTATCTATCTATCTATCTATCTATCTGTCATCTATCTATCTATCTATCTATCTATTATCTATCTATTATCTATCTATCTATTATCTATCTATTATCTATCTATTATCTATCTACTGTATTATCTATCTATCTATCTACTGTATTATCTATCTATCTATCTATCTATCTATCTATCTATCTGTCATCTATCTATCTATCTATTATCTATCTATTATCTATCTATTATCTATCTACTGTATTATCTATCTATCTATCTATCTATCTATTATCTATCTATTATCTATCTATTATCTATCTATCTATCATCTATCTATTATCTATCTATCTATTATCTATCTATTATCTATCTATCTTTATCCATCTATCATCTATCTATTATCTATCCATTATCTATCTATTATCTATCTATTATCTATCTATCTATTATCTATCTATTATCTATCTATCTATCTATTATCTATCTATTATCTATCTATAAGCTGTCGATTATCTAAGAAATAGAGAAATAGAGCAGCACATTCAGCATGGAAAGAATCTGGGTGCAAAAAAGCTTCCACAGGCATATAGCAAACCTTGCATGTAGTAGTCCAAAAAAGGAAGCAGCACACCACTGTCTGCGAATAAGGAGCTATTTTATTTAGCCCAAGATGGCGACATTTCGGAAAAAGGTTCGCTACACTGAACCGAAACGTCACCATCATGGGCTAAATAAAATAGCTCCTTATTCACAGACAGTGGTGTGCTGCTTCCTATTTTGGACTACTATCTATCTATCTATCTATCTATCTATCTATCTATCTATCTATCTATCTATCTATCTATCTATTATCTATCTATCTATCTATCTATCTATCTATCTATCTATCATGTATCTATCTTCTTGCCATTTCAGTATTGCTTTGCGCTGCTATAGATAAATCTTCTAGATACAAGGATACAGATGTATGTTCTGTTGTCCTCAGTCCTGCAGAGATGTTTCCCAGACTTCTCCACCAGGAACGGTGTCCTGACTGTCGCTAACAAGACTCTGTTTAAAGATGGAAGTGGCGACGTGAGGAACGTAACTGACCTGAGAGAAGCGGCTAAGTAAGGATTTGGGTGTTTTCTGCTGTGGATCGTGGCTCCTGGAAAAATTATATTTGGATTCTAAAGCAAGGAGACATGATCAATTGAGTCTGAGAACAGCAAACTCCAGAAGAAGGCTCTGCACAGATTTACTGAGGCTCTGCACAGATTTACTGAGGCTCTGCACAGTTGGGCTGAGGCTCTGCACAGTTTGGAGTAGACTCTGCACAGTTTTGCTGTGGCTCTGCACAGATTTACTGAGACTCTGCAGTTTGGCTGTGACTCTGCACAGGTTGGCTGAGGCTCTGCATAGTTTGGCTGAGGCTCTGCACAGTTTTACTGAGGCTCTGCACAGATTTACTGAGACTCTGCAGTTTGGCTGTGACTCTGCACAGGTTGGCTGAGGCTCTGCATAGTTTGGCTGAGGCTCTGCACAGTTTTACTGAGGCTCTGCACTGTTTGGCTGAGGCTCTGCACAGTTTGGCTGAGGCTCTGCACAGTTTGGCTGAGGCTCTGCACAGTTTGGCTGAGGCTCTGCACAGTTTTGCGTAGACTCTGCACAGTTTTATTTATCTCCCTCATGGAGTCCGGTGCACTTTACGCCATTCTCCAGGACTGATCTCTACACAGTTTAGGGGTCCGGACATTTTACGTGTGGCCCTCCAGGGACGGGCGTACCGTTGGGGTCCTCGTCCCACCTTTAAGCAGGATGTGGCTTCTGTCGGAGACGCGCTATTGGACGGCAGAGGGCCCATATACTGTTTTTACCCAGGGGTCCATTCTTGTCCTAGTCGGCCCCTGCTTGCGCGTTTCTCCTAATGACGGGCCCTGATCTTCTGCCCTGTGTTACTGGCACCGTAGATTTCCTTCCTCGGGGTTGTGGAATTGCAGGATCTGTCTAATTCCGGTTTATTTCATCCTCATAACCACTTTCATTTTGTTTTATAGCCATGTAACTACCATTCAACATGGAACTACAAGGTTACAAGTCCCATTCTCTAACGTTTTGTGTTTGGCTCGTACGTGCTCAGCGAGAACATAGCAATACTGACGCGGAAGATTCATGCGTCAATTAGAGGAGCCGAAATGTCAGAACTCGGCCCCGAGGACCAACATAGAACTGCAAATTATCCCTTAGTTATTAATTGTTCACACACAATAAAAAAGAATAAAAAATAAGAACAAAAGCCCAATGTAGATGAACCGCCTACCTCCCACCCATCCTGTGGGACAGTCCAGAGTTTAGGGAGCGGTCTGAAGGCCTGAGAGGTCGGAGTACGTCCCATCTTCATCTGTTCTGTGCCCAGGACATTCCCACCGAGTCACCTAACAATGTAACCGCGGTACATCAAACACCCAGACCTCCCACCACATCCAGGCGCGTTTCGCCACACTCTAGCCTCATCTGGTGATCACAGATTTTTGTAACCTTATTCCAAGTTCCTTTAATTCGAAATCATTGGATTATCCAGTATTTCTCTTACTTAATGCAGCCATTAGCCCAATGTCAACTGTTATCCAGAAATCTGATCTCTTGTTGGGTTCTCAAAATGTCCCATAATATTATGTCAGATGATCAGACTCTTTGGATTATCGGATGCAGGCCATAGCATTACAACACTACAGACTTTCTTGTTAACTTCCTTTATAACTTCATAGTGGCAGATACTGTATATTATATAAGAAAAATAAGCCGCCTCTCAGGTTTTGCCCCTTAGGCACAGGCCAGCAGTGTCTCATTGTAATCCTGGCCTCGGGCAGATATTGCTATGTTCTAAGGCTGAATACATAAATGATGCATGGAAGCCAGCACTGAACATGTGGATGACATGCCATCTGATTTAACCCATTAATAATCGCAATGATGTGTTGTCCTCCCCGAGGAGACACATCTAATGCTGCAGGGGGTAACGCCTCGGCTGCTTTTACGCATGACATAAGAACATAAGACTTTTTTTTTCCAAGTTATTATTTTATAGCATTGGGCATGTTGGGATTTGGGCTTATTCACACATGGGGAGACATTTTATAGGCTGTATACTGCCTCGATCTATAAAATGTATATTACCCAAGTGTGTGACCGGTACCAGCTATATGAGGGGCCCTAATCAGTGATGGACTTTTCATTAATGCACTCAACTTAATAGCATATAATATAGACTGGAGCTGAAGTATGAAGTTAATAGGCCCCAAGGTAAAGCGAAAGCGAGGTCTGCGGATAAGATAGGTAAAGGACAGAAGAGTATGGAGGGAGGAGTACAGAAGAGTCTGGAGGGAGGAGGAAAGAGGAGTCTGGAAAAGAGGAGTCTGGAGGGAGGAGGACAGAGGAGTCTGGAGGGAGGAGCATAGAGGAGTCTGGAGGGAGGAGCATAGAGGAGTCTGGAGGGAGGAGGACAGAAGAGTCTGGAGGGAGAAGTACAGAGGAGTCTGGGAAAGGGGAAAAGAGGAGTCTGGAGGGAGGAGGAAAGAGGAGTCTGGAGGGAGGAGGACAGAGGAGTCTGGAGGGAGAAGTACAGAGGAGTCTGGAGGGAGGAGGACAGAAGAGTCTGGAGGGAGGAGGACAGAGGAGTCTGGAGGGAGGAGGACAGAGGAGTCTGGAGGGAGAAGGACAGAGGAGTCTGGAGGGAGAAGTACAGAGGAGTCTGGAGGGAGGAGGACAGAGGAGTCTGGGAAAGGGGAAAAGAGGAGTCTGGAGGGAGGAGGACAGAGGAGTCTGGAGGGAGGAGGACAGAGGAGTCTGGTGTGAATAATACAGAGGAGCCTGGAAAAGAGGAGTCTGGAGGGAGGAGGACAGAGGAGTCTGGAGGAGGAGTACAGAGGAGTCTGGAGGAGGAGTACAGAGGAGTCTGGAGGGAGGAGGACAGAAGAGTCTGGAGGGAGGAGGACAGAGGATTCTGGAGGGAGGAGGACAGAGGAATCTGGAGGGAGGAGGACAGAGATCTGGAAGGAGGAGGACATAGGAGCCTTGAAGGAGGAGTGTGGAGAAGGGGAACAAGAGGGAGGAGTACAGAGGAGTCTGGAGGGCGGAGGACAGGGGAGTCTGAAGGGAGGAGGGCAGATGGTGTGATGAATGCAGCGGAGTCTGGAGGAGAAGGACAGTGGAGTCTGGAGGGAGACAGTGCAGTTTGGAGGGATGAGGGGGGTCTGTAGGAGGACAGGGTGGTCTGGAGAGTATGGAGTATTTTGCAGGAGGGTAGATGAGTGTACAGAGGTGTTGGGTATTGGCGCACTCCTCTCTCACCATAGCGCATAATGACACCTATAGTAATGGAGCACTCGGGTGCATCGGTCGGGGGTCGGTAGAGATGATCCAGGATAAAACACATATATGGAGTAAAGCGTGCGGCGCCGGGTGCTACACACAGAGATTTGCTTTCCAGTGGCACAACCCCCATCACCCCACAGCTGATACATTATAGCGCTCTGCATTGATTACGGCCCCATCATTCTTATTTTTATCATATTTCTAACCTTCACCTCTAATAATTGTTGTATCTTCTTCCATATAACATTTATTTCGTAGATGTAACATGGCTGATGTCGGCTGCACTAATTTCCTCTATAACCGTCTGTGCGCAGAATTTGTCTGATTTCTGATAGATTCATTACTTTTTCTCACCAGTGGGATAAACGCCGTCCTTGATGCCAGATCCATCGGGATGAAGATCTTCGAGGACTATGCAAGTTCCTGGTACTGGATCCTAATGTAAGAGACCAGGTGATATGTGCAGAATCTGAGGCTCCGGGACCCCTGAATGATCTTCTGATGGGTCACAAGCTCTATATCCCATTAGTGAAGTCTCGGACCACCACTGAGGACCCTACAGAAGTCTCTCCCCTTTACTACTATTCAATAATTTCTGTTCCTGTTCTGTTCCTGAGCCTTTAAAGGGGTTTTCAGATTTTAGCCATTTTTTTTCCCCAGTGAGTAAACAATAAAGGACAGCAAGCAGAGCATTTATAAACTTTGGAAACTGATGTAGAAAGTAAATGTAAAAATGTTATTTTAAAGAAAATAGAAATATAATCTCATGAAGATGGAATATCCCTTTAAGTTGAAGTTGAGTCCAAGCGAGTGTTGTTCTGACGGCTATCACATCGCGGCTTTACTATCTGAGTGTCAGTGGCGGTAAAAGGTCAAAGAATTTACTATGTATCTGAAATTCTGACAGACAGGTCGTCTTTATAGAGGAATTCCATTTACCAAAAATGTATCACTTTTGTATCTGGTGTAAATGCCGCTGTTCTCCTGGATCCGGCGATGTCTTTCTTTCGTTCCTGCTCCTCTACGTTCCGCTTCTTCAATGTATATAAATCTTGTCCCTTTTTTGTCAAATGGGCGTGGTCGAGAACTCCTCTCACACCCACTTGGCTAACAAGTCTTGATTTATATTCAGGGAAGATGGGACAATATCTCAGGAACGGAGAGGAGGAGGAAAAAAAGAAAAACATTGCTGGATTCAGGAGAACAGCAGCTTTTACAGCAGGTACAATAATGACTTATTTACGGCGAGTGACCGGTCCTATTTAAAGGGACTTTATTCCTAGATCAGTTCAGTGGGGGTCCCAAGCTGTCAGACGAACCCCGACCCCTTCACTCCGCTGATCGGCCCGAACGCTCTGCTATTGATGCCCTCTCGGAGATTATCAGTATGAAGACCCCCTGTAGGAGCGCCCACTGTGCTGTGCACGAGACCCTAAATAGTTAAAAGCTCCGTCTTAATTAGTTCCAGCTCGGGAGCGTTTCTTGAAATCCTTTTTTTGATCTCCTATCTGCAGCTTTTATTATGTCAGGTCAGCAAAGAGCGAATAATCTAATTTACCCCGAGTGATAAGGAATCTGGTAGGTGCCGCGCACTCGCTCCGTCCGAGGGTCCTAATTCTAAACAAACATGCAATTTTCCCAATTTGCAATGCAAAAAAAAAAGAAAAGAATCCTTTCTTCCTGTGCTTTCCTTCCAGAGCGCTCTTTATTGCTATGGTCGTCAGCCTCCTCTTCCTCATACTGCTGAGATTCACCGCTGGGGTATTTTTCTGGATTTTTATATTCGGTGTCATTGGAGTTGTGGGGTACGGTGAGTCTTATATATAAACCTCCTTTGTGGTGGTTGTAGGGTCCTGATTGACAGGTGACTCCGCTCTGTCTGCTGTCTGGTCCCCCCACCCTGGTGGGCTCTGCCGTATTATTACCCCCCATGAGTGGACTGCGGAGGGTCTGTAAAGTGATCACTTTGTGACTCCCTTTTTCTTTAGGCATATGGCATTGCTTTTGGGAATATAACAACTTGAAAGGAGTCCCGGGATCCGACCTAACGATCTATGACATCGGCCTGCAGACGGACTTCAGGGTCTATTTACAGCTGAGGGACACGTGGCTGGCGTTTAGTGAGTATTAACGTAACGTCCCTGACTGACTGTATTATACTCCGGAGCTGCATTCATTATGCTAGGCTGCAACATATACAGTAAGTTCCATTGCTTAAATAGTTAGAATAGCAGAATAGTGAGTGCAGCCCTGGGGTATGTAACTCAGGATCAGTAATGTAATGTATGTACACAGTGACTGCACCAGCAGAATAGTGAGTGCAGCTCTGGAGTATAATACAGGATGTAACTCCGGATCAGTAATGTAATGTATGTACACAGTGACTGCACCAGCAGAATAGTGAGTGCAGCTCTGGAGTATAATACAGGATGTAACTCAGGATCAGTAATGTAATGTATGTACACAGTGACTGCACCAGCAGAATAGTGAGTGCAGCTCTGGAGTGTATGTCGCACAGTGTAGATAATACGCCGCCCTGTTTAGAAACTATCCTGTGCTGTGTAGAGCATACGCCGCCCCGTGAAGGACATGTGCTGCTCTGTGTAGAGGATGCGCCGCTCTGTGTAGAGCATACACCGCTCTATGTAGAGCATACGCTTCTGTGTAGAGCATACGCCACCCTGTGTAGAGCATACGCCGCTCTATGTAGAGCATACGCCGTCCTGTGTAGAGCATACGCTGTGCTTTGTAGAGCATACACGGCTCTATGTAGAGCATACGCTTCTGTGTAGATCATACGCCACCCTGTGTAGAGCATTCGCTGCTCTATGTAGAACATACGCTTCTGTGTAGAGCATACCTCACCCTGTGTCGAGCATACGCCGCTCTATGTAGAGCATACGCCGTCCTGTGTAGAGCATACGCTGTGCTTTGTAGAGCATATGCCGCTCTATGTAGAGCATACGCTTCTGTGTACAGCATACGCCACCCTGTGTAGAGCATACGCCGACCTGTGTAGAGCATACGCCGCTCTATGCAGAGCATACGCCGCCCTGTGTAGAGCATACGCTGTGCTGTGTAGAGCATACGCCGATCTGTATAGAGTATACGTCGTGCTGTGTGTACCGCCAGCTGTCCGTGGTTCGTCACATGGTGTAGCGCAGTACGTAGACTTTCAACCAATGCACTGTCTGCAGTTTTCTCACAGTCACTGTCTCTGTTCTTCTTCCCAGTGATCATTCTCTGCATTGTTGAAGTTATCATCATCCTTATGTTGATCTTTTTAAGAAACCGCATCAGAATCGCCATCGCGCTCCTACAGGAGGGGAGCAGGTAATGAACCCTGGACTGCACACAACACCCGAGGCTTCATGCATGTGAAAGTATTCAGGATCCACATGACAGTACTGATGCATATCCGAACCGCCGTATACAAAAATTACCGCTGTGAACGGTGTGTTTTTTCCAGGGCGGTGCACATAGTAGAAATCATATACTAAAAATAATGAAAAATCAGTTTGTGGTGCAGCGTCCCACATGATGTCTGCAGGATGCAGTAAATTGTGGCTCCACGCTGCTCAGTGTATGATGGATGGAATACACAACTCCATGCAGGAGGCGCCTTCACATTTCAGTGTCTCCCGTACGTGTGGTGACAATTTTCACATGTACCGGAGACACTTACACACGTAGACAAAGTCCAATGAATGGTGTTGTGCACACGTCGGTGTGTTTCCACGGATGGTGTGTCCGTGGGAAAAACACTCTGACATGTCTGTTTAACAGCAGCACGGGCCGCAAAACACCCCGTACACGTACACATTGATGATATCAGTGTGACACGTACCGGCGCCTGGGAAAAAGGGTACAGTTCACGCTGTTCCCAGGTGCCGGGTGCTGGTGGCAGCTCTGGTCTCCCTGCTGTCCGTCGACCACGAGACAAGGATAGATGTTGTATTCAGCACCCACTGTGTACACTGTGAATTAAATAAATGTTAATTTAAAAAATGGCGTTGGCTCCCATGTAATGTTCATAACCAGCTGAGGGAAAGCTGACTGCTGGGAGCTGATGTTAATAATGAGGGAAAGGGGCCAATATCCCAAAATGTTCCCAGGCTTTTAACAGCTCGCAGCTGCTTGCTCAGCCTTCACGGATTAGTTTATGGGGGACCCCAGGAAAAAAAACGACGTAGGGATGTTTAATGTGGGTTTATAGCTCCTGAAATCTTCCCTGAGATTGTCGTATCCTTTTCTGTCTTCACTTCTGCAACCTCATAACGAGAATGAGCGCTGTATAGAGGCAGTGGATCCGCCACACCACGGGTTTTATCCTGGGGGCTCTTATCAATGACCCAGGTCCAGTAGAAAACAGCAAAATATAAAAGTAGTAGAGAAACAAGATGTTGTGCGCAAATTATACAGATATTATTAAATGAAATCCAAAGAAAGAACAAGCTGCCAGAGCAGACGTCCCATCCCCTGCGAGAGCATTGTCATTTAGGGCCAAAACGCTCTGGTTGTTAAGGGGTTAAAATAACTGGAAGATCACAGAGGTGCAGTGTGTACAGGGCTATAGACTGTATTGATGCCCTAGTCTGACCACAAGGTGTAGGAAACAATACTGTGAGAAGCCACTAGTGGGCGACGTACCACACTAATAATCCTAGTCCCAAAAAGTATCTCCTGTCCTGTACAGGCGTATACCGACTGTCTCCAGGGTGCCGTGTACTTACCATAGAGAGCTATAGAAAGATCAGATAGCGGGATAGATACATACAGGATAAATGTAGGGAGCGATAGGTGGATACATAAAGATGCTACAATGTGCCCGGGATCAATACCGTGTATCATATATGGATAGTTATACAGATACAGATATCAGATAGAATGTAACAATGTTTCACTTTCTTCCTCAGAGCTATTGGATACATCATGTCCACCCTGTTTTATCCAATCATCACTTTCATCCTTATCGCCATCTGTATCTCGTACTGGGCCGTCACCGCTGTGTATCCTTTCTGTCGCCTCAATATTCCGGAGCTTTCATTATGGAGCTCGGATCGGGGCGCGGAGGCGAGGGGTAAATATGAGAAAGATCACAGAGAAGGAGGAAATGTTTGTCCTTAACTCCAAGTCCAAGATTCCTGGCCACCTCCGGAGAGGCTGTCTATAAAGTGATGGCCAATAAGACCCACTGCCAGTATGCGGGCATGGAGTGTGCCCCGGAGGTGAGTGATCCTACTGTTGAGGTCCTGGGACAGTGCTCTGGGCGCAGCCATTTTAGTTAAATGATCTTGGTGTTGAGGTCCAGGTGCAAAGGATTCGGTGCTGAGGTCCTGATACAGTGGTTTTGGTGCACTGGTCTTTGTGCTGGGGTTCGGGTGCAATGGTTTTGGTACTGAAGTCCAGGTGCAATGTTTTTGGTGCAGTGGTCTTGGTGCTGAGATCTGGGTGCTTTGGTCTTGGTGCAGTGGTCTTGGTGCTGAGGTCCAGGTACAATGGTTTTGGTGCAGTGGTTTTTGGTGCTGAGATCTGGGTGCTTTGGTCTTGGTGCTGAGGTCCAGGTACAATGGTTTTGGTGCAGTGGTTTTTGGTGCTGAGATCTGGGTGCAGTGGTCTTGGTGCTGAGGTCCAGGTACAATGGTTTTGGTGCAGTGGTCCTGGTGCTGAGATCTGGGTGCAGTGGTCCTGGTGCTGAGATCTGGGTGCAGTGGTCCTGGTGCTGAGATCTGGGTGCAGTGGTCCTGGTGCTGAGATCTGGGTGCAGTGGTCTTGGTGCTGAGATCTGGGTGCAGTGGTCCTGGTGCTGAGATCTGGGTGCAGTGGTCTTGGTGCTGAGATCTGGGTGCAGTGGTCTTGGTGCTGAGATCTGGGTGCAGTGGTCTTGGTGCTGAGATCTGGGTGCAGTGATCTTGGTGCTGAGGTCCAGGTACAATGGTTTTGGTGCTGAGATCTGGGTGCAGTGGTCCTGGTGCTGAGATCTGGGTGCAGTGGTCTTGGTGCTGACATCTGGGTGCAGTGGTCCTGGTGCTGAGATCTGGGTGCAGTGGTCTTGGTGCTGAGGTCCAGGTACAATGGTTTTGGTGCAGTGGTTTTGGTGCTGAGATCTGGGTGCAATGGTTTTGGTGCTGAGATCTGGGTGCAGTGGTCCTGGTGCTGAGATCTGGGTGCAGTGGTCCTGGTGCTGAGATCTGGGTGCAGTGGTCCTGGTGCTGAGATCTGGGTGCAGTGGTCCTGGTGCTGAGATCTGGGTGCAGTGGTCCTGGTACTGAGATCTGGGTGCAGTGGTCTTGGTGCTGAGGTCCAGGTACAATGGTTTTGGTGCTGATATCTGGGTGCAGTGGTCTTGGTGCAGTGGTCCTGGTGCTGAGATCTGGGTGCAGTGGTCTTGGTGCAGTGGTACTGGTGATGAGATCTGGGTGCAGTGGTCTTGGTGCAGTGGTCCTGGTGCTGACATCTGGGTGCAGTGGTCTTGGTGCAGTGGTCCTGGTGCTGAGATCTGGGTGCAGTGGTCTTGGTGCAGTGGTACTGGTGCTGAGATCTGGGTGCAGTGGTCTTGGTGCAGTGGTCTTGGTGCTGAGATCTGGGTGCAGTGGTCTTGGTGCTGAGATCTGGGTGCAGTGGTCCTGGTGCTGAGATCTGGGTGCAGTGGTCTTGGTGCTGAGATCTGGGTGCAGTGGTCCTGGTGCTGAGATCTGGGTGCAGTGGTCCTGGTGCTGAGATCTGGGTGCAGTGGTCTTGGTGCTGAGGTCCAGGTACAATGGTTTTGGTGCTGAGATCTGGGTGCAGTAGTCCTGGTGCTGAGATCTGGGTGCAGTGGTCTTGGTGCAGTGGTACTGGTGATGAGATCTGGGTGCAGTGATCTTGGTGCTGAGGAGCACGTGCAATGGTTTTGGTGCTGAGATCTGTGTGCAGTGGTACTGGTGCTGAGATCTCGGTGCAGTGGTCTTGTGCTGAGATCTGGGTGCAGTGGTCCTGGTGCTGAGATCTGGGTGCAGTGGTCTTGGTGCTGAGGTCCAGGTACAATGGTTTTGGTGCTGAGATCTGGGTGCAGTGGTCTTGGTGCAGTGGTTCTGGTGCTGAGATCTGGGTGCAGTGGTCTTGGTGCAGTGGTACTGGTGCTGAGATCTGGGTGCAGTGGTCTTGGTGCAGTGGTCTTGGTGCTGAGATCTGGGTGCAGTGGTCTTGGTGCAGTGGTCCTGGTGCTGAGATCTGGGTGCAGTGGTTTTGGTGCTGAGATCTGGGTGCAGTGGTCTTGGTGCTGAGATCTGGGTGCAGTGGTCCTGGTGCAGTGGTCTTGGTGCTGAGATCTGGGTGCAGTGGTCTTGGTGCTGAGATCTGGGTGCAGTGGTCCTGGTGCAGTGGTCTTGGTGCTGAGATCTGGGTGCAGTGGTCTTGGTGCTGAGATCTGGGTGCAGTGGTCTTGGTGCAGTGGTCTTGGTGCTGAGATCTGGGTGCAGTGGTCTTGGTGCTGAGATCTGGGTGCAGTGGTCCTGGTGCTGAGATCTGGGTGCAGTGGTCTTGGTGCTGAGATCTGGGTGCAGTGGTCCTGGTGCTGAGATCTGGGTGCAGTGGTCCTGGTGCTGAGATCTGGGTGCAGTGGTCTTGGTGCTGAGGTCCAGGTACAATGGTTTTGGTGCTGAGATCTGGGTGCAGTAGTCCTGGTGCTGAGATCTGGGTGCAGTGGTCTTGGTGCAGTGGTACTGGTGATGAGATCTGGGTGCAGTGATCTTGGTGCTGAGGAGCGCGTGCAATGGTCTTGGTGCTGAGATCTGTGTGCAGTGGTACTGGTGCTGAGATCTCGGTGCAGTGGTCTTGTGCTGAGATCTGGGTGCAGTGGTCCTGGTGCTGAGATCTGGGTGCAGTGGTCTTGGTGCTGAGGTCCAGGTACAATGGTTTTGGTGCTGAGATCTGGGTGCAGTGGTCCTGGTGCTGAGATCTGGGTGCAGTGGTCTTGGTGCAGTGGTTCTGGTGCTGAGATCTGGGTGCAGTGGTCTTGGTGCAGTGGTACTGGTGCTGAGATCTGGGTGCAGTGGTCTTGGTGCAGTGGTCTTGGTGCTGAGATCTGGGTGCAGTGGTCTTGGTGCAGTGGTCCTGGTGCTGAGATCTGGGTGCAGTGGTTTTGGTGCTGAGATCTGGGTGCAGTGGTCTTGGTGCTGAGATCTGGGTGCAGTGGTCCTGGTGCTGAGATCTGGGTGCAGTGGTCCTGGTGCTGAGATCTGGGTGCAGTGGTCTTGGTGCAGTGGTCCTGGTGCTGAGATCTCGGTGCAGTGGTCTTGGTGCTAAGATCTGGGTGCAGTGGTCTTGGTGCAGTGGTCCTGGTGCTGAGATCTGGGTGCAGTGGTCTTGGTGCAGTGGTCCTGGTGCTGAGATCTGGGTGCAGTGGTCCTGGTGCTGAGATCTGGGTGCAGTGGTCTTGGTGCAGTGGTCCTGGTGCTGAGATCTCGGTGCAGTGGTCTTGGTGCTGAGATCTGGGTGCAGTGGTCTTGGTGCAGTGGTCCTGGTGCTGAGATCTGGGTGCAGTGGTCTTGGTACTGAGGAGTGGGTGCAGTGGTCTTGGTGCTCAGATCTGGTTGCTTGGCTTTCGGTGCAGGTGAAGTGTCCGCTGATATCCCCGTTATGTTGCATGTATTTAGCTGCTGCCAGTTTATAAGGATCCGTCCTGATTTCAGGGTGCCCGTGTCCTCTGTATCAGTGGGGTGCAGCCAATGTCTGTAATCGCGGCACGGTTTCTCCCTCTCGTGCCGCTCACTACAGAACTGTCCGCACGTCTCCATCATTGATCCCTGTGTGTATTTATCATCTTCTAGACATTCAACACGAGCAATGTGAGCCGCCTGTGTCCGGGGGCCCAGTGCACATTTGCGCTGTACGGGGGTGAAAGCTTCTACTATCGGTACATCCTGATCTTCCAGCTGGGTAACGTCTTTGTGTTCCTGTGGTTGGTGAATTTCTCCATCGCTCTGGGGCAGTGCACTCTGGCCGGGGCATTCGCCTCCTATTACTGGGCCTTTAAGAAACCCGCCGACATCCCTACGTGTCCTCTCTTTTCATCCTTCGGACGAGCAATAAGGTAAAATCCGACATGAGCGACCTGAAGCCGCGGATTGTTCTCCAGCGGCCGATCCCCAGGATTCCGCGTCACATTCCGTATCCCTGACATCTCCGTCTCCGCAGGTATCACACGGGATCGCTGGCCGTCGGCTCCCTCATCCTGGCCCTCGTACAGTTTATACGGATCATATTGGAATATTTAGACCATAAACTTAAAGGTAAAGTTCCTGAGACTCCTGCGAGGCCGGGATGTACATCAGTGTTCTGTACGTTATACACGGGGCATTAACCCCTTCCGTTTTTGCGCTTTCATTTTCTCCCCTTCTTCTTGAGGTTTCTTTTTCCCCAGGTCAGTTTTATTACAGTGATATTAAACTTGTATCACGTTTTTCACCTTTTTTTAAATGTCTAAATATTTTTAGCTTTTTATTAAAAAAAATGCTATTGGGAGATGCGTCGATTACAAAAAAACGGCAACCTTGGCTTTTCCATTTTTTTTTCTTTATGATGTTGGCCACATAGGTTAAACATAGAAGCTTATATTTTGTTATCAAACTTTTATGGATGCAGCAGTTTCCTATAACGTTATATTTTTCTCTTTTTTTAACTGAAAAGAAGAGTGGGGGTGATTCCATTTTTTGTTATTTTAATATATTTTTTTTTAATAATATATATATATTTTTAGTTTACATTCTATTTTTTTAGTCCCCATTGGGAACTTGCGTGTTCTCTGTACTGCAATGCTCCGGTATTGCTGAGTCTATAGGACATGTCGCGACCTCCTATGAAGCCATCGGCACCTCGTCACAGAAAAGTGGGGGCAATGGGAACTGAAGCCCAAATCTAATGCATGGTGGTGAAGGGTTAGTGGTATTTTCCCTGGTGGTCCGAAGTAGTGAAACGTGTGGTGGGGGCACAATGAATAGATACTAAACTGTCTTATGATTGATTTTCATTTTTTTAAACTTCCTTTTTCCTTGCAGCATCCCAGAATTCCTTTGCTAAATTCCTATTGTGCTGCCTAAAATGCTGCTTTTGGTGCCTGGAAAAGTTCATAAAGTTTATAAACAGGAATGCGTATATCATGGTGAGGATATATACAACTCTATACAATCGCATGCAGTTATCTGTCTTTGCCATTGCTTTGCTCTACAGCTGGAATTACTCTTTTTTTTTACAAACAATAATAGAAGTCTAAAATGAGAACTGGCAGTTCGAGAGGCAGAAACACTAACAGTGAGCCTCAGACTGCACCACTGGGAGCCTCTGCTTTAAAATCTCAATATTGTTTTCAGACATAGCGTGATAGTATATATGGATAGTGTGTTAGTTTGTCATTCATTTTAGGATATGTCAAGGTGTAGCTTTGTTATTTGGCGTTCTTTTGACATTATTGTGGCATATTATACTGGGGGAATGAAGTTGAGGCATTAAGGGGCCCAAGGATCCTCATAAGCATTGAGTTCAATCCTTGAGAGCCAAATCTTCTGCATGTGCTGTAAATGAATAGAAGCATTCTGGCTGCTGCAGTCGCCACTAGAGGGAGCTCATGGCTCCAGTACATACTGGTAATTATCCAGTTCACTGTGTAACGTAGCTCCCTCTAGTGGTGGTCAGGAGGATTTTTGTTTTTCTTTTTAATTATTCAGGTCTGAGATATGAGCTTCTTAAGATAAAATAAAATGCTATTAATTAGTGATGTGCATCTACTGTGACCTGATTACACACAACCAATGATCACTTTCTGTTTCAGATTGCCATCTATGGAAAAAACTTCTGTACTTCAGCTAAGGATGCGTTCTTTCTATTAATGCGGAATGTTGTGCGGTACGTTGACAATTTCCATTTTGAACCTAATTATTGTTTTTGGATGATATCGCCTCTCTGACAGAATTTCAGATCTCCATGGAGTTAACCCCCACCTTGGTTCCATCTTGGAAATCCAGTGTAAATTATCCCTCCATACAGCATCCAAATAACTCTGCTACGTACTGAGTAAATAACACCGCATTCTGTGCTGAAATAATACTAATATGCAGAACCTAAATAATAACATAATACACTGCCTAAATATGAGTTCCTAAATAATACCGCCATACTGAAGAGACACAATGTCATATAGTCCCAAATAATGCCAGCATACTTTGTATAAATAATATCACTACATGTCCTAAATAACACCACCATACAGTTCCTAAATAATATCCACATACAGAATCTAAACAACATAATACACTGCCTAAATATGGCGCCTCGATATTTCCTAAATATAAATGTATAGAAAAAGTCACTATACATTCCCTAAATAACACCACCACGCACAGCCTAAGAATTACCATCATACTGTGCCCAAATAATACCGCCATACAAAGTCTAAATAATACTACCATATAGTCTGTACATAATGCTGCTGTAAAATACCTAAAGAATAGCATCATACAGTCATCATTCCCTAAATAACACCACCGCGCACAGCCTAAGAATTACCATCATACCGTGCCCAAATAATACCGCCATACGAAGTCTATATAATACTACCATATAGTCTGTACATAATGCTGCTGTAAAATACCTAAAAAATAGCATCATACAGTGCCAAAATAATACCACTGTACAGTATGTAAATAATGTGTGCGTAAAGCGGGATGAGCGGACCCGTGAAAGTTCGGGTTTTTCTGAACTGTAAAACAGAATTCCATGTTCGGAGTTCAGCCCTGGACACTAGATGTCCGGTACGAACCCCAAATGATATAGTTTTGGTTCACTTATCTCTATGCCTAAATAATGCCGCCACACGGTGCCCAACTAAAACCACCGTACTGCAGCTAAACAAAAAGTTACATTAGAATTCTAATGTATCACTCGATCCTTCAGGAAATGTATAATCGGGGCCCAAGCCCCTCTGGCCTTTGTGATTACATGGTGGGCTGGGGCAGACGGAGACAAAAGGGGGCCCCTGATCTAGAGCAGTATATGGGCCCTTTGCACTACACTGTCTCCTGATAATGCGTCTGTGACAAAAGCTGCTTCCTGCTTTGGAGGTGGTAGCTGGACCACCATGTGGCGGCACAGGTTGCACTAGTGGTATGTCCACCACTGATGGTGGGTAGTAAAAGGTGGAGGCCCAGGGACAGCTGCCCCTTTAATAATCCAGCTGTAGTTCTGAAGTAGCATGGAAAGTATCGGATATAATAAAGGAAATGTTTTAGAGCTGGATTGTGTGACTGGACCTGCACCCACCACGCGTGGTTCATGCTGGTGGCTCAGGTGCAGCGCTGCACCCCTGCTCGTTATAGGGCAGGCAATCCTGCACAAGCCACCGCCGGAGGTCTTCACAGTCCAGCCTCACCATGAGTGGGTGCAGTCTACAGACCAGTGACTGACAGGCCTGACCCTTCGCTGTCTTCTGCCCCCAGGGTCGCTGTTCTGGACAAAGTAACCGACTTCTTGCTCTTTCTTGGGAAGATTCTTGTTGCGGGTTCTGTAGGTAAGTGATTCATACGGTCGTACCTCGTTCCTACACTCGATATATGAGCTCTACCTCACCTCGTCTTGTATATTTCATGCCCAGGTGTCCTGGCGTTCTTCTTCTTCACGAGGAAAATACCAGTCATTACCGATGAAGCTCCCGCACTGAATTACTACTGGGTGCCGCTGCTGGTAAATTTGTTTTCTAGAATATTATAATAATCTATATCATTCCTTTATTTGGGAACTCAACCAGAAGTTACTTTTCTAATACAAAGCTCCAAATCCCCAGCGTAGATATAAAGGTAAATGATCCAATTCTGGCTTCCTGCAGCTGCCACTAGGGGGAGCTCAGGAGTTCACTGCATACACGGAACTCAATGATAAGACAGTCTGCAGGGAGCGCCCACTAGTGGTGGACTCATGAAACTACAATTTTCTTTATCTTTGCAGGGAGCTTTGTGTAAGGATACACAATTTGTATTTATTTGGATTAGAAAAAACTCTTACTTTTTTCTCTTTTGACAGATTGTTTTAGAATGATCAGTTTCTTAGTTTTCATCTTGTTTCCCATAGACGGTGATCATCGGATCTTATCTCGTTGCACATGGATTTTTCAGTGTCTACGCAATGTGTGTCGATACACTTTTCCTGTGTTTCTGTAAGTATTGCCTCTTCATGGTTTAATGGCTTTTATTGAAAGTGGTTGTCCAAGAAGGGTGCAGAAATACTGTTAAAATCCCCAGTGGTGCCTCCCAATGCTCCTCACCGCTATACTGTTTGCACTGGCTGCGGACATCACAGCCCGTATACCCCACGTATGGTCCAGAGCCAACCTGTCGCCAGAATTTACCTCTATAAACCATTGCCTCCACTTTGTTATAGAGCTCACAAACCTTGTGTGAATAAGCTCCTGCGCTGTAAATGACCACTCAAGGGTCTGCTGAGTCTATCTGGATACGCTAAGTGTTATTAGTTAGTCGGTTTTTCAGACCTGGGCTCATTTTCATCATGCGCTGCACCTTACGGTATAGCATAAGAGTCACAATGTTAGCATTCGGCTCTGCTTGCTGATTCGATTAGTTATCACTCCAGTTGGTGGCGCTATATTCTCCCCGGCTCAAGGACTCCATAGCGGCTGTGAAGTCTGCCGCTATGGATGCTCCTGAAGGAGAAGCCAGGGCCCACCGGAGGATTCTCCGGATATCTGGTGGGCCAGTCCAGCTGCCACTGTAACTATTTTTGATCTGCGGATGCTACATTTTTTTTAAAAAGACAGAAGGTACTGTGCATAGGCAGAATAAAATAAATTATCACTATGCCCATAAAAGATCAAACATACTGCGCATGCACAGGACAAAAAAATGATTGCTCTGCCCACCGGAGGGCAAACGTATTGCTCATTAATAGTGATGAGGAAACTTGCTCGGTAAGGTGTCATCCGGGCATGATTGAGTGCTAAATGAGTGATTTCGGTGTGCTCGAATAATATGTCCGAGTCCCCGCAGCTGCATGTCTCCTCATGGCTGTTAGACAGACGCAGCACATGCAGATATTGCCTGTCAAACAGCCGTGAGACATGAAGCCGCAGGGACTCGGACATGTTATTTGAGCACTCGATTAGCACCCGAGCATGATCGCTCATCACTACTCATTAAATGTTTTTGGGTGTTTGCTCTGTAAGTGTGAGATATGAGACCTGCGCATGCGCCAGTACCAAACTCAACCTCACTTTCGATAGGGAAACACAGCAAAAATATTATGACTCTGGCCATGCAAGTGAAAACATTGTGCATGCCCCGGTCCTGCTCACTGGCAGGTAGTTGTTTCCCCATTCATTCTTTATGATTACTTTGCTCACAGAACAGCAAACCTACCGCGAATGCTCCATTTTTTGGCTCTACCGTGCAAGTGAGAGGTGTTTGTCCTCCACATGCGCCAGTCCCAAAGTCCCCTGCAGGTGGTTGGCCACTACTCTGCACACAGACGGGAAAAACTGCACAAGTCTGAGATTGTGATGCCTGTGGGTGATGCCGAAGATGAGTGAATATTCACCCGAACTCGCCCTTCACCCGGACTCGCTCTTCACCCGGACTCGCCCTTCACCCAGACTCGCCCTTCACCCAGACTCGCCCTTCACCCAGACTCGCCCTTCACCCAGACTCGCCCTTCACCCGTACTCGCCCTTCACCCGGACTCGCCCTTCACCCGTACTCGCCCTTCACCCGTACTCGCCCTTCACCTGTACTCGCCCTTCACCCGGACTCGCCCAAAGACACTTAAGAGGTTATTTGCAATCAGTGCGGGAGATTTTCAAGCTTTAGTTTGTAAAAGGATAATCAGCGCTGCCCTTGACTAATCTCTATAACCTTAGAAAAGATATTTTCAGTTCAGACTAAGTGGTGGCGTTGGCTTAAAAAGGTAAATCTTGGTGACAGGTTACTTTTAATGCCACTTTCACATGTTCAGTATTTGGTCAGTATTTTACATCAGTATTTGTAGCCAAAAGCAGGAGAGGAACAATCAGAGGAAAAGCATAAAAGCAACACGTCACCATTTCTGTATTTATCACCCTCCTGGGCTCGGCTTGCAAACATTAATGAGAAATACTGACTGTGTGACCGTGGCCTTAGTCACCTGTCAGGAGGAGTAAAAATAACAGGATTTCAGCCCCTTTTCTGATGGGTTGTCTGTTGATCAGACCCCTCCGGAGCTGAAAGCAACCATTTACATGAGTGATGTCCTCTGTTTA
Source organism: Ranitomeya imitator (assembly GCF_032444005.1). NCBI lineage: Eukaryota > Metazoa > Chordata > Amphibia > Anura > Dendrobatidae > Ranitomeya > Ranitomeya imitator. The sequence continues at coordinate 193,853,381 of NC_091289.1, read as the reverse complement.
TATGAGTATTGTGGAACACAATTTATGTTGCCATTTCCACAATGAAAACTTTTTTAAATATGTTGTCTTTTTGTTATAAGATCTCTGCTTGCTTCCAGTGAGTGAGAACCCTCAGAGGCTGAATCCTGTCCTGCTGCTTTTGCAGGATCCCTTCTGATTTCGTGTAGCAGAGCTTTTCCAGTAACAAGCCGTGCTGCTCAGGGTTAGGGCAGTCTCACACGTCCAGATAATTCCGGTACCGGAAAAATCGGTACCGGAATTATCCGTGCCCGTGCGTTTCTGTGGCACATCAGTGTGGCACACATGTGCCGCCCGTGTTCCCACTGGGTACCACACGCACCGTGCTGGGTACCACACGCACCAGCATCTGGTGCTGAGGCCGCGATTCATATCTTCCCTGCAGCAGCGTTTGCTGTAGAGAAGATATGAATATTCCTTTTTTTTTTGTTTTTGTTTCTCGTGTTTAAAATAAAGCTCTATGTCCCCACCCCCCTCCCGCCCCCTGTGCGCCCGCCCGCTGTTATTAAAATACTCACCCGGCTCCCTCGCTGGCGCTGCTTCTTGTCCTGGCCGCACCTTCTACTGTATGCGGTCACGTGGGGCCGCTCATTTACAGTCATGAATATGCGGCTCCACCCCTATGGGAGGTGGAGCCGCATATTCATGACTGTAATCGGCGGCCCCACGTGACCGCTCATACAGTAGAAGGTGCGGCAGAGATCTCATATAAGAAGCGAGGACTGCAGCGAAAATGTGTTAGAAAGTTACCGAAGTTAATTTCTCAGCAATGAACTTTATTGTATAAGATTGGAAGGAAAATGATCTTCAGGTCCAGTCGACAACAGCCGAGCTGTCACATTGCGCCCATTCTCCGCTGCCTGTCTCTTTGCTTTTTCGCGCATGCAATGATTTTCTTACTTGAGGCTCTTTCTCATTTGATGCAATTAATCTGCAGACCCTGGGGCTCATTTACTAACACAACCCTTATTTTGACCTGTACAGTGCCGGCAAAAAAAAATCTTTAAAAGTTCTACATTGGCTTCCATTGTTAGTAAATGAGCCCCCAGAAATCAATTGTCATAGAAACTGAAGCGTTTCACGGCCGACTGGTCAAATCCTTGGATTCAAAGGCCGAGAACTCGCCCAATCTTCTATGTTACAATGAGCTTCTGTCTGCAGATCTTCTGGAAACCTGCTACTCATTTTCTTCCTTCTTCTCCCCCTTTTCTGTCCTTTCACTTTTGCTACTGCAACTTTTACCTCCAGGCGAAGATCTCGAGAGAAATAATGGATCCGCATCCAAACCTTACTACATGTCCCCGGAACTCCATAGGATCCTAAGAAAGAAGGAACTTGTCTCTAAGAAGGCAAAGCGTTAACTTCTTGCACTTGCTTTCTCTAAACTAATGCTCCTTCTAACCCAATAACTAAGCATTGAAGAGGTACCTCGTGGAGGAGAGAAGATACTTTTCCATGTGAGGTCCGGAGATGTCTGTGAGAATCTTAGGAGGTGACGGGTTGCTTGGGGGAAAAGAGATGAGAACCTACTAGTGTGAGGGAAGCAAGGAACACCCATCTGGCGGCAAAGTTTTCAAGTTTTGCAGCAACTTGTGAGGGAGATTCATTGAGCGAGGATCTTCTATTGAGGCAGAGTAGCTGGAATCTGGTCTTGGGAGATTGAGGAAGGACCTTCTAACCTTGGATGAGGAACACTATGGGAAGTGCATCTGGCATTGTAGACCTTGACGTAGAGACCTGCCGGTGAGGAAGGTCTGGACTACCCAAGAGTATGACCCTCCTGGTGGAGGAAGTCCATCTCCACCAACCGAGACCTATTAAGAGAGTCCTTGATGCAAATCATGAGAAACCGTATTACATTTTAGTGCCTATGAACAGGAAAAAAATGTCAATATTATAGCTTTTCCTAAAATTGCTTTTAGGGTTTTACTATTTTTCTAGAGCCGGCGTCTGTACGAAGGGCCGGCACTTTTTATAAATATAACCTTTCACTTTTCATAGAGGGCGATAACAATACTTGATATTATGGTACATCGATAGAATTAGCCATATCTGCTTTTCTTTCCTATTTTTGTCGTTGCTTGAATTTCTTGCTTTTTATCGAATGAACATTTGGCTTACGCAAACTTTGACTTTTTCTCCGAACATTTGGTGCTAAGTAATATTTGCACTTCACAGTACAACCATTTAAACTGTGATTTCACGTCCTCCGGTTGGGTATCTGCAGTCGGGGGAATCGTACGGCGTGTGCTACATGATCTGAGGGCTTCTCTGAAGCGTCCACGTTGTGTCCGTGTGGTTGGGGGCAGCCGTTTTGTATGCTCGGTTGCAGCCTATTAGGACCTTGGTCATCGATCAGCGTCCATCACAAACCAATGACATTTCTCTTTTTTTACTGGCTTTGACCAATCTAGAAAAACCCATTTCTATACGCCCGATTAGTTATTAGGGAGGGTCCTCAGGATCCTCATCTCGTGGCCAGAGTGGAGAGCGTTTGTGAGCGTCTCTCTCTGGAGGACCCGTCCTGTCCTGCACCCATTGATAGGAATGAGCACAGTGTAATGCTTCATGTCTCCTGTGATGGCGCTGCATGAAAATTGGACACTTACTGCCAGGTTTTTCCACCGATCATCGCTGATCAATGGAACGTTCACAAGCCAAGGTTACGGGCTCCATACCAAGCGGTATTGCCATAGTACACTGGATTTGGGGAAATAAAGGGTAATGTTACAAACCCTGAACTTAGTTATGAATAAGTGCTACGACTATTGTCGAAAAACAAGCGCCTGTCAGGTAAGCACTTGCTCTTGCCCATGCTTTATACCGCAGCTCTGATTTTGCATATCGGCTACTGTGTTTGAGCAGGAGCCCACCATAAGTTGACAGTGTTAGGGCATGGAGGGCTGAAGGTAATGACAGAGTGACTATGAGTAACAAAGATCTGTGATGTGGGTCATTTCTTGTTAATTGATAGACTGAGGCATAATAGACCACCTGTAAAACTGGCTGCCGCCACCGTACGTGAGCAACAGGTACAAATCCAAAAAGGTGCAGTCAGATTGTTTGGGTTTTTTTTTTTTACTTAGGCCTTAAACTACTCTGATGTCTATTACATTTTGCCATAATTACAAGGGGAAAAAAGGCAAAATAAATGTACATGAATTGGACAAGTTACAGACAAAAACATATTTTTCAAATTTACCGAGCAGAGTACAGGCTGCAGATTACAGTCTACAGTCTGTAACGCGACCCCTGCAGGGCAAGTCTGGTATTACCTGCCAGCCACGTGCATCCTATCGACAGGCCAAGTCCACAGAAGAAGAGACGGGAGTACCACTGTTTATTAGGAACTCTCTGCAAAGGCTAGTATGGATGGGAAGACCCCACCTCTATGGCACCCGGGTTACTTACACATATAGATAGAGGCCCAAATATATTTCATTTTATGCGCCATAATAAATATTTTAGTACACCATGAATGCAGCACACAAGTGTAATAAAGAGACTTTGTAATATTGAAAAAGTAGACACAGCAGGCAACAAGAAAAAGAAAGTAAAAATATTTGAAAATGTGCAATAAATGAATAAACCCTGGCGCAAACTTATGTTCAAGTTAAGACCCCCCACGTGGAAGCGTAAAACAGGTAAAAAAGAAGTAATCGGTTGGTGTAAAAAAAAAATCCAAAATACTAAATGGAAATAATAAGATACAAACTAGAAAGCGAAGTCTACCCAGGAGCAGTAATGGCGGGTGACGGGCACCTGCTATGTAGGGCACAGAGCTGCCTTTGTTTTTTTTCTGCTTTATGTTTATTTATTTTTTTCATTTTATTTTTGTATTTCTCACTTTTTTCCCCATATTATTAATTTGTTCTTTATTATTACGTTGCATGTATCGATTGCTTCACTAATTCCTACATTTATGTTTCCATGTGGAGATTCCGAAGCTGACCTAACGTTTCCTAGTTTATGTCTATTTTGTGCATGTTTAGAGGTTTTGACTTTTTTTTTTGCCTCCTGATGTGTCTAGTTTTTACTAATATAGGGCAATCTGAGTGTCTGTGCTGCCTTTATTTTTGGTGTCTAGGATGGTTTGTTCCCAAGCATTGTTGTGTACTCCATTGAATTATTAGTGGAGCTCTCTTTTAATACAGTTGCATATTAATTATTTTATTCTGGAAAGTCCTGCATGTGGTTTTTTTTTCTAATGAAGACTTTTCATAACATTCATACACGAGATCGCTGCACGGAAAATTTTGGCGAAGAACTTTCATAACGTCATATTTTTCTAGCGCGTTTAGTTGGTTCCTACGATTGTTTGTTCTACTTTCTTGGTCACCTGCTCTGGCACGTTGGGCTCACAAACCTTTGTCTATGATGCAATGACTTTTTTTTTTTTTCTTGGTGCGATGTAAATTTTTCTTCTCACAGTCTTGAAGGCTTTTTTGTACATTTTTGTATCCAGGAACATGATGTATGACATTTTTGTGAGGCTATTTACATCGCTTTACGTGGGCTCCCTAAAGGCTTAATAATTGGTTATGAGATATTACCAGCCCATTAAAAGATAAAAAAAAGACAATTTAAAGGAGAACTCTGGCAAAAAATTTTTGCGGACATATAATGCTAAGTCACAAGCAATATCCTAGTGGCATCATTTGTTTCATCCCAGCTCAGTTGCTTCTCTACATTTTCCCGCTTTCATTTTAGGCAGCTGTGTCATCTGATAACTAGTGATGAGCGATCATGCTCGTGTGCTAACCGAATGTCTTCGGCATGCTCGAAAAATCTGTTCGAGTCCCCGCAGCTGCACGCCTCGCGACTGTTCGGCAGCCGAAACACATTCATGAATTTCCTGTTTGCTCGAACATATTTTTCGAGCACGCCGAAGACAATCGGTTAGCACACGGGCATGCTCAGATAACACCTTATCCGAGAACATTCACTCATCACTACTGATAACCCATCCAGTACATGACCTAATGGGTAAACAGGAAACCAGTCTCTGACTTCCTGTGAACTACAGGATTAAGTCATCACCTATTAGATCCCTCCTGGCAGCTCTCAGTCTCTTCTTCTTCACTTTAGCTCAGCCATTTTTACTCCTCTGTAGGATAATTTCCTAATTTGTTTTTATAGGAAACTGTGACATAATTGTTGGATTTCTACAATGTTTAGCTACAGAGTTATTAAACTCTGCTAACCCATGCAGCCAATCTATATCACTGATAATTCCTGTGTGCTGATTCTTCAGTGTGTCCAGCTGATGCAATTTTAAACTCCTCTCCTCTGCCTCCTGCTTTTAAGAGCTGACTGCGAGAAACCTATTACAAGTGGGAGGCAGAGGAAACAGGCTAAAGTTGCATCACATAGAATACACTGTGGAATCTGAGTCAGTACATTATTATTTAATAGCCTAGAAATAGGAATAACCCTTTTCCCCCTTTCTAGAAAACCTGGTATTACCAATTATTTATTTTCTAGTTTGCAAGCAAATATTGCAATACATTTTGTAGCAAAAATTAAAAAAAGAATTGTTTTAGGATTTAGTTATAATTAATTTCAATGTTTGCCTATGTATCGTATCCACATCTTAAGGAGCAATGTTTTTTTCTTTCCAAGTAAGCCTGACTATTCAGTGTATCCCGACATGGTTCTCTTTAGCAACTTTATTCTGACATGATAAGTGCACTTAGGAAATTGTATGACGTTTCAAGTGACACAAATGTAGAGCTCTATGGAAAAATATAGGTGATTTGTAGGAACGCAGTTCTGCCAAACAATTTTTATGCAAGCTTCAGATCTCACATTTTCATAATAATGGTAACATTTTTATAACTTGTGGTTAAAAAAAATGTAAAAGAAATAAAAAATTAAATTATCGGAAAATTTTGTACTTTACGGTGTAAATAATTAGGACATTACTTTTATTGAATAAAATATTGGATGGATTTATTGTTTCAAATTTTATGAAATAGGGATTAATTGTACAAAAAATGTTTAGAATAGAAATCTATGAATGTCAGGAATGTATTTTTAATCTATATTTAAAGCAAACATTCCGCTTTGGCAAATTCTGTGTAACTTGGTGGTAAGTTGGATTGAAATTTATACAAAAAAAGATATAGAATTAGTTCAAATTTCTCAGCACTTTGAAAAAAGAGGTTTTATACAGTAAAATTAGAATAAAATCAATCATTTTTATAGCTCTCTATGTCTTACTATATCTGTCTACTTATTGTATGTCTTTATATATAATAAATCATATTGCTCAGCAGAGTTTTTAGAAGTTAGAGCTCGGATCAAACTTTTTTAAGTCTTGAGAAAATAGTCTGTAAACACATAGAGACTTTTCTATATAAGGCTATAGCTGGAGAAGCTTGAATTATATCAAAATCATTCTACTATTCCTCTGCAACACACCCATTTAAGTGAATGACCTTTTGGTGCAAACACTTTTCTCTAAGGCTCTTTTCCAACATCCGTCATATATGTACAGCAATGTTAGGAAGTATGTGCCACACATGCATGGCACTGAGCCTGCACCTCCGACAAGTGTCAGTTGTACATTATGGCTGTATAAAGAGAACCTTTCATCAAATGTTTCATTTTGAACTGGACACACGATGTACAGTGGCACTGGCATGTAAAAGTTTGGGCACCCCTGGTCAAAATTGTTGTTGTGAACATTTCAGCAAGTTGAAGATGAAATGATCTCTAAAAGGCCTAACGTTAAAGATGACACATACGGTATTTCCTTTGTATTATAGGTAAAATATATAGTTATTTTCTCCCTTTTTAAAAATTGCAAAAATTCCTCCAGTTCTGTAAGATTCCTGGGGCGTCTTGCTTCTTCTATTTTGAGGTCACAGATTTTCAATGATGTTCAGATGAGAGGACTGTGAGGGTCATTGTAAAACCTTCAGTTTGTGCCTTTTGAGGTCGTCTATTGTGGATTGTGACGTGTTTAGGCTCATTATCCATTTGTAGAAGCCATCCTCTTCCTCTTTTCAACTTCAGCTTTTTTACAGATGTTATGTGTGAATCAATAATTTGTTGATATTTCATTGAATCCATTATTCCCTCTACCCGTGAACTGTTCCCGGTAACATTGGCTGCAACGCAACCCCAAAGCATGATTGATCCACCTCCATGCTTAATGGTTGGCAAGATGTTCTTTTCCTGATAATATGTGCCCTTTTTTCTCCACTCATACCTTTCATCATTGTGGCCAAAGATTTCTAAATGTTTCTGAAGGTTCTTTGCAGTGAAGCGGGGGTTCTGATTTGCCTCTATAGCAATCCTATGAGCAGCTCTCACTGAAATTTTGCTTGGTCTTCCAGACCTTATCTTGATCTTCACCGTTCCTGGTATTGGCCATTTCTTAATTACATTTCAAACTGAGGAAAGTTTAACTTGAAAACACTTTCCTATTTTCTTATAGCCTCCTCCTGCTTTGTGTGCCTCCATCATTTTCAGAGTGCTAGGCAGTTGCTTAGAAGATCCCATGGCTGCTGTTTTTGGCACAAGGTTAGAGGAGGCCAGGTTTTTATAAAGCTGGAAAATGTGCATCACCTGGTCTTTCCTAACGATGATAGTCAAGGAGCAATAACTTTAATAGGCTAATTAAGGTCTGAAACCTTGGTCAAAATTATTTGAGCACATAAATCTCCAAGGGGCCTAAACTTTTGCATTGGCCCATTTTCCTTTTTGTGATTGTTAAAATGTAAAAAAAAAATCAATTTTTTTTTCAACCATAGGAAATGTGTCATCTATAACTTTAGCCCTGTAAGACATCATTTCATCTTCAACTTGCATAACTGTTCACAATAACAATAATCTTGACAGGGATGCCCAAACTTTTACATGCCACTGTAATAGCTGCTGTAGAGCAGAATAAAACTTTTTTTATTTTGCCTCTCTATTGTGTAGGTATTAGCAATCAACATTTTTTTTTAAGCAAAGTGGGTATGACCAGAGAGATTTCACTGGGGGCGTGTACTTCTTCCTCTTTCTGATGCTGTCTACTTACATAACTATCAGAAAGAGGAAGTGAAATCTCTCTGGGAATTAACGGTTTAGGTTCCAAATACTTTGATATCTCTGTAATAGTCTACATTTTTCAATAGATTCTTTAAAAAAAATCCCCAAAACATTTATATCTGCTTTGCAGCCCCTATTATATCATATGTCCAGTTCAATTTGAAAATTTTGGTGAAAGGTCCTCTTCAATCCCTTAAAATGCTGCTGCTTATAGTCACCACAGCAGCTAAGTGGTTAGACATACTGAGGGTACTCCCGTCACTCTATCAGCCCCTTTCTGACACAATCATGGGCCAACAGGCTGCTGTGGCCCCAACACTGGTCCAAGGTCTGCCACATTGGTGCACCTGTTTGGCTCTAAAAGTTCACAAAAATAATTATTTTTTAAAACATTAAAAAAATCCCTTTACATAACTGTTCCTGTTCTTAACCGCTCAAACTAAACAAGTATGGTAACTTAGTTAAGTGTGTTAACATCAACTGAAGGTCTTTTAAGTTATGGAAATGCCCATTCTAAAAGACAAAACAGGTGGAGTGCCAGGAACTTTATGGTCTTCCACTAGTGCCATCTTCTGACATGCGTTTCCCGCTTCTTCCTCTTGTTTTTGCAATAATTTTATATTATCCAACCACAGGAGAGAAGATAGTTGCTAGATTGGTTAGTTAGACCACTCTGATACTCAAGGGAAACAAAGGATCCCCAGTAAAGGACCCATCACTAAAGATCTGGTGCAAATTCAGCCACTTTTTATGAATGTGGGCCACAGTCTCTACAACAATATTATATAGGGGCGGTCCTCCACGACCTAAAATACTCCTGTATAACTGCTGCAAATCCCAACTCCACCACCAACCTTAGGGATATAAGAGTTGTACATGTAGTCGGCGATCTCTTTCACTGGAGACTCTTAATGAGATGGCAGCACATTGCCAGAAAAAAAGGGGTGAAAATCAGTAGGCGTTCCTGAGATCTGACTCCCATAGGTTACTGTGAGGGGAGAGGTGGCCAAAGGCATGATAACAGTGGAGCATACTGTGCTCCCGTAGCAGTGGCTCAGAGTCCTGGAGGCCCTGTGGCCCTGTCATCTCTGCCGTCACTCCCACTCACTTCTATGGGAGCAATCCGTCCTGTATCTCTCTCTTCACAGCGTCCTCAATATGGAGGTCAGGAGGCCATAGTCTTTAGATTTGTGTGGATCCCAGGCATTCACGATTCACGAATATTTATTTATCCTATATTATAAATGTCTAGGATCTGAATACCTGTTTTTAGTCTTCTTCTATACATTGGATATGGAGCTCTGTGGGAGAAAACCGGAGCTCCGACCATAATAAATATATAGAATTCAGATGCCACAAAACACAATGGATTTCTAGGACAAACATTCACTCCAGGGGACAGGGACATTTTACAAATTGAGGACCTGTTTTTGTGTCACCTGGTCACTTATTGTGTATTAACTTTTTACTCCTAGTGGAAGATATAGAGAGACACGACGGCTCCGCAGAAAAGCCCTATTTCATGAATAAATCCTTGATGAAGATCTTGAACAAACACAATGTACCGGCCAAACTGCAGTGACAGCCACAGTCCATAATCAGAATGTATACCAAAGGTGAATGCTACCATATATGACAGAAAAATCCTAAATACCATCATGTATACAAGGGCTAAACTGATGGACTAGGCCTCAACCATGAAATGGGCCTTGTTGTCCATAGCAACCAATCACAGCTCTGCTTTCATTTCTAAAACTGCTGTGGAAAATTATAAGCTGCTCTGTGATTGGACAAGACCAGATAGGATTCAGTATACTGTCAGGTCACCACCACCATAGACTTATACTGTTTAATCATGGAGGCCAAGAAAAGGTCCTGTTCTTCCTTGATCAGTGTAAATAATGTACATACAGCGCTGTTCCTGCAGGGTTATGCTTTAGATATTTGCACATAATGATTATTTCTTAAAAAGGGTCAAGTACAGGTGGATTGGTTTACCTTCAGTGTGGTATTTTAATGTATCCAAGTGCCTTCTCACTTTAAAGGAATTAGATTTTAAATGAAAAAAAGTACACAGGTTTTTTTTATTATTGTTACTTAACCCAAGATTTCTTTTTTTTTTTTTTTAATTATTTATATTGTATTTTTTTTTTGTTTTGCACAAAACAGCACCACTCATAGCCACAGACCGTGCCTAGTATTGCAGTTTTGCCTATTTCAAATGCATGGGTAAAAGTGATTCTATATCTTGGAGAAAAAAAAATAAAGTTTTTTTTTTCTAAAACTTCAGTAAAAATTGACCCTGAATTAATGAGCAGATATTTCCAAATATTCACCTTTGATGCCAACATGTGGGGAATATTTACCATTGCATTTGCACAGATGGCAGCATTTTAATTGTCATGAATGCCTAAGCCAAAGGTATCAATGTTTTAGACCATGTTCACACGTTCAGTATTTGGTCAGGATTTTGCATCTGTATTTTTAAGACAAAATCAGGAGAGGAACAATTAGAGGAAAAGTATAATAGAAACATATTCACCGCTTCTGTATTTATCACCCACTGCTGGTATCGGCTTACAAATACTGACCGTGTGAACGTGGCCTTACACCATTTATACTACTTTTAGTACCTAGCTTAAAAAAAAAAATATATATATATATATACAGTGGGGCAAAAAAGTATTTAGTCAGTCAGCAATAGTGCAAGTTCCACCACTTAAAAAGATGAGAGGCGTCTGTAATTTACATAATAGGTAGACCTCAACTATGGGAGACAAACTGAGAAAAAAAAAGCCAGAAAATCACATTGTCTGTTTTTTCAACATTTTATTTGCATATTATGGTGGAAAATAAGTATTTGGTCAGAAACAAAATTTCATCTCAATACTTTGTAATATATCCTTTGTTGGCAATGACAGAGGTCAAACGTTTTCTGTAAGTCTTCACAAGGTTGCCACACACTGTTGTTGGTATGTTGGCCCATTCCTCCATGCAGATCTCCTCTAGAGCAGTGATGTTTTTGGCTTTTCGCTTGGCAACACGGACTTTCAACTCCCTCCAAAGGTTTTCTATAGGGTTGAGATCTGGAGACTGGCTAGGCCACTCCAGGACCTTGAAATGCTTCTTACGAAGCCACTCCTTCGTTGCCCTGGCGGTGTGCTTTGGATCATTGTCATGTTGAAAGACCCAGCCACGTTTCATCTTCAATGCTCTTGCTGATGTAAGGAGGTTTGCACTCAAAATCTCACGATACATGGCCCCATTCATTCTTTCATGTACCTGGATCAGTCGTCCTGGCCCCTTTGCAGAGAAACAGCCCCAAAGCATGATGTTTCCACCACCATGCTTTACAGTAGGTATGGTGTTTGATGGATGCAACTCAGTATTCTTTTTCCTCCAAACACGACAAGTTGTGTTTCTACCAAACAGTTCCAGTTTGGTTTCATCAGACCATAGGACATTCTCCCAAAACTCCTCTGGATCATCCAAATGCTCTCTAGCAAACTTCAGACGGGCCCGGACATGTACTGGCTTAAGCAGTGGGACACGTCTGGCACTGCAGGATCTGAGTCCATGGTGGCGTAGTGTGTTACTTATGGTAGGCCTTGTTACATTGGTCCCAGCTCTCTGCAGTTCATTCACTAGGTCCCTCCGCGTGGTTCTGGGATTTTTGCTCACCGTTCTTGTGATCATTCTGACCCCACGGGGTGGGATTTTGCGTGGAGTCCCAGATCGAGGGAGATTATCAGTGGTCTTGTATGTCTTCCATTTTCTAATTATTGCTCCCACTGTTGATTTCTTCACTCCAAGCTGGTTGGCTATTGCAGATTCAGTCTTCCCAGCCTGGTGCAGGGCTACAATTTTGTTTCTGGTGTCCTTTGACAGCTCTTTGGTCTCTTCACCATAGTGGAGTTTGGAGTCAGACTGTTTGAGGGTGTGCACAGGTGTCTTTTTATACTGATAAGTTTAAACAGATGCCATTACTACAGGTAATGAGTGGAGGAAAGAGGAGACTCTTAAAGAAGAAGTTACAGGTCTGTGAAAGCCAGAAATCTTGATTGTTTGTTTCTGACCAAATACTTATTTTCCACCATAATATGCAAAAAAAAATGATAAAAAAAAAACAGACAATGTGATTTTCTGGATTTTTTTTTCTCAGTTTGTCTCCCATAGTTGAGGTCTACCTATGATGTAAATTACAGACGCCTCTCATCTTTTTAAGTGGTGGAACTTGCACTATTGCTGACTGACTAAATACTTTTTTGCCCCACTGTGTGTATATATATATATATATATATATATATATATATATATATATATATATATATATATATATATACATACATACATACATACATACATACACACACACAAGAAAATTGGGCATGGATAGCAGTTTCCATGTGAAACATGACATATGTATGACTGCATTTCTACATAAAAGGTGCATATTTTAGAGGGACTATAGAAAACCTAGAAACAATGGAGGAGCAAATATGTTACAAAACGTTTTTAATCTGCATAAAGTCTCAATTTTCCCCAAATTCTACACATTAGCAAATGACGTCACACATTGGTCTCCTGCACTTTTCTAACATTGGGTAGTGTTCTGAACATGCTTAAACATTTGCATCGGCGTCTTTTGTGCCAAATTTATCATTAAAGTGTGATATCAAACATGGAGCTGTGTAGTCAGAATGAGTTCACTAAAGATTTGGTGCAAATTGAGACATTTTTGATGAATGTGGGCCACAGTCTCTATAGTATTGTATAAGGGTGGTCCTGCACGAGCAAAAAAATACCCCTGTGTTATAGCTGAAAATCCCAACTCCACCACCAACCATACGGATATATATATAAGTAGGGACGGGTTCAGATATCGCAGTAGGACCTGGAGCGTAGGAGGCCCAAACACCTCATAGGGAGACAAGTATGAAACATGGTAGGTGAGAGTCATTACACATTTCAAATATAAGATCAGGAGCTTCTCGTTCACCTCTTATTTGGGTGTCATTAGTCCACCAACTTAAATTTGGCTGTTATTTACACAGGTTGTCTCCTCTATCTCCAGAACATTGCCATCCGATCCATCAGTGAATGGAGAATTGGCCCTGCATGCACCAAAGGATAAATGTATGATCACGGGGAAGACCGTGCTGGAACTCCCACCTATCCTTATAGCAAGAGTCTCAATTACTTATTAGCAGAACAGCGTGGTCATGCAGATGCTTTACCGCTTCATTCATGGTCCATGGGCTGGATGGCAATAGACTACTGTCCTCTTCTGCACAAGCGCCACCTTATGCAAACCAAGCAAACGGGACCTTCATTTCTGAGGGATCCCCAATGGTGAAACAGTTATCACAAGAGATGATCCAAATCAATTTGCAGAACCCAATCCAGCAGCCGCATCGGTAATGGGAGGCGACTGGACGGGAGCCATCAGAATCATCTCTCACCTGACCGCATAGCTCCTTGTTGGATTAGCCAACTTGGCAGGATGGCGTAGATACAAAATGTCAGGTCTCTCCAGGCGGCTAATGACACAGAGCTGCGATGGTCGAGGATCCAGGTCACATAGGCAATGTATTTAAATTGTCTGACCCAAGTTAACTCCCACAAAAAAATACTCGTTGCCAACACTTTCATATTATGTGCGCATTTACTGTGCAGAGGTTTGTTGTTTTTTTTTCAGAAAAATTTAAATTGGAAAAAATGAAAAAATTAAAATTGGAAGTTCTGTACTTTTTCCAAATATGCATTATTTTGTAAGTTTTTGCTGCTGTTGTACTTGTTTAATAAAAAAAAAAAAAAAAATATTTGCTTTGAAATATTTTCTATGAATTCTTCTTCGACCAAGACAAGTCTACCATTTATATAAAAGACAACAGGTTGTGGGCAACCTGTATTTTAATATTTATCAATAAAAGTTTATCTTTTTGGAATTTAAATGGTTCTCTTTGGTTTGTCTGTCTAATCACAGTTGGACATTTTGTTGTTTAGCCGTGCCGTTTCATCAATCTTTTAGGACTATTTTTTGGCAATTCTAGAGGTTGTGGGCAGCAAATTTAACTTTAGTGACCAGTGCCAGGAAGCTGCTGCCAAATCAAATAAAATAATGGGCAGTATCAAAAAAAAAAAAAAAAAAAAGTTCATGGCAAGAAGATGTATAGAGGAAATCTAAGTCACAAGTGCGGCCACACTTATAACTGTACAATTTTGGGCACCAGTGTATAAGGAGGACATACAGGAAGAAAATTATTTGATCCCGATTTTGTAACCTGCAGTAAACCCTTTCCATATAAAAATCTGCAGCTGTATTTGCAGCTATTGAAAGGACCAATTTGCGCATAGGAGCTCGCTGCTGTGTGTGGATTAAATACAGTGTTAAAGGACTTGTCTTAATTTTTTGTGCAGCACCCTCCCCTTGGTGATGACTGCAGGCAAACACATCTATCAACCAGCTATGGCTGAAGGAGATACGAGTTCTTTCCCCAGATAAAATGTTATCTATTTCGTTTCACTCCAATCTGTACAAACTGAGATGTAATCAAAGCTTTATTCAGTTTGCTTGAAAAAAAAAAAATAAAAAAAAAAAAAATAATAACTGAATTGTCAGTTCACAGATTGGAAAAAGTTCTTTAGAACCGTTAAAGCAAAATCAACATACATATGTACTTTAGTAATAATTTACAGATACATACTAATGAAAAATACAATTTCACAAAAAAAATTGTAAACATTTTTTGCACACTTGTCAGTCTTTTTTTTTTCTTCTTTTTGGCAAAGTGCTCTCTCGATGACAAATAAATAAACAAACACAACGAAGTTTGGACTTATTCCAGACAGTACAAAAATAAACAAAAACAAGATGCGCGCGGTGAGAACTTAGTGGCGCAATAATACTCGTAAGGACGGGGGAAGGGCGGCGACACGGTCATGGCTCTGGCGTGCGTTTGTGGTGGCGGCTCCAGTTCTCCCGGACACCGGCTGCACTGCTGGTAAACTTCAGCATCAAAACAAGTTATAAAAATAACTAAATGATCTTCTATTTTATACACAATAAATGATCTGGAATTTACCCAAACATTTACAGAGGAACGGAAGTGAAAGTTTATGCGTGACTTATAGGTAGCTGTGCCATGGAGTGCGGCAGGAGTGACTGGAGACCAATCGGAGTTGGAGAGTGAGCTGTGGAGAGAAGAAGATTGGAGTGAAGTTCTACATCAGACCTAGAACCAAGACAATCACTGAGGAATCTAGAATCGGATCTACTCAAGAGCATCCAACAAGTCATCAATAAACGAGGATTCCAGGAAATCTGACTTTGGCTCCATGTCTGGATCTGGGACGACCACGCATTTCCAGAACAAAGTCTTTAGAACATCATTTTCTCTTAGCATAGGAAAAAACTCTGCCAATAGCTGGGGGTCCGATTACTGAGAACCCCAGCCTTGAGGAACATGGGGCTCTGGATATAGAGGAGTGCTGGACTCCGCTTTCTCCGACAGGTTCCTGCTACATTGCATGAAGATCCAGATACAATACTGGAATCTAAAGTTTGTATTATCTTCTTTAATCACCCCTGAAAACGGCAAGTTCTGTTTCCAGAAGTTTCAGAAATAATTATATCCCATCTAACTGGAAATTCTGCCCTGATGTCACACCATCATGTATTTCTACATCCAGGGAGCAGTCGGCATCCAAGGACATGGTCATGATAAATGCTCAGACATTAACTCACCGTCCATGTAACTGTGCAGGGCGGTCAGCATGGGCCCATCTTGAGGTACGTAGGCGGAGTAGGTCATTTCATCCATCATCGGTGGAGAAAGCCTTGAGGACTGAATGGCTGTAACTGGTGCAGTGGAGGAATGTGTCGGACTGACGTGCTTCTTGTGCCGAGCTCTACAGTTCTGGAACCAAACCTGCCAGATGGAGCATCAGAGTATAACGGCGCTGAATACACAAGTAAGGAGGAGACAGTACTGGGTAAACCAGGACTTTTCTGAAGCACCACAGAAACCAGCAGGATGCATTGTATTCTAGATCAGGGGTGTCAAACTGCATTCCTCGAGGGCCTCAGACCATGCGTGTTTTCAAGATTTCCTTTGCATTACACAAGGTGCTGGAATCGGTATCTGTGCAGGTGATTAAATTATCACCTGTTAAGTACAAGGAATCCTGAAAACATGACCTGTTTGCAGCCCTCGAAGAATGCAGTTTGACACCTCTGTTCTAGATCATTCCACATAATCCACATTTCTGCTGCTGATTATATTTTTAAATATTTGAATATTTTGCTTGAATGGGAAATTCACATGTAATTCTCCTGGGAAGGTGGTGTATAGCACGTACTGATCCTGAGCTATGTGTGACCACATCACCATTCTGATAAATGGAAAAACAAGATCAAAACTCAATAGGAAAGCACCCAGGAACGGATAAGTAATGTACACTGACTGCACCAGCAGAATAGTGAGTGCAGCTCTGGAGTATAATACAGGATGTAACTCAGCATCAGTAATGTATGTACACAGTGACTGCACCAGCAGAATAGTGAGTACAGCTCTGGAGTATAATACAGGATGTAACTCAGGGTCAGTAATGTAATGTATGTACACAGTGACTGCACCAACAGAATAGTGAGTGCAGCTCTGGAGGATAATACAGGATGTAACTCGGGATCAGTAATGTAATGTATGTACACAGTGACTGCACCAGCAGAATAGTGAGTGCAGCTCTGGGGTATAATACAGGATGTAACTCAGGATCAGTAATGTAATGTATGTACACAGTGACTGCACCAGCAGAATAGTGAGTGCAGCTCTGGGGTATAATACAGGATGTAACTCAGGATCAGTAATGTAATGTATGTACACAGTGACTGCACCAACAGAATAGTGAGTGCAGCTCTGGAGTATAATACAGGATGTAACTCAGGATCAGTAATGTAATGTATGTACACAGTGACTGCACCAACAGAATAGTGAGTGCAGCTCTGGAGTATAATACAGGATGTAACTCAGGATCAGTAATGTAATGTATGTACACAGTGACTGCACCAGCAGAATAGTGAGTGCAGCTCTGGAGTATAATACAGGATGTAACTCAGGATCAGTAATGTAATGTATGTGCACAGTGACTGCACCAACAGAATAGTGAGTGCAGCTCTGGGGTATAATACAGGATGTAACTCAGGATCAGTAATGTAATGTATGTACACAGTGACTGCACCAGCAGAATAGTGAGTGCAGCTCTGGTGTATAATACAGGATGTAACTCAGGATATGTAATGTAATGTATGTACACAGTGACTGCACCAACAGAATACTGAGTGCAGCTCTGGGGTATAATACAGGTTGTAACTCAGGATCAGTAATGTAATGTATGTACACAGTGACTGCACCAACAGAATAGTGAGTGCAGCTCTGGGGTATAATACAGGGTGTAACTCAGGATCAGTAATGTAATGTATGTACACAGTGACTGCACCAGCAGAATAGTGAGTGCAGCTCTGGGGTATAATACAGGGTGTAACTCAGGATCAGTAATGTAATGTATGTACACAGTGACTGCACCAGCAGAATAGTGAGTGCAGCTCTGGAGTATAATACAGGATGTAACTCAGGATCAGTAATGTAATGTATGTGCACAGTGACTGCACCAACAGAATAGTGAGTGCAGCTCTGGGGTATAATACAGGATGTAACTCAGGATCAGTAATGTAATGTATGTACACAGTGACTGCACCAGCAGAATAGTGAGTGCAGCTCTGGGGTATAATACAGGTTGTAACTCAGGATCAGTAATGTAATGTATGTACACAGTGACTGCACCAACAGAATAGTGAGTGCAGCTCTGGGGTATAATACAGGGTGTAACTCAGGATCAGTAATGTAATGTATGTACACAGTGACTGCACCAGCAGAATAGTGAGTGCAGCTCTGGGGTATAATACAGGGTGTAACTCAGGATCAGTAATGTAATGTATGTACACAGTGACTGCACCAGCAGAATAGTGAGTGCAGCTCTGGGGTATAATACAGGGTGTAACTCAGGATCAGTAATGTAATGTATGTACACAGTGACTGCACCAGCAGAATAGTGAGTGCAGCTCTGGGGTATAATACAGGGTGTAACTCAGGATCAGTAATGTAATGTATGTACACAGTGACTGCACCAGCAGAATAGTGAGTGCAGCTCTGGTGTATAATACAGGATGTAACTCAGGATATGTAATGTAATGTATGTACACAGTGACTGCACCAACAGAATAGTGAGTGCAGCTCTGGGGTATAATACAGGATGTAACTCAGGATCAGTAATGTAATGTATGTACACAGTGACTGCACCAGCAGAATAGTGAGTGCAGCTCTGGTGTATAATACAGGATGTAACTCAGGATATGTAATGTAATGTATGTACACAGTGACTGCACCAACAGAATACTGAGTGCAGCTCTGGGGTATAATACAGGATGTAACTCAGGATCAGTAATGTAATGTATGTACACAGTGACTGCACCAGCAGAATAGTGGGTGCAGCTCTGGGGTATAATACAGGATGTAACTCAGGGTCAGTAATGTAATGTATGTACACAGTGACTGCACCAGCAGAATAGTGAGTGCAGCTCCGGGGTGTAATACAGGATGTAACTCAGGATCAGTAATGTAATGTATGTACACAGTGACTGCACCAGCAGAATAGTGAGTGCAGCTCTGGAGTATAATACAGGATATAACTCAGGATCAGTAATGAAATGTGTGTACACAATGACTGCACCAGCAGAATAGTGAGTGCAGCTCCGGAGTATAATACAGGATGTAACTCAGGATCAGTAATGTACAGTGGGGAAGATAAGCATTTGATACTTGCCGATTTTGCAATTTTCCCCACCTACAAAGAAAGGAGAGGTCTGTAATTTTTATAGTAGGTACACTTCACCTGTGTGAATCTAAAAATAAAAACCATAAAATCACATTGTATGATTTATCAATAATTTAATTGCATTTTATTGCATGAAAATTATTTGATCACCGAACAACCAGCAAGAATTCTGCTCTCACAGACTTATTACAGAAAAACTAAGCCTCCTACAATGCACTCATTACCTGGATTAATTGCTCCTGTTTGAACTTGTTACCTGTATAAAAAGACACCTGTCCACATAATCACACTCCAAATTCTCCACCATGGGCAAGACCAAAGACATGTCTAAGGACTCCAGGGACAAAATTGTAGACATGCATAAGGCTGGGATGGACTTCAGGACCATGGGCAAGCAGGTTGGTGAGAAGGCAACAATGTTTGATTAGAAAATTGAAGAAACACAAGATGACTGTCAATCTTCCGCAGTCTGGGGCTCCATTCGAGATCTCGTGGAGTAAAGAGGATTCTGAGAATGGTCAGGAATCACCCCAGAGCCACACGGGAGGACCTGGTCAATAACCTGAAGAGAGCTGGAACCACAATCTCAACATTACCATTAGTAACACAGACTATGCAGTCATGGATTAAAATCCAACAGGGCACACAAGTTCCACCGGCTCGCGGCAACACATGGCCAGATCCGTTTGAAGTTCACCAATGACCATCTGCTTGATCCAGAGGAGGCATGGGAGAAGGTCATGCAATCAGATGAGACCAAAAAATAACTTTTTGGTATCAACTCCACTTGCCCTGTTTGGAGGAAGAAGGATGAGTACAACCCCAAGAACACCGTCCCAACTGTGAAGCATGGTGGAGGAAATCTCAGTTTGGGGGTGCTTTAATGCAAAGGGTACACAATAACTACACCTTATTGAAGGGAGGATGGATGGGGACATGTATAGCGAGATTTTAGCCAATAACCTCCTACCCTCAGTAAGAGCATTGAAGAAAGGTCATGGCTGAGTCTTCCAGCATGACAATGGCCCCAAACACAGCCAGGGCAACTAAGGAGTGACTCCATAAGTTCTTGTTCCCACAATCAGTATTTGGTCAGTATTTCACCACCATATTTGTAAGCCAAAACCAGGAGTGGAACAAATATTGATGTAAAATACTGAATGTGTGAACATGGCCCATGAAGCATTTCAAGTTCCTGGAGTGGCCTAGCCAGTCTCCAGTCCTGAACCCAATAGAACATCTTTGGAGGGAGATGAAACTCAATGTTGCCCAGTGACAACACCGAAACCTGAAAGATCTGGAGCAGATCTGTATGGAGGAGGGGGCCAAAATCCCTGCTGCAGTGTGTGCACACCTGGTCAAGAAATACAGGAAATCTCTGACCTCTAATTGCAAACAAAGGTTTCTGGATCAAATATTAAGTTCTGTTTTTCTATTGTATCAAATACTTATTTCATGCAATAAAGTGCAAATTGATTACTTAAAAATCATACAATGATTTTCTGGATTTTAATTTTTAGATTCTGTCTCCCAAAGATGAAGTGAACCTATGATAAAAATTACAGATCTCTACATTCTCTGTAGGTGGGAAAATTTGCAAAATCAGCAGAGTATCAAACTTATTTCCCCCAATGTATATATATATATATATATAGTGACTGCACCAGTAGAATAGCGAGTGCAGCCAGGGCCACCATGAGGGCATTACTGCCCTTACTGGAGTATGGGGCCCGATCAGCAGAGGGGGCCCGCATCGGGCCTCGTCTCTTCTGCTCTGGGCCCCAGCGGCAGGATTCTGCCGGTGCAGTAACTGAACCTGCGTCCGAGACGCAGGTTCAGTTACTCTATTGCCGTGTTTCATCACCGCAGGAGAGTGACAAGATAAGGAGAAAGGTTTTGTTTTTTTATTGAAAGCAGCAAGCCGCAATATGTTTCACCGGCAGGATGGAGACACATGGACCATGTGTCTCCATCCTGCCGGGGGCAGGAGGGAGACAGATGGTGCAGGATCATGGGGCAGAATCATGGGGCAGGGTCATGGGACAGGATGGGGAGATCACATGGGGCAGGATGGGACATCACATGAGGGAAGAATGGATACTCTTGAGGGCAGGATGGGACAACTTATGGGGCCAGGATGGGAGAACATATGGCTGGAGCCAGGAATGAGGCACACTGGTGCCAGAATGGGGGATATTATTACCATAGGGGATAATTAAGGGATATTATTACTGCAGTGATGTATTTATTTTCTTTTTTGAGGATACTGTTTTAAAAGGGGGAGGCGGTCCCGTTACTGTGCAGAGCGACACGGTCGCTTTTTTTCTTCATCTGGTGTAGTTTAGAATTTGGGGAAAAAAATAAGTAATGTGTTCTGCAATCGGTGCTCTAGATAACTTATTTGCTGCAGAGACGAGCTCTGGCTGGAAGAAGTGACGGCGGTCTGTGCTGCATGAAGATGAAAAGCAAAGATGAAGGACTTCACCTAGAGACGCCACTGGTGAGTCAGTGTTACCTGTACACTGACACTATACACTGTATACTATATACAGTGGTCCTGTGTACAATGTCACCAGTGATCACTATTACCTTTACACTATATACAGAGCTCCCGTGTATAATGTCACCAGTGATCACTGTATTACCTGTACACTGACACTGTATACAAAGTACAGATCTCCTGTGTATAATGGCAATTATGGTGATATTAGTATTGTGTTTTGTTTTTTATTACTGATCATTATTGTAGTATTCAGTCTGCAGTGCCGGGTACTGATGTGAGACTCGTGTGAGTTTCTCGCATCACACTCGCAAGTGTGACCCCGGCCTTAATGTGCAATTGGCGAGAAGTGGAGTTTTTCCAAGAAAGTGGTGGGACTGGACAGTTTGAGGGGTGGAGGTGGGCCTGGGGTGGAGCCTGGGCAGAGTGTCAAGGGGGCCCTGAAATTCCTAGTGGCAGCCCTGAGTGCAGCTCTGGAGCATAATATAGGATGTAGCTCAGGATCAGTAATGTATGTACACAGTGACTGCACCAGCAGAATAGTGAGTGCAGCTCTGGAGTATAATACATGATTAGTATTGTAATGTACAGTACAGACCAAAAGTTTGGACACACCTCATTTAAAGATTTTTCTGTATTTTCATGACTTTGAAAATTGTACATTCACACTGAAGGCATCAAATTGAATGAATGAATTTACACATGTGGAATTATATACTTAACAAAAAAAGTGTGAAACAACTGAAATTATGTCTTATATTCTAGGTTCTTCAAAGTAGCCACCTTTTGCTTTGATGACTGCTTTGTACACTCTTGGCATTCTCTTGATGAGCTTCAAGAGGTAGTCACCTGGAATGGTTTTCACTTCACAGGTGTGCCCTGTCAGGTATAATAAGTGGGATTTCTTGCCTTATAAATGGGGTTGGGACTATCAGTTGTGTTGTGCAGAAGTCTGGTGGATACACAGCTGATAGTCCTACTGAATAGACTGTTAGAATTAGTATTATGGCAAGAAAAAAGCAGCTAAGTAAAGAAAAACGAGTGGCCATCATTACTTTAAGAAATGAAGGTCAGTCAGTCCGAAAAATTGGGCAAACTTTGAAAGTGTCCCCAAGTGCAGTGGCAAAAACCATCAAGCGCTACAAAGAAACTGGCTCACATGAGGACCGCCCCAGGAAAGGAAGACCAAGAGTCACCTCTACTTCTGAGGATAAGTTTATCCGAGTCACTAGCCTCAGAAATCACAGGTTAACAGGAGCTCAGATTAGAGACCAGGTCAATGCCACACAGTTCTAGCAGCAGACATCTCTACAACAACTGTTAAGAGGAGACTTTGTGCAGCAGGCCTTCATGGTAAAATAGCTGCTAAGAAACCACTAAGGACAGGCAACAAGCAGAAGAGACTTGTTTTGGCTAAAGAACAAGAAATGGACATTAGACCAGTGGAAATCTGTGCTTTGGTCTGATGAGTCCAAATGTGAGATCTTTGGTTCCAACCACCGTGTCTTTGTGCGAGGCAGAAAAGGTGAACGGATGGACTCTACATGCCTGGTTCCCACCGTGAAGCATGGAGGAGGTGTGATGGTGTGTGGGGGGGGGGGGGGGGCTTTGCAGGTGACACTGTTGTGGATTTATTCAAAATTGAAGGCATACTGAACCAGCATGGCTACCACAGCATCTTGCAGCGGCATGCTATTCCATCCGGTTTGCGTTTAGTTGGACCATCATTTATTTTTCAACAGGACAATGACCCCAAACACCTCCAGGCTGTGTAAGGGCTATTTGACCAAGAAGGAGAGTTATGGGTGCTACGCCAGATGACCTGGCCTCCACAGTCACCAGACCTGAACCCAATCGAGATGGTTTGGGGTGAGCTGGACCGCAGAGTGAAAGCAAAAGGGCCAACAAGTGCTGAGAATCTCTGGGAACTCCTTCAAGATTGTTGGAAAACCATTCCCGGTGACTAACTTGTGATACTCATCAAGAGAATGCCAAGAGTGTGCAAAGCAGCCATCAAAGCAAAAGGTGGCTACTTTGAAGAACCTAGAATATAAGAATTTCAGTTGTTTCACACTTTTTTGTTAAGTATATAATTCCACATGTGGCAATTCATAGTTTTGATGCCTTCAGTGTGAATGTACAATTTTCATAGTCATGAAAATACAGAAAAATCTTTAAATGAGAAGTTGTGTCCAAACTTTGGGTCTGTACTGTATGTACCCAGCACCATCAGCAGAACAGTGAGGGCAGCTCTAGTGTTAGATTCTGCACTAAACAGAAGCACAATAAATAAAGCCCCCAACTTCAACCATTTAATACAAGTGCTCATTACCTGTATTACACGTCTGCTTAGACCTGTCCTTTCTGACAACTTCTGTAGAGTTTGTGCGTCAGGGTTGTTGTCTTGAGCAAATTGTGCTTGCATAACCTTAAATAAATAAATATTGAGCTATAAGGTTGCATTTGTTTTATGAATTCGAACATTACATAGGTATTCGTTCCTCTGACAACACTTCTCGGGCCCTCTTGCTTTTCCTGCATTTTAATTACAACATTACCTCTTCCCCTCTGTTTAGCTGCTCAGAGCCCCACAAGACACTTACTTGGAGCTGGTCTGCAGTGAAACTGGTCCGTGCCCTCTTCGCTGGTTTCGGTTGATTAATATCCTGCTCTGTCAACAAAGCCCCTTCCACACTAACCCGATTCCCTGAAAAAAAAATAAAACAAAATCTCATTTACATTTTTGTTGCATGACATAAGCACCCAGTCCGGCAGCTCGGAGTGATGGAGGCACGCACCGTTTTCCACCGCTCTCTTTAGGTTGTCCAGCATACAGTCGTAATGCACGCGGCAGAGAACCTTCTCCTCCACCAGGGCAAACTCTTCCCCCGTGGAAAGCTGCCTCTTGCAGGAGTAGCAGGCGAAGCACGCCAGGTGGTAGACATTGCCCTTCGCTCGCCTCACCCAGTCTGTGGAGTGGATGTGTCTGCCACAACGTGAACACCGCGTTCCATATCGCCTGGATGGCAAAACCATGGAAAATGGGTCATTAACCAGTCGCAGGACAAGCAAAACAAACATGGTGCAAAAAAAACAGATTATATCCATCAGTATTTGGTACAACGATATTTCCCCTAAATAATCTCCAAATATTTCATTAGAGCATTGTGAGGATATAACGAGGCGGAGGGTAGAATTGTGCAAAAACATTCCCATGACCCCAATCTTGTGGCCACATTGGTGGTCCATGGCTGTCTGCCAGAAGCTTGTACACGTCCCCCTACCTGCCCGTCGGGAATCCCTTCTGATTAATATGACCAGTAACAACTCATATGGCTGTTGTGTCTACTAATCAGAAGAGGGGTCTGGGATGCTGGCAGATCGGAGGAGGTGCGGGGGGCTCGGGTCTAGCTGCTGTGGTAGGCGCCAGTGAGTCTTTTTGCACGCATGCCATTAGCTAGAACAGAGAATGGCAAGAACTTGCAGCAATGACTCAGGAGGACCAAACATTGTGTAATGCATCTCTTCACCTGCGGAGGCGCTGCAGAGAAATGAACACTAGCTTCAGAGTACAGGAATAGCCTGCATTCCGCCAACAAAATCGGCCCCCAGATCCCATCATCAGCTGCAATATTTCTAGAGATGCATTAACTCAACTACATCATATATTTGCAGCAATATCGTATGCACATAAGAAAAGCAGAACCATTAGATGGGAAACCAGATGATTCAATGTGTAATCATGCAAACCTCAGACAAAACTGATACATGGGAAAAGTAGGGACGTTACCCACAAGTAATGGGCAAGCGCTCCACGTTTCCTTTGCACCAGTTTTGAGACGTCTCCAGTGTGGCATCAACCTGAACATGCAGGAAGTACAAAAAAAAGATGAATACAGCGGGCAAATAAGGAGGAACGGACGCAGTCACACGGGCGCGATGAATACATACATGAATAGTACCTAAAATAATCAAGCTTGCAGAATATGTCTTTATCTTTGATGTAGCAGCTGGTGTGCCGCCCCAGGGACGTCCGGCACACGCTACAGGACAGACACCGGACGTGCCAGCACAGATCGTTTACCTGCAGGAAGAAAGGGAGTCCTTCGTTATCCAGGACATCAGACGACCGGCACTTTATAGTGAGCGATATGCAGCTGAAAACACAGAACATCGGCTCCCAGGCGGAAGATGGAGCGGGCAACAACATTGCTACACAGTGAGGTGTCAGGCCATTAGATCTTGGGTATATCGATATTATCGTGGCAACTCTAGGCAAGCGTGCGCCATGCAGGCAACTCTAGGCAAGCGTGCGCCATGCAGGCAACTCTAGGCAAGCGTGCGCCATGCAGGCAACTCTAGGCAAGCGTGCGCCATGCAGGCAACTCTAGGCAAGCGTGCGCCATGCAGGCAACTCTAGGCAAGCGTGCGCCATGCAGGCAACTCTAGGCAAGCGTGCGCCATGCAGGCAACTCTAGGCAAGCGTGCGCCATGCAGGCAACTCTAGGCAAGCGTGCGCCATGCAGGCAACTCTAGGCAAGCGTGCGCCATGCAGGCAACTCTAGGCAAGCGTGCGCCATGCAGGCAACTCTAGGCAAGCGTGCGCCATGCAGGCAACTCTAGGCAAGCTATTTGTGCACTATATGACAGTACACCTCATGGGGGGGGCACATAGAAAGTAACCATCCATCAAGGCTGGAAATGGTGTTATCCATTGACATATGTGCGAGGTGCAATACCTGCACTGAGACGCCCCAGATTTTATTATTCTACCTTCATACATTCTTATAAGCCAAAATAACAATTCCAACATCTAATTAAACCTTAATTTATGGCTGGGATAGATTGTGACAGGTCACATGATCGCAACTCCCCGACAAGTCTCATGACCAGAAACCATTTGTGTAACCGGTCTGCAACTTGCTGTCATACAACTATTTCAGAGCTGCAATTTTGCAGTAAAAAAAATAAATAAAACAAACACCATAATATATAAGCTGAACCAAACTGTAAACAAGTCCCCAGCGCGCATCGAGGTCTGGGAGAGCAGTTGTGTGCGAGTTGCAGCAGAAAACTGAACACATGGAAACATCTGAAAGCCGCAGCAGCAGTCGCCGGGTCGCAGGTCACAGTGTGACACCACAGGAAGTCATTAGATGCAGTGTCACAATGTGACCTCGGCTGATGTGTGGCGCTACTGGCCTCATTCTGTCTAGGAGTTTAAGAATTATCTTACTGCCACCAAAATGACTGATTGCAGGAAGCGTTAATTAGGCGCCAGATCTCTTCACATCGGCTTCTCAGGTCTTAGAAATCCCATCAGTAACTGTGCATTTATAATAATCAGTGATGAGCGGACGTGCTCGGATAACGTCTTATGCTCGGGTGTTATCCAAGGATCTTGGGTGCTCGAATAATTTGTTTGGGTCTCTGCGGCTCCCTGATTCGTGGCTGTTACACAATCTAACAGCCGCGCGTCGTGCTGACGGAGACTCGAACGTATTATTCGAGAGCCCAATATACTCAGACAACACATTACCCGCGTACATTTGCTCATCACTAAATTCTAATAGCAGATCATATAACAGATAATCCAATAAACCACAAAAAGGGATTAGGAAGGAGAATAAAAGCCACAGACGTGGCCCAACATGGAAAATGAGTAACATTCAAGACTACGAGTCTACACTACGATATGACAATATACGAGTCTATAGAAATACTGAGAAATCCATCTCCGGGCGAGCGCGGCATGTGATGGGGCAGATTAGTGACACTCACACATTGCCACGGTGTCTTTTGCTTATCAAAATTTACATCAAATTTTGCAAAGATTTCCAAAGCCATTAACAGTGGACACAAGTCACCGACACCTCTGCCGACCCGAGTACTGTGCTGCACGGGGTCAATCTGCAGAACTAACCAGTGGTTGATGAATTAGCCCCAGTATCACGGGCTGCGCCAACTGGTAATCTTGCACAGTAATAAGCGTAAATTTGTGCATTTACTCAGTTCTTTGAATTATCAAAAAAATAAAAACGACCAGGGCAAAGTGGCAAATCCAGCGCTGCTGCATCTGTATACCAAGAGTATCTGACTGGTCCTCTTCCCCCCCAGTATGCCCACAGAATGTATGTTGTATGGTGCAGCCCCCCGCCGTGGCGCCCCCTGCACGGGCCGTGTTTATTTATACATGCTGGAATGTATGCCGCTGTTTAGATGCCAGAAGGAACAGATTTGGAATTATGTTCAATTTAATTATCGCTGGATTTGATGACGGTGCACATAAACCAGGGGAGAGTCCTTACAGGGGTCGGGCACTTTGCACACTTTTTTACTTAGTCAAAATAAGTCCTACAAGGCAAAAAAAAATAACTGATTGGTGGGGAAACCTGACGGGAAGTGTTGCCTTTATCTGCAGCACCACCACACGGGAAATGGGGTATTACACAAGTCCCATTGAAGCCAGTCCTGTATATTTAATGCATGGGGCATGGCCCATCCCCCAGAAAGAGAGCCCTCTATAAATGTTGATTGAAGCTCCAAATGAGCCGCCCCCTTAAACCAGAAACCCCCGAAAAGCATCACATGATGCAGCTCAACTGCACTCAAAAACCTTTCCTCCTGCAAATCATGGATACCTGAGCGATTTGCATTTCACAAACTAACAAGCCAAATGTTCCAACATGGGAACGAGTATGAAAGTAATAGAAGAGTCACCAATCACACTGAACAAGGCGGAAGCTGCACCACAAGTCACAGCATGAGCACGGCATTGTATTCTGCACCAAAATATGCAAAGACCTGGCTCTGGTTAATGATAATTTTTTATGCATTTTTAATGCAGATTTTCTGCAGTTTAACATATAAATATTATTGAATAAATGTTTATTTTTACCCTCCGAATTGATGCAAATTTGAACTTAAAAATGCACGTTCATTTATGTACACGGCATTTTATCTGGGAAAATGCCAGAAAAAGGAAGCAGCAATTTTGCACTAATGCGTGCATTTGTTTTTTTTACCCCGTGGTTTATTGATACTTTTTTGCTACTCGGCCTCTGATCTGAAATGCGGAAGCAGTGAAAACAAAGTAGCAAGATATGCATTAAATAAAACAAAATGCACCATGTTAACAAGATTTTAGGAATATCATTCGTTCTGCTGCTAGTGTATGGAAAAAAAAGGGAAAAATCCCCAAAGGTGCAGGTGATGACAGCATGTTTAACCGCACGGTGGGCGTTGGTTGTGACACCACTCGGTTCTGTGTATAAGGAGCAGCACAAATTCACAGTATCGGGTACGATCTGCTCGGCATCCTCCAACCTGCAGCTTTCACTCACTTGTGGGAATATTGTAACTTCACGAATCAGTGCGACAAAATAATAGCAAATTACTCAGCTATAAAGTAGCCGGTAACGGGTGATAACTAGAGATGAGCGAATATGTTCGGAAATGATCACCAAATCTGAGTTTGCCATACTGGTACCCTACCCGTGACAAATTTATGTTTGAAGACTAAATCCGAACATATTCGGTCATTTCAACTCCCACTGACGTTCGGCGAACATTGCAAATTCAATATTCGCTGCCGCTCGTAATCTGAATTTTCAAAGATCCGCTCAACTCTAGTGATAACGACATGGTGGAAGCTTCATACGACCCTTTAATACCGGCTGTTCACCCTCTAGGTTGCAAAGATGAGGATCTACTTAGTGCCAATATAGAGGCAGATTTTGGAAATGTATTTAATAAAAAAAATATATAATATAATATAATATATATATATATTTTTTTTTATTCCCTGGTGCTTTACCTGTGAGGAGGGGTATACATAATTCACTTTTATTTATAATCACAACTCTGCTTCCTTTTCCTCTGATGATTATTTCTGGCTGCGTGAACCCCCACTATCAAACTCATTGCTATCGGAGGGCTACAACAATCCCGAATACAATACTGGGCGACATCTATGGGGCCGGCTTTTCAGGATGCACAGAAGACAATGAACGTTCTGCTGAATTTACCGAAATAAAAGCCAACAAGCAGATCCAGAGCCTCAAAAAGGTGCCAACACCCGAGACCTCCAACAACGATTAAAGGGGTTTTCCACAACTTCACAGTGTTGTAATAAAAAACACAAAAAACTACCGATCTCCCACCACGACTCTTCCATTCTGCCGTTCTCTTCTTTCAGTGAGGTCAGTGCTTCACAGCTGCAGCCAATCATTGCAGCCACTGATTGGCTGCAGCGGTCACATGCAGACCAGAATAGAGGCAGAGGATTTGACGCTGGCAGGAGATCAGTAAGTATATGCTAATTACTTATTTTAACCACACGAAGGAGGAGTTTGTAAAGTTAGAGATGGGAGCTGAAGACCCCTCTAATGATTATGGAGAGTTTCCCATCACTTCAGAGTCAATATGCCTCATCTTCGGTCCAGAGAAGCTCCAGATAAAAACATGTTGCTCCTTCTACAGGTTTTGGGCTTTTTTCACATTTGGAACCAGATCTAATTGTACCAAGTCTGCAGGCTGCGCCCCAGGGGACGCCCACCATGCCAATGTCACTGAGGAACTCATCTCCCCTCTTAATATCACACAACTTTATATCTTCTATCACTAAATATTTGCAACGTAAGAAGAAACACTATTCGTGTCGCCATTACCACAAGAAATCAGAACGCAAAGTTAATGTCGTGGAGCTGAAACTGCAACGGATCAAGAGCCACAAATTTTGGAACATTGCAGAGAAAATGTACATTTCACATATTTACTAGAAAATCAAGTGGCTTCAGGGTCCATGAAACAAGAGGATTACAGAAAACCAAATTATAAGCCAACCCAAAAATGATACCTGGGAGCACAGAGGACCCTTCATCAGGAGGGTTCAGCACTGAGCGGAGAGCTGACATTTTTGGGCCACATATCCCCTGATCTCTCCTGTCTGAGTTCTTACCTTGAGCAGGTATTTATCTACAATTTCCACCCCGCAGCTGCTACAGAGACTTTTCCCTTGAGTGAGACCTGAAGAAGGCATGGAACGAGGAGACGACGAAGACACCGGAGACAGAGGAGCCGACGAACAAGAATCCTCGTCCAGAGCCACTCGGGGGCTTCCCTGCAGCTGAGAGGAGACGAAAGGGAGACATCAGCCATTAAGAGGACCAACGATGCATTCTGCCATTCTATACACAAGTATACGTTATACAGCTGCCTCATGTGAGCAATCCTCGGAGCAGGGCATGACGAAACGGAGGAATATTTGACCAAGAAGATGTACCGTGATTTACAGGCCTGGATCGCCTTCCTTTATGGTCAAGTCCCCACAATGTGCATTTGGTGCTGCACATTTTTTTTTTTTTTTTTTTTTACAGCATCTTCACACATGGAGGTTAAGTGTTTTTTGTGTAGTCAAATCCTCTCTTGGCAGTAAAAATGTTGCGTTAAAAAAACTACAAAGTTTTGCTGCATTTTTGTTTCGCACAGGACTTGTGATTTGTCTCCAGTACAAACTTTTCACTATAAAACACTGCAAAAATCAAAGCAAAATCGGTTTGCTATATATATATATATATATATATATATATATATATATATATATATATATATATATATATATATATATTTTCCTCTTTATGGTTAAAAAAGTGCAGCAAAAATGCTGAAAAAATTGACATACGGCGGAGTTCAAAAACACTGCAATTCTCAAATTTAGCAAGAAAAAAAAATTAGCATGTGCATAAGATTTCTTAAATCTCAGCTTTTGCTGACTTTTCATTTGCAAACAATGCGTGTGAACATGGCCTTAGCTAAATTAGGTTACTTGCATTTTTTCCAAGACATTTTTTCGATGCATTATTTTTGCTGCGATTTTTGCCTCCTTTTGGTTTGCTTTAGGCTATGTGCACACGTTGCGGATTAGGCTTAGGAATTTCTGGTGCGGATTCTGCCTCTCCTGACAGAAACTGCACCTGCGGATTTGTCGCATTTTTTTGTGCAGTTCCGCAGCATTTTTGCAGCGGTTTTCTTGCAGATTTGCTGCGTTTTTTACCCCTGCGGTTTTTTATAATGGAATGGGTACAAAAACGCTGCAGATTCACAAAAAAGAAGTGACATGCTACTCCTTTTAAACCGCAGAGTTTATGCAGCGGATTTTCCGCAAAGTGCACAGCATTTTTTTTTCTCATTGATTTACATTGTACTGTAAATCACTTGCAGATCTGCAGCGTTTCTGCACTGCAAAAAACGCTGCGGATCTGCAGAGAATCCCAACGTGTGCATATACCCTTAAGGTGCAGCTTTTTTTTCCCCACGCAGAAACGCTGCAGATCTGCAAGTGATTTACAGTACAATGTAAATCAATGGCAAAAAAAAATATGCTGTGCTAATGGTGCGTTAAAATCGCCATCGAAAACAGCAGATTCAAAAAAAAGGACCATGTCAATTATTTTTGCAGATCTGCTGCATTTCTGCACCCATCACATAATAGAAATCTGCAGGGGTAAAAAAAGGAAGAAATCTGCACAAAAATCTGCAACATGTGCACATACCAAAAAAAGGCACAGATTCTGACCTGCGTTTTCTGCCAAGGAATGCAGAATCTGCACAGAAAATTCCAGTCAAATCTGCAACGTCTGCACATAGCTTTAAATAAAACTGCTCCTCTTTGGATACTTCCTGTTCCTTTGATTAAACTATTGATACAGTCATGTGCAGAACTTCCATTTTATTGCATTTACGCTGCGGAAGCAGTCACTATCTATGAATGCTACTAATTTCATGCAGTTTTATGGAGAAAATCCACAAATAAAAACCCATGTTTACCGCAAGACAAACGGATATGCAATGGATTTTTTTAAACAACTGCTTGTCATGTAATGCAGCAGTTTAAAAAGAAAAGAAAAAAAAAAAAAAAAAGGACAATGGGCACAAGATCTCAATAAATCCTATCTACTTTTGTGAAAGTAATAATACACAGCATCAAAATTGCAGAAAACACTCGATTTTGGAATTTGGCCTACGGTTGCTTTCACACATCAGTTTTTTGCCATCAGGCACAATCCGGCGAATTTTGAAAAAAAAAAAAAAACTGATCCGGCAATAGTTGCCGGCGGATCAGTTTTTTTCTCATAGACTTGTTATCAGTGACAGAT
Organism: Ranitomeya imitator; assembly: GCF_032444005.1. Taxonomy (NCBI): domain Eukaryota; kingdom Metazoa; phylum Chordata; class Amphibia; order Anura; family Dendrobatidae; genus Ranitomeya; species Ranitomeya imitator. The sequence goes on along the minus strand of NC_091289.1, from coordinate 193,820,771 downwards.
TGCGACTGATGGCCTCACGTTTCAACCGTTTTTCACCGGATTCGTCAAAAATGTTTTTTCCGGTGGCCGGAGAAAACAGACATAACGTTTGTGTCCTTCGAAAAAAACGGACAGCGACGGATCCGTTGTTGTCCGTTAGAAAGGAAGCCTACAGAATCCGGTGATTGATTCCGTTTTTTTTTAATTGAGCATGCTCTGATTTTTTTTAGGGTCCAATTAGTTGGATCAGATAGTCAGATCCATCGCATCAGTTGTTCCACAATCTGCAAAGGATCCGTTTTTTTGTTTTTTTTTTTTTAACGTTCGACGGATTGTGCCTGATGGCAAAAAACTGATGTGTGAAAGGGGCCTAACAGGCGGCAGACTTGCAGGTGACAGGCGCACTTCCTATGATCTTACACTAAAATTGAGAGCTTTTACCCGAAATACGACTTTCCAAGCAATATTTTTGCCCCCTATTTTAGTCTCCATCAGAAGAGATGGACAGCTGTGGTTTATATGAGGAAACGTGCTGATAATCACGTAATCTACGGAGCGACCATTGCCCCTTATCTCCAGGATCAGGGGAGAACATCCTCATTGCCATGAACAGATCTCCAGGCTTTCCCCTACATCGGAGGCCATACACCACTGCTATACAATACTAGAATGTCTCTTCCGGCCGACATTGCTTTGCACTCCGGCTTATGAGTCTGGATTACTTACAGGCATCGCTTATTGCAACATACATCAGATCACTTGCCAAAATGTGTGCAGGCAGCAATACTACAGGGTGGGCCATGTATATGGATACACCTAAACAAAATGGGAATGGTTGGTGATCTCAACTTCCTGTTTGTGGCACATTTTCAAGATGGGTGGTGACCATGGCGGCCATTTTTTAATGCAACTTTATAAATGGCCCACCCAGGTGTATCCATATAAATGGCCCATCCTGTACTATCTGACATACAGTATTAACTACAGCTTATAGCCTGTATAAAAGAAATATTATCAATATATACGGTATCTATATCAAATATTGAGGATCCACCAACAGATTTAATTAAGGTCAGTTTTCACCTTAGACACAAACAATCAGCACAAGCCCCAGAACAGTCGCACCATTGAGTATAAGCAGTGAAGCCTCTGGGATCTCATCTTGCAGACCCGACTCCATCAAACATTACACTCTTCGTCCGACAACTCAGTCCCCTTCCAGAATACGACTTTCTAATGCTACGTTCACATTTGCGTTGTGTGGGGCTGCGTCGGCGACGCAACGCACAACGCAAACAAAAACGCTGCGTTTTGTGACGCATGCGTTCATTTTTATAGCGCAAAAAAATGCAACAAGCAGCGTCCTCTGCGCCCTGACGCTTGCGCCCAAAAAATGCATGCGTCACAAAACGCATGTCCATGCACCCCCCCATGTTAAATATAGGGGCGCATGCGTCGCCGCGGTTGCGCCCGACGCACCGCAAATGTGAACGTAGCCTAATTCTGAGTAATGGTTTAAGACGTTTACCTACATCTATAACTTCTGTACTTCTATCCGCACTTTTACACAGTTTGTCACTTGGCCCCATATGGTCCTAACAGACACCGCAGCCTCCGGTATCCAGCGCAAGGCGCACAAATCAATGGTGCAACCTCTGCACCCTGGGGCCCGAGAGGTTAGGGGGCCGCTGCTACCCCCAGAACAGCAAGGAGCCGCTGTCTGTCACAGGCCATGATGCCGCACAAGGGACATTATCCTGCGAGCAACAATGGAGACAGACGATTGTGCTATGGAAGGGAGTACAATAATATATTGTACTTTTCTAGAATTTTAGAAAGCAAAAAAAAGTTTGTTAACTACACGGTCTCCTTGGGTTTTATTGCCCTCGTTTATTTCCCAGCAGCATTTATCACACACACTATAACTATTCATAATACATAGAATGTTCCCATCATAAATCTGTAGTTTACTCATGCACACATCTAGAAATACACCACACACAGTATGCATATATACTGCCTATATAATAATATTTACAGCTGTGATCTACATACATTATACATAATTATATACACATTATACCAATTGTAACAAATGCTGAATATAATCTATTATGTCATTCATCACAATAGATAAGACAAGCGACTATAGAACTATATTCACCTCAACAAGTCTACTCTGTATACAGCTGGGAAATAGAAGATACATCACTGCATACAATGCACAGACACTTATTAGTCTAAACTGGCCTCCAGATAGCCCCCCTGTAGTATATACACAGGTACACAGGTGTCGCCCCCCTGTAGTATATACACAGGTACACAGGTGTCGCCCCCCTGTAGTATATACACAGGTACACAGGTGTCGCCCCCCTGTAGTATATACACAGGTACACAGGTGTCGCCCCCCTGTAGTATATACACAGGTACACAGGTGTCGCCCCCTGTAGTAGGTACACAGGTGTCGCCCCCTGTAGTAGGTACACAGGTGTCGCCCCCTGTAGTAGGTACACAGGTGTCGCCCCCTGTAGTAGGTACACAGGTGTCGCCCCCTGTAGTAGGTACACAGGTGTCGCCCCCTGTAGTAGGTACACAGGTGTCGCCCCCTGTAGTAGGTACACAGGTGTCGCCCCCTGTAGTAGGTACACAGGTGTCGCCCCCTGTAGTAGGTACACAGGTGTCGCCCCCTGTAGTAGGTACACAGGTGTCGCCCCCTGTAGTAGGTACACAGGTGTCGCCCCCTGTAGTAGGTACACAGGTGTCGCCCCCTGTAGTATGTACACAGGTGTCGCCCCCTGTAGTATGTACACAGGTGTCGCCCCCTGTAGTATGTACACAGGTGTCGCCCCCTGTAGTATGTACACAGGTGTCGCCCCCTGTAGTATGTACACAGGTGTCGCCCCCTGTAGTATGTACACAGGTGTCGCCCCCTGTAGTATATACACAGGTGTCGCCCCCTGTAGTATATACACAGGTGTCGCCCCCTGTAGTATATACACAGGTGTCGCCCCCTGTAGTATATACACAGGTGTCGCCCCCTGTAGTATATACACAGGTGTCGCCCCCTGTAGTATATACACAGGTGTCGCCCCCTGTAGTATATACACAGGTGTCGCCCCCTGTAGTATATACACAGGTGTCGCCCCCTGTAGTATATACACAGGTGTCGCCCCCTGTAGTATATACACAGGTGTCGCCCCCTGTAGTATATACACAGGTGTCGCCCCCTGTAGTATATACACAGGTGTCGCCCCCTGTAGTATATACACAGGTGTCGCCCCCTGTAGTATATACACAGGTGTCGCCCCCTGTAGTATATACACAGGTGTCGCCCCCTGTAGTATATACACAGGTGTCGCCCCCTGTAGTATATACACAGGTGTCGCCCCCTGTAGTATATACACAGGTACACAGGTGTCGCCCCCTGTAGTATATACACAGGTACACAGGTGTCGCCCCCTGTAGTATATACACAGGTACACAGGTGTCGCCCCCTGTAGTATATACACAGGTACACAGGTGTCGCCCCCTGTAGTATATACACAGGTACACAGGTGTCGCCCCCTGTAGTATATACACAGGTACACAGGTGTCGCCCCCTGTAGTATATACACAGGTACACAGGTGTCGCCCCCTGTAGTATATACACAGGTACACAGGTGTCGCCCCCTGTAGTATATACACAGGTACACAGGTGTCGCCCCCTGTAGTATATACACAGGTACACAGGTGTCGCCCCCTGTAGTATATACACAGGTACACAGGTGTCGCCCCCTGTAGTATATACACAGGTACACAGGTGTCGCCCCCTGTAGTATATACACAGGTACACAGGTGTCGCCCCCTGTAGTATATACACAGGTACACAGGTGTCGCCCCCTGTAGTATATACACAGGTACACAGGTGTCGCCCCCTGTAGTATATACACAGGTACACAGGTGTCGCCCCCTGTAGTATATACACAGGTACACAGGTGTCGCCCCCTGTAGTATATACACAGGTACACAGGTGTCGCCCCCTGTAGTATATACACAGGTACACAGGTGTCGCCCCCTGTAGTATATACACAGGTACACAGGTGTCGCCCCCTGTAGTATATACACAGGTACACAGGTGTCGCCCCCTGTAGTATATACACAGGTACACAGGTGTCGCCCCCTGTAGTATATACACAGGTACACAGGTGTCGCCCCCTGTAGTATATACACAGGTACACAGGTGTCGCCCCCTGTAGTATATACACAGGTACACAGGTGTCGCCCCCTGTAGTATATACACAGGTACACAGGTGTCGCCCCCTGTAGTATATACACAGGTACACAGGTGTCGCCCCCTGTAGTATATACACAGGTACACAGGTGTCGCCCCCTGTAGTATATACACAGGTACACAGGTGTCGCCCCCTGTAGTATATACACAGGTACACAGGTGTCGCCCCCTGTAGTATATACACAGGTACACAGGTGTCGCCCCCTGTAGTATATACACAGGTACACAGGTGTCGCCCCCTGTAGTATATACACAGGTACACAGGTGTCGCCCCCTGTAGTATATACACAGGTACACAGGTGTCGCCCCCTGTAGTATATACACAGGTACACAGGTGTCGCCCCCTGTAGTATATACACAGGTACACAGGTGTCGCCCCCTGTAGTATATACACAGGTACACAGGTGTCGCCCCCTGTAGTATATACACAGGTACACAGGTGTCGCCCCCTGTAGTATATACACAGGTACACAGGTGTCGCCCCCTGTAGTATATACACAGGTACACAGGTGTCGCCCCCTGTAGTATATACACAGGTACACAGGTGTCGCCCCCTGTAGTATATACACAGGTACACAGGTGTCGCCCCCTGTAGTATATACACAGGTACACAGGTGTCGCCCCCTGTAGTATATACACAGGTACACAGGTGTCGCCCCCTGTAGTATATACACAGGTACACAGGTGTCGCCCCCTGTAGTATATACACAGGTACACAGGTGTCGCCCCCTGTAGTATATACACAGGTACACAGGTGTCGCCCCCTGTAGTATATACACAGGTACACAGGTGTCGCCCCCTGTAGTATATACACAGGTACACAGGTGTCGCCCCCTGTAGTATATACACAGGTACACAGGTGTCGCCCCCTGTAGTATATACACACAGGTATACAGGTGTCGCCCCCTGTAGTATATACACAGGTACACAGGTGTCGCCCCCTGTAATATATACACAGGTACACAGGTGTCGCCCCCTGTAGTATATACACAGGTACACAGGTGTCGCACTCACCAGGCTGCCCTCGCGGCTCCGGCCCATGCTCCGCGCTGCTCCCCCGCACTCCTCGGACATGAGGGAGGTGAACTGTGAGGAAACAGCAATAGAGAGTGAGATTCCGGGCTGCAGCAATCTCCACACCCGCCGCCGCCGCCCGCCGTCCTCCCGCACGTGTCCTGCGCTCCGCGCGCGGCTGTTTGCGCCTTTAACCCCCTGCGCGCCGCGGCCCTACCTCCGCCCCCGGGCGTCCGGCTCCGCTATGGGGAGACCCCTGAAGACGCCATCATCCAGGGGGGAACTGCCGCGGAGTCCGGGGCGATATAAATGAAAATGCCGCAAATTAACCCGAACCCCAGCCTCCCCTCCCCCGGGATACCGCGCCGGTCCACCTGCCGCTGATTGCGCCGCGCCCTCCCCCTGGGGTCGCCCGGTCCTGGTGTGATGGGTGCGGGGCAGAGGCGCAACAATAGCGACCAACAACCGATACGAACATAACCCTCATTCACACGTTAGTATTTTGCGCCGGATATTGTCAAAGCCAAGAAACAATCAGGTAAAAACTAATGGAAAGATTATTGTCCCCATAATACTGATGTGTGAACGAGGCCCAAGTACGGGAGAAGCGATACCGCACAACTAATAACGGAGGAGTCACCGGACACAAAGCGCAATAATGACGGACAATACAGGATTTATTAATTACTATACATGCAAACAACCAGTGCAACACAAGGAATCCGCATCCAAAACGCACGTATCAACGAAACCGTGCACATTCAGCTCAGCGCAATCTACAACCTCTGCTCTGCTACATCTGCACTCAACACTGCACCATCCAGTCACCTCCGAAGCACAAGCAGATCGGCGACTATCCACACACAGATCGGCGACTATCCACACACAGATCGGCGACTATCCACACACAGATCGGCGACTATCCACACACGTGCGTTTTGTAGAATTATTGTGCAGTTTATATCCAGTCAGATGAGAGGACAGGACACCGAAAGTGTAAATCCGCCGGTTTATACCGAGCAAACGGGGATTATCCCGACACCAAGCCGAATCCACAGGTGATGGAAATACCCGGGACTGGAGACACCGGGAAAAACGCACCGGAAAGTCACGGAGAGCAGGAGGCAGCGATCACACCGAGCAGCAGAAGATTATGGGAACCATTAGATACAGGATTATACAATTATTATATATATAATTATCAGCTGCAGAACTGAGAATAACAAAAAGAAAGAAAGAAGCCAGAGTAAAAGAACAGTGATCGGATGTTCCCGCACTGCAGAATCGGCCAAATATTAGATCACGGGTTTTAGGCCATTGTGCCCCATTTTTTTTAATCTTTTGATACTGTGATCTGCAGCCAATATCTATGGGACATTACATTATTATTAAACCCATTGATCAGATATGGATTATATTTATTTGGCTGTAAGTGCGTTTGGTTGGAACACATTTCAAGGGAAGGTATAAATAAAGCATAAATGAAGGTGTAAAGATGTGATGGAAAGAAACTTATAGTTGTCATTTATTGACAGAGGGGAAAGAATAGCCATCTATCTAAATATATTATATTAATATTAGTTTGCATTAGTATATATTTAACTACAGTATATTCTATCTATTTTCCATGTCAATATATCACTTTATGCCTACTTCAAATTGTGTGTATATGTAATATATATAAAATATGTATTTAGTGTATGAGACATACATATATTCTATTTATTATCTGTTATGATTTGCGTATATATTATATTTAGTGTATGTATAGATTTTTATTATCTCATACATACACTAGGTATATATTATATACACAAGCAAACACACAATTTGAAGTAGGCATAAAGTGATATTGACATGGAAAATATATACTAATCCTCCCCCCCCAAAACTTAGCTAATATATGTTTTATAGATAGATATAATATAGATACGATTATTATTAATAATAATAATAATAATATATAGATGACCATAAATTATGTTTTCTATGTATACACATCTGCATACTACTAAATATTAAAACTATAAATCTCTATAGCTGTACATACATTGCAAAAGTGAAATGATTGAAAAAGGAATCTGCAGTTCTTAATTCCGAGTTTTGCACAATTTGTCTGTAGTGTAACATTAGATAAATCGCAAGTTTACCAGTGTATGTCCATATAGTGTGTGTCCATATAGTGTGTCTTCTATATAGTGTGTGTGTCTTCTATATAGTGTGTGTCTTCTATATAATGTGTCTGTTTTCTATATATAGTGTTTTCTCTGTACACTTCATCACTGTTACATGCTAAACATGAGATTCTGCATTTCACATAGTGTCTGCACACTGCAGGAATCTGCACAGATTGGGCATTCTGTACACCAGGGCAGCATTTGGCTCAGCTCTGCAGTGTGTGTACATAGATTGTGTTTTCTATAGATATTGTGTTTTCTATAGATATTGTGTTTTTAATAGGTTGTTTTCTCTGGTCACCAGTGCAGCATTTCGCCCAGCTCTGCAGTGTGTGTAGATATGTTGTGTTTTCTGTAGCTGTTGTGTTTTCTGTAGCTGTTGTGTTTTCTGTAGCTGTTGTGTTTTCTGTAGCTGTTGTGTTTTCTGTAGCTGTTGTGTTTTCTGTAGCTGTTGTGTTTTCTGCCCAGCTCTGCAGTGTGTGTACATATATTGTGTTTTCTGTAGAGGTTGTGTTTTCTGTAGAGGTTGTGTTTTCTGTAGAGGTTGTGTTTTCTGTAGAGGTTGTGTTTTCTGTAGAGGTTGTGTTTTCTGCCCAGCTCTGCAGTGTGTGTACATATATTGTGTTTTCTGTAGAGGTTGTGTTTTCTGTAGAGGTTGTGTTTTCTGTAGAGGTTGTGTTTTTTGTAGAGGTTGTGTTTTCTGCCCAGCTCTGCAGTGTGTGTACATATATTGTGTTTTCTGTAGAGGTTGTGTTTTCTGTAGAGGTTGTGTTTTCTGTAGAGGCTGTGTTTTCTGTAGAGGCTGTGTTTTTGCTGCCCAGCTCTGCAGTGTGTGTACATATATTGTGTTTTCTGTAGAGGTTGTGTTTTCTGTAGAGGTTGTGTTTTCTGTAGAGGTTGTGTTTTCTGTAGAGGTTGTGTTTTCTGTAGAGGTTGTGTTTTCTGTAGAGGTTGTGTTTTCTGTAGAGGTTGTGTTTTCTGTAGAGGTTGTGTTTTCTGTAGAGGTTGTGTTTTCTGCCCGGCTCTGCAGTGTGACGGTGTATTCCGGCTGGTGGGACATTGCAGCCTTGTAGCTCGCCCCTGCCAGCAGGGTGCCAGCACCCTGCCCATGCCAGCACCCTGCCCGGTGGCTCTGCCCTCACCTTGTCAGCGGGCACCGCCGGCAGCTCCTGGTCTTCCAGTTTACAGAGGAACCTCTGCTCGCTCTTCCAATACATGGCCCCGCCAGGCTCTCACATCCCCCCAGCTCCAGGATCCAGGGGCCCGCACTCGCCCCCCAGCACCTCGCTCCCTGACAGCCGCCTCCACTGCCTCTGCCCTCCCAGATGAAAAGTTTTTGTTTGCAGGTGGGTGGTACCAGAGAGGACAACATGAGCTTTCGCCAGCTGCATGGCCGCACCTCCACACACCGAGCCCCCTCCTCCTGCTGGGGGTCTTCACCAGGACAGGACCAATGTCACCAGAGCTGAAAAATAACATGGCAATTACAAACAATGAAGGCAATGTGAACAAAGCATTTGTCTTACCCAACCAATGCATGTCCTGCATGCTGCCACTTGTAGTTCCCCCAAATCCAAGAACTGCAATCATATACAGCAAAACAGATCTGCTGGGACATGTAGTTCCTCTGATCAGCCTAGTGGATAGGTCTCTATCACCAATTTACAATTTGAACATTTCGGGGGCTGGAACCTCAGTTTGCCATTGTAAGTTCTGCTGTTACTTGTAGTTCCTCACCAACACCTGGTGAAGGACTAGTCTTAGAGCATCCAGCCGTCTGGTGCTGAACTGCAGGTCAGTGAGCTGCGACCTCCAGTCACCCAGGAGCCTAACCTTCAGCAACACCTGAGGGTCAACCACCCAGGTCTATAGATCTCAGGCAGCTGCGACTTGTAATTCCCCAATTTCAAGAATACCAAACAAAGGCACACAAGACCAAGGGCAACGAGTAGATAGGGAACTACAGGAATGCCATCAGCCACTTGGGGATCTAAAAGAAATCCCTGTATTTCCTAGCAAGACTTGCTGCAACTTTTAGTCCCCCTATCAGTCACATACGCAATAAAGAACTACAACAACTCACGTGCTGGAATGTAACCTGCTGAGGGCAGTAGTCCTCCTGCTCCATCAGCGTTGATGCCATCTCCCTCTACACTGTACCTGTTATCACGCTGAGCCCCTCCAGAAGACCCCAGTAGTAGGAGCCGCTCTCTGCCTTTCTAGCCATTATGAAAGCTTTCTCATTAGGGTAAAACACAACATGTGAGTGACCCCAAATCATATGTGAGGAACTAGCAAAAATCAAGCCTACCCCAAACAGTGTGGGGCTAATTAACCTCCAGCTCCAGCCTGGCCCAGGGCAAAGCCCAAATCACTGAGCTGCAGAGCAGAGGCTGGGAGACAGCACCAGCACCTTCATCATCATCATCATCATCATCATCATCTTCACTTCTAGCTGATCATTGCTTCTGATCGCTTTGCTATATCTTCATAGATTTGCAGCAGGAGTGCAGCTCCAGGTAAGGACATGAGGTTTGCAATCGGAATAATCCATAGATTGTGCACTGATGTAGCAGATCCGGGTTTGTCAGTGAGCTCTTGTAATGTTTGGGCAGTTTACAGTTTGCATTGGTTACTGGACAAATGATCTCTGTTGCAAAAGATGCTCACATTCTCCATTTGGTTCATGGTTTTCTGCACACAGCAGCCCTAGATTATAAAGCAGATCAGGCTGGATTTAGGCTATTTTTTTTTTTTTGCACTTTTTGTAATTAAGGTAACATATTTTTCTGTAAACCCTTTCAAAAGAATAACAAAAATGGAAAAAATAATATAAAAATTAATATATAGATTCTTTGCATGATCAATTAGGCTAGATCCTATTTAGCAGCTATAATAATAAATAAAAATAATGATAATTGATAATATGTATATAATAGTAATAATATAATTATTAAGTATGTTGCGGCCAGCAATCTATAATTTAAAATATTAAAAACACAGCTTATTAATGTTTTTGCTTTGCATTTTGTATGCATTATCAATAACTTTTTTTTTTCTCTACAATACAGAATCCTTTGGTAAATTGTCGTTTTTTTTTCTCCATTTTGTCGCATAGACATTTCTACATAATCGCAAAAAAAAAAAAAACAAAATAAAATAAGTCACCAATAATACTAGATCAGGACCTAAACACAAGATAAAGAAACCTTAATGCTAAGCAAACAGAGAATGCAATGTGACTTTTTTTTCCCTATTGCAATATTTTGGTTGCATTGTTAATGCAGTTTTACCATCAGTTGTTAAAAAATAATGCAGCATAAAGCACAGCACAAAACCACCTGTAGAGATCAAAATCCTTCTGCTGTTTTTATTATGTCGATGCCAGAAGTGGATCCAGCAGGAAAGAGGAGAAGCAGTCTTTACTTTATATTGACAAATCCACTTCTAACTTTAACTAAAAACATTACATCAGAAACTGCAGTGACATTTTTCCAAAAACCGTGGTGTGTGTAATCATCCCAAGACTGCAGAAAATCACAAAAAAAGTAACTTGTCTGTGCTATGTCTGCATGAGTGGGTGTAATGATTCTATGCCAGCAGATTTCCTAATATTGTTTACATAGACAGCAGGAATCTAGTAATAAATGTATTCCAGTAGTGCGAGCTGTGTGATCGATCTGGTGCACCTGGCTACAAGTTACACTTTCTCTCATGACAACTTTGAGTCTGTGCACCAAAGGTTTTGAGAATCTTTTTTTAAATTATTTTTCTTCTCCAAAATCCTCTTTTTTAAAAAAAAACTCTTGGAAAACTCTTTCAATTCATGTCTAGTCATTTTTAGGTGGATACTGCCTGGGACCTGCCTGAAAAAGTGCTAAAAAAACAAACAAACAAACAAAGAAAAAATCTCAAAGAATGAACATAACGCACAGCAATAGGAAGTGATTGGTCCACATCCCCAGTGTTTTCCAAAAGCATCTTCTGTTTTAAAAAAAAAAGATGCAGGTATGCCAGCAGCCAAAAGATGTCATGTGCACAAATCCTAGGAGGAGGTTTTTTTTTGTTTTGTTTTTTTATTTTCATGGAAAAGTTTAAAAAAATATCTGGTGGAAAAAAATAAAGTGAATGTCATCTCTTTGATGGAGATATAACCAAACAAGGCATTGTCCAATCAGAAGTCTGCAAAAAGTGCTTTAGGAAAAATGCTTCAAAGTCACTTTAGGCTATGAAAAAAACAGACTTTTTCAAGAAGTTTTTAGATCCAGAAATTGAGCGGATCCAGAAAATGAGCGGAAAACCTCCAAATCGCCAAACTCCTAAAAAACAAAAAAAATAAAAATGTGTTTCTACTCTGAAAACTCTGCAAAAAGACTTTGAGTGCAGATACCATCAAGAATAGTCAAACTCTAAAAAGGAACATTTCCTGAAGCTTGAAAAACTCTCATATCTTTTGAACACCTCATAAAATTCTATGTGCCCATACCCAAGGGTTATGTTCACACGTTGCGTTTTTGCAAATTTTCAGCTGCACTGTGAAGTACCAGCAAATTCTGAGGTTTCAGAAATCTCATGCACACACCTCATTTTTTTCCCTGAATGTTTTGCCATAAGAGCTTGATTTTTGCAAAATGCAGCATATCACTTTCAGCATTTTTCAGTGTTTTCAGCATTTTTCAGTGTCATTTTTTTGTAATTTTCACCAATTGTTTGGTGCTGCAAAAACATAGGTGTCAGGGTTTGCTGCGTTTTTGGTGCCAAAACCTGATGAAGTTGAAGCAGATTTTTTCTTTATGCACTAAACTTTATCAGCATGCACAAGAGACATATGTACCCCGACAAAAAGGCAGCAACTAAGCAAAACCTACGGTACTTTCTGTAAGCAGCTTAAACTTGGCATAAACAAAGCAACAAAAATGCAATGTGTGAACATAGCCCTAGGGTGTATTCAAACTTTTTTTTTTTCATGGGTTTTCTTATCAAAGAACGCTACAAAAACTACAAGTTTGAGTTTGACAGTTACTGCAACTAAAACTGAAAAAAAAATATTATTGTCCACACCACCTTTGCTGAATAACTATAGAACATTAACTTGAACCAAAAAACTGACACAAGCCAATACTACATTTGGTGGAAATCATGGCTTCACCTCCCTATTTCACGTGGTTATTTTGTTAGAGGTGCAAAACAGTTATAGAATAAACTACCAAAAAGTATGACTGAATGCTGTGCACCGAGACACCAAAAATGTACAAATTCTGGTGCATTATGGATTATTGAAATGATACTTTTGGTGCAACTTGCTACTTTTGTTAGACGTGTAACCATCCTTACCTCACCCCAACACTCCATGGCTCAAAAAATGTCATGGCAAAAACCAGTGCATGTTTTCTGGAAGGTTTTGTATCCTCCTTTGGGTTGTTTCCCTTTTTCCTACTGTTCAGAAACATCTAAAGCAAAAAATACATTTTTATGTTGTGGGGTCCATTAGGAACATAATCCTTTAGCATTTTGCTTTATATAATATTTTTTTTACATAGGACTGCAAGTAAACCCATTGATGACATTGTTACTTGTAGATAACTTCAATATGTAGCATTCCAGCACTGCAGCAATAGCAAACAATACATACTAGATGATGACACTTTGTCTTACATTGTTCATATGTAGATTAGAAGGTTGTAATTGTGCATGAGACCTCCACATCTAGACAGTAGGTACATTGTATACACGCTGCAGCTATAATCAGGATTATAATGCATAGCACTGATAAATACTGAGAATTGGAAATAATGCCCTGTGCTTGGAGGCCATCCTGGTTCATTGCCCTTCTCTTTAGTTTAGCTGCTGTATATAATGTAATATAGTAGAAATCTTAGTTACATCAGTGATCATTCACTAGGCTGTAATATATATGATCTCTTAATAACCTGAAAGGAACACTTTGACAAATGTTCACCCAAAACATGAACAATCCCTATACTTTGCCCTTCCTTATGCTCTGCAGGCTCCATTGACAGCTCCCATTCATCTCCTGGGCACTGTGCTCTGCCCTATCTGCCCCCATGGAATCTTGATATTTTAATGAAATAAATGGGAATTAGTAAATTATGACTCTGGGAGATTATTTAGGGCCGGTGTAAGCATAGCACACAGAGTAAACACAGGTTATTAGGAAAGGGGCTGGGGTGCAGGCAATGACTGGGAGGATTAGAGGTGCTGAAGTGTCCTACAACCTGAGGCTCTAAGCTCTGCACACAAATGTGCCAACCTGGGGCAATGTGGTGAATTCATATCAACATACATCTATATTGTTTTCTTAATTAGTAATTTTAAACATTTTTGTTAAATAAATGAAACAATTATCTAACAAAACGACTGGCCTACCGCCTCAATGCATTAACCTAACGATCCCTGTGTGGCCTATTTATAATAAAAAAAAGTTCCTCGCATCATGTTCTCATTCACTTTATGCAGTATTAGCCCTCTGTGTCTGTACTGCTACATACTTAGGCTGATAACTGGTTCATGCAGCTTTACATGAACACCCGAGCCTTACACTATGGCCGGTCCGAATAACTAAAGCAATTGTTACCGTCCACCTCTCGTGTCTCCCCTTTTCCTCATAGTTTGTAAGCTTGCGAGCAGCAGGGCCCTCACTCCTCTTGGTATCTGTTTTGAACTGTATTTCTGTTATGCTGTAATGTCTATTGTCTGTACAAGTCCCCTCTATAATTTGTAAAGCGCTGCGGAATATGTTGGCGCTATATAAATAAAAATTATTATTATTATTATTATTATTATTCAGGATTATTGATTTTTTTAAAATTGATTGTTCTATTTCAACTACGCAGGAATATAAAATCCAGGAATGCTGCAAAATATTATAAAGTAAATTCAGAATTGTATCTAGTCAAGTTTCAGAATTGGCAGTCATCATGGTGCACAAAGAGTTAAATGACCAGTTTAGCTTTAATATATGCGTGTATAAGTATGTATGCAGTATGAGTGTGTGTGGGTATGTATATATATATATATATATATATATATATATATATATATATATATATATTCAAAAAGAAACAAGAAACATTATGCACAGGTAAATAACATATATATATATATATACTAGTTGCTCAGATTTGTAGGTGGCCTGAACCCCATTTTGGCTAACCATAATTTCTCTTGGATATCAGGATCGTGATGTTACAAATCTCCTGCATAATATTTGGAACAGTATATTTATTGGATGTTATATCAAGAGATCTTATATTTCAGTATACAAGACCTCGCTGATCTAGAGACGCTATTATATCCCAATGACCAGTGTGTTTTTTTTTATTACTTATTCGCTGATCATTTGGGAAATAACTTGAGCAAATCATTGGGTTCCTTTCTACTGAGCTATAAGTTTTGTAGAAAAAATAAGCTAACAAATATATTATTCCTAGGAAAAGAAAAGTGTAGAAGTACAATAATGCTAAAAAAAAACAGAGAACATTTTAATTTTGATTGCAATGTAACATTAAAATAACAATTATAAATATTTCCAATAATAAATACATATTTAGTGTCTCCTGTTACCAAACATTACACATATATCCACCTCCCGAACGACTTGTCCCAGAGGTGTGCATGCATTGAATATACAGGTAGGTTTTTAAGTATACAAATGTGGAGTAGGGTATTTTGCTTTGTATATTTACACATAGCTTGTTGTAGATATCAATATGTATAATGTTATGTTAACTATAAAAACTAATACTGATCTTGTTTACCTGCAGTCCTAGGTAATGTGGATACTCAAAATTCTGCTGGTGCAGACACTGTGTACATACATTACATCACTCATCCTGAGTTACATTCTGTATTATACTACAGAACTGCACTCACTATTCTCCTGGTGCAGTCACTGTATACATACATTACATTACTGATCCTGAGTTACATCCTGTATTATACTCCAGAGCTGCACTCACTATTCTGCTGGTGCAGTCACTGTGTACATACATTACATTACTGATCCTGAGTTACATCCTGTATTATACTCCAGAGCTGCACTCACTATTCTGCTGGTGCAGTCACTGTGTACATACATTACTGATCCTGAGTTACCTCCTGTATTATACTCCAGAGCTGCACTCACTATTCTGCTGGTGCAGTCACTATGTACATACATTACAATACTGATCCTGAGTTACATCCTGTATTATACTCCAGAGCTGCACTCACTATTCTGCTGGTGCAGTCGCTGTGTACATACATTACATTACTGATCCTGAGTTACATCCTGTATTATACTCCAGAGCTGCACTCACTATTCTGCTGGTGCAGTCGCTGTGTACATACATTACATTACTGATCCTGAGTTACATCCTGTATTATACTCCAGAGCTGCACTCACTATTCTGCTGGTGCAGTCACTGTGTACATACATTACATTACTGATCCTGAGTTACATCCTGTATTATACCCCAGAGCTGCACTCACTATTCTGCTGGTGCAGTTGCTGTGTACATACATTACATTACTGATCCTGAGTTACATCCTGTATTATACCCCAGAGCTGCACTCACTATTCTGCTGGTGCAGTCGCTCTGTACATACATTACATTACTGATCCTGAGTTACATCCTGTATTATACTCCAGAGCTGCACTCACTATTCTGCTGGTGCTGTCGCTGTGTACATACATTACATTACTGATCCTGAGTTACATCCTGTTTTATACTCCAGAGCTGCACTCACTATTCTGCTGGTGCAGTCACTGTGTACATACATTACTGATCCTGAGTTACCTCCTGTATTATACTCCAGAGCTGCACTCACTATTCTGCTGGTGCAGTCACTGTGTGCATACATTACTGATCCTGAGTTACATTCTGTATAATACTCCAGAGCTGCACTCACTATTCTGCTGGTGCAGTCACTGTGTACATACATTACATTACTGATCCTGAGTTACATCCTGTATTATACCCCAGAGCTTCACTCACTATTCTGCTGGTGCAGTTGCTGTGTACATACATTACTGATCCTGAGTTACATCCTGTATTATACCCCAGAGCTGCACTCAATATTCTGCTGGTGCAGTCACTGTGTACATACATTACATTACTGATCCTGAGTTACATCCTGTATTATACTCCAGAGCTGCACTCACTATCCTGCTGGTGCAGTCACTTTGTACATACATTACATTACTGATCCTGAGTTACATCCTGTATTATACTCCAGAGCTGCACTCACTATTCTGCTGGTGCAGTCACTGTGTACATACATTACATTACTGATCCTGAGTTACATCCTGTATTATACCTCAGAGCTGCACTCACTATTCTGCTGGTGCAGTCACTGTGTACATACATTAAATTACTGATCCTGAGTTACAGCCTGTATTATACCCCAGAGCTGCACTCACTATTCTGCTGGTGCAGTCACTGTGTACATACATTACATTACTGATCCTGAGTTACATCCTGTATTATACTCCAGAGCTGCACTCACTATTCTGCTGGTGCAGTCACTTTGTACATACATTACTGATCCTGAGTTGCATCCTGTATTATACCCCAGAGCTGCACTCACTATTCTGCTGGTGCAGTCGCTGTGTACATACATTACATTACTGATCCTGAGCTACATTCTATATTTTACTCCGCATTTGCATTTCTGCTGGTTGCTATTGGAAACAGTCAGTAAGCTTAGCTGAGCTCCAATTATAAAGTGCGGACAGTTAGATTTTTCTACATCAGGGATAAATACAGAAATCACAGGTCATTAACTACAGACCTAACCACTTATGGCTCACACCTTACTGTTTCCTCTGCATTTTGCTGTTAAAAGCTCAGAGTACAATGAATATCTACTGTGATTGGTCCAATTGCTATACATTTTGCTATGTTTTGAATCAAATGGGACAAATAGCTCAAAGAGAAAGATATATCACTCCCATGAGGCCAGGCCAAGATGGATGTGATTCTATGCACCCACCCTTCCCTTCTGCGGCAATCTCTAGAGCAAGCCCTATGAGAACTATGCATTCAAGAAACTGTGCAAATCAAGTGTTCAAAAGAATATAAGAGAGTTTATATTCTCAGAGAAATATGCTTCTAGCTCCACTTATGAGCCTCTTCTTTGCTTTCTCAACCCTTCTGCCTCCTGAACTCAACATCCACTAAAAAAAAAACAGCTCAAGTCAGTGTTGCTCAAGACATGATGGACTGCCAGCACAGTGACATGTCAGTTTACACCTCTTATTGTATTATATTGGAAGGCAAAGAAGAGCAGAGTGAGAAAACAGGAAGAGAGAGAGACAGAAGATAATGCTGAGCTTTCTAACAAGTCTTTTACCTCTTCTCACAGCAGGATTCACTTCCACACAGCTCCGTAATTCTTTATAATGTCCTCAGTGCAGATGCTTCTGTTTATATGCTGATTATGCAGTGAAGAACTGGAATTCCTCATGTCTGTGTATGAGAGACTTCAAAGTTTCTAATCTTTACCCACTAGCTCAGAGTCAACTGCAAATTAGAGATTGCTCCTGCAGTGGGTAACCTGGTGAAAATGTAGAATACATGTAATGTAATGCCCAGAACTAGTGTTATTTCTCATGTTCACGTACTTGATAGCATAGTTACTCTTTTATCAAGCAATAATTGCTGGGCGATTTAAGCTCCGAAGTGCTGCCTTGTGCTGGTTATAAGCCTGACAGGTGTAATGACAGCTCCACTGGATGCCTCCCCCCATCATAGCCTGTCCTGTTTATTTATATGGCTTCTTAAGGTGCTGGAGAAGTCTGTCTGACATAGGAAATCTCCAGACCCCAGGACTCTGCAAGTTGCTTAGGTAATAGTTCCCTTCTGTTTTGTAGGAAGTGGGCTGACCTAGGGGGTTAAGGTCTGATCCCCATCCCCCTCCAGTATGAAGGGTGGTAATTGCCTTTTAGACCTTGAATGTTGGCATTGGCATTTGGCATGAAGTGGATGACGGCTGACTTAACGGTATAGTGAGGATATCGATTACAAATAACAACAAAGTAGCAATTTGTTGCCCAACTACATCCATGCACAGATATCCTTAATTGGAATGGGACCCGTGCACCAGCCGTACAGTGGCATCTCTCTCATATGCCTGCACAGCCCCTTCATAGTCTGGATATATGGAATTACGTGTGAAAAATCCACAGTGTACTACAATGACAGCATTATGGGCAAAATTATATGCAAAATTAAGTGCAGCTTTCAGAATATTGTCCGAAAACCAGCAAAAGAAAATGGATAACGAGCAAATTACAGGCCACGCATCAAAATACAGGAAAATATGTGATTTGTTTTTATTTCCTTGGCTTTGTAATAGAGCAGAAAAATTAATAAAAATCATGTATCGACAAAACTAGCCCCAAGGTCTCTGCCCTGTGTCATATATGATAGGCTGTCTATCATACATCTATATCCAATCAATAATAAATATTAAAGGAGCTGTCCAGTGAAGATGAAGATAACTTCTCACCTAACCAAAAGCAAGGGCGTGTCTAAGGGGGAGCAGGCAGGGCATTTGCCCTTGGTGCAACTAACAGAGGGGCGAAGTCGGGCCGCCTAATGCGGTCGTTCGAGGTGTACCCCCTGCAGCTGCATAGTGGGAGTCAACAGTTTTCTGAGCCGGCTGTCAATCTGACTGTCGGCTCAGAGAAGGTGCAGAGCTCTGGTTCCTAGCAATGAATTATAGTCGCGTTTTTCAGATGCAAGGACAATTGAAGTCCTGACCATCGACACTTCCTGGTAAGGGCGGTGTTGGAAGCATGATCAGATCAGCTGATGTCACTTGCCGGTGGCGCAGAGGCCCATATGATGTTGGTAGTAAGTGATTCAATGGAGCTGAAGAAACTGAAGATTTATTGTGAGAGGGAGGGGAGGGATTTGAGGACAAAGTATGGGGAGCGAGTGAAGGGATGGGTGCAGACACAGTATTGGGAGTGACAAAGGGGGAGATGTGTGTAGACACAGTATTGGGGAGTGACAAAGGGGGGAATGTGTGCAAACACATGATTGAGGAGGAACAGCGGGGGCATAGGTGCAGACACAGTGTTGGGGAGTAACGGGGAGATGTGTGCAGACACATGATTGAGGAGGAATGGTGGGGGATAGGTGCAGACACACATTATTGGGGAGGGATGGGGCAGATGTAGGGCGCTCATTGTGGGCAAGGCACTAGTCTTCTTCTATGCCCCAGTGCACTACATGAAAGTATGGGTCCAGTCTGGGTGTTTGTATTCGTGTTGTGAGGGCTTTGTGCCCCTGCATGCCACCAGTGGTGTTCGCTGACCAAGACCATTGGTTCCACAGTTCAATAAATGAGACTTCAGTTCAAAAACAGTTTTTACTGAACAGTAACTTGGTAAGAGTTATGTACAAGGGATAGCGGGTACAAAATCTGATGAATGTTTACTTTTCAGTACAAAGCATTTTCACTACAGCAGCAGTCCACTCCTTGTGAATCTCCCTCAAATATTTGGATGGCCTTTTCTTAACAATCCTTTCCAGGCTGCGGTTATCCCGGTTGCTTGTGCACCTTATTCTACCACACTTTTTCCTTCCACTTAGCTTTCCATTAATATGCTTGTGTCAGATCTTTTAGAACTCCTAAAGTGAACCCGCAGAACCACGACAACGAACCTCCCAAGGGTGAGCTGGCCTGGTGGACCACCCCCAATACAGGGAGTGTTAGGGGCAGGCCCGAGGGAGACTATTGCCGCAGAAACTGATACCCGGGGACAGGAAGTAGGAGCGGAAAAGACGCAGAACTGGCTATAATGGAGACACAGGACAGACTGGCAATGACTGAGACAAAGAATAGGCAGGATATGGCGGACGCCCAGGACAGACTGGATATAGCGGAAACACAGGACAGGCAGGGTATGGCGGAAGCACAGGACAGGCAGGGTATGGCGGAAGCACAGGACAGGCAGGGTATGGTGGAAACACAGGACAGGCAGGGTATGGCAGCGACACAGGACAGGCAGGGTATGGCAGAAACACAGGACAGGTGGTATGGCGGAGACACAGGACAGGTAGGGTATGGCGGAGACACAGGACAGGCGGATATGGCGGAGACACAGAACAGAGCAAGGCACAGAAGGACCTGGGTCAAATGATGACAAATGACAATCAGGCATGGAGCAGGGAAAGGAGTTACCTTAAATAGACTGAGTGCTGCAGAACTTCCGGGTCAAGATCCTCCAGAATCATAGAGTGGAGGAACGGAGTGTCTGCAGACCAGAGAGAGGAAGTGCGCATGCGCTGTGAAAGGCACGCATCCGACGAGAGCCAGGGACCGGCGGTGAGTCAGGAGAAGAGACCGGAAGGCGCACACACACCGCTGGAGCGCGCCGGGACGGGTAAGTATGTTGGTGCGCAGAGTGAGCGGCAGGCGCGGCGGCAGGTGGCGCCGTGACAACTTGGATACACCACTCTGAACAGCAGGCTTCTTTAGCAATTACCTTTTTTTTCTTCCCCTCCTTGTGGAGTGTGTCAATGACGCCTTCTGGACATCTGTCAGGTCAGCAGTCTTCCCCATGTTTGAGGAGCCTACTGAAACAGACTAAGGGACCTTTATAAACACTTAGGAAGCCTTTGCAGGTGTTTTTTTGTTAATTATTCTAATTCACTGAGATAATGACTTTTGGGTTTTCATTGGCTGTAAGACATAATCATCAACATTAACAGAAATAAACACATGAAATAGATCAAGCTGTATAAATTATATAACTTTATTTGCATTTTGCAGTGAGAAATAAGTATTTGATCCCTATGGCAAACAAGACTTAATACTTAGTGGCTAAGCCCTTGTTGATAAGCTCAGCAGTCAGACGTTTTTTGTAGTTGATGATGAGGTTTGCGCACATGTCAGGAGGAATTTTGTTCCACTCCTCTTTGCAGATTGTCCTCTTTGCAGGCCGTCGCTTGGCAACTCGGAGCTTCAACTCCCTCCATACGTTTTCTATGGGATTAAGGTCTGGAGACTGGCTAGGCCACTCCATGGCCTTTAATGTGCTTCTTTTTGAGCCACTCCTTTGCTGCCTTGGCTGTATGTTTTGAGTCATTGTCTTGTTGGAAGACCAAGCCACAACCCATTTTTAATGTCCTGGTGGAGGGAAGGAGGTTGTCACTCAGGATTTTACAGTACGTGGCTCCATCCATTCTCCCATTGATATGGTGAAGTAGTCATGTGCTTTTATCAGAGAAACACCCCCAAAACATAATGTTTCTACCTCCATGCTTGACAGTGGGGATGGTGTTCTTTTGGTCATAGGCAGCATTTCTCTTCCTCCAAACACGGCAAGTTGAATTAATGCCAAAGAGCTAAATTTTTGTCTCATCTGACCACAGCAACTTCTCCCAATCACTCACAGAATCATCCAGGTGTTCACTGGCAAACTTCAGACGGGCCTGCACATGTGCCTTCGTGAGCAGGGGGACCTTTTGGGCACTGCAGGATTGTAAACCTTTACGGCATAATGTGTTACCAATGGTTTTCTTGGTGACTGTGGTCCTAGCTGCCTTGAGATCATTAACTAGTTCCACCCGTGTAGTTTGCGGCTGATCTCTCACCTTCCTCATGATCAAGGATACCCCACGGGGTGAGATTTTGCATGGTGCCCCAGATCGATGTTGATTGACAGTCATTTGTATTTTTTCCATTTTCGTACTACTGAACCAACAGTTGTATCTATCTCACCCAGCGTCTTACTTATGGTTTTGTAGCCCATTCCAGCTTTGTGCAGGTCTATGATCTTGTCCCTGACAGCCTTATAAAGCTCTTTGGTCTTACCCATGTTGTAGAGGTTAGAGTCTGACTGATTAAATGAGTCTGTGGACAGGAGTCTTTTTTAAAGGTGACTATGTAAGACAGCTGTCTTTAATGCAGGTAACGAGTTGATTAGGAGCGTCTAACTGGTCTGTAGGAGCTAGAACTCTTAATGGTTGGTAGGGGATCAAATACTTAATTCTCACTGCAAAATGCAAATAAATTTATATAATTTATACAACGTGATTTTTTGGATTTTGTTGTTGATATTCTCTCTCTCAATGTTAAAATTAACTTACCCTTAAAATTATAGACTGTTCATGACTTTGTCAGTGGGGAAACTTACAAAATCAGCAAGGGATCAAATACTTATTTCCTCCACTGTAGGATGAAAAAGACCTCGGTCCATCAAGTTCAACCTTTCTCCACCAATTGTGCATTTTGTCACTAAATTATCTATAACCCATAATGTTCTGAGTATCGGGGAAATCGTCCGGCCCTTGCATAAAATCTGTTATAGTGTCGGCCATTACTACCTCTTGTGGTCGGCATTCCACAATGTGACCGCTCTAACTGTAAAGAACCCTTTCCTATTTAGCTGCCGGAATTGCCTTTCTTCCACCCAAAATTAGTGTCCCCTGGTCCTTGAGTTACCCATTGAGTTTTATGGGTGAGTCTCTTCAGAAAATTGGTATTGTCCATGTGTTATCAGTCTTGCACAAAACAATTGTGGAATTGTAGGTCATTGTTTTTTTTGCGCAATGTCATCACATGTGGAATTTTTTCCTTGTTTTCCAGTAGATTTAATAGTAAAATTATTGGCTCTATTTAAAATTGCAACTCATCCCATGCAAAAATAAACCGTCGTACAGCCATACTAATGAAACAACCAAAAAGTAATGACGCTTGGAAGTCAGGGGGAAAAAAACAAAAGTGCAAGAAACAAAATCACTATATTGATAACTGTGTGACTTTATTGCGGTTTCCCCCTAATAACATGAATAGGGATTTCCATATTTCTAGATTTTGCACTGGGCCCAAGAGCTTCACATTACAGCTCTGCCTAAATAGCCATCTGTCTGCTCGTCCGTCCATTGTAACGAGGCTGCATGTGCAGAGCTTAAGTTTAGTTTTCTTTCTCATTCTTTTTGAGAACAAATATTATTTTATTTCCCTGGAAACTGAAAATGAGAATCTGCATTTACCAGATGTCCGATGAGACATCACAGGAGTTCATCCTGCGCTGCGCTTCGCCAGGTCAGACGAGACAGCTCTGCAGCCCATCAAAGAGTGGACAGGGTAAAGGAGAGGAAGTGAGAAGGGCAAGCCCCAATTATAGGAAGCAATTAAAAATATATCCAGACTACGTGAATGGTGCGGAGCAGAAAGCACCTGGGCCCCACATGCTGCTGCATGCAATTATGTAGAACTACAAACCCCAGAAAGCATGCCTGGAAATCTAGTTCTAAAACAAAGTTGCACTTTACTGATAGTATTGAAAAAAATCTGTAGCTACCTGGAAACTGTCAACAAGCAGGCTCACTACTGCTGATGGGTCTCACTACTACTGGACTTTACCTGTAAATCTAGGCAGATTCACATGCAGTAAATTCCTATTTGTGCTGCTGCAGGGGGAGACAACAAAGGACGTTAGGACGATTGTGTGAAGTTTTATGTATTTATGTTATTTGTGTGATAAATAGTATGTTATAGTTTATCCCTATGGCCGGTGTTGTGTGTTCAGTTCTACAGGTTTACCTAAGGTCGTCCCTGGGAATGCGGGAGGTCTGTGCAGTAGAGGAACAGTACAGAGATAGGGAGACAGTTCGCACTACACTGGGGATTAAATGGTTAATAATGTTGGGATTAGCCCACAGTTTGGGAGGGGTTAGATGAGGTTTTATAGAAAATGTTTTTCCGGGTAAGGCCAAAGTCTCACTACCATACAATACATCCGAGAGCTATGCGATAAAACATTGCGCAGCACTCGGCCCAGTGTTTCTGCTCACTAGCACCCATATCAGTCTCGGTGCGAGTGACACAACGCACAGCATTCGGATATAACTCCAGGATGGTGGGATACACGCCGACGCCGGCAGCAGAGAAGATGGAGAAATACATTCCTCTGCAGCTGTGCTCCAATCCTCTCTGTGTAAGAGGTTCGGAGCACAGTAGCATGACCCTCGGCTCACGCTGGCCGCAGAGCAGAAGCCGAGGGTCATTAGCATATCGCATCCGATGCCGGTATGACCTCGGCCTTAGAGTCAGTCTAGTCAGAGTCCAGAACACTGTCAAGTTCAGGGTGGAAGGGAGAGCAAGGCTAAACATGGCAGAGTTAGCAGGTTCCAGTGCAACAGAAAAGAACGGGTCCGGTCAGTACAATTCTCCTAGACGAATGAGGGCACAACTTCGGTCACGTTTGGACGCTGGGAGAGTCTTGGACCTAAGATCCAGAAGCGGTATAGAAAGTCATGCCTCTGTCTCCCTGATGAGGAAGATGTCCGCCGGGTCGCAGAGTGAGGTGAAGGTGGTGGATCTCAGGACAGGACGGGGACAAGGACTGATGGATCACAAAACCAAGGGAACATCACTGTTCGGGATCAGCGGGTTCGCCCGAGTTTTTATGTAAAGCTCGAGCTCGGGGCCGGAGATGAAGTGAACTTGTGTTCAAACCCCAAGCGTGGACTTTTCAGATATGGGATGGGGCGGGGGGCTGTAAAACAAAGCATAGCATTAATAATAAGCATAATTATACTTACCGGTCCAGTGACGCGTCTTCCCGGCCGTATTTACTTCCGTGGCCGCTCATTAGCTTTTGGGTTATTCACTCCACCGCTCGGCAGTGTTCGTGCGGTGACGTCAGTGAATACCGCCGGAAGTTAATGAGTGGCCCCAGAAGCAGTGAGGCCAGGAGACAGCGGGACGGGAGGACGCGTCGCTGGACGGGTAAGTATAATTATAATGTTTATTATTAATTTTATGCTTTTACAGGCCCTGGACCCAAACTGTAACATGGGTTTCCCATGGATACCCGTGTTCAGGACCTTGTGACTAAATATTATGTGTTCGGTACGGGTCCAGAACTTTACAGTTCGGGTTTGCCCATCCCTAAACATCACTAAAAAGAGACTTTGTCTTAGGCTACGCTCACACTAGCAGTATTTGGTCAGTATTTCACATCAGTATTTGTTAGCAAAAACCAGGAGTGGGTGATAAATGCAGAAGTGGTGCATATGTTTCTATTATAGCTTTCCCCTCTGTTTGTTCCACTCCTGGTTTTGGCTACAAATACTGATGTAAAATACTGAACAAATACTGATAGTGTGACCGTAGCCTTAATCTGTACCCTGCGGCCATGGGCAAAGGAATTACACAGTAAAGTTGGACCTGTTAACCTGGACCCAAGGTCTTCTCTCTTGTTTGTAGCCAAAAACGTTCCTACGGACGGGGAGGTAACGAGGGCTGCCAAAGCAAAAGTGAGTAAGGAACGTACCGTACTCCACGCAGACATCTGTTTAGAAGAGGGGTTTCAGGGCAACCAGAACTCTGTTCCGGCCCACAGCAAACACGTCCTGGACTCCCCTTCACTGCAGAAAAAAACAAGCATTTAGATGTATGGAATAGATCTGCCTCATGTGAATAAGACCTAAGAATGTTTCCATTTACTGACCGTAAACAGATTTTAAATAAGGAAATCATATGAAATACACAATATGCTGGAAAGTTGGGCGCGACCAGAGCCGCTACAGCCATCACAGGAGGGATTGTGGGGAGCAGAGGACACTGCAGCGTTATGAACCGCCTCCTGGACACTAGCGGAAGCAGAGCGCCAGATTTAACTCTTCACTTTCCCATTCATGGGTGCTGTCAAAATCCTACACAGTTATGTTTAACCTTTGCCACTGGCCTATTTTGCGGCTTTGCTATTTTTTTCCTCTCTTTTTCCACTACAGCGAGATACGGCTGAGTCTCGCAGGTTGAGCTCTGGCACCGGCACTCCGGAGCGTGCGTCTCCATGTATTGCTGTGCGGCCGCACGCTCCGCTCTGGAGTGCCGGTGCCAGAGCTTAACCTGCGAGACTCGGCCGTATCTCGCTGTGTGTGATCCCGGCCTTAGAGAGGCGGCTGCTGCTGCTGCCCTATGGCTGCGGGAAGGATCCATCAGAGGGAAATTACCAAAAAAGAAAAACCCACGTTTAAAAAATTTCCTGCGCTGCTGGAAAGAATTCTCTTGCTGCGATATTCATTAGAAGGTTCTTTATTGTCCAGTACGCGTTTGTGCCGTACTGGTATCTTTATCAAGTGTTGTTTTTTTCTTACACTTGATAAAGATACGAGTACAGCTCCATTTACGAGGCCTGTATCGTCTCCATTTTTCGTGATCTGGGGCTTGCTGAGGGGTTATTGTTTTTGTGTGCCGAGCTGACAATTATATTGATACCATTTTGGTGTGGATATGATCTTTTGATCGCCCGTTAATGCATTTTATTGCAATGTAGTGGCAACCAAACAACCTGAATTCTGACATTTTAAATTTTTTCTCGTTACGCCCTTTAGCAATCGGGTATTGATCGATGGGGTGATTCTGAACGCGTCAATACCAAATATGTGTATATTTTATTTTATTTTTTTTTAATTATTTTATTTTGAATGGGGCGAAAGGGGGGTGATTTGAGCTTTCAAAATTTTTTTTATTTTTTTTATATCTTTAAAAACCTTTTTTTCTTTTTTTTAACTTTTTGCATGCTTCACTAGTCTCCATGGGAGACTAGAAGCTGCAGTTCTTTGATCGCCTCTGCAAAAATGCTCACTTGCTATAGCAATCCGGCTATGACAACCATAGAGGTCTGCTGGAGACCTCTGGTTGTCATGACGACCCATCGGTGACCCGCCATCATGTGACGGGTCACTGATGGGCGGGATTAGTGACACGCTTCCAGTAAGCGCAAATTAAATGCAGCTGTCAGAAATTGACAGCGGCATTTAACTAGCAAGCGCAGGTGGATCGCGATTCCACCCGTGGCTGTTACAGGCACATGTCAGCTGTCTATATCAGCTGACATGTGCCCAGAAAGGTGCCTGCATCAAACAGGGGAAGCCCGACATCGGCGTACTATTACTATTACGGAGTGCGGTGACCTTTTTGGGATTTTGTTTTGTACGGCAGTCAAAAGGACTTTATTCTTCATATCAGTTCCATTGCAGCGATGGCAAAGGTGTATATTATTATTATTATTATTATTATTATTATTGTTATTATAGCATAAAATAGAAATTATAAACTTTGTGGGGGAAAAAAAAAGTTTGTGTTACCATTTTCTAAGACCTGTAACTTTGTTATTTTTCCAGCAATGGAGCTATGTCAACTTTTTTTTTAGTTTGCCTTACTGGTACCATTTTGTGACACACAGATTTTTGTTTCTTTCAGATAGGTGCGAAGACTCAAGAAACAGCAATTTCGGTAATTTGATTTTATCCCCCCTTCTACTCACCCTCTTTAAGATGTTTACCAAACAGGTTAATTCATTTTATATTTTTATACAGTACAGACCAAAAGTTTGGACACACCTTCTCATTTAAAGATTTTTCTGTATTTTCATGACTATGAAAATTGTACATTCACACTGAACGCATCAAAACTATGAATTAACACATGTGGAATTATATACTTAATTTCAGTTGTTTCACATTTTTTTGTTATGTCTTATATTCTAGATTCTTCAAAGTAGCCACCTTTTGCTTTGATGACTGCTTTGCACACTCTTGGCATTCTCTTGATGAGCTTCAAGAGGTAGTCACCGGGAATGGTCTTCCAACAATCTTGAAGGAGTTCCCAGAGATGCTCAGCACTTGTTGGCCCTTTTCCCTTCACTCTGCGGTCCAGCTCACCCCAAACCATCTCGATTGGGTTCAGGTCTGGTGACTGTGGAGGCCAGGTCATCTGGTGTAGCACGCCATCACTCTCCTTCTTGGTCAAATAGCCCTTACACAGCCTGGAGGTGTGTTTGGGGTCATTGTTGTCCTGTTGAAAAATAAATGATGGTCCAACTAAATGCAAACCGGATGGAATAGCATGCCGCTGCAAGATGCTGTGGTAGCCATGCTGGCTCAGTATGACTTAAATTTTGAATAAATCCCCAACAGCGTCACCAGCAAAGCCCCCCCCACACCATCACACCTCCTCCTCCATGCTTCACGGTGGGAATCAGGCATGTAGGGTCCCATCCGTTCACCTTTTCTGTGTCGCACAAAGACACGGGGGTTGGAACCAAAGATCTCAAATTTGGACTCATCAGACCAAAGCACAGATTTCCACTGATCTACTGTCCATTTCTTGTGTTCTTTAGCCCAAACAAGTCTCTTCTGCTTGTTGCCTGTCCTTAGAAGTGGTTTCCTAGCAGCTATTTTACCATGAAGTCCTGCTGCACAAAGTCTCCTCTTAACAGTTGTTGTAGAGATGTGTCTGCTGCTAGAACTCTGTGTGGCATTGACCTGGTCTCTAATCTGAGCTGCTGTTAATCTGCGATTTCTGAGATAGGTGACTCGGATAAACTTATCCTCAGAAGCAGAGGTGACTCTTGGTCTTCCTTTCCTGGGGCGGTCCTCATGTAAACCAGTTTCTTTTTTAGCGCTTGATGGTTTCTGCCACTGCACTTGGGGACACTTTCAAAGTTTTCCCAATTTTTCGGACTGACTGACCTTCATTTCTTAAAGTAATGATGGCCACTTGTTTTTCTTTACTTAGCTGCGTTTTTCTTGCCATAATACAAATTCTAACAGTCTATTCAGTAGGACTATCAGCTGTGTATCCACCAGACTTCTGCTCAACACAACTGATGGTCCCAACCCCATTTATAAGGCAAGAAATCCCACTTATTAAACCTGACAGGGCACACCTGTGAAGTGAAAACCATTCCCGGTGACTACCTCCTGAAGCTCATCAAGAGAATGCCAAGAGTGTGCAAAGCAGTCATCAAAGCAAAAGGTGGCTACTTTGAAGAACCTAGAATAAAAGACATATTTTCAGCTGTTTCACACTTTTTTGTTAAGTACCGTATATACTCGAGTATAAGCCGACCCCCCTAATTTTGCAACAAAAAACTGGGAAAACTTAATGACTCGAGTATAAGCCTAGGGTGGGAAATGCAGCAGCTACCGGTAAATGTGAAAAGTAAAAATAGATGCCAATAAAAGTAAAATTAATTGAGACATCAGTAGGTTATGTGTTTTTGAATATCCATATTGAATCAGGAGCCCCATATAATGCTCCATATAGTCTATGATGGCCCCATATGATGCTCCATATTAAAATATGCCCCATATAATCCTGCATAAAAGTTAATAATGGCCTCATAAGATGCTCCATAGACACATTTGCCCAATATAATGCTGCACAAATGCTGATTATGGCCCCATAAGATGCTCCAAAAAGATATTTGCCCCATATAGTGCTGCACAAACCTTGATTATGGCCCTATAAGATGCTCCATACAGACACTTGCCCCATATACCGTAATGCTCCACAAACGTTAATTATGGCCCCATACATACACTTGTCCCTCATAGTGCTGCACAAACGTTATGGCCCCATATAGTGCTGCACAAATGATATTGCCCCATATAGTGCTGCACAAACGTTATGGCCCCATATAGTGCTGCACAAACGTTATGGCCCCATATAGTTCTGCACAAACGTTATGGCCCCATATAGTGCTGCACAAATGTTATGGCCCCATATAGTGCTGCACAAATGTTATGGCCCCATATAGTGCTGCACAAATGTTATGGCCCCATATAGTGCTGCACAAATGTTATGGCCCCATAGATGCTCCATACAGACACTTGCCCCATTTGCTGTTGCTGCGGTAAAAAATAAATAAATCACACTCACCTCTCTGTCGCTCAGGCCCCCGGCACTTTCAATAGTTACCTGCTCCTTGTTCCGGTGCAGCTCCATCTTCAGCACTGACGTTCAGCATAGGGCGCGCACTAACTACGTCACCGCGACCTCTGACCTGAGCGTCACTGCTGAAGACAGAGCGACGCCCGGAACGAGGAAAGGTGACTATCGTGCAGCGCAGCGCTCCCCCTCCCCGTATGCTCACCTGCTCCTGGCGCTGTGCAGTCCCTGCTTCCCCGACGCCGCAGCTTCATCCTGTACTGAGCGGTCACATGTTACCGCTCATTACAGTAATGAATATGCGGCTCCACCTCTATGGGAGGTGGAGCCGCATATTCATTACTGTAATGAGCGGTACCATGTGACCGCTCAGTACAGGAAGAATCTGCTGCTGCCGGCGCCGGGGAAGCCAGGGACCTGCAGGGACCGCGCCAGGAGTAGGTGAGTATAATTTCACAGCCCCCGCTCCTCCTCCCCTACCGACCCCTGCGTATGACTCGAGTATAAGCTGAGAGGGGGACTTTCAGCCCAAAAAAGTGGGCTGAAAATCTCGGCTTATACTCAAGTATATACGGTATATAATTCCACATGTGTTAATTCATAGTTTTTATGCCTTCAGTGTGAATGTACAATTTTCATAGTGATGAAAATACAGAAAAATCTTTGAATGAGAAGGTGTGTCCAAACTTTTGGTCTGTACTGTATATCTGACTTTTACAGACGCAATGATATGAAAAATGTTTATTTCTTTTTGAATGGGGTAAGAGGGGGGGAAGCTATATTTATTTATAATCTTTTTTTTTTTTTATCAGTCCCCGTAGGAAACGCAATCACTTGATCTATATACTGCAATAATGAAAACAATGACAATCTCTTTGAAGCCCAGATAACTCAGATTCATGGGAGTATAAGGTTATGTGCACACGTTCAGAATTTCTTGCAGAAATTTCCTGAGCAAAACCGGACATTTTCTGCAAGAAATCCGCATGCGTTTTTTTCGTGTTTTTCTGCGTATTTTTTGCGTTTTCTTCCCGGAGATTTTCCAATGCAATAATATAGTGGGAAATCCACAAAAAATCCGCAAAATTAATGAACATGCTGCGTTTTTTACCGCCATGCGTTTTTTCGTGGAAAAAAACACAACATATGCACAAAAATTGCGGAATGCATTATACAAGATGGGATGCATATGTATGCGTTTTTTAAGCGTTTTTTTAATTGCATTTTTATAGTGAAAAAAACGCGAAAAATCCTGAACGTGTGCACATAGCCTAAAGGTGGCGGTGGAATTCAGTCGAGCATTCTACACATTGTGGTAGCAGTGCATTTCTCTGGAAATGCAGTTAAAGGTTTTTTTTCTACAAACGAAAGTTCATCTTAATCATTAGATCTTGGAAAAATAATAACTTCCACATAAAATGTTCCTGTGCTGAGATAATCTTATAAATGTGCCCCTGCTGTGTACTGTGTAAAGGTCTTGTCTGACCATGCTGGAACATGGTCTGATCATACCACAGCTCCTGGGCAGGGGAGGACACAAAGGAGGATACAGATAGCACCGCACTTGATCACAGCCGATTCTTTTTGTGAGGTAAAACATTTCCCTGCCTGTTTTTACCCAATGTTTTACTTCAAAGAATCAACTGTGATCCACTGCGGTAACGTCTGTACACTTTTTTTTTTCTCCTCCCCTGCCCAGGAGATGTGGCATGATCAGATCATGTTCCTGTATGGTCAGACACGGCCATTACACAGTACACAGCAGAGACACATGTACAAGATTATCTCAGCACAGGAACATTTTATTTAAACACATCATATTGTGAAAGTCATTATTATTCCAAGATCTATTGATTAAAAAAATTTTTTGTTCATGGGGAAAACTCCTTTAACCCCTTTACCCCCAAGGGTGGTTTGCACGTTAATGACCGGGCCAATTTTTACAATTCTGACCACTGTCCCTTTATGAGGTTATAACTCTGGAACGCTTCAATGGATCCTGGTGATTCTGACATTGTTTTCTCGTGACATATTGTACTTCATGACAATGGTAAAAATTATTTGATATAACCTGCGTTTATTTGTGAAAAAAACGGAAATTTGGCGAAAATTATGAAAATTTCGCAATTTTCCAACTTTGAATTTTTATGCAATTAAATCACAGAGATATGTCACACAAAATACTTAATAAGTAACATTTCCCACATGTCTACTTTACATCAGCACAATTTTGGAACCAAAATTTTTTTTTGTTAGGGAGTTATAAGGGTTAAAAGTTGACCAGCAATTTCTCATTTCTACAACACCATTTTATTTTAGGGACCACATCTCATTTGAAGTCATTTTGAGGGGTCTATATGATAGAAAATACCCAAGTGTGACACCATTCTAAAAACTACACCCCTCAAGGTGCTCAAAACCATATTCAAGAAGTTTATTAACCCTTCTGGTGCTTCACAGGAATTTTTTGAATGTTTAAATAAAAATGAACATTTAACTTTTTTTCACAAAAAATGTAATTCAGCTCCAATTTGTTTTATTTTACCAAGGGTAACAGGAGAAAATGGACCCCAAACATTGTTGTACAATTTGTCCTGAGTATGCCAATACCCCACATGTGGGGGTAAACCACTGTTTGGGCGCATGGCAGAGCTCGGAAGCGAAGGAGTGCCATTTGACTTTTCAATGCAAAATTGACTGGAATTGAGATGGGACGCCATGTTTCGTTTGGAGAGCCCCTGATGTGGCTAAACATTGAAACCCCCCACAAGTGACACCATTTTGGAAAGTAGACCCCCTAAGGAACTTATCTAGAGGTGTGGTGAGCACTTTGACCCAACAAGTGCTTCACAGAAGTTTATAATGTAGAACCGTAAAAATAAAAAATCATATTTTTTCACAAAAATTATCTTTTCGCCCCCAATTTTTTATTTTCCCAAGGGTAAGAGAAGAAATTGGACCCCAAAAGTTGTTGTACAATTTGTCCTGAGTACGCTGATAGCCCATATGTGGGGGTAAACCACTGTTTGGGCGGATGGGAGAGCTCGGAAGGGAAGGAGCGCCGTTTGACTTTTCAATGCAAAATTGACAGGAATTGAGATGGGACGTCATGTTGCGTTTGAAGAGCCACTGATGTGCCTAAACATTGAAACCCCCCACAAGTGACACCATTTTGGAAAGTAGACCCCCTAAGGAACTTATCTAGAGGTGTGGTGAGCACTTTGACCCACCAAGTGCTTCACAGAAGTTTATAATGTAGAACCGTAAAAATAAAAAATCATATTTTTTCACAAAAATTATCTTTTTGCCCCCAATTTTTTATTTTCCCAAGGGTAAGAGAAGAAATTGGACCCCAAAAGTTGTTGTACAATTTGTCCTGAGTACGCGGATACCCCATATGTGGGGGTAAACCACTGTTTGGGTGGATGGGAGAGCTCGGAAGGGAAGGAGCGCCGTTTGACTTTTCAAAGCAAAATTGACAGGAATTGAGATGGGACGCCATGTTGCGTTTGAAGAGCCACTGATGTGCCTAAACATTGAAACCCCCCACAAATGACACCATTTTGGAAAGTAGACCCCCTAAGGAACTTATCTAGAGGTGTGGTGAGCACTTTGACCCACCAAGTGCTTCACAGAAGTTTATAATGCAGAGCCGTAAAAATAAAACAAAATTTTTTTCCCACAAAAATTATTTTTTTAGCCCCCAGTTTTGTATTTTCCTGAGGGTAACAGGAGAAATTGGACCCCAAAATTTGTTGCCCAATTTGTCCTGAGTGCGATGATACACCATATGTGGGGGGAACCACTGTTTGGGCACATGGGAGGGCTCAGAAGGGAAGGAGTGCCATTTGAATGCAGACTTAGATGGAATGGTCTGCAGGTGTCACATTGCGTTTGCAGAGCCCCTAATGTACCTAAACAGTAGAAACCCCCCACAAGTGACACCATTTTGGAAAGTAGACCCCCTTAGGAACTTATCTAGATGTGTGCTGAGCGCTTTGACCCACCAAGGGCTTCACAGAAGTTTATAATGGAGAGCCGTAAAAATAAAACAAAAATTTTTTCCCACAAAAATTATTTTTTAGCCCCCAGTTTTGTATTTTCCCGAGGGTAAAAGGAGAAATTCGACCCCACAATTTGTTGTCCAATTTGTCCTGAGTGCGCTGATACCCCATATGTGGGGGGGAACCACTGTTTGGGCGCATGGGAGGGCTCGGAAGGGAAGGAGCTCCATTTGGAATGAGGACTTAGATGGAATGGTCTGCAGGTGTCACATTGCATTTGCAGAGCCCCTAATGTACCTAAACAGTAGAAACCTCCCACAAGTGACACCATTTTGGAAACTAGACCCCCTAAGGAACTCATCTAGATGTGTTGTGATAGCTTTGAACCCCCAAGTGTTTCACTACAGTTTGTAACGCAGAGCCGTGAAAATTAAAAAAAAAAATCTTTCCCCCCAAAATTATTTTTTAGCCCCCAGTTTTGTATTTTCCCGAGGGTAAGAGGAGAAATTCGACCCCAAAAGTTGTTGTCCAATTTGTCCTGAGTGCGCTGATACCCCATATGTGGGGGGAACCACTGTTTGGGCGCATGGGAGGGCTCGGAAGGGAAGGAGCTCCATTTGGAATGAGGACTTAGATGGAATGGTCTGCAGGTGTCACATTGCATTTGCAGAGCCCCTAATGTACCTAAACAGTAGAAACCTCCCACAAGTGACACCATTTTGGAAACTAGACCCCCTAAGGAACTCATCTAGATGTGTTGTGATAGCTTTGAACCCCCAAGTGTTTCACTACAGTTTGTAACGCAGAGCCGTGAAAATTTTAAAAAAAAATCTTTCCCCCCAAAATTATTTTTTAGCCCCCAGTTTTGTATTTTCCCGAGGGTAAGAGGAGAAATTCGACCCCAAAAGTTGTTGTCCAATTTGTCCTGAGTACGCTGATACCCCGTATGTTGGGGGAAACCAACGTTTGAGCGCATGGCAGAGCTCGGAAGGGAAGGAGCGCCATTTGGAATGCAGACTTAGATGGAATGGTCTGCAGACGTCACATTGCGTTTGCAGAACCCCTAATGTACCTAAACAGTAGAAACCCCCCACAAGTGACCCCATATTGGAAACTAGACCCCCCAGGGAACTAATCTAGATGTGTTGTGAGAACTTTGAACCCCCAAGTGTTTCACTACAGTTTATAACGCAGAGCCGTGAAAATAAAAAATCTTTTTTTTTCCCACAAAAAATATGTTTTAGCCCCGAGTTTTGTATTTTCCCAAGGGTAGCAGGAGAAATTGGACCCCAAAAGTTGTTGTCCTATTTGTCCTGAGTACGCTGATACCCCATATGTTGGGGTAAACCCCTGTTTGGGCACACGGGAGAGCTCGGAAGGGAAGAAGCACTGTTTTACTTTTTCAACGCAGAATTGGCTGGAATTGAGATCGGACGCCATGTCGCGTTTGGAGAGCCCCTGATGTGCCTAAACAGTGGAAACCCCCCAATTATAACTGAAACCCTAATCCAAACACATCCCTAACCCTAATCCCAACAGTAACCCTAACCACACCTCTAACCCTGACACACCCCTAACCCTAATCCCAACCCTATTCCCAACCGTAAATGTAATCTAAACCCTAACTGTAACTTTAGCCCCAACCCAAACTGTAGCCCTAACCCTAGCCCTAACCCTAGCCCTAACCCTAGCCCTAACCCTAGCCCTAACCCTAGCCCTAACCCTAGCCCTAACCCTAACCCTAGCCCTAACCCTAGCCCTAACCCTAACCCTAGCCCTAACCCTAGCCCTAACCCTAGCCCTAACCCTAGCCCTAGCCCTAACCCTAGCCCTAACCCTAGCCCTAACCCTAGCCCTAACTCTAACCCTAGCCCTAATGGGAAAATGGAAATAAATACATTTTTTTAATTTTTCCCTAACTAAGGGGGTGATGAAGGGGGGTTTGATTTACTTTTATAGCGGGTTTTTTAGCGGATTTTTATGATTGGCAGCCGTCACACACTGAAAGACGCTTTTTATTGCAAAAAATATTTTTTGCGTTACCACATTTTGAGAGCTATAATTTTTCTATATTCTGGTCCACAGAGTCATGTGAGGTCTTGGTTTTTGCGGGACGAGTTGATGTTTTTATTGGTAACATTTTCGGGCACGTGACATTTTTTGATCGCTTTTTATTCCGATTTTTGTGAGGCAGAATGACCAAAAACCAGCTATTCATGAATTTCTTTTGGGGGAGGCGTTTATACCGTTCCGCGTTTGGTAAAATTGATGAAGCAGTTTTATTCTTCGGGTCAGTACGATTACAGCGACACCTCATTTATATCATTTTTTTATGTTTTGGCGCTTTTATACGATAAAAACTATTTTATAGAAAAAATAATTATTTTTGCATCGCTTTATTCTCAGGACTATAACTTTTTTATTTTTTTGCTGATGATGCTGTATGGCGGCTCGTTTTTTGCGGGACAAGATGACGTTTTCAGCGGTACCATGGTTAGTTATATCTGTCTTTTTGATCGCGTGTTATTCCACTTTTTGTTCGGCGGTATGATAATAAAGCGTTGTTTTTTGCCTCGTTTTTTTTTTTTTTTTCTTACGGTGTTTACTGAAGGGGTTAACTAGTGGGCCAGTTTTATAGGTCGGGCCGTTACGGACGCGGCGATACTAAATATGTGTACTTTTATTGTTTTTTTTTTTTTATTTAGATAAAGAAATGTATTTATGGGAATAATTTTTTTTTTTTTTTTTCATTATTTTGGAATATTTTTTTTTATTTTTTTTTACACATTTGAAATTTTTTTTTTTTACTTTTTTACTTTGTCCCAGGGGGGGACATCACAGATCAGTGATCTGACAGTTTGCACAGCACTCTGTCAGATCACTGATCTGATAGGAGTGCAGGCTGCTTCACAGTGCCTGCTCTGAGCAGGCTCTGTGAAGCCACCTCCCTCCCTGCAGGACCCGGATCCGCGGCCATCTTGGATCCGGGGCTGGAGGGAGCAGGGAGGGAGGTGAGACCCTCGCAGCAACGCGATCACATCGCGTTGCTGCGGGGGGCTCAGGGAAGCCCGCAGGGAGCCCCCTCCCTGCGCGGTGCTTCCCTGTACCGCCGGCACATCGCGATCATCTTTGATCGCGGTGTGCCGGGGGTTAATGTGCCGGGGGCGGTCCGTGACCGCTCCTGGCACATAGTGCCGGATGTCAGCTGCGATAAACAGCTGACACCCGGCCGCGATCGGCGGCGCTCCCCCCGTGAGCGCTGCCGATCGCATATGACGTACTATTGCGTCCTTGGGAAGTAAAGCCCACCCCACATGGACGCAATAGTACGTCTAATGGCAGAAAGGGGTTAACCCCTTCACCCCGAAGCCTGTTTTCACCTAAGTGACAGGGCCAATTTTAACAATTCTGACCACTGTCCCTTTATGAGGTTATAACTCTGAAACGCTTCAATGGATCCTGGCGATTCTGACATTGTTTTCTCGTGACATATTGTACTTCATGATAGTGGTAAAATTTATTTGATATTACCTTTGTTTATTTGTGAAAAAAATGGAAATTTGGCAAAAATTTTGAAAATTTTGCAATTTTTAAACTTTGAATTTTTATACCCTTGCATTAGAGACTCATATCGCACAAATTAGTTAATAAATAACATTTCCCACATGTCTACTTTACATCAGCAACATTTTGGAACCAATTTTTTTTTCGTTAGGGAGTTATAAGGGTTAAAAGTTAAACAGCGATTTCTCATTTTTTCATCAACTTTTATAAAACCATTTTTTGTAGGGACCACATAATATTTGAAGTCACTTTGAGAGGCTTATAGGATTTAAAATACCCAAAAGTGACACCATTCTAAAAACTACACCCCCCGAGGTACTCAAAACCACATTCAAGAAGTTTATTAACCCTTCAGGTGCTTCACAGGAATTAACGGAATGTGGAAGGAAAAAAATAACATTTAACTTTTTTTTCCACATAATGATCTTTTAGCAACATTTTTTTTATTTTCACAAGGGTAAAAGAAGAAAATGGACCACGAAAGTTGTTGTGCAATTCCTTCTGAATACACTGATACCCCATATGTGGGAGAAAACCACTGTCTGGGTGCACGGCAGGGCTCGGAAGGGAAGGAGCGCCTTTTGACTATTTCAAACCAAAATTGGCTGGAATTGAGATCGGACACCATGTCCCGTTTGGAGAGCCCCTGATGTGCCTAAACAGTGGAAAACCACCACAAGTGACCCCATTTTGGAAACTAGACCCTTCAAGGAACTTATCTAGCTATGTGGTGAGCACATTGAACCCCCAGGTGCTTCACAAAAGTTTAGAACGTAGAGGCGTAAAATTAAAAATTCACATTTTTCCCCCAAAAATGATCTTTTAACAACAATTTTTTTATCTTCACAAGTGTAAAAGGAGAAAATGGACCACTAAAGTTGTTGACCAATTTATCCTGAATACACTGACACCCCATATGTGGGGGAAAACCACTGCTTGGGCACACGGCAGGGCTCGGAAGGGAAGGAGCGCCATTTGACTTTTACAAACCAAAATTGGCTGGAATTGAGATCGGACACCATGTCCCGTTTGGAGAGCCCCTGATGTGCCTAAACAGTGGAAAACCGCCACAAGTGACCCCATTTTGGAAACTAGACCCTTCAAGGAACTTATCTAGCTATGTGGTGAGCACATTGAACCCCCAGGTGCTTCACAAAAGTTTAGAACGTAGAGGCGTAAAAATAAAAATTCACATTTTTTTCCCAAAAATGATCTTTTAACAACAATTTTTTTATCTTCA
This sequence comes from Ranitomeya imitator, assembly GCF_032444005.1. Lineage (NCBI taxonomy): Eukaryota > Metazoa > Chordata > Amphibia > Anura > Dendrobatidae > Ranitomeya > Ranitomeya imitator. The sequence continues at coordinate 193,781,819 of NC_091289.1, read as the reverse complement.
CAAGTGTAAAAGGAGAAAATGGACCACTAAAGTTGTTGACCAATTTATCCTGAATACACTGATACCCCATATGTGGGGAAAAACCACTGTTTGTGCGCATGGCAGAGCTCGGAAGGGAAGGAGCACCATTTGGAATGCAGACTTAGATGGATTGGTCTGCAGGCGTCACGTTGCATTTGCAGAGCCCCTGATGTGCCTAAACAGTGGAAAACCGCCACAAGTGACCCCATTTTGAAAACTGGACCTCCCAAGGAATTTATTTAGATATGTGGTGAGCACCGTAAACCTCCAAGTGCCTCACTCCACAAGTGACCCCATTTTGAAAACTGGACCTCCCAAGGAATTTATTTAGATATGTGGTGAGCACCGTAAACCTCCAAGTGCCTCACTCCACAAGTGACCCCATTTTGAAAACTGGACCTCCCAAGGAATTTATTTAGATATGTGGTGAGCACCGTAAACCTCCAAGTGCCTCACTCCACAAGTGACCCTATTTTTAAAACTGGACCTCCCAAGGAATTTATTTAGATATGTGGTGAGCACCGTAAACCTCCAAGTGCCTCACTCCACAAGTGACCCTATTTTTAAAACTGGACCTCCCAAGGAATTTATTTAGATATGTGGTGAGCACCGTAAACCTCCAAGTGCCTCACTCCACAAGTGACCCTATTTTTAAAACTGGACCTCCCAAGGAATTTATTTAGATATGTGGTGAGCACCGTAAACCTGCAAGTGCCTCACTCCACAAGTGACCCCATGTTGGAAACTACACAGTGTGTTGTGTCAACAGGGTATAAACTAATTTTTATTAATTTGTGGACGTGTGGTATGCTTTGAAGCAATCCTTAATGCAAAGGCCAGGTTTCTCAGGGCAGGTTTCACAATGGTAAATTGTGTCCTTTCGGATTCCCCTCTTGGAACATACTCTGCACCGTTTTTGTGATCGTCCTGTCCTCGCTGTTTGGGGAACCTGTCCTGGGAAATGTTGACCTTGGACAATACGGGCACTATCAGATTCAGAAGTACTGGGACCCTCACCTCCCTGAGTGCCAAACATTAGGGCCTTGATGACTACCTCCTGAAACTGAAGGAAGGTCCCCGTATTGCCTGCAGATCGGGACAGCACAAAAGCATTGTACAGTGCCATCTGTACAATGTGCACGGCCAATTTTTTGTACCATACGTAAGCTTTTCGCATGGCACTGTATGGTTGGAGAACCTGATCTGAGAGATCCACACCACCCATGTACCGATTGTAATCCAGGATACAATCTGGCTTTGGGACTTGTGTTGTGGTCCCACGAACAGTGACAAGGGTGCTGTTGTCACGGTGTATGGTGGTCAGGATAAGGACATCCCTTTTGTCCTTATACTTGACCACCAGCATGTTGTCGCTGCATTTGGCTCTGCTTTCCCCTTTTCTTAGCGTTTGCCCAATTAGCGGCTTAGGGAGGCCTCGCTGATTTTTTCGCACGGTGCCACATGCAGCTGTACCTCTGGCAGAGAGGGCCTTGAAGAGTGGGATGCTGGTGTAAAAGTTGTCAATGTAGAGGTGATAACCCTTATCCAGCAGTGGGTGCAGCAATTCCCACACAATTTTCCCACTCACCCCCAGGATGGGGGGGCATTCAGGGGGGTTAATCTGGGTGTCCTTACCCTCGTAGACCCTAAATCTGTGGGTGTACCCTGAGGTACTCTCGCACAGTTTGTACAACTTTATTCCGTACCTGGACCTCTTACTGGGCAGGTACTGTCGGAATTTTAGCCTCCCTTTGAAATGAACGAGAGATTCATCAATAGCGATGTCCCTCTGGGGTGTGTACGCCTCAGCAAATTTTCTGCTGAAGTGTTCAACCACTGGACGAATTTTATATAGACGATCAAAGTTTGGATCGTCTCGGGGAGGACACTGCGCATTATCACTGAAATGCAAAAATTTTTGGATCGCTTCAAATCGTGTCCTTTTCATGGCCATGCGGAATACCGGTGTACTGTAGAGAATGTCAGTACTCCAGTATTGCCGAAGCTTTGGCTTTTTGATTAGGCCCATATGCAGCACAATTCCCCAAAATGTCATCATCTCTGCTGCATTTACGGGGGTCCATCTGGCATAAAATGACGTGGGATTTTGGGTGAAAAATTGTTGGGCATACAGGTTCGTCTGGGCCACCATAATATTTATTATTTCATCACTGAAAAAGAATTTGAAGAAATCAATTTCAGTGAGGCCAGTCGTGTCAAACTGGATTCCTGAGCTGCTGCTGAAATCCGGAATGACGGGCTGAAAATTTTCCGGGGGTGCAATCCATACGGGATCGATTGCTGCAGGAGTTGCCTGGGTCCTACGGCGCCTTATTCGGGGTCTTTCCTCACCAGATGAGGAGGAGGATGAGGAGGAGGAGGAGGAGGAATAGAGGAACGTGGGATCTTCCTCACTGGCTGAATCTGTGTCGGACGCAAGGATGGCGTAAGCCTCCTCTGGTGAATAGCGCCTTGTTGACGAATGGGCCATTTTTTTTTTCCCAAACGCACTAAAAATTAGACGACGCAACTAATTATTCTTTTTACAAAAGAAAAGCGAACGCCACTAACAGTGTGACGTACGCTCCCCTAATGCACTAGAGATTATCCGGCGATAGCAGATTTTTTTTATGCACAAGACGCTACCTCCCTACCTATAAAACTCAGTACGATTTTTTTTTTTCTAAAAGATGATCGGTCGTCACTAACGCTGTGACGCCGGCTACACTAACACGCTACCACTAAACTACTCTGTACAATTTTTTTTTTTCTCTAAAAAAAAAAAAAGACCGGTCGTCACGAACGCTGTGACACCAGCTAATCTACGTCTAAGACTACACTGTACTAACTACTATTATATTTTTGTAAAAGAAAAAAAAAAAATCGGACGTCGCTTAGACTGCGAAGTCCGTTACACTAACTAGCTAAAAAATAAAAGTCCTGTGGCGCAGTCTCTGATCAGCAGCGATACTGATCAGAGCGCTGCGGACACAGGAAGAGCACGAATGCTCTGCGCGGGACGCCGCGCACAGGAAAAAAGCGCAAAAAAGTGCGCACAAAATTGAATTGGAGGGGGGTACTTGAACAGGGATGGAGGGACGTCACCAAACACTGACGCCGGCTACGCTACCTTGTTACGTCTAAAACTACACTGTACTAACTACAATTTTTTTTCTAAAAAAAAAAAAACGGACGTCGCTTAGACTGCAATGTCCGCTACACTAACTAAAAAAAAAAAGTCCTGTGGCGCAGTCTCTGATCAGCAGCGATACTGATCAGAGCGCTGCGGACACAGGAAGAGCACGAATGCTCTGCGCGGGACGCCGCGCACAGGAAAAAAAGCGCAAAAAAGTGCGCAAAAATTTCAATTGGAGGGTGGGGGAGGGAGGGGGTACTGGAACAGGGATGGGGGGATGGGAAAGGGGTGGGGGAGGTGCTGCTGCTGCTGTGATCACAGGAGTCACACAGCAGGCAGATGGCAGCAGAGAGCACACAGCACTGGAGCACAAGCTGGAGCACAAGCTGGAAGCAGGAGATCGCAGGGACGATCGCACTGGCCACCAATGGATTATTTGACTAAGGTGACAGAGGGGCTTAGACCACCGCTCTGCACGCCAAATCTGAGAGAATGATGGCGTGCAGGGCGGTGATCGGTATTTTAAATTAACCCCTTTGGCGCTGATTGGCTAGAAGCTATTGTTCAGCCAATCAGCGCCATAGGGGTTAATCAGGTGAGGTGACGTGGTGATCACCCCACCTACTGTGACGGCTGTGATTGGTGCGACGTCACACAGCATCAATCACAGCCTGTCACATGCTTTTTTTTTTTTTTTTTTAAACTTTATTGTCAAATCGCTGTGATTGGCTGGTCAGAATTGACCAGCCAATCACAGCGATCGCTGATGCGGGGGGGCGGTGCAGGCACTCGGGGCTGCGTGCACGGATGGTCTGCTGTCAGGGACAGCAGACACCGGAACCCGATCACCGCGCGGTGCCGCGCGGTGACCGGAAAATGGCGGCGCCGTACTAGTACTGCGGCTGGCACTAATGCAGTGCCGGCAGCGCAGTACTAGTACGGCGCATGGCGCGAAGGGGTTAAATCTGTAACTGCAACGTGTAAATAAATGTCTATGATTTGGACACAGTTGCCACATGGTGGTCAAAATATTCTGTACAGCGGTGTCATGGCGGATAACATGATCACGTGATCGAGGCGCTTGTAACGTACCTGCCTCCGCACACAAGGGCCAGGTGACGCCTGAAGAAAAGGCTCCATATGATCCAATGAGGATCTTGTAAGTTTTATTTTTAGAAAACCTCAATTCACTAAAGAGATTTTCACCTCGTAATGAATATATAATTACAAGAAGAGGAGCCATCAATCATGGAGAACAAAAGAAGGAAAACAGGAGAGAGTCACAGCTGCCAATAAACTGTCCGTCCAGCCGCTGTGGAGAGGGCCGCAATCCGGCAACATGACCGAGGCCTTAATACTACAAGATGGAGCATCGCGTAAACATAGGCCTCATTTACCAAAACTGGGAAACTGCTTGTTGCTCATAGCAACCAATCACAGCTCAGGTTTCATTTTATAAACTGCCCTGGAAATCTGTAAGCTGAGTTCTGATTGGTTGCTATGGTGGCAATAAGGCCTGTGGCGATCCTGTCAGTATAGGCTGCTCATTCATGTGGATAAGGCGGATTTACCCCCAAAATGATTGTTTGAATACATACATTTTTATCATTATTTTTGATAAAAAAAATACAGCAGGCGTCTCAAAAAATGGTTGTAATATTAACCTCTTCACGCTCAAAAATGTTTATATCCTTCATGGAGTGATGAAATATCTGCTCAATCCTCCTCTTTGCTTCTAACTCAATCGCCATGTTTCGTTTGGTTGCTATGGCAGCCAAGGGCCTACAGAAGGGCCCCATCACCACCATCTTGGTATTCCTGTGTAGCCAAGCCAAGGGCTGGGCTACACAGGAGTACCAAGATGGTGGTGATGGGGCCCTTCTGTAGGCCCTTGGCTGCCATAGCAACCAAACGAAACATGGCGATTGAGTTAGAAAGCAAAGAGGAGGATTGAGCAGATACAATTCTGCAATACAGAATAATTGCAGGATAGTACAAGCAATTAGTCGCCATTTCTAGACTCCTAGGGGGATCTAAAAAATAAAATGAAAAATATAAAGCTTTTTATCAATATAAAAGTTGGAATCATGCCCTTTTCTCATGTAAAAATAAAGAAATTGAGTAGAAATAAAACTTATGTGGCATTTCTGCATCTGAAAAAGTCTCCTCTATCAAAATATAAAATGATTGAATCTTTAGGGTGAGAATGGCCAATTTTATTTGTATTTTTTGGGCACCACACCTACTTAAAAATTACTAAACTGTGGGCTATAACCTTTTATATGCACCTCAAAGTGGTATCTATAAGTATATCTTTGCTCAGAAAAAAAACAAGCCATCACATAACTCTGTCAATGGAAAAATAAAAAGTTACAAGTCTCGGAAAATAAAGACACAAGCAAAATGTATTTATTTAATTTTTTTTTTTTACAAAGGTCAGATTTTTTTTTTTTTTAGCTACTAAAATAATACTAAAAAAGACTTTTAGACTTTTATGGCGGCAGGTAGAAGGTTTGCAGCGCTATGGTCTGGCAACTGCTTTCATTCTGAGAATCATTTTAGCCAGCTGTAATCCCCCCCCAAAATGCGAATGGTTAAAAAGCTCATTTTTGGGGGAAATTCATAGCAGAATGTATTCCTCTTGAATTGATTCGCTCAGCTCTATTGGATACATCTATACCAATATTTTGTACTGAAAAATAAACACTCAAAATTAGGCTTGAGTGAAACGGATCGGACAAATTCAAAAGTCGCCGACTTTTGGCAAAGTCGGGTTTCATGAAACACGACCCGATCCTAGTGTGGGATCGGCCATGCGGTCGGCGATCTTTGCGCCAAAGTGAGAGAGAGAGAGAGAGAAGAAAAAAAAAAAAGTTAGATTTCCCATTGACTTTGCATTGGGTTTCGTGTTTCGGTCGATCCCCGACTTTTCGCCATAATCGGCCGATTTCACTCGACTCGACTTTTGAGATAGTCAAGTTTCGCAAAACCCGACTCGACCCTAAAAAAGTAAAAGTCGCTCAACCATACTCAAAATATATAAGTCCATTTAAAAAAAAAAACACATAAATATTGGAAACTTTTTGTTTTTACCATTTTTGACAGAATTCAGTCCTATTCTTTGTAAATCCGCCCCACAAGTTCTAGATCAAGGTGATCTATAGAAAGCCTCAAAGAAGAGTACACCCTCATGCCTAAAAGTCAACACTCGTCCTAGCACTTGAGTCTCCTGCGCCCTGCAGGTATCGGCTGCTGTAGGTCTGCATTGTGCTGCCCCTCATCCCCTCCACCAGCCATAGACACTGTACGCTCGCCTCATTCCATTAACTCTGACAGCTTCGCCTTTCCCGGCCAAACACAACAATCTGAGGGTCACTAGCATTTTGTCATATTCCTTTAAGACTGCCATGCTACCTTGACAGCTTCTCCCATTGTTTCCGGAGCTCTCTGCACTGGGTGATGTCTGCTCTTTACCACACAGGAGAGCAGCTGCCGGAGGGACCTGTTTCCCACCCTGAGCCTGGAATGTGAGAACTATCTGCTGAGATTCGTCCTTGCAGTAATGTGACATTTGGGAGATGCACCCAATAAAGGCCTCCTTCACATGGCCAAATGGTGGACATGGCCGGAAGAGACCCTCTGTGCAATGTATGGACCCCCTGCAGTCCAACAGCTCATCACAATGCACAATTTCACCTGTTTTGGAGTTGGGTGGGCACCTTCCTTCTTGGGCCCGTATGCGGCTGCACAGGTTGCACCACTGATGTGTCCGCCCCTGGAGGACACAGTTTATCATCTGCATTATGGACAAATGAAGAAGATCCCAAAGTTTCCCATGAAATAATCCTATCCTAGCTCACTGCACTGAACAATTCTGTTCATTATTTCCTCTGCTATTGTTAATAATAATAATCTTTATTTTTTATATAGCGCTAACATATTCCGCAGTGCTTTACAGTTTGCACACATTATCATCACTGTCCCAGTTGGAGCTCACAATCTAAATTCCCTATCAGTATGCCTTTGGAATGTGGGAGGAAACCGGAGAACCCGGAGGAAACCCATGCAAACACGGAGAGAACATACAAACTCTTTGCAGATGTTGTCCTTGGTGAGATTTGAACCCAGGACTCCAAGGCTGCAAGGCTGCTGTGCTAACCACTGCGCCACCATTACTGTCGTAGTCCTGCCTATCTATTCTCCAGCAGCAAACAGTCCACTCTCACCGACAGGGCATATCAAAGAGGTCATTCCTTGTGTGCAAAGTATAGAGGAAATGTGGTGGGGTGGTGTGATTGAATCCGCGGGGGCTTTGCCTTGCACGATGAGGGCTTTGGGGCATCTGGGTTGGATCTCCCTGCTGGTGCGGTATTGTTCCGGGGACCCATATTTCCTTATGGTACAGGACTAGAAAAATATGACTTCTCTCCTACAAGAACCGCTCCTCACCTTTCCACCTGTCTGTGGTATTGCAACTGCTTCACTGGAGCCGAGCTGCAATATCTGACCCGACCCATGCACTGGTGTGGTGCTGTTTTCAGGGGAAAAAACGCAAATTTTCCTGATCCTGTATAACGTCTTGAATAATGATAATCTTTATATGGTGCCAGCATATTCCGCAGCGCTTTACAATTCATATACAACAGTCATTCGTATCATAGTTAAAGAAAATACAATAATTATAGTGAAAATATTAACGACCCTGCCTGTGAGAGCTTACAATCTACAAGAGTATAATCTGCACATTCTTCGATGATGTAGCGGGTCATTTACAGACGGTATCCTCGGGGGACGGTCCCTCGGGTTGTGAGGTGCTCCAGGACCTCCTCATCTTCTCAGATGTAGCGCCCTCATTGCTGGAGACCCCATTTCTATGTGTTGTGCCCCCTCGTGCTCTTTATAGGCTGCTCTGAATACACATCCTGAACGGTGTTGAACTTGGCGTCCCTCGTCTGTTTGCCTAGAGATGCACTGGATCAACATCATGGTTCCTTTACCTGGTTTACACAGGAATTAGCACCCTCGTTCACACTGCAGAAAACATAGCAGGAGAAAAAAAAAGTAAAATCCCCTGATGGGTGGAATCGCACACCGTGTGGAAGATTTACTAATCCAGTCCAATATTTAGAGTGTGAAGAATCAGACAGTCTGAAAATGCAGATGTCGTAGAGGCTCACCCTGGATGGTGAACGTGGAGCAGCTTCAGGCCATGTGCCCACATTTCGGAACCAGCAGAGTATTTTCACTGCGTCCAAAATGTTTCAATCTATTAAACGCAGATAAACCTGCATGTGTGCACTGAACCGTGCGGAGTTACCACATTCAATGCATTCTATTGATGCCATGAAAGGTGTGCCACGTGTCAGTCTCCGCAGGTGAGACGCAGGCGCAGAGGAACACGTACTGGACATGGGATTTCTAGAAATCCCCTCCTCTATGCTGTAACATCCGGCCGCTGCGGTTTTGATGCTGTATAAATACGTAGCATCAAAACCGCAGCAATTCCTGATTGTGGGCCTGTACCCTTAGACCCTTTATACCACCTCTTTGCTGACTATTTGTTCATTTCTTGCACCTAAATTTTGGGACAAGTTGGCACATTAAAGGCACTGTTTTGTTTTTTTTTCTTTTTCAGATGCCATGTCTCTTCGGTTTAGTCACATCACCAACTTGTTGGGCACAAATGTCCAAAATACGTATTAAATAGCATAAATATAGAAGCAGCTCTCCACCTACTGAATGCATCTCACACGTGCTTTTTCCAGGGTCGATCGTTGCATCTCTCCTGACCAGTCCCATGTGTTCTGTGCATCAGGGTCAGTTGACATCATATGGCTGGGTCATTTAACCAGGCTCAGGTCACCTTCCTTCCCTTACACATCTCTACGTCATCAGTACCGCTATTCAGCTCTGCTACATCCAAGTCTCCACTACTTCAGTACTGCTGTCCAGCTCTACTTAATTGGTCTCCACTGCTCCAGCTCTGCTACATTAGTTTGGTATCACTATTTACAGTTCAATTCATCTTTGACACCTCTGTGTGCCAACTCCTTTACTCTGCTGTCACTTGTCCACTATTTAAGCACCCGGAATGCCTTTCTACACCAATAGTACTCTGCAACAAACCCAGCATTGTTAAATTGTTGAGACTCTACAGCTCCACTGTTCAGTTCTTCCATGGGTACTGTGCCAAGCTCTGCTCTACTGCTGAATCAACTCTGCTATACCGATGTGCCAGTTCTGCCTGGATCCTGTGACCAACTCTGCATTTTTCTGCTCTACTATACCACTCTGCTAGATCTGGCTGGACTCTGTGGCAAACTTGGCTCTGCAGCTAAACCAACACTTCTTTGATTTTGATTATGCTGAAATCTCAGGTCAACTCCATTGCTGAGTCTACCCTACTTCCTTCTGAATTTTAACTCTGCTTCAATGGTTCTAGTGGTTCAATTTCTGCTTCCGATATTGCTGCCCAGCCACAAGTGGTTTGGATCTACAATTTTTGTAGTTGTGACATTTATCCGTGTTGCGTAACAGATGTTCATCTAGACCAGGGGATTCAAGCATCCACCTCATCTGGTGATACATAATGTTTTTTTTGAGCAAAAGACAAAAGTGGACAAGGCAGAGGAGGAAGTGGAAGTTCCTCCTTCTGATTCCTCAAATCCCAAATCCCAAAGGTGCAGTTTGAGTCTTGATTTAAATGTGTCAAAAGGTGATGTCTGTCTAATTTGTTTAGTCTTGAGAATGGGCGCTGCGTGACAAATGGCTCGGGTCTCAAATGTTTTATGCTGTATGGACAATTTTTTTTCCTGACAGTCAGGACACTCTGATTATAGATAGTCGGTCAATCCTACTGAAATCGGCTAGTTTGACAAACATTAGTCTTATTGTCTATGCCTACCTTTTTGGCTCCTACTCTTGGGAACAAATTCCTTCAGGAATTCCCAAGTCACATATTACATGTCCGTAACGAAACCTGTCCAACTCGCAAATATCCCCACTCCAACCAGTCTGGAGTTGCCTTTTATATTTAAGAGGGCAGCCTCAGACTGGTGATATTCCAAAATAACACTCTTCAGCAAAAGTTGCCAAGATGGTCCATAATGACCTCCTAAAGGGCCTGACCATGTTGGGTACAAATTTCTGGATTGTGGGATCCTGAAATACATAGCTGCCCTCCCTGCTGTGAATGCGTCAGATCTCGTGTGTTATCATGATGTCTTTCTCTTTCTATTAACCAAGTGCTTCCAGATTCTCTACTAACTGATTAATGTTAGGAAGATCATTACCACGATTATCATTCGTTAACTGCTTGGTAAAGTATGTAGAGGTGTAGGGTAGCACGGTGGTCCAGTGGTTAGCACTGTTGTTTTGCAGCGCTGGGTTCAAATCCCACCAAGGACAACATCTGCAAGGAGTTTGTGTGTTCTCCGCGTATGTGTGGGTTTCTTACCGCTTCTTTGGTTCCCTCCCACACTCTAATGATATAGTGATGGGGAACTTGGATTGTGAGCCCCAATGGGGACAATGGAGGTAATGTCTGTAAAGCGCTCTGGAATATGATGACGCTATATAAGCAAGCATAATAAATAGTAGTGCCTGGTTAGTGCAAAGAGTGAGTTCTCGCTCTTTAACAGCAAGGAAAACCATGGAGGGTTGCATGCCAAGGATCCAACAATCTGGACGTTTGATCTAAACTTTTGTCGGGTCCTTATCGGGAGCTTTAAGGACCCCTCTGGCCAACTTTGCTGATAAGTTTTATTTTTATAAATCACTAGTCTGAGGCTGCTCACTGTTTTCTGATATAAAGGGCAGCCCCAGACTGGTTGTTGGGTATTCTTAAATCTCGAGTCCCATCCAATCTGTCCTGAAGCAAAACCAACATTTCTCTTTTTGAGTCAGTTCCCAAATTTTAAATTGCAAAATTAGAAATGTTTGAAGTTTTTTGCTCTCTCTCAAGTTCGTGTTCTCTCAAATAGTCAGTTGTAGTTTGCTACGAAGCACCAGGAAATAAGACGGGGAGCCACTCATGGGTGATGAAAATACAATGATAGTATCAACCAGGATGTAGGAAGTAGAAGTCGGAGTAAGACTCGAAGAGTCCTGTCTACTAAAAACATGTTATCTGCAGCCACCAATTTCCATTTATGTTTCAGATTTCAATCAAAGAGGATGAATTGTAGCAAGTACTTAGCAAGCTTAATGGATCTGAGTTTGGAGAAGTGTTGACTAATATCTTCCTTGTGGGGTTCTGTAGATTGTCCTTCAAAGATTAAAAATACACAAGCAATAAGACACTGGTGAAAGCTAAACAAGGGGTTTTAGCCATTTGGAAACATTCAAAGGCAAAGACTTCACAGATCCGAGGCACTTACTATGGAGCTTTTTGCTTTTGATGCTTTCGGTTAACACATTTCCCCTACAAACTTGGAAGCGGGACAATGTCTTATGGAACGGATGAAAATCGGATGCAAGTTTTGCTTTTATCCCACACAATCTGTTGAAAAGGAACATTCAAAACAAACATGTAAACGTCTACAAGTGCCCAAGATCATAGAAGTCGTTTCATGTGTCTGGTTTCTGGTGGAGTAATGTGTAACCATATTTCAATTTTGTGGTTCCAGTTAAACTTGAGGAATATTTGGGGAAAGGAAAACCACATATAGAAAAAAAGCTTAGACCAAATCATGGTTATATCAGTTTAATTACTTTTTACAATAATTGTGTTATCTGCTTCTGTGGTTTAATTGTCATGTAAAAACAATGACCCAATTATAATGTATTATTGATGAGAAATAATTGTAACAATTAATAGATGAATGTCTGATAAGTAGGGGGTCTTATCTCTGGGACTTCAGTCTATTGACACAACAAGGGTCTTCAATTGTGGCAAGAAGAACTGGTTGCAGTCCAACGGGACCTTCTATATCTATTAGATATTAATTCAAGAATCTTATCTTCTGTTTTTAACAGAATGTGAGTAAAGTCGACAAGAATTTTATTTTTCCAATTTTCTACACAAGCCCAAAAATTAGGATTGTCGGAAGTACCACTCACTTTGTAACCATGGGATGTGCTGTTGGCATTATGAAAACTCTATCAGTATCTGACAATTGTAAGGGGACAAACAACTATCAATGTAGTTTGCATTGTTCCTTACAAAGACTTGTAATCAAATACCAATAGACTTTTCGGTGCTCTTTTGGGCAGGAAATCGGTGAAGGATTAATACAATTTTTTTCTCAAAGTTGCTCAACTTTTTCTGTAGATTTTTTTTCCATATGTAAACTGTAAAATGGGGCTTAAAGCTCAACTTACCCTTTCTATTTCACTATACTTATTTGGCCATGGTTCTTGATGGACCGTACGATCTAGTATTACTTTTAACGCAAGTGCACACTCGCACAATGGCTCAGGAATTTATATTTTTGGTTTGTGAATGGAAAACAAAAGTTACTTGGTGAAGCTTGAAGAAACCTCCGTAAATATGTTGTCTGGTTGAATTCAAGCGTGTTGATACTGTATCACAAGAGAATACTGGTAAATGCTTATCCAATCGATTGCTCTACTAAGAAAAACAAAACTAAGGCTTACATTAAACGTGTGGCTCATGAATAATTATGGACAGGCAGAACAATTTGCATGTAAGTCTTCTACACAACCAGGACCGGAATCCTACTTCGGGAGCAAGACCAAGACTTAAAGAAAAAGGCAACCCAATTTGGTGATGACTTTGGAGGTCCTTGGTTCTTATGGTATGATTGACACACAACCTGAGACCTTACTGATGATCAGTACATGTCTTGGACCTCAGGATAATTTCCTCTGGTGGTTCCAAGGAACCTCAGTCTGAACCTGGTAATTCAACCAGCCTTGTATATAAGAAAAAGCCAATAGTTTGTGGTGGACAAGTATCCATGTCGTAAGGGGTTTTTTTTTAGCAGTTTTCTTAACGGTTCTTCTAGTCGCCATGTGCTCTTCGATGATTTCACATTCCCTCCAGTGGAAGATTCTACGTGTGTCGAGGGAATGATTAGAACTTGTTCTGTTGCTGATGTGATGATACTCCAGCTGAACGCTGACGTTTGAGGTCCCTGGGAGCCTCGTACAGGAACTATAATGTTTTTGCTTTCAATGGATCCATTCATTGGAGTGTGTCACTTGTCCTTGCGTGTAACACGGAGCTTCTTGGTTTGATGGATTTGTATTATAGTTGGATCCACATCAACTGGTATGCTAATTCTATCTGCCGTTCCAGGGTGTGTAGTGTAGTGTGTAATTGTTTGTCTTAGTCATGACTCTTTACGATTTAGACACCTGGAGGGCTGGAGTTGGTCTCCTTGACGTTGTCTGTCTTTCGAATTCTTCCACATCTCCATCCACGCTCCGTGCTTGCACTTTAAGATCACTTGTCATCTTTGGGTTGAATTTTTTTTTTTTCACCCTTTAGAAATATTTTCTTTCCACTGACTCATTCATTTTTTTTTTTTAAATACCTTGGATCTACCATAACGGAAGAAAGGAGACTAAAGTGGCTTAGTGTAATGTAAGCCGGCTCAATGTATTTATTTTTTTGTTGCTTATAGCGCCAACATATTCCACAGCGTCGTACATGGATCATCTGTTCCTCCTATTGCCATTGGGACACACAATCTAAATGCCCGATCTCAAAAATCCTATAGGGATTTATGTGATGTCAATTAACCAACGAGTATGCTTTTGGTCTGTGGGAGGAAGTCATTGTGTCTACATGAGTCTTTGTTGGACTTAAATGCAATATTTCTTGGTGAAAAATAAATTGATAACCTTTTATAACTCTTCTGTAACTTCCAGCAATCTGTTATAATCTGTGAGGGAACCAAACAGGGAATGTTTATTTTCCGTGCAGCACCCCCGCAGGAGAAATGAAGAATTACACAATTATTAATTTATTATGTATGTGTAATGCATTAGTAAGTGTGATCCTCCATAAAGATATATTATTTGCAGCTGCTCTTTACTAATGCTATAAGATAAGACATCAGGACTATCAAGTCTTCTAAAAATTGCCAAGTACATTGTTTTAAAATGGATTTTAAGTTCAATGATATAAGTGCTGGTATCACAATATTCGAGCTTTAGCTACGTTGGTCTTTTTGTATTTTTAGCTTCTTTTAAGCAAGTTGCTTGAGAAGAAGGATGTGTGACCCACAGGAAAGACAATGGGGCATATTTATTAATTGTTGTGTGCTACCAAATGTTTGACAATATGATATTTTAGTGCATAATGTTATGTAAACCGATGAATGCTGAATAATAGAAATTGTGTAGCTATTGTGCTATGGCAGATTTTACCGTGTGTGAAGGTGAATTATTTTATACAGCAGAATGTGACCAGAAATCCATAATGTTCTTAAAAATAAAAAAAAAGAAAATAAATCGTTTCACAAAAAGTGTCCCCAATGGGTTAAAATAAGGATCAAATATAATGACAGCATTCGTCTTCCTTCTTTTTTTTTAACATGAGCCTTAATTCAAATGTGTGCGTTTTAGTTACGGTATATATTTTATATTATTATTTTTTTTAATCAATGAAGATCAGAGTTTTCTGAACCAATTTTACTGCTAAAATCATATTTGAATAATTAGTTGCAGATTTTCAATTCCGTATATCAATCCATAACATGTTAAAAATAAATAATAATAATAATAAATAATAAAAATTAATATAATCTCCATTATGATCGTATAATATTCTACGCCAGACATTTATTTATTTATTTTATCAATTATTTTTAGACGTTCTTTTAAGATATATAAAATTTATATATAAAAATTCCCTTGGGACTATAATGGGTTTAGTCTGTGGGATTTCCTCCCCAGTGACATTATCAGGAGAAATTAGCCTGTATCCTAACGAACGGTCAATGAGGTTTGACAGGCCGCTTTTCTCCCTGCATTGCCCATACAAAGAGATTGCACGCAATTTTTTTTTTTTTTTGAACAGGAAAGTGTTGTCTAGACTGGAACCTTTGATGTCCGCTCTAGCTCCATCTTCAAGTCCGATGACTTTGCTGCCTTTGTACTTTCCTCTGTTTGCCTGTGGAACTGTTGGTGCACTTATATGTATTTACTGTACTACTCAGCACTTGGGGAAAGGAAACTGCAGTATAGACCTGGAATTTTCTGCGTAATGAGCTCCATTCCAAACATGGGTGGCCTGAAATTGAAGTTTGACTCAATCAGAATGGAATTATGCAGACTATACGGAGCGGGGTTGAGAACATTTATTTTTGCATTACATTAATCTTCCAGGACTCTGAGCACCAAACAGATGCACTTGTAAGAGTTCACATTGCTCTTTGCACGCTGTTTTTAGATTTGCAAGTTACCCCCCCCCAAAAAAAAAAAAAAGAATCTACATCAAACTTTGTAATTTTTGAGCACCAAAAAGAAGACCATACGGCCATTTAGAATGGTCATTTAATCGTTTTTTTGGGTTATACTTTTGGATTTTTCAATTGGAGAAAATCTACCAATTGCATTATTGCCCCTAACTATGTTGGATAATACATACACAATGTACAACAAAGAGATTTAATTAAAAAAAGCAATTAAATATTTAAAATTGGTTATATAAAGCCTATAAATAATGTTTTAATTTTTTAATATAATTTTTTATTAAAAATAGAACTCTGATAAAAGTAGGTAATAAACTTACTTAACATCCGTGAGGCTCCAGCTGTCTCTTTTAGGCCTCTTTTCCACTTGCAAGAAAAACGGACGAGTGCAATCCGATAAAAAAATCGAATTGCACTCGGACCAATGTTATTCAATAGGTGACATTCCATTTGCGATTTTTTTTTTTTTTCTCAGCTGAAATAGGACTGAGAAAAAAATCGCAGCATGCAATGCAAGTCAATGGGTGCGAGAGAAAAAACGCATGGAATACGGACCATCCGTATTCCATCCGTTTTTTTATGGATACCTTACCATTCTGTGGCATAGAACACTGTAAATAGTCCTGTAAATGACTGTATAAAAATAGTTGCAGAGAAAAAAAAACGGATTGCATACGGATGTAAAACGGATGGTGCGATTAAAAAATCGCATTGAACTCGCATAAAAAACGCATACTTTTCATCCCTTTTTTTTTGGTCCAGATTATGGACCGTTTTTTTTCTCTCAAGTGGAAAAGAGGCCTTATTCTCTCTCTAGCCACAAGGACTATTTTTTATTTGAGGGGGGGGGGGGGGGGGGGGAGATGTTTTGTGTGTTCTAAAAGCAATAGAATGAATCCATCCTTCTTCTGCCCCCAGAACAAATGAAAACTGTTGTCAATGATAAGTGTGTTTATTGTCTACTTTTATGTTTGTTTGTTTTTTTTTTATAATACTTCTAGCAAGTAGTAAACCAATTACTTATTTTGGGTGTAGCTGCTACTAGCATCTAACACAAAAAAAACTTTGGAAACCTATATGAAGAGGGAAAAAAAAATAATAATAAACAATAATTATATATATATATATATATATATATATATATATATATATATATATATATATATATATATATATATATATATATATTTGTTATACATACATGTTTAAAAGAGACTAGTATTCTGTGTAATTAGGACAGGTCCTCTAACTATAAGGACCTGTGTACACATTGCAAATTTGCCATGTTTTTTTCTGTGAAAAACACCAAAAAAGGACACATTCAAGAAAAAAACACCAAAAACAGGCAAAGATGCTTACCTGTCTAAATAGGCCTGCATTTGTATTGAGGCCTATTTAGACAGGTAAGCATCTTTGCCTGTTTTTGATGTTTTTTTCTGTGTAGAATTGTCACAAAAGTTGAAGGATTTCCTGATGCCAGCAAAGTGAATGAGAATCTTTCAGCCTCATGCACACGTTGCTTATTTGTGACTCGCAGATTTGGTGCAGATTTAAATCTACGTTCTCACAATGCGCTTTTGGTGGGTTTTTGATGTTGCAGATTTTCTGCTTTCATTAAAATAAAATGTTACTTCCCTTTTAAAAAAAAATAAAAATAAATAAAAATGCAGCGTCAAAAACTCACCGAAAACTCATTGTGGGAGCTTAGCCTTAAAGTTTTTTGCTGCAGATTTCACTTCTAGTAATGAATGGGAAAAAAAATATGCAGAAAAAAATGCGCCTATTTTTGCACCACATTGATCCTGCTATGAGATGCTAACATACACTAGTTTTAGGCTTCAGGGAATGTGCGCACGTTGGGTATTTGGCCCAGAAGTTTTTGCATCTAATACCTAACGTGTGCACATACCCTAAAGCCTGATGCAAATGTGTGTTAGTATAAATTAATACTACAATATGATGTGGGTTTTTTCTTTTTTTTTTATCTCAAATTGCATTTTGAATATTTTGAATGTCATTGATGACAGCTGTAAAATACAAAAACATATGTATAAAAAAAAAGAAAATAGCATTGTAACAATGTATGGATTCTAAAGTCGTGCACTTGGATTAAAACACAATTGTGCGATAAAGTATATGGATGATATAATCACAGCTTGAAATGAAAGTGAAAAAAGTAGTAAAATTAAAAGACTTTAGAAAGTAATTGCATCATATATTTTTTTGGGTGTGTCTGGGCAAAGATGTGTTTTTGTTTTTTTTATTTGTTCTTTTTCCGTGCCCAAGTTTTCTCTCTCAATCTTTTATGTAAGTGTATAATGAAAGTAAGCGTCCCATCTCTGGGAATGAGGCTGCGATCTCGCACAGGTCTGTATACGGGACAGCAGCTTTGAAGAAAGATGAACCCAATTGAAATTCTAAAATGTTGCAGTAATTTTATTGGGGCCTTCAGTGAGAGGAAATAGTGGATGCAGAGCGCAGTCCGCTCCCTCATCTGGTAGTGATTTGTCACTCACTGTGTTTTAGGCTTTCTGCCAGGGCATCTGCTGCCAAACGAAGAGAGACGGGGGAATACAATGATTATCAGGAAGAATCAAGGAAATTTACTGAATGAACTAAAAACGGCTCAAACTAAGGTTACTGGGTATAAGGTATATGGGTAAACTGCACGGTGGGGAGGCATGGCGCTAAGGGAAGATTTTCATTTTGGCTTTGACTATAAATACTAATAAAAATAAAATATATTATATATTTTATTATTTTTATTAGTATTAATGGTCTTAAAATAATAAAAAAAGCACTTTATAAAACATAAAAATAAATCTATGGATGTAATTATGTTGGCGTGTGTGTGTATACTTAAACTCCTTCAAGATTGTTGGAAGACCATTCCCGGTGACTACCTCTTGAAGCTCATCAAGAGAATGCCAAGAGTGTGCAAAGCAGTCATCAAAGCAAAAGGTGGCTACTTTGAAGAGCCTAGAATATAAAATATATTCTCAGTTGTTTCACACTTTTTTGTTAAGTATATAATTCCACATGTGTTAATTCATAGTTTTGATGCCTTCAGTGTGAATGTACAATTTTCATAGTCATGAAAATACAGAAAAATCTTTAAATGAGAAGGTGTGTCCAAACTTTTGATCTGCACTGCATGTATGTATGTATGTACATTACAGGTGCTTCTCACAAATTGAGAATATCATTAAAAAGTTAATTTATTTCAGTTCTTCAATACAAAAAGTGAAACTCATGTATTATATAGACACACAGAGGGATCTATTTCACATGTTTATTTCTGTTAATGTTGATGATTATGGCTTACATCCAATGAAAACCCAAAAATCATTATCTCAGTAAATTAGAATAGTTTATAATACAAGCTTGAAAAATTATTTTAAAATTGAAATGTTGTCCTACTGAGATGCATGTTCAGTGATTGCACTCAATACTTGGTTGCGGCTCCCTTTGCATCAATTACTGCATCAATGCGGCGTGGCATGGAGGCGATCAGCCTGTGGCTGCTGAGGGGTTATGGAAGCCCAGGTTGCTTTGATAGCAGCCTTCAGCTCATCTGCATTGTTGGGTCTGGCGTTTCTCATCTTCCTCTTGACAATACTCCATAGATTCTCTATGGGGTTAAGGTCAGGCGAGTTTGCTGCCAATCAAGCCCAGTGATACTGTTGTTTTTACACCAGGCCTTGGTACTTTTGGCAATGTGGACAGGGGCCAAGTCCTGCTGGAGAACGACATTTCCATCTCCAAAAAGATTGTTGGCAGAGGGAAGCATGAAGTGCTCTAAAATGTCCTGGTAGACGGCTGCGCTGACTTTGGTCTTGATAAAACACAGTGGACCTACACCAGCAGATGACATGGCCCCCAAACCATCACTGATTGTGGAGACTTCACACTAGACCTCCAGCAGCTTGGATTGTGGCCTCCACTCTTCCTCCAGACTCTGGGACCTGGATTTCCAAATAAAATGCAAAATTTACTTTCATCTGAAAACAAAACCTTGGACCACTGACAACAGTCCAGTTCTTCCTCTCCTTGGCCCAGGTAAGACGCTTCTGGCGTTGTCTATTGCTCATGAGTGGCCGGACACAAGGAATGTGACACTTGTAGCCCATGTCCTGGACACGTCTGTGTGTGTTGGCCTTTTGTAGCTTACCCTCCTTGTGGAGTGTGTCAATGACTGCCTTCTGTACAATGTCAAGTCAGCAGTCTTCCCCATGATTGTGGAGCCACTGAAACAGACTTACGGTACCTTCACACTGACCAACTTCACAACGATATCGCTAGCGATCCGTGACGTTGCAGCGTCCTGGCTAGCGATATCGTTGTGTTTGACAGGCAGCAGCGATCTGGATCCTGCTGTGACATCGTTGGTCGGAGCAGAAAGTCCAGAACTTTATTTCGTCGCTGGATCTCCCGCAGACATTGCTGAATCGGCGTGTGTGACACCGATTCAGCGATGTCTTCACTGGTAACCAGGGTAAACATCGGGTTACTAAGCGCAGGGCCGCGCTTAGTAACCCGATGTTTACCCTAGTTACCAGTGTAAATGTAAAAAAAAAAAAAACACTACATACTTACATTCCGTTACATTCCGGTGTCTGTCGCGTCCCTCGGCGTTCTGCTTCCCTGCACTGTGTCAGCGCCGGCCAGCCGTAAAGCAGATTACAGCGGTGACGTCACCGCTGTGCTTTACGGCCAGCCGGAGCTCACAGTCAGTGCAGGAAAGCAGAGCGCCGGGGGACAGACACCGGAATGTACGTATGTAGTGTTTTTTTTTTTTTTTTACATTAGCACTGGTAACCAGGGTAAACATCGGGTTACTAAGTGCCGCCCTGCGCTTAGTAACCCGATGTTTACCCTGGTTACCAGGGGACTTCGCATAGTTGGTCGCTGGAGAGCTGTCTGTGTGACAGCTCTCCAGCGACCACACAGCGACACTGCAGCGATCGGGATCGTTGTCTAGATCGCTGCAGCATCGCTAAATGTGACGGTACCTTAAGGGACCTTTATAAACACTTAGAAGCCTTTGCAGGTGTTTCATTTTAATTATTCTAATTTACTGAGATAATGACTTTTGGGTTTTCATTGGCTGTAAGCCATAATCATCAACATTAACAGAAATAAACACGTGAAATAGATCACTCTGTGTGTAATGACTTTTTGATATTCAAATTTTGTGAGAAACACCTGTATGTACCGTGTGTGTGTATGTGTGTGTGTATATATATATTGTAGCGTGGCTAAAGGTTGTATAGTCAACGGGAGGTATGTATCACAGAGAAGGCTTGTCGCTGTGATGTAACCCGGAGTGTTTTCTTTAATACACATAAAGCAATAAGGAATTGTTTAGTATATTTGGGTCCGGGTTACGGGTAGCTATGAGAGATGGGAGGGTCTGGCTACCCATATACCTTACCCCTGGGTAAGGGGCATAACCATGCCTATCTATGTTTGGTTCAGGACCCGTGGTGATGTCACAACCACATGTCTAATCATGTGATGGGTTTCTGGGTGTGGTTACACCTATGTAAAGAGGTGTGTGTAGCACATGGAGTGAGAGAGTGTTTGGGAGTCTGTCAGGGTAGACACACTTCCATGTGTCCTGGCTGGACACTGCAGAGTGGCCTGTGTGTTGGACGGTTCCACGTGGGGACAGACGTCTTGAACAGCACATAGAGACCATATTTAGGCTGGAGAGCCTACGTGCTGGACATAGCACAGCCTGTGTGCCTACAGGTCTGAGAGAGAGCGGAGCTCTACTATGGACACTGAGGATTCATCTGTCTGACGTAAGACTGTTTACCTGTTGTTCCTGTTGCTATGTGGTTTATGGAGCAATAAACCTGTGAACTTTTAATGAAACGTGCATTCAGAGTGTCATCCGCCGCACCTGAGCGAGTACAATCCCTACAATATATATATATATATATATATATATATATATATATATATATATATAAATACACTGCTCAAAGAAATAAAAGGAACACTTAAATAACAGAATATAACTCCAAGTAAATCAAACTTCTGTGAAATTAAACTGTCTACTTAGTAAGCAACACTGTTTTACAATCAATTTCACATGCTGTTGTGCAAATGGAATAGACAACAGATGGAAATTATCGGCAATTATCAAGACACAATAAAGGAGTGGTTCTGCAGGTGGAGACCACAGACCACATCTCAGTACCAATGCTTTCTGGCTGATGATTGGTCACTTTTGAATGTTGGTTGTGCTTTCACACGCGTGGTAGCATGAGACGGACTCTACAACGCACACAAGTCAGGTAGTGCAGCTCATCCGGGATGGCACATCAATGTGAGCTGTGGCAAGAAGGTTTGCTGTGTCTGTCAGCGTAGTGTCCAGAGGCTGGAAGTGCTACAAGGAGACAGGCCAGTACACCAGGAGACATGGAGGGGGCCGTAGGAGGGCAACAACCCAGCAATAGGACCGCTACCTCAGCCTTTGTGCAAGGAGGAACAGGAAGAGCACTGCCAGAGCCCTGCAAAATGACCTCCAGCAGGCCACAAATGTGCACGTGTCTGCACAAGCGGTTATAAACCGACTCCATGCGGATGGTCTCAGTGCCCGATGTCCACAGATGGGGGTTGTGCTCACAGCCCAACACCATGCAGGACGCTTGGCATTTGCCACAGAAAACCAGAATTGGCAAATTTGCCACTGGCGCCCTGTGCTCTTCACAGATGAAAGCAGGTTCACACTTAGCACATGTGACAGACGTGGCAGAGTCTGGAGATGCCGTGGAGAGCGATCTGCTGCCTGCAACATCCTTCAGCATGACCGGTTTGGCAGTGGGTCAGTAATGGTGTGGAGTGGCATTTCTTTGGAGGGCCGCACAGCCCTCCATGTGCTCGCCAGATGTAGCCTGACTGCCATTAAGTACCGAGATGAGATCCTCAGACCCCTTGTGAGACCATATGCTGGTGCGGTTGGCCCTGGGTTCCTCCTAATGCAGGACAATGCCAGACCTCATGTGGCTGGAGTGTGTCAGCAATTCCTGCAAGATGAAGGCATTGAAGCTATGGACTGGCCGCCCGTTCCCCAGACCTGAATCCGATTGAATACATCTGGGACATCATGTCTCGCTCCATCCACCAATGTCACGTTGCAGCACAGACTGTCCAGGAGTTGGCGGATGCTTTAGTCCATGTGTGGGAGGAGATCCCTCAGGAGACCATCTGCCCCCTCATCAGAAGCATGCCCAGGCGTTGTACAGTAGGGAGGTCATACAGGCACATGGAGGCCACACACAATACTGAGCATCATTTCCTTGTCATGAGGCATTACCACTGAAGTTGGATCAGCCTGTAATTTGAATTTCCACTTTGATTTTGAGCATCATTCCAACTCCAGACCTCCGTGGGATATTAGTTGTGATTTACATTGATCATTTTTATGTTTTATTGTTCTCAACACATTCCACTATGTAATGAATAATGATTTACAACTGGAATATTTCATTCAGTGATATCTAGGATGTGGGATTTTAGTGTTCCCTTGAGCAATGTATTTCATAAAGTACTTTTCTGATTATTTTAGATGCAAACTCTTCATTATTGGAATGGAATAACCAGTGCTGGACCCCCCTATACTGATCACATTGTCTACCTTCATGATCCATGCACTAATTTTACTAATTGTTTGTTTCTGCTATACTTTTACACATTGTGTCACGGTCATCCGTGCTGGATTTTATACTATGAAAATCTGGGGGATCAAAGCCTCTGTTCTTGAAAAATAGAAAAACATTTTTAGAAACATTTCTTATTTTTTTAAGGTACTTCAAAATGACTTTTTTTCTCATCTAGAGAAACAATCACCCATCTATGATCATGTGAATGGTGGATCCTGTGTTATCTACTGTATGCAGTTATGTGAAAAATTGTTTGCCCCTTCCTGATTTTTTTATTCTTTTACATGTTTATCACGCTTAAATGTTTCACATCACCAAACAAATTTAAATATCAGACAAAGATATCACAGGTAATAAAAAAAAATGCAGTTTTTAAATGAAAGTCTTTATTTTTAAGGGTAAAAGAAATATAAACCTACAGGGCCCTGTGTGAAAAAGTGATTGCTGCCCCCATAAAACATAGAGTAACTGTGGTTTATCACATATTCGGAAAGCAGCGTTCAAATGCCCTAGCCACACGCAGCCCTGATTACTGCCACACCTGTTCTCAGTCAAGAAATCACTTAAATAGGACCTGCCTGACAAATTGAATTAGACCAAAAGTTCCTCAAAAGCTAGACATTATGCTGCGATCCAAAGAAATTCTGGAACAAATGAGAAACAAAGTAATTGAAATTGATCAGTCTGGAAAAGGTTACACAACTGTTTCTCATGCTTTGGGACTCCACCGAATCACAGTGAGAAAAGATGGAACAGTGGGGAACCTTCACAGGAGTGGCCAGCCAACCAAAATTACCTCAAGACCGCAGTGACAACTCATCCAATAAGTCATAAAAAAACAACAACAACATCCAAAGAACTGCAGGCCTCACTTGCCTTAGTTAAGGTCAATGTTCTTGACTCCACCATAAGAATGAGACTGAGCAAAAATGGCCTTCAAGGCAGAGCTCCATGACGAAAACCACTGCTGAGCAATAAGAACATAAAGGCACATCTCAGTTTTGCCCAAAAACATCTTAATTCTCCCCAAGACTTTTGGGAGAATACTCTTTGGACTGACGAGACAAAAGTTCAACTGTTTGGAAGGTGTATGTCGTATTACATCTGGAGTAGAATTAACAAAGCATTTCAGAAAAGGAACACCATACCAACAGTAAAACATGGTGGTGGTAGTGTGATGGTCTGGGGTTGTTTTGCTGCTTCAAGACCTGGAATACTTGCTGTGGTAAATGGAACCATGAATTCTGTCATCCAAAAAATCCTGAAGCAGAATATCCGGCCATCTGTTCGTGACCTCAAGCTGAAGCACACTTGGACTATGCAGAAGGACAATGATCCAAAACACACCAGCAAGTCCACCTCTGAATGGCTTAAGAAAAACAAAATTAAGACTTTGGAGTGGCCTAGTCAAAGTCCTGACTTTAATCCGATTGAGATGCTGTGGCATAACCTTAGAAAGGCGGCTCATGCTCGGAAACCCTTCCAATGTAGCTGAATGCAGCTGCAAAGATGAGTGGACAAAATTCCTCCAGATCCTTGTAAAAGACTCATTGCCAGTTATCACAAACACTTGATTGCAGTTGTTGCTGCTAAGGGTGGCCCAACTAGTTATTAGCTTTAGGGGCAATCACTTGTTCACACAGGACCCTGTAGGTTTGGATTCTTTTTTCTTTAATAATAAAAACTTTCATTTATAAACTGCATTTTGTGATTACTTGTGTTATCTTTGTCTAATATTTACATTTGTTTGGTTATCTGAAAAGTCAATGTGTGACAAACATGCAAAAGAATAGGAAATCAGAAAGGGGGTGAACAATTTTTCACACCACCGTATAGAGGTCTTATCGGTCATTGTACAGGAGGAGGAGGAGGTGAGTTGTGACATCACCTATTGTGAATGGTGGATCCTGTGTTACGGTATATGCTGTATAGAGGTGTTATCAGTCATTGTACATGAGGAGAAGGAGGTGAGCTGTGACATCACCTATAGTCAATGGTGGATCCTATGTTATCTACTGTATATAGGTGTTATCAGTCATTGTACAGGAGGAGGAGGTGAGCTGTGATATCATCTATTGTTAATGGTGGATCCTGTGTTATCTACTGTATATAGAGGTGTTATCAGTCATTGTACAGGAGGAGGAGGTGAGCTGTGACATCACCTATTGTGAATGGTGGATCCTGTGTTATCAGCTGTATATACAGTAGAGGTGATATCAGTCATTGTACAGGAGGAGGAGGTGAGCTGTGACATCACCTATTGTGAATCCTGTGTTATCAGCTGTATATACAGTAGAGGTGATATCAGTCATTGTACAGGAGGAGGAGGTGAGCTGTGGCATCAACTATTGTCAATGGTGGACCCTGTGTTATCAGCTATATATAGAGGTGTTAGGCCTTTTTCACACTTGCGTTGTTTGGCCTCCGTCGCAATGCGTCGTTCTGTGCAAAAAACACATCCTGCAAAGTTGCCCGCAGGATGCATTTTTTTTGTCCATAGACTTGTATTGTCGACGGATCGCAACGTATGGACATGTGCGTCGTGTTTTGGCGGACCGTCGTATCGAAAAAACGTTCAAGGGAACGTTTTTTCGTACGTCGGATCCTGCATTTCCTACCACGCATGCGCGGCCGGAACTCCGCCCCCTCCTCCCCGGGACTTTACAATGGGCAGCGGATGCGTTGAAAAGCTGCCCACGTTGGGCCGAATTTTCACAACGTCCGTCGGGACATCGCGCCGACGCTTTGTGACGGCCCCGTACCGACGGAAGTGTGAAAGAAGCCTTGCCTTCCATTAAAATCATGTGATAATAATGAAACTGCTGAAAAATCCTTTGCACAGAAGAAACTTGCATTTAACTAGTGACTAGTGTTCAGTGTGACAATTGCTACATTATTTATATATATAATGATGTGGTGAATTATTATAAAACCTGATTTAAACTACTCATATAGGTAACTTTCTGATGTCACATTCCCTTTAATTAAAGTAAGAGACCTGGGGCACAATTCAAGCTACAGCCCCGTTGACTTTGATGGAAGACCCTAAAATAGAAACCTGGTTCTTGAGCTTTAGTTGTTGGTGTAGGTCTTCTCCCACCATGGATATTTCCCGCTGCCCATGTTCTGTCTTCCAGTTTTGTTGGTAATGGACCTGGTGGCTTTCCTTTGCCTTCTCCTGGGCCGCGTCAGGTCTCCGGGGTGAACGCTCTGCACACTCAGCTGAATCCTCTCCGGAGCATCACTTCTCTTTGGTAATTGAAGCTGTGGGTTTGGCAGATACTTCAGTAAAATGCCACAGGATTAGTCAATGTGTTTTTTCTGCGCATTAAAATAATCCGTGATTTGAGAAGTGAACATCACAACATTTTTATTTTACTCTGTCATCAGAGGAATCAAGAAAAATTAGTCTTTGGAAGGAAACTATTCTGTGTGGAGCCTGAGAGTCCGTAGATGTTCTCTTCAGCTTCAGCGGCTGCGGAACCTCTTGTCGGACAGTGTGTAGGGTAGACTGAGCAATGTAGAAGCTTTTACGTAGATTTTATCAACTTCTGACGATCTTATTATATCACAAAAAGATCAGTCCTATGGTGAATTTGTTTGTGGAAAGGCAATTTTTTTGTTGTCGTCCGAGGTCGAGATTTCGATGACAGATTTGACTCTTCCGTAGAATTTATTCTTTAATCAGATACTTCTGTTTTCTCTTAAAGCATCACTCCATCGGTGTTTATTTCAGCACTGAAGTGGTGGCACGAATGTAAGTTTCCCCGTCATCAGCTATGCCCATCACCGCCCTGGTCCTAGCATTTACCAGCCCCCGTCCTAAGCTATGCCCATCGGCCGCGGTCCTAGTATTTACCAGCCCCCATCCTAAGCTGTGCCCATCGCCGCCCCGGTCCTAGTATTTACCAGCCCCCATCCTCAGCTATGCCCATCGCCGCCCCGGTCCTAGTATTTACCAGCCCCCATCCTCAGCTATGCCCATCGCCGCCCTGGTCCTAGTATTTACCAGCCCCCATCCTCAGCTATGCCCATCGCCGCCCCGGTCCTAGTATTTACCAGCCCCCATCCTAAGCTATGCCCATCACCGCCCTGGTCCTAGCATTTACCAGCCCCCGTCCTAAGCTATGCCCATCGGCCCCGGTCCTAGTATTTACCAGCCCCCATCCTAAGCTGTGCCCATCGCCGCTCCGGTCCTAGTATTTACCAGCCCCCATCCTCAGCTATGCCCATCGCCGCCCCGGTCCTAGTATTTACCAGCCCCCATCCTCAGCTGTGCCCATCGCCACCCTGGTCCTAGTATTTACCAGCCCCCATCCTCAGCTATGCCCATCGCCGCCCCGGTCCTAGTATTTACGATCCCCCGTCGTCACATATGCCCTTCATCGCCCCGGTCCTAGTACTTACCAGCCCCCGTCCTCGGCTGTACCCATCGCTGCCCTGGTACCAGTCCGTTATCTTGTAACCTCAGCTTTCTGACTTAGTGACCTCCGGCTCATCCAGCAAGCACTGAGGCGATTGGGCAGGTCACAAACTGGTGGACACAACCTGAGCGGGACGGAGAACCGAAGAAGATGGCGGCCAGTAAGTATAATAGGCACAGGGATCTTAGATTAGTGGCAACACTCCAGCCGCAAAACAAATAAAACCCAGCTGGAGTGGAGTTATAAGGACTTCCTTCATGTTGGCTTTCAAGACTCGGTGCAATTTTTGCTTCTCCACAATCCATAACTTTTTTTTTTTTACATGACCGGTTTGGGTAAGGTGACGATCTAGTCTTTGTGTTTTGTATCGTTCTTTTCTTGGTACATAACATTCAGCGTTTCATTTATGTCAAAGTGACCCGTCCTCCGGTTCATGCTGCCCGGCCCTCCGGCCTGGATATGTTATTGCCGCCATTCATGTTTTACTCTGCAGAATTTTGGAGAAAACATAAATTTGAAAAGCTGCTGTGGACTGTGAGACTTGGGTGACCAGTCCGAGAAGCAGGCACCGGTCATGTGTTTGTATAGGGAGAGACCTGTCAGGGTGGGGAGACGTCGCCGGTGTGTCATCCATTTCTGGCTTAAAGGGGTCTTCCTATCTTAGACCTTTTGTCATATCCACAGGATAAGTCATCATCACTATCTGATGGCTGCAGCTCCCACCTCTGGGACCCACAAATCTCAGAACGGGGGTCCCACAACTACTTATGGAGAGAGCTGACTTGTCTATTCATTTTCCACCTGGATGTGGAAGCTGACGGCGGTCTATCCCGGTGTGATGGGGGTCTTGTGCCAATTCATAGTGTCTCTATCTGATGATCTGAAGCTACAAAGAGTTAAATGTTAGTGCTGGATTCAGTCTGGATTCATGAGACCAGAACTGTTCTTAAAGACATTTCTCCCGATGGCTCGCAGGGGAACTACCGCCGCTGCCAAAATCTCTTTGTAACCTCTCGGCAGAAACGCCTGTTTATTTTTCTGTTCACTTTCTGTCGCTGCGCTGTCTCACTGCTTGTTTGCAAATCGCATATTCCTTAATTGTATATTACACAGACTGTCTCCGTTCCGTTCTATCACTTCGCTTCTCAGAGAGAAAAAAAAATCTGAAAAGTATGTGAACCCTCCTGTAGATAAAACTGATGGCTGCATGCACACAGCCATATTATTGGCTCATACTGAATAGATCTGGTGCCAATGGGCCACGCTGTACCTCCATAGGCGCCCAACTGAGGGTTTTGTTAAATTTTTCATGGTTAAAAACAAATGCGTCCTGTAGCAGTTCACATTGTGTTACAGTGGTGCCCTCCTTCACCAGCATTGCTGCCATATAGTCTGTAATACGTAGCGCCATAGAGGCTTCGATCGGTGGTTGCTATGGTGAAGAGTTGTTGTCCGCCAGGCTTCCCCTTGTAACACAAGGTCGGGTCTATGGCTCTTAGGTCTGACTCCTAGTGGGGGTCCTGAGTGGGAGACTACCTGTACAATGTCCACATGGCCTAATACAGCATATGGCAAGGTATGTTCCTGGTGAGAAGATCCTTGGTTCTGTCCATTGCTGGATTGTATCACTTTCTTTCTATAGGACACAATAGGATACAATTTACAGAAGCTTCTTCTTTCTGACATTACAGTGTCGCATGTATCACACATCTCCATCCCCCCATATCAGGGATGGTTAATAATGCGGACCGATGGGTGGTACTTCATTCTCTACCATCAATACCCTAGGGATGCAGATGATGAGGACTGCAGTACAGGTCATATCCGGAATACATTCTATAGATTTTCGTTTTTTCCTTGAGTGTAAAAAATTTGCACAATAAAAATTTTCCTGCCGAAGTAAATGGTGATGAAGGTGACCTTTACGTGCAAGTATCAGCTGGGGAGGCGCAGATATTTTTTCTGATGCTATTGTAATTTTGTAGCCAGCAAATGGGGAAGATGGGGGAAGGGAAGTCTTTTTTTATGTACGTTATTTGCCACCGGTGCCAGAACAGACTGCAACTGGGACTTGATTTACTTTTTGTTTAGAAAATAAGAACAAATATCAATACACAGTAATTACTGAGCAACAGATAAAGGCCATTGTCGTGGAGTCAAATCCATGTGGTCAATGACAATGGTACAAGTATTGCACAAGTTTGGAAAAACTGTTGCCAATTTTGGTGCATACCCGTCGTTAAGTGCCAAAACTTGCAAGTCTTTTCAGTTTTATGCTACTCTCATCGCTCTTCTAGAAATCCGGGCTAGTGACAGGCGAGGACGTCATCCACAGCGTAGAAGATCTGCTATAATCTCCACCAGAAATGGGAATAAATATAGAAGAATGCTGCGCTGCTTTATGTAGACTTTAGTTTATGGTTCAGGGACAGTGAAAAATGTGCCAAACCTGGCGGCATGCACCTTTTCTTGCATCTTTCTCCAGTGGCTTTTGTTTGGGGCTGTTACATGAAATTTCCATCTTATTAAATTCTTCCCGTGGTGTTTTGTGACCACATAACGTCACAATGGTTACCTGTACCTGCAGCAGAAGTCTTATCATGTAGCATTGGGTCTACTATGGCGCCAATAGCATACATACTGCAAGCCTGCTGAGGTTGGAGGCGGTGGCGGACATTCTTTGTTGGCTCCATGTAATTCTGCTACTGCATGGTAAGTTGCTGTCCAAGACACATAACTTGAAGCTTTACTGCTTATAGTCCTTTTGTAATTCTGCTTTCTGTTCCAAAAGGCTATCACGGACCGACTTATCTCTAGCCGCTTGGTCTAGCAGAACCCAGGGGAACCCAAACCTTCACCCTTTTACCCATATACAAGGATCTGGACTCACTGCAGGATCCTCAGGGTTACACAGTGTGGCTGCTGGCCGGAGGAGCAAGCCGGAGGCAACAGTAGTCTAATCAGGTCAACACCTGAAGACAAGTGCGGACTGGGGCTCAAATTCGGCCCTGGCATTTGAAATCACACAGGCCTATGCTGTCCCCGTCCCCAAGCACTTGATGGGATATATTACTAATATTACCCTGAATGGAGGAAAGCAAGATTTACTACAAGAGCATTATTTGTAATGATACCGATGGCCTGGTGGGGTAAGTGACTGAGTCAGCGACATTGTGCTCCGTCACAACTCTTAATAGTATGGGCGTCTTGAGATCACCGATTCTGTTAACAATGTTGCAGACAATGCAGCCCACAACCAGACAGGCCCTTCTGGCATTTGCCAGAATTGCCAGATGGCCAGTCCGGCCCTGCCTGAAGAGACTGAACCAGGAGAAAAATCATAGCCAGGTAAGGGCTAGGATCAGGACGGTCACGGAGGCAGAGCTAATCAGTGTAGGTCAAAGCAAGAAAAACCACCATAGTCCAGGAGGCTATCGGACACAAAATCTGGCTACTCCCAGCAGTTTAAGTAGGGTGTGGTACTGGCCAGAGCAATGAGCAGATAGAACCTGCACCACACGTCCCAGCCACACTAATTCCTGGCTGAACTGTGTCTGTGCCATCCTGAGACACTGGCCGTGATGTCTCCTCCATCACTGATGCCACCTGCAGAGTACAAATGCCAGCGCCTGGCACTGAAGCAGACATTGTTGGGGCAAGTCCAGGTAAAGATGTGACACCTTTAATAACGTCCAATGACCCATCTGCCGTATAAAACCATAGGGCCCAATTTGTGGCTTCCAACTCTGCCTCTGTACATTGTTGCATTGAATTAGCCCAAAAGTTTGGAAAGGATGAAGAGAGGAAAAAACCCACTGTCCTGGATGGCAAAACTCAGCTCTAGAGTTGATCAAAATGGTTTGCAGGACCCTGGTAGTCCGTGGCTGCTGAAAAGGAGCCCTGCGAAGCACCTACCACCTGCAAGCATCCCTGGCACCTCTTCTGATCAGTACGTCCAGCGCAACGTCATGAGTGAGTCACCCCGCAAAGGAGACGTCGCACTATTAAGAAGAGGCGCCAGCGATGGCTGCAGAAGGAGGGCTGCAGAGTTCTCCTCCGGCAGCTACAAGGAATCTTTTAGATCATCTCTAGTAAGCAGCATCAATAGGGTCTCCCCCTATACATGTACACCACTTTATGGCAGGTGCTGGGGACATAATAAGTAATAATTGTATTGGTTGATTCTTTTCTAATTATCAACTTATTTGAGGAAAAAAAAATCAATTGATTTAAAATGCAATAATTCCAAACAGTATTTGATGGAGGTGAACACCTTGTGTAGAGGGTTACGGAGGAGTCGGCCCAGGATGGATAAGTCTTCTCTGGGAATCCTGTGCATGTTCCGGTGAGTCACCTCCTCGACCGCTAGGCCGCTGTGTACTTTCATTTGAATATGTATTGCTCATGGGTTTATTTCTGACCATGTTCTCGGCTTGAGTGTGTGTTTAGCAAGGATGGAGATTTCCACTGTTTGCACTTCCAACTGCGAACAAGAAATCTCACGTCATTATATATCAATAATGGGACTTACCAATAGCCAACTACCTGGTCCTAACACCTGTGCCAACCCACGAGTGCTGGAGGCTGCACCTGACCGTGAGCCGGGGGTATAGCTATGGGAGTGCGGAGGAATATGGCCAACTACCTGGTCCTAACGCCTGTGCCAACCCATGAGTGCTGGAGGCTGCACCTGACCGTGATCTGGGGGTATAGCTATGGGGGTGCGAAGGGAAATGGCCAACTACCTGGTCCTAACACTTGTGCCAACCCATGAGTGCTGGAGGCTGCACCTGACCGTGAGCCGGGGGTATAGCTATGGGAGTGCGGAGGAATATGGCCAACTACCTGGTCCTAACACCTGTGCCAACCCATGAGTGCTGGAGGCTGCACCTGACCGTGATCCGGGGGTATAGCTATGGGAGTGCGGATTAATATGGCCAACTACCTGGTCCTAACACCTGTGCCAACCCACGTGTGCTGGAGGCTGCACCTGACCGTGAGCCGGGGGTATAGCTATGGGGGTGCGAAGGGAAATGGCCAACTACCTGGTCCTAACACTTGTGCCAACCCATGAGTGCTGGAGGCTGCACCTGACTGTGAGCCGGGGGTATAGCTATGGGGGTGCGAAGGGAAATGGCCAACTACCTGGTCCTAACACTTGTGCCAACCCACGAGTGCTGGAGGCTACACCTGACTGTGAGCCGGGGGTATAGCTATGGGAGTGCGGATTAATATGGCCAACTACCTGGTCCTAACACCTGTGCCAACCCACGAGTGCTGGAGGCTGCACCTGACCGTGATCCGGGGGTATAGCTATGGGAGTGCGGATTAATATGGCCAACTACCTGGTCCTAACACCTGTGCCAACTCACGAGTGCTGGAGGCTGCACCTGACCGTGAGCCGGGGGTATAGCTATGGGGGCGCGGAGGGAATGGCCAACTACCTGGTCCTAACACCTGTGCCAACCCATGAGTGCAGGAGGCTGCACCTGACCGTGAGCCGGGGGTATAGCTATGGGAGTGCGGAGGAATATGGCCAACTACCTGGTCCTAACACCTGTGCCAACCCACGTGTGCTGGAGGCTGCACCTGACTGTGATCCGGGGGTATAGCTATGGGAGTGCGGATTAATATGGCCAACTACCTGGTCCTAACACCTGTGCCAACCCACGTGTGCTGGAGGCTGCACCTGACCGTGAGCCGGGGGTATAGCTATGGGGGCACAGAGGAAAATGGCTCACAGTGCCCTGTATTATAAATGGCCACCCAAATACAAATTTTGTATTCAAACATCTATTTATCTACACAATTGCATAAAGCCAAAAAGGCTGCAGATTCCCTGGAGGATTTCTAGCCCTAAACCTCTCAAGTCTTCGGGGTCTCTGGTTTCTATGTAAAACATGACAGTAATTAACAGAACAAATTTCCACTTTTATTTTCTTTCGCATTCAGTTCAGCCCTTTATCTGCGTTACTTTCTGTCTCCTCCGACATTTTCAGATAATTTGTGACCTCCGATCGTTATCACGCTGCATTTCCGAATCCAATTATCACTCGGTTTAGCAAACTGTTAAAAGTCAAAATTAAACCTAGAAGTTTATTTGTATTCACAATATTTGATCTGTCGCTGCCAAAACCCAAAATGGACATTTCTTTAGTGAAGCATCTAGGAAGGGAAACTGATGGATTTTACCCCTCGCGGCTTCCTGGGCACATAACGCTTTGTCCATATTCACAAATAAAATAAAGAGTAAAGCAACTTTGAAGCTAAAATAAAGATCCCACTGTTTAGGGTGCGCAGATCCAACTGCAACTCAAAACCTGGCATTTCTCTGGTGCACAGACGTGTACCCCATGACTATAGGTGTGGGAAGACATCTGCAAACATGCAGGACCACTCAAATCCAAGGTTGTAGTGCTAACCACTGAATACTGGGCTGATAAACATGTATACTGGCTAGGTGCAACCAGAGAGAGAGCAATAGCCATGTACAAAATTACCAGCGTAGTAGCCATAGCACCTCATGGGGTCAATGCCAGGGTTGGGGTGATGGATAATGCATACAATTCAATAGCTAATTTATACATGTCATCACTCATCAGTATCAGATTGTGGCGTCTGACACACGGCGTCCCTGCTGATCATTCTGTGCAGCTCAAACATCAGCCAAAAGTGTACAGTGTCCGGATCAGCTACGATCTGTAAACCATGCAGTGGCCGTTCTCGGTACTCCAGCTCAGATCACATTCACTTCAATAGGAGCTGAGCTGCAATACTGAGAACGGCCACTAGACTGTGCACGGAGCTGAGCTGTAGTACCGAGAACGGTCACTACACGGTGCACGGAGCTGAGCTGTGGTACTGAGAATGGCCACTACACGGTGCACAGAGCTGAGCTGTGGTACCGAGAACGGCCACTACACGGTGCACGGAACTGAGCTGTGGTACCGAGAACGGTCACTACACGGTGCACGGAGCTGAGCTGTGGTACTGAGAACGGCCACTACACTGTGCACGGAGCTGAGCTGTGGTACCGAGAACGGCCACTA
Source organism: Ranitomeya imitator (assembly GCF_032444005.1). NCBI lineage: Eukaryota > Metazoa > Chordata > Amphibia > Anura > Dendrobatidae > Ranitomeya > Ranitomeya imitator. Next base: position 193,747,133 of record NC_091289.1, on the reverse strand, counting down.
CACGGTGCACGGAGCTGAGCTGTGGTACCGAGAACGGCCACTACACGGTGCACGGAACTGAGCTGTGGTACCGAGAACGGTCACTACACGGTGCACGGAGCTGAGCTGTGGTACCGAGAACGGTCACTACACGGTGCACGGAGCTGAGCTGTGGTACTGAGAACGGCCACTACACTGTGCACGGAGCTGAGCTGTGGTACCGAGAACGGCCACTACACGGTGCACGGAGCTGAGCTGTGGTACCGAGAACGGCCACTACACGGTGCACGGAACTGAGCTGTGGTACCGAGAACGGTCACTACACGGTGCACGGAGCTGAGCTGTGGTACCGAGAACGGCCACTACACGGTGCACGGAGCTGAGCTGTGGTACCGAGAACGGCCACTACACGGTGCACGGAACTGAGCTGTGGTACCGAGAACGGTCACTACACGGTGTACGGAGCTGAGCTGTGGTACCGAGAACGGCCACTACACGGTGCACGGAGCTGAGCTGTGGTACCGAGAACGGCCACTACACGGTGCACGGAGCTGAGCTGTGGTACTGAGAACGGCCACTACACTGTGCACGGAGCTGAGCTGTGGTACCGAGAACGGCCACTACATGGTGCACAGAGCTGAGCTGTGGTACTGAGAACGGCCACTACACTGTGCACGGAGCTGAGCTGTGGTACCGAGAACGGCCACTACACGGTGCACGGAGCTGAGCTGTGGTACCGAGAACGGCCACTACACGGTGCACGGAGCTGAGCTGTGGTACCGAGAACGGCCACTACACGGTGCACGGAACTGAGCTGTGGTACCGAGAACGGCCACTACACGGTGCACGGAACTGAGCTGTGGTACCGAGAACGGCCACTACACGGTGCACGGAACTGAGCTGTGGTACCGAGAACGGCCACTAGACTGTGCACGGAGCTGGACTGTAGTACCGAGAACGGTCACTACACGGTGCACGGAGCTGAGCTGTAGTACCGAGAACGGCTACTGCACGGTGCATGGAGCTGAGCTGTGGTACCGAGAACGGCTACTACACGGTGCATGGAGCTGAGCTGTGGTACCGAGAACAGCCATTCGGTGCACAGTATGGGGGATACCTGCCCACCTCCCGTCTCGCTTCTATAGCTTGGGTTTTAGGTGTTTTTTTTACTCTTTTAAGCAGCAGAGTTTAGTTTACAGAGAGAAATATCTGAACATTTACATGACTTTGATTCAAATCCATCATTTGACTTTTTTTCTTAGATCTTCATGTTGCATGAAGTTTATTTCGGTGCAGAATTGCGCCATTCAACTCGCCCACCTCTGCTACATCTGTATCCCAGGTTGGCCTTGCAGGATTCTCATCCTCACCAGGACTAGGTGGAAGCGGCCAGCTTTTTGCACGCCAGACTTTGTTGACACAGCTTTATAAAAAAATAGAAAAAAAATAAGGAACTTCAAACCCACAGTCAACAGAAGTGCTGAAGACGACGGTCCCAGAAACACCTTGCTATTCACCCTCCCCGTGTACATAGGGAGCTAATCTGTTCTGCGGTCAGGGGATGTATAGAATTGTTGACAGGTGACGGTAATCTTAAGAATACATCATTTCCCTAACCCTATAAAGTACAACTCCTTCCAAGTCGGAGCTTTGTGTATTTTTGACAAGTCGCGAACAAAAGGCTTCTGGGTAGTTCTGCGCTGTGATAACAGACCGTAATGGACAGACAAGACGTACTGTACACACAGCCGAAGCTGCTGCCCCACATTTATCATCCTGACACAGGAAAATATGACAAATGTTTTTTTTTCTCTCTCCTCGTCCAACAGTTGTTGTAAAGACCTGAAGTCTGCGGAGTCAATGGATCTTTCAGGTTTAGTCGTTCCGGCTAAGTGACATTTACTAACAAGTCATTGTGACACGACGTGCGGATCACACTGACTGAAGATGCATCAATCATTGCAGGGTTTTGTGCAGTTTGATGCTTGTTTTAGTTTGATAGATTCACCTTGCGTGTTGTACAAATTCCAGGAATGATACCTGCTGGAATGTCGCAGTCACTGAGGCATGCTACACAAAGTACGAAGCCGCCGCGCTCCATAATTGTGGACGGCAGAAACATTGTATACTTCATCACAGGCATATCGGGGCTTGGACGATTTGTGGGGGGCTCAGATGATTTGTGGGGGGAAGAGCAGAGTATCAGACTGACCGATGAGAAAGGAGATGGATTTAATGACCTGTCACTAAAGATATATTGTTCCACCTGGTGTAAACGCCGCTGTTCTCCTGAATCCGCCAATGTTTTTCATTTGTTTCTGCGCCTTTCCTTTCCTGAGATATGGCCTCCTTTTCAATGACTCTGAATCTTGTCTTGTTAGCCAAGTGGGTCTGAGTCTTCCAGAGGACCACGCCCACATGTACAACAAGACTAGATTTATATACAGGGAAGAAGGGGCCATACCTTAGGAATGGAGAGGAGCAGGAAAAAAAGAAAAATGTTGCCGGATTCAGGAGAACAGCGGCATTTAAACCAGGTTAAAAAAAATACACTGCTCAAATAAATAAAATCCCACATCATAGGTATCACTGAATGAAATATTCCAGTTGTAAATCTTTATTTATTACATAGTGGAATGCGTTGAGAACAGTAAAACCTAAAAATGATCAATGTAAATCACAACTAATATCCCACGGAGGTCTGGAGTTGGAACAATGCTCAAAATCAAAGTGGAAAATGAAATTGCAGGCTGATCCAACTTTAGTGGAAATGCCTCAAGACAAGGAAATGATGCTCAGTAGTGTGTGGCCTCCACGTGCCTGTATGACCTCCCTACAATGCCTGGGCGATCTCCTGATGAGGGGGCGGATGGTCTCCTGAGGGATTTCCTCCCAGACCTGGACTAAAGCATCCGCCAACTCATGGACAGTCTGTGGTGCAACGTGACTTTGGTGGATGGTGCGAGACATGATGACATGAGGTCTGGCATTGTCCTGTATTAGGAGGAACCCAGGACCAACCGGACCAGCATATGGTCTCACAAGGGGTCTGAGGATCTCATCTCGGTACCTAATGGCAGTCAGGCTACCTCTGGTGAGCACATGGAGGGCTGTGCGGCCTCCAAAGAAATGACACCCCACATCATTACTGACCCACTGCCAAACCGGTCATGCTGAAGGATGTAGCAGGCAGCAGATTACTCTCCACAGCATCAATAGACTCTGTCACGTCTGTCACATGTGCTCAGTGTGAACCTGCTTTCATCTGTGAAGAGCACAGGGCGCCAGTGGCGAATTTGCCAATCCTGGTGTTCTGTGGCAAATGCCAAGCATCCTGCATGGTGTTGGGCTGTGAGCACAACCCCTGTCTGTGGACGACGGGCCCTCAGACCATCCTCATGGAGTCGGTTTCTAACCGTTTGTGCAGACACATGCACATTTATGGCCTGCTGGAGGTCATTTTGCAGGGCTCTGGCATTGCTCCTCCTGTTCCTCCTTGCACAAAGGCTGAGGTAGCAGTCCTGCTGCTGGGTTGTTGCCCTCCTACAGCCCCCTCCACGTCTCCTGGTATACTGGTCTGTCTCCTGATAGCACCTCCAGCCTCTGGACACTACGCTGACAGATGCAGCAAACCTTCTTGCCACAGCTCGCATTGATGTGCCATCCTGGATGAGCTGCACTACGTGAGCCACTTGTGTGGGTTGTAGAGTCCGTCTCATGCTACGAGTGTGAAAGCACAACCAACATTCAAAAGTGACCAAAACATCAGCCAGAAAGCATTGGTACTGAGATGTGGTCTGTGGTCCCCACCTGCAGAACCGCTCCTTTATTGAGGGTGTCTGGATAATTGCCAATAATTTCCATCTGTTGTCTATTCCATTTGCACAACAACATGTGAAATTGATTGTCAAACAGTGTTGCTTCCTAAGTGGACAGTTTGACTTCACAGAAGTTTGATTTACTTGGAGTTAGATTCTAAGTGTTCCTTTATTTTTTTTGAGCAGTGTACATTTTTATTCTGAATGACACGTCCTTTTTAAGACTTTATCCAAATCCTGTTAGACAATACAGCTAAACTGGAGTTACTGCGCACAGGAGCACAATCATTTTATCCTTGGTGGTAATCGTCTCTGGGTTCATTTGTAGGGGCTTGTGTTTCTAGACAGGAGTCAATCTGAAAAAGCAGAGGTGAATTGAAAAGTTTAGTGGCGGGTAGAAGAGCAATAACAGACTGAGGTCAGAAGAAATTGATTTCAGATTAGATCAGGACCCTGTTGGACAATACATTTTAGGGCTCGCTCAGATTGTGCATTTGGATTTTGCTGGCCATATGCAACAAGGATAGACAACGAATCCTTGCAAATCCACACGTCACATGAGTGTTTCTACATGTGGGCTATTGGTCGTCGCATGCACTATACCCCTGATGGTTGTAGCATGCACTACACCGCTGATGGTCGCAGCAAGCACTACACCGCTGATTGTCGTAGCATGCACTACACCGCTGATGGTCGTAGCATGCACTACACGGCTGATGGTCGTAGCATGCACTACACCGCTGATGGTCATAGCATGCACTACACCGCTGATGGTCGCAGCAAGCACTACACCGCTGATTGTCGTAGCATGCACTACACCGCTGATGGTCGTAGCATGCACTACACCGCTGATGGTCGTAGCATGCACTACACCGCTGATGGTCGCAGCAAGCACTACACCGCTGATGGTCGTAGCATGCACTACACCGCTGATGGTCATAGCATGCACTACACCGCTGATGGTCGCAGCAAGCACTACACCGCTGATTGTCGTAGCATGCACTACACCGCTGATGGTCATAGCATGCACTACACCGCCGATGGTTGTAGCATGCACTATACCGCCGATGGTTGTAGCATGCACTATACCGCTGATGGTCATAGCATGCACTACACCGCTGATGGTTGTAGCATGCACTATACCGCTGATGGTCATAGCATGCACTACACCGCTGATGGTTGTAGCATGCACTACACCGCCGATGGACGTAGCATGCACTACACCACTGATGGTCGTAGCATGCACTATACCGCTAATGGTCATAGCATGCACTACACCGCTGATGGTCGTACCATGCACTACACCGCTGATGGTCGCAGCATGCACTACACCGCTGATGGTTGCAGCATGAACTACTTTATGACTGCATTATAAAAAAACTAAACAAACCCCAGATATCGTAGGAACAACATACGTATGACATGTGGAGCGCCCCCCTAGGGCAGTGGGGTACTCGGTACCAGGTCCTTCGGTTCTCAAGGGGGATATCACGGTGGCTGACCCGGTCCGTGGCCCTAGGGATGTCTGTTGTAAATGGGGAAAGGTCTTTAAAGGGATAATGTTCATGACGCCACCTGTGGTATACGGTCAGGGTGACCGACGCTGCTTTAAGGGGTCCGCTGGGGTGATGTTATGGCAGCTAGTTGGTATACCTTCCCACAGGTGAAGTATGTCCCTAGGGCTTCCCAGAGTGTAGGTGGTGGATGGTGTGAGGCCCAGTGAAGAACGAGGACACAATGGGTGCAGTCTCTTTACCTTTACTGAAGGCTTCAGCATCCACAGTCCAGAGCACCAGATCGCAGGGCAAGAGTCCGGCCGGTCTGAAGGCAAATCCAGAGTCCCCTTATCCAGGTGGAAATCAGTAGCCTTCCTGTAGCGCCTGGATGTTGTAGTACCTTACTGCTGAGCTTCTCATAAGGTCCTCACAACTGTTGTTGGTGTTCTAGATGTTATGTCTTTCTCTCTGTCCCCCAGATGGATAGGAACAACCCGTATGACTGATGGCCTGAGGCTTTTTACAGGGACTCTAGCATGCCTTGGCCCCCCACAGTTGCCAACGTGCCTCCTGTGTAAAGGTCGGGCAACTAATATGGAATTAGCTGTCCTGCCAGTCTCTGGAGCCAGGCTTGGAGACAATGACTCCGTCGGTGTTCCGGCTACCGGCTTCTGCGCCTCAGAAAGGAGGCAGCCTTTTACAGGGTAGAACTCCTTCTGGTTTCCTCTCCTTTTGGTTTGACTTTGTTTCTCACTCTCTGCAACACAATTCTCCTTCAATGTCTCTTTCTTAGGATGCTGCCGCATCGGTAGGCAGGCACAGCTCTGTGTCCTTCTGTCTAGGCCTCTGACAGGATCCCACCCCAGTCAGGGACCCACTACCTGAGTGGAGCTCAGATAGCAGCTCACTGGGTGAAGCCCAGCTCGCTTCTGCCTGACTTCTTCCTATCCAGACCACCAGTTTTACCTAATTGTGAAGAGTGCCCTACTAAATAGGAGCATAGCTCCCCCTGGTGGACTGAAGTGTGAAGTGTGGTGTGTGGTTTGTGATACCTGGTAAAGTGATCTCCTTTATTGCCTTCAGACGTAACATCGCTCCCCCTGGTGGAAGAATGACATTACTGCAACGACCGGGACCCTGGGGCTCTTCCCCCCCCCCCCCCCCCCCCTGTTAAATCCAGTACTCCTGGACTGGGAAAAGAAAACAACAATACATTAGCAAAAAGACATGCAATTTTTTTTAAATGCTATAAAACAAATTAATATAACTATGCTTCCCTTTATGGGAGGTGAGAACACTTGAACGTTGCAAATAATAGCATATTTACATTTCTGATAAAGGCAATACAGATGCGCTAACTGACTATGAAATACTATTTTCTATCTATAAAGTGCAAAAGCAAACATTTTATTTTTATTCAAGTGTAAAACAGTTATTCCTTTCTAAGTGCAAACTCTATTAACTAACTAACTAACTATCTAAGTAACTCACTGTTTAACCCCTCCGGGTTCACTTTATTGAAATGCAGAACAGTTTATCACCCCCCTATGGGCTTACTGTATCTTCTTCCAATTGTATTCACAGTACCCCATCTCAGACTATCAAACTTTAATTCTACCATAACAGCTACATACTATCAACTATGTAAACATTATCACTATTTAACCTAAATTTTCAACTTTATTTGCTATATTATTCTGTAATATATTAACTCCATAGCAAAGTGCAACAAATATACATTCACTTTAAGGGCAAAGTCAAGTCTTTTTCTGAGGTAGTGCAAACAATCACATCATCAATATTCAAGTCAATTTAAAGGTGACATGATGCGAGGGACCCATGACGAACCTCCAACATTGGTCTTGGGTGGGCTACAAGACGTGTATCCTGACCTGGAATTCTGCCACACCAACGGGTTTTTCTTCAGGTCTGTAAAGCAAGCAGTTTTTACAGTAAGATTAACAGCAGTTTCTGTTAAGAGGCAGTCTCTGTAAAAGTCTCCTTTTGTAAAACCAGTAGGAAGCACCTGTAAGAAGGTGCAAACTATTTACAAGGACAGTTTGTGATCATGCACAGTTCATGATTCTGCAGTTTGTGGAAATAAAATAACTTGTGCAAAAACATAGGATCCCTTTAAGCAGGGGACCCCTTTAAGAGTTAACCCTAGACGGGTTTAAAGTATTTGTAAAGCAGCAAATGATGAACAGTTAACTATTTACATTCTTTTCAGTCAATATTCACTTAGACGGCTTTAATGGCTTTACCTGGCACACAACCCTTCTTGGCCTGGGAAGGGCAGAATCCAGGGCTACACCCGGTGCTGGATAAACACCGTTAGTTTGTCTTTCATGTACGGTTAAATCATGTGCAGCAATGGAGGTCTGCGTTACGTAGCTTGAGTATGGGCATTTGCTGCAGCAGAGGTAGCGGCTGCTGCAAGATCAGTCACTGGAACGGAGTCAGTAGCGGTGGCACGAGCAGTCGCTGGAGTGGTGTTGGTTATCAGGGCAGGGTCGTTCTTCATACCTGCCTCAGATGCGGTCCCTCCGGTGCCGGTCCGCTTCTCTGCTGGAGGCGCCGTCTGCAGCGGTGCTGGCAGCGGCTCCTGGAGCAGTGTAGGAAGCGGTGTCAGTGGCGGTGCCGGTGGGTCCTCCGCAGGTATTGTCCGGTATGCGGCCCTGGTGGTTGCCCGCAGCTGCAGGAGCTGGTCGATCAGTTCTTCCATCCCAGCCTGCAGGAAGTCAGCGCCAACTGTGGATGCCTGGTCTCGGCGCCTCTCCAGGTGGCTGGGGGAGTCCTCTGCTCCGACCCCACGCTCTGGTTCCAGGCGGCTGGCCATGGCGTCCTCCACGTGGCTGGCTCCTTCCTCATCCTTTTCCCGCTCTCTTCTCCTGGGGTGGTTTCTGTTTCTTTGTCTCCGCCCGCCATTGAGGTTCAGGAGGCGGATCTCGGCTGCTGACGGACACGTCCTCAAGGTACAGAGATATTTAGACTGGGCGGCCATTATTTTTCGCGCTTCTCAGTTCGTTCACGCCCACAACGCCACACCCTTCTTCTTCTCCTGCACTCCTCGTGGTGCCGTAATGGCGGCAGTTTTGGTGGGAATTTTGGCGGTAAATGGCAATACACAGTTCTTTCAATAAATCACAGTTTAAATACATTTCTGGCACAGTTCTTAGGTGCACATGACCTGATTTTCAGGCTTAAGTAGATCCTGTTCGTGACGCCAAAGTTTGGAGCGCCCCCGTAGGGCAGTGGGGTACTCGGTACCGGGTCCTTCGGTTCTCAAGGGGGATGTCACGGTGGCTGACCCGGTCCATGGCCCTAGGGACGTCCGATGTAAATGGGGAAAGGTCTTTAAAGGGATAATGTTCGTGACGCCACCTGTGGTATTCGGTCAGGGTGACCGACGCTTCTTTAAGGGGTCCGCTGGGGTGATGTTATGGCAGCTAGTTGGTATACCTTCGCACAGGTGAAGTATGTCCCCAGGGCTTCCCAGAGTGTAGGTGGTGGATGAAGAGAGGCGCAGTGAAGAACGAGAACACAAGGGTGCAGTCTCTTTACCTTTACTGAAGGCTTCAGCATCCACAGTCCAGAGCACCAGATCACAGGGCAGGCAGAGTCCGGCCGGTCTGAAGGCAAATCCAGAGACCCCTTATCCAGGAGGAAATCAGTAGCCTTCCTCTAGCGCCTGGATGTTGTAGTACCTTACTGCTGAGCTTCTCATAAGGTCCTCACAACTGTTGTTGGTGTTCTAGATGTTATGTCTTTCTCTCTGTCTCCCAGATGGATAGGAACAACCCGTATGACTGATGGCCTGAGGCTTTTTACAGGGACTCTAGCATGCCCCGGCCCCCCACAGTTGCCACCATGTCTCCTGGGTAAAGCTCGGGCAACTAATATGGAATTAGCTGTCCTGCCAGTCTCTGGAGCCAGGCTTGGAGACGATGACTCCCTCGGTGTTCCGGCTACCGGCTTCTGCGCCTCAGAAAGGAGGCAGCCTTTTACAGGGCAGAACTCCTTCTGGTTTCCTCTCCTTTTGTTATGACTTTGTTTCTCACTCTCTGCAACACAATTCTCCTTCAATGTCTCTTTCTTAGGATGCTGCCGCATCAGTAGGCAGGCGCAGCTCCGTGTCCTTCTGTTTAGGCCTCTGACAGGATCCCACCCCTGTCAGGGACCCACTACCTGAGTGGAGCTCAGATAGCAGCTCACTGGGTGAAGCCCAGCTCGCTTCTGCCTCTTCTGCCTGACTTCCTATCCAGGCCACGAGTTTTACCTAATTGTGAAGAGTGCCCTACTAAATAGGAGCGTAGCTCCCCCTGGTGGGCTGGAGTGTGGTGTGTGGTTTGTGATACCTGGTAAAGTGATCTCCTTTATTGCCTTCAGATGTAACAATGCTCCCCCTGGTGGAAGAACGACATTACTGCAACGACCAGGACCCTGGGGCGCTGCACTATGTATTTTTTTTTAGAGGATCCATTGCACTTAACACAGAAAACTGTATTTGGGCCTTGAAATTATTTTAAATATTAAAGCATAAAAAATGGCTGCAACACGGACGTTTAAATACATTGCGTACGGATATTGTAAGGATACATTGTATTTTTGGTGTATGCCCTGATTAAGGGTTAAATATGCGAAACGCGTAGGCTCCGAACCTTTATTATGATGTTCCTCTGTTACAACATGTCTCTATTCAGGTTTCAGTAAAGAAGATTTCTGCTTTGTCTTTGTGGTCGGACTCCAGATCCTAATGGAAGAAGTGCTAAAAGTGAAGCAAGGGCAAAAATATGAGCCGAGACACACAGGTTGTGATTTATACTTTAAGTTTAAGACCCCTCATTTTACGGTTAATAGTGGTGGTTCGTTATTCTGGACTGTATGAGGAAGGTGGTCTAGGCATGTCCTTGTGTTATGGAAAGCCCACGGACTGGAATGAGATCTGTAGCACTATCCTCCTCATGCCGGACAACCGGGGATTCCCTTTGTATTCACGGGACCCCCTTTTAAAAAATGGCCCAAACCCCCTTTGGACTATTTTACCTAAAAAGAACAACTTTTTTCAGAAGATAATAAAAAGTGACCGTGGATTCAAAGTCCATGCACGGGCTTGGTGTTTGCTTTGCTCCTCTGGTGCAGCCCCATGACTTGGGATGACCTATGAGACGTATGGGTAAAGAAGCAAATGGCTTTCTTAAATTCTAGACAACTCCTTTAAGAAAGTCCCATATAATAGCGCCTCTATTGGCCAACTTATAACCGCTGCCTTTCCTTATCTGGCATAATGACACCTACACGATAAGTCGGTAATAAGTAGTTGCCTCCTCGGGGTGATATCCCGTTAAGTAGGGCTGATGATAGTTTTTTGGCTTGCGCCAAGGAACAATTACATAGATGATTGAGACACAAATCAGTATCGGAATCTGGCACTAAGAAATATTTATCTATCTTTTCTTCTGCAGATGAGATAACTTCCATCTTGAGATGTGATCCGTACGGACGGCGGTGAATAGCAGGAGAATGTCAATGTTTGCTTAGACCTCAGAATAACTGTGAAAAGCGGCCGGCGGAGGTGATGACAGTAATCCGGGGAATTAGGCTGCAGTATGGAAAACAGGAAGGCAGTGAGACGTACCTGGCAGCTACCTGCGTCCTCGCCCCGAGCACCTACTAACTGTTCTCCTCCATTCAGCGCCAATGTTTACAGAAGAACAACAGCCCGAGCGTTCATTGTGCCAAGGTCTCCACGTAGAACCCAAATGACATCGCCGCTTGTCTTCCAACTGATAAATCCTTTAATGCAAATTGGCGCACAATTCAGCATTTAGAACTGACTTATCCGCATCTTATAGCGTTACTGATATTTATAGTCTGTCGCTGATGACTTTTATTTTTTATCCTTCTAAGACTTCACTTGAAAAATCTGAGATTGGAATAAAGGGATAATAAATCTTAATGGGAACCTATTGGAATTTTTTTCCAGTGGAAGTAATGGTATGAGTGCGTAGGTGCTGGCGCCCTGATTAAAATGAGACCTTTTATGCACAAATCTGATGGGCCAGTCATGAGACATTTAGGGTAGAAGCCATATGCAAATCAGGCTGGGGGCGTGTCAGTGGAAGTGCATCGTCACGCCCCCAGTGCACTTCCAGTCTGATTTGCATTTGGATTCAAAAATATATTTCTCAAGTTTGGCCCATCGGATCAGTGTGAGAATGGTGTCGTTTTTATAAGGGGACAAGCGCCTACGCAGCCACTACTTCTATATGAAAATAGTGCTGAAAAGTTCCCAAAAAGTTATTACCAAAAGAGTAAGTTATCGCCTCTGCATAAGATAACTTACAGACCAGTGTGACCCCATGACTAGGGTTGAGCGACTTTTACTTTTTTAGGGTCGAGTCGGGTTTCGCGAAACCCGACTATCTCTAAAGTCGAGTCGAGTGAAATCGGCCGATTATGGCGAAAAGTCGGGGATCGACCGAAACACGAAACCCAATGCAAAGTCAATGGGAATTTTTTTATTTTATTTTATTTTTTCTCTCTCTCTCTCTCTCCTCCGTCCCTGAACAGAAAAGCTGGTGTTACACATTTCAAATCGCTACAGCGCACAAGCGACAAAATGACGATAGGCGTCCACGCCCCTAAGACCTATGTCATCACTCTGCCCACGCTCCTTCATTGGCTGAAAAAATGGCGCCAAGCGCATCATACGAAACGCGACTTTGGCGCGAAAGTCGCGTACCGCATGGCCGACCCCACACAGGGATCGGGTCGGGTTTCATGAAACCCAACTTTGCCAAAAGTCGGCGACTTTTGAAAATGAACGATCTGTTTCGCTCAACCCTACCCATGACCCATCTTTAACACCGCAGAGGTGCACATTCTCGGCATCCATTGCGTTATATTTTAGGCACCGGTTTTCTCAGATGAATCCGCCTCAGGATAATACCAGTAGGCGTTTTCCTGACACGACCTCGCCATTTTTTTTTGCTGTTCTTGCGTTTGCTCTGTCCCCAGCATCTTCCACTCTTTGCTATAAAAAGCGTCCGGCTTCTGATCCGAACCCCCCACAAGAAGGAGCCAGACCCTTGTTTTAACCACATCAGGTTTTCCAAAATATTAAGTGATTGCAAGAAGTGACGTCGTAAGCCGGAACATGTGCACCCCCCCATAAACCGATATTCCCGCGATAGTGACAATCTCTGTATTAGGAAGCTTTCCTAGAGAATGGCCCCGGCGGTGCGTATATTCCCCGTTCCTTCACCCCGTACACACGACAGGTGTTTTTCACCCTTGTGCACTTTCCCTTTTGGCACCAGGAGAACTAACAGATAAAATAAACTGGAGCTGCTGGAAACATCCAGTAACAAATGTTTCATGCAAGTAATTGAGCAATGACAATGGCAGCGGCGTATTTACCTTCTGATATACAAATCCTGGAAACCGCACGTTATTTGCTTAATGTTGTTGATATTCCAAATGCAAACGATTGAAACCCAGAAATGAGTCCTGGATGTCAGCGGTAAAGGAAGCCTGCGACTATTGCAATCATTTGCTCATATTAAAACCCCCACGTTTTGGTTCCTGGTTCCCACCTTTGATTTACTTTGGGTTCCAACAGTTTACAAAAAAAAAAGCCAATCACCTGCGATCGTTGGGGCAAGAAGTGACCTACATTTTGGGATCCTCTTGATTACATTTCCCAATTAATCTCATATTGTCTTACATTAATATACTTGACGGGTGGACGCTGACAGTGACGCGGCTTCGCCATCCCACCCGCTTACGCACGTTAATATATTATTCACAAATATATTGTAAATATTGCACATTAAAAGTTGACATATACACAACACGTCTGGACACATGGACATTTTTGTGATGCACTCATCCAGACCAACAGGTATTTTTTTTTGTTTTCACATTTTATCGCCGTACCTTTTTTTTTTTTTCTAAACTTCACTACAAGAGGTCTTGTTTTTGGCAGTTTTTGTTTAGGTATCATTGTGCCATCTATCTAAGCTTCACATTTATATTCATTTTTGTAATGAATTCAATTACAAGTAAAAAGTTGTGCCATTTTTTTTTATTATTATTATTTTTTTTTTACTAATTACTATATAAAATGTACAGCTAGTTACAATTACAGGGATATCAAATATGACCGTGCTATTTACTGTTTAGAAAAGTATGTTTAAAAAATGTGATGTATTTTTGAGCCACTCATTTTTGGTATTTTTAAATCATCTCTAACTTGTAATTTTAACTTTTTTTTCTTACCAATAATGTACAGGTATGTAGAAATGTATATGTATGTGTGAGAACAGTCTACCTTCAAAGAAGAAGAATACAATTTAGCTCTTTAGGCAGAGAAAATTCTCTTATGTATAACAGTCCAATGTATAACAGTCCAGCAGCCAACAGCTCAATGTTTCTGTCCTAAATTACGGGTCCTGAAGTTGAATCCCAGGTAAGACTTAGCTTGAAGAAAAAGCAGATTATTAAGTGAATATACAAAGCCAACGAACGAGAGCAGTCAGGTGCCACGAGGAGGGTCCCTCCACTAGGGTCCTCAGATTAGAGAGATGATGGTGAACGGTGACTGCTTTGTGACAGTATATAGTTGAAACCACTTACTGGTGCAGGGCAGTGCTAGGCTCACCAGGTGAGGTGGATCCTCCAAGGTCAGCGTTGGCACATGGCCACGGATGTAAGGAGGCCCATATAAAGTTCTTGCACCAACGCCCTTTCCTGTTTGTGTCCACCAGTGGACCAACCGTCAAGGTGTATAGAGAAACCAGAGTATAGCAACACTGAAGTCTTAATACCAAGACACAGGTGAGCATCTTGATGAACCTTATATAGGCCCAGGCAAATGATCATATGGGAGCACATCGAGCCATCTGTAAAGCCTGACATGGAGCAACACAGAGTTTAGCGGACCGCTGTGAGGGAAGCAAAGCCCAGATCAGGGACAGGCGTGTAACAGAAAACTTGACCCTGCACATGTGGCATGGCTGTTCCTGACAATCCCTCTTTGTTAGCATGATACCTTGAAAAACACAATCCACAAGGTGACCTTCTGCTGCGGTTCCCAATAACTATGAAACAACAAGGCTTCATTTTCCCTGTAGCACCCCCACAGGACAAATTAGGCATTGCACATTTCCTATTCAAATCTCTCAGGTCCTCCAAAGCCAGGGATATTCTATGCGACTCATCCTTCTAATAAATAACAGGACGTAAACTGGAGACCCCCCCTCTATTAACTCTCTAATAAAATAAGGGTTTTTCTAGAAAGACAGTCTTTTTACTGAGGCGTCTCACATGTATGTAACAGGACCATTAAGCAAACAAAGATATCCAGCTGTATAGGATACACATCCATCAATTTATTAGTAACGGCTTAAAAAGTTCCAGGTGCATTAAAAATATGGCATCAAGGCCAAACTGACGCGTTTCGGACATAGTACTGTCATTCGTCATGGTACAAAGTTTTGCCATTCACAACTTCAAGTAATCCTTCTGCTGTGATCACCAATGATCAGTTGTGATCTGTATGATAAACTCAACAGAAAGTCTTCATTTTCCCTGCAGCACCACCAGAGGACAAAAGAAGTATTACAGTTCCTATTTAATGCTGTATCTGTGGTCATCGGTTAGGGTCCTCTAGAGACGGTTTTTGCCCCTGTTCTCAACTGATCTTGCTAAAAGTGCGTCTCTGGTTTTGGTCCTTTTACTCTATTATCTCTTTAATAAGATTTTTATAGTGCTTTGTAAAAAGCACTATATTGTTATTCCACCGTCGTCAACTTATTATAGTGCTTTGGGACAAAGCACTATATTGTTATTCCACCGTAGTCAACTTATTCTTCTTATTATTATTCAGTCCGCAATTAATGCGGCCCGAACCGCTGCACGCACAGACTCCAGTGAGGTGTCATTTCGAAGCCAGCGTCCACGAGAGGTGTGCTAAGTATTTTTCGTGTCGATCGGATTTGTAGTTTTGGCGCAATTAACGTTTGAAAATTGTTTTTCTCTCATTAGAATGCATTGCCAATGCATTTCAAAAGGGAAATTTTGACATAAGGTATAATGGCTGATTACTGAGGCAATTTAAAAAATAACTGCCAACTGCCACCTGGCTGATCAGCTCATTGATATGCGAAGCCAGACCCAGTTACTATGACAACGCCTACGAACTCTACATGACCCCACCAGGACACAGTTTTGTCAGATAATATCAGCTCTTAAAGTGACCCGCGCACCAAATTGGCACCTGAGGTGCGCAGCCCACCAAATCGGACCCGAGTGGCCCCGCCCACCAAATCGGACCCCGAGTGGCCCCGCCCGCCAAATGGGACCCAGAGTGACCCCGCCCGCCAAATGTGACCCAGAGTGACCCCGCCCGCCAAATGTGACCAGAGTGACCCCGCCCGCCAAATGTGACCCCGCCCACCAAATGTGACCCAGAGTGACCCCGCCCACCAAATGTGACCCAGAGTGACCCCGCCCACCAAATGTGACCCAGAGTGACCCCGCCCACCAAATGTGACCCAGAGTGACCCCGCCCACCAAATGTGACCCAGAGTGACCCCGCCCACCAAATGTGACCCAGAGTGACCCCGCCCACCAAATGTGACCCAGAGTGACCCCGCCCACCAAATGTGACCCAGAGTGACCCCGCCCACCAAATGTGATCCAGAGTGACCCCGCCCACCAAATGTGACCTAGAGTGACCCCGCCCACCAAATGTGTCCCAGAGTGACCCCGCCCACCAAATGTGTCCCAGAGTGACCCCGCCCACCAAATGTGTCCCAGAGTGACCCCGCCCACCAAATGTGACCCAGAGTGACCCCGCCCACCAAATGTGACCCAGAGTGACCCCGCCCACCAAATGTGACCCAGAGTGAACCCGCCCACCAAATGTGACCCAGAGTGACCCCGCCCACCAAATGTGACCCAGAGTGACCCCGCCCACCAAATGTGATCCAGAGTGACCCCGCCCACCAAATGTGACCTAGAGTGACCCCGCCCACCAAATGTGTCCCAGAGTGACCCCGCCCACCAAATGTGTCCCAGAGTGACCCCGCCCACCAAATGTGTCCCAGAGTGACCCCGCCCACCAAATGTGACCCAGAGTGACCCCGCCCACCAAATGTGACCCAGAGTGACCCCGCCCACCAAATGTGACCCAGAGTGACCCCGCCCACCAAATGTGACCCAGAGTGACCCCGCCCACCAAATGTGACCCAGAGTGACCCCGCCCACCAAATGTGACCCAGAGTGACCCCGCCCACCAAATGTGACCCAGAGTGACCCCGCCCACCAAATGTGACCCCGCCCACCAAATGTGACCCAGAGTGACCCCGCCCACCAAATGTGACCCAGAGTGACCCCGCCCACCAAATGTGACCCAGAGTGACCCCGCCCACCAAATGTGACCCAGAGTGACCCCGCCCACCAAATGTGACCCAGAGTGACCCCGCCCACCAAATGTGACCCAGAGTGACCCCGCTCACCAAATGTGACCCAGAGTGACCCCGCCCACCAAATGTGACCCAGAGTGACCCCGCCCACCAAATGTGACCCAGAGTGACCCCGCCCACCAAAGGTGACCCAGAGTGACCCCGCCCACCAAATGTGACCCAGAGTGACCCCGCCCACCAAATGTGACCCAGAGTGACCCCGCCCACCAAATGTGACCCAGAGTGACCCCGCCCACCAAATGTGACCCAGAGTGACCCCGCCCACCAAATGTGACCCCGCCCACCAAATGTGACCCCGCCCACCAAATGTGACCCCGCCCACCAAATGTGACCCCGCCCACCAAATGTGACCCCGCCCACCAAATGTGACCCCGAGTGGCCCCGCCCACCAAATCGGACCGCGAGTGGCCCCGCCCACCAAATTGGACCCAGAGGTGCCCCGCCCACCAAATTGGACCCAGAGTGACCCCGCCCACCAAATCGGACCCAGAGTGACCCCACCCACCAAATGTGACCCCGCCCACCAAATCGGACCGCGAGTGGCCCCGCCCACCAAATCGGACCCAGAGGTGCCCCGCCCACCAAATTGGACCCAGAGTGACCCCGCCCACCAAATCGGACCCAGAGTGACCCCGCCCACCAAATCGGACCCAGAGTGACCCCGCCCACCAAATTGGACCCAGAGTGACCCCGCCCACCAAATTGGACCCAGAGTGACCCCGCCCACCAAATTGGACCCAGAGTGACCCCGCCCACCAAATCGGACCCAGAGTGACCCCACTCACCAAATGTGACCCCGCCCACCAAATCGGACCGCGAGTGGCCCCGCCCACCAAATCGGACCCAGAGGTGCCCCGCCCACCAAATCGGACCCAGAGTGACCCCGCCCACCAAATCGGACCCAGAGTGACCCCGCCCACCAAATCGGACCCAGAGTGACCCCGCCCACCAAATGTGACCCAGAGTGACCCCGCCCACCAAATGTGTCCCAGAGTGACCCCGCCCACCAAATGTGTCCCAGAGTGACCCCGCCCACCAAATGTGTCCCAGAGTGACCCCGCCCACCAAATGTGACCCAGAGTGACCCCGCCCACCAAATGTGACCCAGAGTGACCCCGCCCACCAAATGTGACCCAGAGTGACCCCGCCCACCAAATGTGACCCAGAGTGACCCCGCCCACCAAATGTGACCCAGAGTGACCCCGCCCACCAAATGTGATCCAGAGTGACCCCGCCCACCAAATGTGACCCAGAGTGACCCCGCCCACCAAATGTGACTCAGAGTGACCCCGCCCACCAAATGTGACCCAGAGTGACCCCGCCCACCAAATGTGACCCAGAGTGACCCCGCCCACCAAATGTGACCCAGAGTGACCCCGCCCACCAAATGTGACCCAGAGTGACCCCGCCCACCAAATGTGACCCAGAGTGACCCCGCCCACCAAATGTGATCCAGAGTGACCCCGCCCACCAAATGTGACCTAGAGTGACCCCGCCCACCAAATGTGTCCCAGAGTGACCCCGCCCACCAAATGTGTCCCAGAGTGACCCCGCCCACCAAATGTGTCCCAGAGTGACCCCGCCCACCAAATGTGACCCAGAGTGACCCCGCCCACCAAATGTGACCCAGAGTGACCCCGCCCACCAAATGTGACCCAGAGTGACCCCGCCCACCAAATGTGACCCAGAGTGACCCCGCCCACCAAATGTGACCCAGAGTGACCCCGCCCACCAAATGTGACCCAGAGTGACCCCGCCCACCAAATGTGACCCAGAGTGACCCCGCCCACCAAATGTGACCCAGAGTGACCCCGCCCACCAAATGTGACCCAGAGTGACCCCGCCCACCAAATGTGACCCCGCCCACCAAATGTGACCCCCGAGTGGCCCCGCCCACCAAATCGGACCGCGAGTGGCCCCGCCCACCAAATCGGACCCAGAGGTGCCCCGCCCACCAAATCGGACCCAGAGTGACCCCGCCCACCAAATCGGACCCAGAGTGACCCCGCCCACCAAATGTGACCCAGAGTGACCCCGCCCACCAAATGTGACCCATAGTGACCCCGCCCACCAAATGTGACCCAGAGTGACCCCGCCCACCAAATGTGACCCAGAGTGACCCCGCCCACCAAATGTGACCCCGCCCACCAAATGTGACCCCGCCCACCAAATGTGACCCCGCCCACCAAATGTGACCCAGAGTGACCCCGCCCACCAAATGTGACCCAGAGTGACCCCGCCCACCAAATGTGATCCAGAGTGACCCCGCCCACCAAATGTGACCTAGAGTGACCCCGCCCACCAAATGTGTCCCAGAGTGACCCCGCCCACCAAATGTGTCCCAGAGTGACCCCGCCCACCAAATGTGACCCAGAGTGACCCCGCCCACCAAATGTGACCCAGAGTGACACCGCCCACCAAATGTGACCCAGAGTGACCCCGCCCACCAAATGTGACCCAGAGTGACACCGCCCACCAAATGTGACCCAGAGTGACCCCGCCCACCAAATGTGACCCAGAGTGACCCCGCCCACCAAATGTGACCCAGAGTGACCCCGCCCACCAAATGTGACCCAGAGTGACCCCGCCCACCAAATGTGACCGAGTGACCCCGCCCACCAAATGTGACCGAGTGACCCCGCCCACCAAATGTGACCCAGAGTGACCCCGCCCACCAAATGTGACTCAGAGTGACCCCGCCCACCAAATGTGCCCCAGAGTGACCCCGCCCACCAAATGTGACCCAGAGTGACCCCGCCCACCAAATGTGACCCAGAGTGACCCCGCCCACCAAATGTGACCCAGAGTGACCCCGCCCACCAAATGTGACCCAGAGTGACCCCGCCCACCAAATGTGACCCAGAGTGACCCCGCCCACCAAATGTGACCCAGAGTGACCCCGCCCACCAAATGTGACCCAGAGTGACCCCGCCCACCAAATGTGACCCAGAGTGACCCCGCCCACCAAATGTGACCCCGCCCACCAAATGTGACCCAGAGTGACCCCGCCCACCAAATGTGACCCAGAGTGACCCCGCCCACCAAATGTGACCCAGAGTGACCCCGCCCACCAAATGTGACCCAGAGTGACCCCGCCCACCAAATGTGACCCAGAGTGACCCCGCCCACCAAATGTGACCCAGAGTGACCCCGCCCACCAAATGTGACCCAGAGTGACCCCGCTCACCAAATGTGACCCAGAGTGACCCCGCCCACCAAATGTGACCCAGAGTGACCCCGCCCACCAAAGGTGACCCAGAGTGACCCCGCCCACCAAATGTGACCCAGAGTGACCCCGCCCACCAAATGTGACCCAGAGTGACCCCGCCCACCAAATGTGACCCAGAGTGACCCCGCCCACCAAATGTGACCCAGAGTGACCCCGCCCACCAAATGTGACCCCGCCCACCAAATGTGACCCCGCCCACCAAATGTGACCCCGCCCACCAAATGTGACCCCGCCCACCAAATGTGACCCCGAGTGGCCCCGCCCACCAAATCGGACCGCGAGTGGCCACGCCCACCAAATTGGACCCAGAGGTGCCCCGCCCACCAAATTGGACCCAGAGTGACCCCGCCCACCAAATCGGACCCAGAGTGACCCCACCCACCAAATGTGACCCCGCCCACCAAATCGGACCGCGAGTGGCCCCGCCCACCAAATCGGACCCAGAGGTGCCCCGCCCACCAAATTGGACCCAGAGTGACCCCGCCCACCAAATCGGACCCAGAGTGACCCCGCCCACCAAATTGGACCCAGAGTGACCCCGCCCACCAAATTGGACCCAGAGTGACCCCGCCCACCAAATTGGACCCAGAGTGACCCCGCCCACCAAATTGGACCCAGAGTGACCCCGCCCACCAAATCGGACCCAGAGTGACCCCACCCACCAAATGTGACCCCGCCCACCAAATCGGACCGCGAGTGGCCCCGCCCACCAAATCGGACCCAGAGGTGCCCCGCCCACCAAATCGGACCCAGAGTGACCCCGCCCACCAAATCGGACCCAGAGTGACCCCGCCCACCAAATCGGACCCAGAGTGACCCCGCCCACCAAATGTGACCCAGAGTGACCCCGCCCACCAAATGTGACTCAGAGTGACCCCGCCCACCAAATGTGACCCAGAGTGACCCCGCCCACCAAATGTGACCCAGAGTGACCCCGCCCACCAAATGTGACCCAGAGTGACCCCGCCCACCAAATGTGACCCAGAGTGACCCCGCCCACCAAATGTGACCCAGAGTGACCCCGCCCACCAAATGTGACCCAGAGTGACCCCGCCCACCAAATGTGACCCAGAGTGACCCCGCCCACCAAATGTGACCCAGAGTGACCCCGCCCACCAAATGTGACCCAGAGTGACCCCGCCCACCAAATGTGACCCATAGTGACCCCGCCCACCAAATGTGACCCAGAGGTGCGCCGCCCACCAAATGTGACCCAGAGTGACCCCGCCCACCAAATGTGACCCAGAGTGACCCCGCCCACCAAATGTGACCCAGAGTGACCCCGCCCACCAAATGTGACCCATAGTGACCCCGCCCACCAAATGTGACCCAGAGGTGCCCCGCCCACCAAATCTGACCCAGAGGTGCCCCGCCCACCAAATCTGACCCAGAGGTGCCCCGCCCACCAAATCTGACCGAGGTGCCCTGCCCACCAAATC
The DNA here is from genome assembly GCF_032444005.1 of Ranitomeya imitator. Lineage (NCBI taxonomy): Eukaryota > Metazoa > Chordata > Amphibia > Anura > Dendrobatidae > Ranitomeya > Ranitomeya imitator. The sequence continues at coordinate 193,725,680 of NC_091289.1, read as the reverse complement.
TGACCCAGAGGTGCTCTGCCCACCAAATCTGACCCAGAGTGGCCCCGCCCACCAAATCTGACCCAGAGTGGCCCCGCCCACCAAATCGGACCCAGAGTGGTCCCGTCTACCAAATCGGACACAGAGTGGCCCCGCCCACCAAATCATCCCCTGAGGGGCCCCGCCCACCAAACCAGCGCCTGAAGGGCACCCAAGTGTGAAAGTCTTGCAGGGGCAGCCCGGGCACCATTACAAAGCACTATCTGTAGTTCCTTCAGGAAATACCCATCTAGTATTATTATTGTAATCCGAACGTGGTAAACTTATTTGTTTTTTTCCGCAATTAATGCGGCCCGAACCACTGCACGCACAGACTCCAGTGAGGCGTTATTTCGAAGCCAGCGTCCACGAGAGGTGTGCTAAGTATTTTTCGTGTCGATCCGATTTGTAATTTTTAAAAAAATTGCATTTTAAAAAATAAAATTTCCCATAGGAAATAATGGCGAACTTTCCATTACCCCCAACTTGACCTTCCAAAGATGGCAGCTATGCAAATGTTTGGTGTCCATTTTAGGACATGATCATTTATCAAAGACAAACATCAGAATAAAGTGACTATGACACCCTCTCATCCCGTGTGTGAAAAGTAAGTGCACCCCCGATCCCGTATGTGAAAACTAAGTGCACCAAGTGGCCCCGCCCACCAAATCGGACCCAGAGTGACCCCGCCCACCAAATCGGACCCAGAGTGACCCCGCCCACCAAATCGGACCCAGTGACTCCGCCCACCAAATCGGACCCAGTGACCCCGCCCACCAAATCGGACCCAGAGTGACCCCGCCCACCAAATCGGACCCTGAGTGACCCCGCCCACCAAATCAGACCCAGAGTGACCCCGCCCACCAAATCATCCCCTGAGGGGCCCCGCCCACCAAACCAGCGCCTGAGGGGCACCCAAGTGTGAAAGTCTTGCAGGGGCAGCCCGCGCACCATTACAAAGCACTATCTGTAGTTCCTTCAGGAAATACCCATCTAGTTTATAATGGATTTTTCTAAAACGACAGCCCCTTTTTAAGGTAGAAATATTTGGTTCTCCGGCATCCGGGCCTCACATATAAGTAGCAGGAAAGTGTTGACCAATCACGTCTCCAAATAATCCTCAATTTTAAAGGAAAACATTCATTTCAATGCACGCACTTCAGACGTCAGGGTGGGTCTGTTAACCGGAGCAGATCCTTGGGGAGTAATTCGGAACTATTTCAGTCTCACATGAATGTGAAAATCCAGATTAATATTTACAAGTTCATGAACCAAAAACTTGTTAAGCATCCCATTAGAGGAGTACATTCATTTCCACTTTTGCCCGAGGTGCAGAAGTTGAAGTGGATAATTTTCATAAAATGTACTTGACATGCAAAGTAAAAGAAAAAAATTGGAATGATTGCCACTTTTTGAGTGACGGGATAATTGAGGTATTGGCGCATTCTTTCTGCTGTTCAGGGTTTTTTCTTTAAAGTTTTCTTTTTTTCCCATGTTTTAGTCCAATGTAAACATGAAGAATGAAACTATAATTATACTTTTGTTATAACAGGCTTCTATATAGGCTTTACTTGCCCTACGTGAGCTAAGAAAAACAGGCAGGGTTAGCAGTATAGTGCCTGCCCAGTGCTGGACTACAACTTGGCCCAGAGACTGGAATTCGGGTTGTTTCTCCTCTCACGTGGGGGTGATAAAGTTTATCCTAGATTTGGCAGATTTTGGCAAGTCCCAAGTACATCTCCTCCCTGCTGCCGGTGGGTACAATGCTAGGTGGTGGCGTCACGTCAGTTGGCCTTGGTAGTCATTCCTAACTCAACTTTGCAACATTGCATCCAGAATTCCATGATTGGCCACAATTGGGCACCAAGAACATGTAGCATGTCACTCAAGTATCCGAGCTCCACTGTGGGGCTCTTTTCCTTCTTTCCCTATGTAGCCTTCTGCCTCTGGGCTAATCTCTATTTTTTTTTTTTTTTTTTAAGAAAGCCTGAGATCGTGCTTTCTTCACCCAAGTGCACTGAAAAATGTGCGCAAGGATGCAATCTACCGCAGCCCACTCCGAAAGGAGAGGGGCCCCTACAAATCCTTCCCTAACCATATGAGCCAGAAGGCCATAGTGAGGTATTGGGACAAGTGACTTCCCTTTACCGAAGCTCAGGGAAAGCCCAAATCATCCTCCCGGCATCCACCCGGGCTGCCACCCTAGTGAAACCAGGAGCCAATATTGAATGTGCGCCAAACCCAGTGTCCAAAGTGTCACAATTTGCGGGCTGGAGTCAACTTTTCGAAAGCTACTACAGTTGATCTGAGTCAAAAAGCCAAGACTAGTTACAATGGTAAGCCATCATGCACCTCAACCAACAATAAAACTGTAGAAGTTCAAATGAATCTAATAAAAAGTATAGGGTCAAAAGTTATCACTGGAATCAAGAGTCATCCAGTGGGTAAGCTCCTAATCATGTCTGCTTGGGTAAGTGGAACGCCGGTGTTAGGGGGTCTCCGGACCATATAAACCTGACTATACATGAGAATTATGAAATTATGAAACTATTTATAGGCGGTATTCCTACCTCGTACTTTCATGGCATAACCCCAGAATGGTGCCCTATGTCACATTGCGTAGAGGTGAGAGTCGGCTACATGTTACTGCTCTCTGTTCACTTCTATGGGCGTTCTGCAAAATGCCTCGGCCAATTGTTGGAAACTCTTATAGAAGTGAATGGAGATAGCGGAGTATAATTGCTTGGCAATTTTCTAGACCCCCCCCCCACACACAGAGGGGGCATCCTCTCCATTTCCAAAGGCGCAAGAGGAGCCCCATCCTCGAGATACATGGAGGCACATCGATCAGCCATTTACGCAGTATTCCAGGGATATACCATAAATGTCCAAAAATATTTAATTATTTCAAAAGAACTTATTGTCCAGAGCTTTTCCATTTCATTTTTATTAAAAAAAAAAAGGATTCGGAGGACTCACTGGAAAATAAAATGACCCATTAAATTAATCCTCCGGCGTTCCCTTACTACTCTATGCAGGGTGAACCGTGTGAGGGTCTGTGGGACCAGCCCCGCAGTGAATGTGTTAAATGAATAAATATGGAAAATGTTTTCACATTTTGCTGAAATGTAATGCCTTTACAGCTTACAAGTTGTGCCTCACTTGGGGCCCCATAATTATTTCATCATGGAGCAGGAAACACTGGTTGGTCGTATATAAACAGCCCGAGGCAGAGACCTCTTCATCGGATAGAGCATGACATTTGACATCTGTGCAGCCGGCCGCTCGCATGCCACAATTAACTAGGCCGCTCTTCTACTGACTAATGTAAGGCTGGCTGTGTGTACGGGTCGGCCCCGTATGCCCCAGAGGTCTTCCTTAATCCTAGACATTTCAAAAAGATAAATAAAAATTGCAACATATCACTGTCCTCTATCAAAAGAGGAGCGTTAACCTGCGGAAGGTCAAGAAAATAAATAGTGCCGCGCTGTTATTTCATGGGTTCGGACCACTTCAGCCATGGCCTACAGCTTAGCTGCACTGGTTCCAAGGAGCTCGTTGTTGTGCTACATGTTGGGAGCAAATCATGGAAAGAAAATAACTTTTCTGTGGGCTCTAATAAGCGCACATTTATATTCATAGGCAAGAGGAAATTATTCCATAAGCTTCTCTGAGGCGAAAGCTCTTGAAGGACCTCTTGCTAGGAAACGTTGGCTCCCGGCTACTCTCGATGTCCTCCCGTCTTATGAGAGATGTAAATTTATGGCCGATCAGATGTGCCTAGGAGTTAATTGCAGCTATTATAAGAGTTGGGATTATAAGCAGATGTTTTATTAGACTTTAAAAGTAAGACGGAGATTGACTTCTGATCTCTATCGTCTTGGAGGATCATGTAGATTTTACTTCGTTGGTGGCCACTAAAATATCGATGATTGACTATTTCATAATGAAGCCTGGAGTAATGTAACGGGGTCACGTATGAAAGTGTCGGAATGGTGAGAGGTTACAAAAATGGTGCAATACTGGCCTCAAAGAGAAAGATCGTCACTGATCTATTTAAAAGAAGGAAACAATGTAGCCAAGAGTTGCACGAGTTTGAGGTCAGAATGGTTGAGATTCGCAAACTGTAGTTTCGTCACCAGTAGTGGGAATATCCCCAAAATCCGACCTATAGAAGGTTAATAAAATAAATACTTTGGTAATTTTGTAATGTTTTTCACTTTGTTTTCCTTAGGAATTAAAGCTTATCCAAGGACTAGAAAAGAAATCAAGAAAATGTTTCCTTAATAAAAGAATTGTTATAAAAAAGGCTTGGTGGGAAAAGATGTAAAGAGGACATCTAAGGACTGGCCATGAAGAAATGATCAACCATCAGGCTTGTCAAGGGATATCTTGTTTTGAAGGAGGTCGAGCATGGATTAGATGGATTCAGGTCCAAAAGGCTTTGTGTTTCTTCCTTTAGGTCCTACGTTTGGGCCTATAGGTCATCGTGGTGTATTCATGACTCAAAAAGGAACCGAGAACCGAAAGGTTGCTTTCTTATCTGTCCTCTATTGCCTTGCAAATCCAACCGAAGGCAACATTTCCGTGTATGTTCTCCCCAACTTTGCGTAGGTTCAATGATCTGATCACCCGATGGACAAGTGCTGATCGATAATTGGGAAAGTGTGTTATTCTCTGATTATTGGCTCTTTTAAGTTGGTTTTAGGGCCCCCTTACATATAAGGCAAAGGTGGGCCGAGGATGTTCATCGCTTTGAATGAATTGTCGTTTGTTGGTGTAAAAAAAAAAAAGTCAAACTACATCAGCCACTTTAGATTTTTTTTATTGGCTGACAATAGTTTATGATAAGTTGAAAAAGTCCAACATGACTGATCAGTTGTTTCTGGGTCAAGAATTGGTCGGAGAAAAAAAATCACTTGTTTCACCAGTAAACTTTTGATTATTGATTAAACTCTAAATTGGCCATTTTGCCGATTTTTATCGTATGGCAAATTTTAATTTTGAGCCGACTGTGGACAGTAACTTATATAAGTAACCACAGAATATGCTTGTCATAAACAGACACTGAAAAAAACCCCAAAACATTCTGCCCCTCATGTAGGATCCTAAACTGCCGAGCAGTCTACGCTAAAGTGGTAATGAAAAGATTTCCGTACAGACTGTCAAAAAATTCAACATTTTATTTTTTAATTCTTAGGTCTCGATCCCTTAAAGTCAACATTCCCTGATATAAAAAAAATAAAAATAATGGTTATTTTGCCTTTCTTGCACTGGAAAGTCGAATAGTGATGAATTGTGTTTACTTTCCAACTTTTTGTTAATGACTTGATCAAATATTAATACGATTATACGACCTTAAGTTATATTTAAAAAAAAATACAAACAAAATATGTTTATGTTCTATTCTAAATTATATTGTATTAAATGATTTTAAAATACTTTTTTCCTAAAATTCTAAATCAATTTCAGTACAATTTTTTAAATAAAATATAATGGGAAATACAAAGAAATTATAAAACAAAACCTTTAGAAAAAAAAAAATACATTTTTTTTAAATGTTTCATTTTAGAATTTGATATATATACAGTATGTATATACACACACATATATATTAGTAAAGTAAATGACCTTTTAGAAAAAATAAATATATTATATATATATATAAAAATAACGTTTCATTTTAGAATTTTATTTATATGTACATATATTTGTTAGTAAAGTGAATGTCCCCTTAACACAAATAAAGCCGACAGTCTTTTTTCTATATAAATAAAAGAAGAAATCTGTAGCTGTGCGGCTTGGTAATGGCATGTCTGGCGTAGGAAAATGTTGTGTTTCGCATCGCTATTCCTGGTAAATGGATTTCTCCACTCTCTAACCATTACTTATCATATGATCTGAAAATTGCACGGAGCGAGTGGTTCGGGGGGCGCAGCGCGGTGTTTATGTTATCCTTTATCTATAATGCACTTACTGACCACTGGAAACCTGAACTGTTTCATCATCAAACATGGATTCACCCAACGCCGAGGCCACACATCCACCGACCTACTGTGCGTAGAGACGCGCGGAGGAAACTCTACACATGTAACCAATAAGACATTGTACAAACATTTATTATACCAGGGCCCTTTACTCACTCAAGAGGGTCAAGTGGATGTTAGTTTAAGGGATATCGCTTTAAAGAAACAACGCAAAGAAAAAAAATATAAAAAAAAACAAGGAAAAAAGGTTTTTATGTAACGTTTTATTTAAATGCAGCAAAATTTATTTCATCCAGCAGCCGTAGGATCTAATATCTGCCGGATTATCAAATATCCCATAATAAAGGCCTGATAGTCGCTGAAAATAATATAAAACTTACTGGCAAGGGTCAATCTATGTGACGAATATCCGAAATCAGAAGGTATGATGTAATCTGGTACTTTATATGACTGTGTGTGTGTTCACCTTCACAGGGATTGCGAGTACTTTTTTTTTTATCAAACTCTGGGATCTGCAAAAATGACACAAATTTATTAGTGCTCCTGCTTCTGGTTTTCTGCTCTTCCCCTCCATAATAAATGGGGTTAAAGAGGTGCAGGAATGGAAAAGAGTTGTGCATAGAGGGGGGAAAAAGTATCTGGCATGTCTTATGAAGAGCAGGGAAAACAGTCTGTAGGTAAGGAGGAGACACAGACCTCACATCCAGCCTATATTACTGGGAGAGACACACAGATCTCACATCCAGCCTATATTACTGGGAGAGACACACAGCTCACATCCAGCCTATATTACTGGGAGAGACACACAGACCTCACATCCAGCCTATATTACTGGGAGAGACACACAGAGCTCACATCCAGCCTATATTACTGGGAGAGACACACAGACCTCACATCCAGCCTATATTACTGGGAGAGACACACAGATCTCACATCCAGCCTATATTACTGGGAGAGACACACAGACCTCACATCCAGCCTATATTACTGGGAGAGACACACAGATCTCACATCCAGCCTATATTACTGCGAGAGACGTACAGACATCACATCCAGCCTATATTACTGGGAGAGACACACAGATCTCACATCCAGCCTATGTTACTGGGAGAGACTCACAGACCTCACATCCAGCCTATATTACTGGGAGAGACACACAGAGCTCACATCCAGCCTATATTACTGGGAGAGACACACAGACCTCACATCCAGCCTATATTACTGGGAGAGACACACAGATCTCACATCCAGCCTATATTACTGGGAGAGACACACAGACCTCACATCCAACCTATATTAGGCTACGTTCACACTAGCGTTCGGCTAGTGTGCGTCGCGCTAGCGTCGGGCGACGCAGCGGCGACGCACGCGTCATGCGCCCCTATGTTTAACATGGGGGACACATGCGTTTTTGCTTGTTGCGTTTTCCGACACGTGCGTCTTTTTTGACGCTAGCGTCGGACCAAGAAAACGCAACAAGTTGCATTTTTCTTGCGTCCGATTTTCATCAAAAAACTACGCACGCGTCGAAAAACGCAGCGTTTTTGCGTGCGTTTGCACGCGTTTTTCGGTGCGTTGTGCGTCGCGTCGCCGACGCAGCGGCGCACAACGCTAGTGTGAACGTAGCCTTACTGGGAGAGACACGGAGCTCACATCCAGCCTATATTACTGGGAGAGACACACAGATCTCACATCCAGCCTATGTTACTGGGAAAGACACACAGAGCTCACATCCAGCCTATATTACTGGGAGAGACACAGACCTCACATCCAGCCTATATTACTGGGAGAGACACACAGAGCTCACATCCAGCCTATATTACTGGGAGAGACACACAGATCTCACATCCAGCCTATGTTACTGGGAGAGACTCACAGACCTCACATCCAGCCTATATTACTGGGAGAGACACACAGACCTCACATCCAGCCTATATTACTGGGAGAGAGACACAGACCTCACATCCAGCCTATATTACTGGGAGAGACACACAGATCTCACTTCCAGCCTATATTACTGCGAGAGACGTACAGACATCACATCCAGCCTATATTACTGGGAGAGACACACAGATCTCACATCCAGCCTATGTTACTGGGAGAGACTCACAGACCTCACATCCAGCCTATATTACTGGGAGAGACACACAGACCTCACATCCAGCCTATATTACTGGGAGAGAGACACAGACCTCACATCCAGCCTATATTACTGGGAGAGAGACACAAACCTCACATCCAGCCTATATTACTGGGAGAGACACACAGATCTCACATCCAGCCTATGTTACTGGGAGAGACTCACAGACCTCACATCCAGCCTATATTACTGGGAGAGACACACAGACCTCACATCCAGCCTATATTACTGGGAGAGAGACACAGACCTCACATCCAGCCTATATTACTGGGAGAGAGACACAGACCTCACATCCAGCCTATATTACTGGGAGAGACACACAGACCTCACATCCAGCCTATATTACTGGGAGAGACACACAGACATCACATACAGCCTATATTACTGGGAGAGACACAAAGACCTCACATCCAGCCTATATTACTGGGAGAGACACACAGAGCTCACATCCAGCCTATATTACTGGGAGAGAGACACAGACCTCACATCCAGCCTATATTACTGGGAGAGAGACACAAACCTCACATCCAGCCTATATTACTGGGAGAGACACACAGATCTCACATCCAGCCTATATTACTGGGAGAGACACAAAGACCTCACATCCAGCCTATATTACTGGGAGAGACACGCAGAGCTCACATCCAGCCTATATTACTGGGAGAGAGACACAGACCTCACATCCAGCCTATATTACTGGGAGAGAGACACAGACCTCACATCCAGACTATATTACAGATAAATATAATTAAGAAAAGTATAAAAATGACCTGACATGGCAGAAATTCGATCCAAAATTCTAGGAGAAGACATTTTGTCATAACCTTGCCAACTTCCCATAAGTCACCAGTACAAAATATGTAATGGGACCCCAACTATTACATGTCGTACATTGCAGCACTTTTTTGATATGGGTCAGTTTCATTGATGGACAGAACATGGAAAATACGAACCATTTATCGAACAGTTAGAAAGGAATTGTGCATCCTATAAGACATTGCAATAATAAAATAAATAATGTAAAACCTTTAATACATAAGATAAAATAAAGAGTTTATTATGAAGTAGGAAACGTATCATGTTAGTTTTTAGTATTATATTTTACTACTTATTTTATCATTTTATTTAATATTTTTCTTGCAGTGACTACTTTCTTTTTTTTCATTTACTCTTTTATGTGCGCTCTACATATTGGCGAAAAGAAGATGAAAAGGTTAAGACTGAAAGAGATTAGTGGCAGAAGGAGGTGAGGAAGGAAATGTTTGAAAAATTGTGTTGATTACTTCCACCTCGACCTTGCAATAATTAGTCTGTTCCTTAAGGTGGAAGATGGCACACGATGGGGAGAAGTGGTCGTGGGGGGAAGGATGGGCAGGAGGATAAAACTGGAGGATAAACCGCTCAGATCGACGGACTACATGGCGATATAGAATAACTGAGTATAAATAATAATGCTACAAATAACATTTGTATTAGTGTAAATGTGATGTATCGATGGGTAATTCTCATTCTGTGGATGGGCTATGTATGTCGAATAGTGGGACATCTGCTTATTGAATGAACAGAGGCTGCCAGGCCCATATTTTACTAGGTGAGGCCACGGACAACCCCTCCATGCCAGAGGAGACCCGACTACACAATTCTAATGCTTAAAGCAGTTGTCTACGTTTGGGGCCAATTATTTTTTTTACTTAAATGTGTGTATTTTTGGTTAAAAATATTTTTTATATATTTTTGTTTATTAAAATTGTTGTGCCGTTTATCGTTATAAACTCTCTGTTGCATTCTCTACTGCCAGTTGCAGAAGGAGGTAACTGAGAATCCATCAGCGAGTCCTTTCTGACAGAAATTCTCCCATTGAGCTAACTCTGTTTATCTGTCATTATTTGAGCTCTTCTCAGCTGATTTATGACCTCAGACTGCACTAAAGTTGAACATTCAGGGAAATGTAAGAGTCTATGAAAGCTAAAACTTTGCAAAATTTTTAATGAAACTAAATTGCATAAATTATTTTTAGCTCCAAATTCATATTTTTAAGTAAAAAAAAAAAAAGTGGAGACTTCACACTAGACCTCTGAAATCCAGGTCCCAGAGTCTGGAGGAAGAGTGGAGGCCACAATCCGAGCTGCTGGAGGTCTAGTATGAAGTCTCCACAATCAGTGATGGTTTGGGGGCCATGTCATCTGCTGGTGTAGGTCCACTGTGTTTTATCAAGACCAAAGTCAGCGCAGCCGTCTACCAGGACATTGTAGAGCTCTTCATGCTTCCCTCTGCCGACAAGCTTTTCGGAGATGAAAAGGTCATTCTACAGCAGGACTTGGCCCCTGTCCACACTGCCAAAAGTACCAATACTTGGTGTAAAAACAACAAGCAAACTCTCCTGACCTTAACCCCATAGAGAATCTATGGAGTATTGTCAAGAGGAAGATGAGAGACACCAGACCCAACAATGCAGACGAGCTGAAGGCTGATATCAAAGTAACCTGGGCTTCCATAACCCCTCAGCAGCACCACAGGCTGATCGCCTCCATGCCACGCCGCATTGATGCAGTAATTGATGCAAATGGAGCCCGACCAAGTATTGAGTGTATTCACTGATCATACATTTCAGTAGGATGACATTTCAGATGTTAAAATCATTTTTCAAGCTGGTGTTATAAAGTATTCTAATTTATTGAGATCATGACTTTTGGGTTTTCATTGGTTGTAAGCCATAATCATCAACATTAACAGAAATAAACACGTGAAATAGATCACTCTGTGTGTAATGATTCCGTATAATATGAGTTTCACTTTTTGTATTGAAGAACTGATATAAATTTAACTTTTTGATGATATTCTAATTTAGTGAGATGCACCTGTACATCTATGGTACATTCTTTGGCTAAAACATCTATAATATAACGCTGGGAGCGTCACTCTGTCCGAAGCCTCTATAGACTGCGCAAGCGCCGGCGCAGTCTGGGCCTCACAGAGCGACGCTCCCGGGAGATCGCGGTGTGCGTTCCCACTGAACGCACACCGCGATCTCCACCGCAGAAGCAGGGACCGCCAGGAGGGTGAGTATCGGCCTATATTCACCTGTCCCCGTTCCATCGCTGAGCGGCGCCATCTTCCCGGTCTTCGGCCTGTGACCTTCAGTTCAGAGGGCGCGATGATGCGCTTAATGCGCGCCGGCGCCGCCCTCTGACTGAACAGTCACAGCCAGGAGACCGGGAAGATGGCGCCGCTCAGCGATGGAACGCCGGACAGGTGAATATACTAAGTGCTGGGGGGCCTGAGCTAGCGGCGATACCGGCACCTGACCCCCACAGCGCGCCGGTGTCCCCGCCTGCTCAGGCCCCCCAGCACTCGGCGCCGAGCGGGTCAGAGGCAGTATGGGGACGCAGGATGGAGCAGCACATAAGGATGGGGACGCAGGATGGAGCAGCACATAAGGATGGGGACGCAGGATGGACCAGCACATAAGGATGGGGACGCAGGATGGACCAGCACATAAGGATGGGGACGCAGGATGGAGCAGCACATAAGGATGGGGACGCAGGATGCAGCAGCACATAAGGATGGGGACACAGGATGCAGCAGTACATAAGGATGGGGACGCAGGATGCAGCAGCACATAAGGATGGGGATGCAGGATGGAGCAGCACATAAGGATGGGGACGCAGGATGCAGCAGCACATAAGGATGGGGACGCAGGATGGAGCAGCGCATGACAGGATGGGGACGCATGATGGAGCAGCGCATGACAGGATGGGGACGCAGGATGAAGCAGCACATGACAGGATGGGGACGCAGGATGGGAGCAGCGCATCACAGGATGGGAGCAGCGCATGACAGGATGGGGACGCAGGATGGGAGCAGCGCATGACAGGATGGGGACGCAGGATGGGAGCAGCACATGACAGGATGGGGACGCAGGATGGAGCAGCGCATGACAGGATGGGGACGCAGGATGGAGCAGCGCATGACAGGATGGGGACGCAGGATGGGAGCAGCACATGACAGGATGGGGACGCAGGATGGAGCAGCGCATGACAGTATGGGGACGCAGGATGGAGCAGCACATACCAGGATGGAGACCATATACCAATATAAATGCTCGCCACCCGGGCGTAGAACGGGTTCAATAGCTAGTAAATATATAGTGGGGAAAATAAGTATTTGATATTCTGCTGATTTTGCAAGTTTTTCCACCTGGAAAGAATGGAGAAATCTGTAATTTTTATCGTAGGTACACTTCACCTGTGAGAGACAGAATCTAGAAATAAAAACCATTGTAGGATTTTAATAATAATAACTCTGAAACGCTTCAACAAATCCGAGTGATTTTGAGATTGATCACATCCATTGTCCTCAAATGGAGAGAACATGGTGCCACAAGAAATCTGCCAAGAGAGGGTGTCCACCAAAACTGTCAGAGCGGCAGCGCAGAGATCGAAGGTAACTTAGAAGGAGCTGCAGAGATCCCAAGCAGACACTGGAGTGTCTGTCCATACAACGATAAGCCGGACACTCCATAGAGGTGGCCTTTATGGAAGAGTGGGCAGAAAGAAGCCTTTACTTACTCACAAAAATTGTAAGGCTGGTTTTGAGTTTGTCAAACACATGGGAGACTCCCCAAATGTATGGAGGAAGGTGCTGTGGTCAGATGAGACCAACATTGAACTTTTTGGCCACCAAGGTAAACGCTATGTCTGGCACCAAACCAACACAGCTCATCGCCCCAAGAACACCATCCCCACAGTGAAACATGGTGGTGGCAGCGTTATAATGTGGGGATGTTTATCAGCAGTAGGGAAAGCAAAAATGATCTGAGTCAAGGGGAAGATGGATGGTGTGAAATACAGGGGATATTCTTGAGCAAAACCTGCTTCAGTCTGTCAGTGATCTGAGACTGAGAGAGAGGTTCGCTTCCAACAAGACAATGACCTCCAGCATACTCATAAAGCAACACTCGAGTGGTTTAAGGGGAAATGTGTAAATATTTTGGCGTAGCCTGGTTAATCTAATGGAGAATCTGCGGTCAGATGTGAAGATCGCTGTTCACCAGAGGAAACATCTAAGGTGAAGGAGCTGGAGCAGTTTTGCCGTGAAGAAGGAGAAAAAATCCCAGCTGACAGATGCGGAAAGATCATCCAAAGCGACTTGCGGATAAAATAGCTGCAAAAGGAGGCTCTACAAAGTACTGACTTTAGGGGGTGAATAGTTGTGCACATTGAAGTTTTCAGTTATTTTGTCCTATTTGTTTTTGCTTCACAATAAAAAAAAAACACCAAATATTCACAGTTGTCGGCATGTTTTTTACATGAACTGATACAAACCCTCAACAAAAAAAAAACAGTGAGATTCTGGGCTGTTAGGTAGCAAAACACAAAAAATGCCAAGGGGGTGAATACTTTAGCAAGACAATGTATATATTACATTTATTATCTATAAAAAATAATAATATAAAAAAAGGTAAAAAAAACAATTAAAAATTAAAAAAACAAAAAAAAACCTAAGCGCTGTAGAGTGGTCTGTGGTTCTACGACTGTAATTCTGAATATTTTGTACACAATCTCAGATTCTTCCTGGTTCAATCTAATTATAAACCAGAAACGTGTGGACCGGCGCCAGCACCTTGGTAATGACGAGGTTTTAAGTTTCACACCTTCGCTTGTGCCAATCCGTCAAAAAAGCATCTTACAAAATATATTAGCTGACACGATTCGTTAATCACAAGCGCTCTGGGATATTTAATACATGGAGGATTAAGAATCGGTTTCAAAATGATGTGTTAACTCATCGAAGGCAAACACAAGAACCCCCACCGCCTCCTCCCCCCGTTTTCACATGAGGTCCATGACATGAGGTCTAAGCCAAGAATGTGACAAAACCCAACATTTCCCGCTAATGTTTATATAAATATTCCAAACGTACCTGAGAATGACGACAAACAATGAAAAACGTGGATCCTGAAATTCCCGACATCGCAGAAACCCCTGTGTTACAGCATCACAAAACCTAAAATTAAGAGTCGCCATACATAAAAGGCATTCATATAGTGTGGAACGGTTCCAGGACCTTACCAGAACTGAAGGCATTTCAAAGATAGGCTCGCTTTTGAAGAACTTAAAGGGAATGTCAAAAAAGTATTAAACTGAGCTTTAAATTACTGAGGGATCAGCGTAAAAGTCCATTGTATACAGTTTTATTATTGCAGTCAATGGATATTTAGTATGCAGTAAGCTCCGGAGCTCCCCCTAGTGGTGGCTACTGGTGGTCAAATCACTCCTCCAGGATCTTACATCTCGCTGGTGCTTACTTCTCACATCCTTCTGATTATGTCATCAGAATTGTCCATTTAAAGTCAGCCAGGTCTTTCACTTACAGTTAGGTCCATATATATTTGGACAGAGACAACATTTTTCTAATTTTGGTTATAGACATTACCACAATGAATTTTAAACAAAACAATTCAGATGCAGTTGAAGTTCAGACTTTCAGCTTTCATTTGAGGGTATCCACATTAAAATTGGATGAAGGGTTTAGGAGTTTCAGCTCCTTAACATGTGCCACCCTGTTTTTAAAGGGACCAAAAGTAATTGGACAATTGACTCCAAGGCTATTTCATGGACAGGTGTGGGCAATCCCTTCGTTATGTCATTCTCAATTAAGCAGATAAAAGGCCTGGAGTTGATTTGAGGTGTGGTGCTTGCATTTGGAAGGTTTTGCTGTGAAGTAAACATGCGGTCAAAGGAGCTCTCCATGCAGGTGAAACAAGCCATCCTTACGCTGCGAAAACATAAAAAACCCTTCCGAGAAATTGCTACAATATTAGGAGTGGCAAAATCTACAGTTTGATACATCCTGAGAAAGAAAGAAAGCACTGGTGAACTCATCAATGCAAAAAGACCTGGGCGCCCACGGGAGACAACAGTGGTGGATGATCGCAGAATAATCTCCATGGTGAAGAGAAACCCCTTCACAACAGCCGACCAAGTGACCAACACTCTCCAGGAGGTCGGCGTATCAATATCCAAATCTACCATAAAGAGAAGACTGCATGAAAGTAAATACAGAGGGTTCACTGCACGGTGCAGCCACTCATAAGCATCAAGAAGAAAAAGGCTAAAAAACATCTAAAAAAGCCGCACAGTTCTGGAAGAACATTCTTTGGACAGATGAAGCCAAGATCAACCTCTACCAGAATGATGGAAAGAGAAAAGTATGGTGAAGGTGCGGTACAGCTCATAATCCAAAGTATACCACATCATCTGTAAAACACGGCGGAGGCAGTGTGATGGCGCGGGCATGCATAAACCCGGCGGAGGCAGTGTGATGGCTTGGGCATGCATGGCTGCCAGTGTTACTGGGTCACTAGTGTTTATGGATGATGTGACACAGGACAGAAGCAGCCGAATGAATTCTGAGGTATTCAGAGACATACTGTGTGCTCAGATCCAGCCAAATGCAGCAAAACTGATGGGTCGTCGTTTCATACTACAGATGGACAATGACCCAAAACATAAAGCCAAAGCAATCCAGGAGTTTATTAAAGCAAAGAAGTGGAATATTCTTGAATGGCCAAGTCAGTCACCTGATCTCAACCCAATTGAGCAGCATTTCACTTGTTAAAGACTAAACTTCAGACAGGAAGGCCCACAAACAAACAGCAACTGAAAACCACCGCAGTGAAGGCCTGGCAGAGCATCAAAAAGGAGGAAACACAGCGTCTGGTGATGTCCATGAGTTCAAAACTTCAGGCAGTCATTGCCAACAAAGGGTATTCAACCAAGTACTATTAATGAATATTTTATTTAAAATTATTGAATCTGTCCAATTACTTTTGGTCCCTTTTAAAACAGGGTGGCACATGTTAAGGAGCTGAAACTCCTAAACCCTTTATCCAATTTTAATGTGGATACCCTCAAATGAAAGCTGAAAGTCTGAACTTCAACTGCACCACAATTGTTTTGTTTAAAATTCATTGTGGTAATGTCTATAACCAAAATTAGAAAAATGTTGTCTCTGTCCAAATATATATGGACCTAACTGTATTTCCAGAGTATCAGTTTCTTTATAGATATTGCTTTTAGTTTGCTATATAACTATTTCAACATTGCTCTTCCTCCAGTTTTGTCTGTTCCCTTGACATATTTTGATTGTCACTCTTTAAAGGGAACCTGTCAAAGTTTTTTTTTTACTTATAAACCCTGCCCATCATCTTTAAGATCATAAGAATGGGGTTCATCAAAAAGTGAATTAATTTCAGTTCTTCAATAAAAAAAAGTGAAACTCACATATTGAGTAATTACACACAGAGTGATCTATTTCACGCGTTTATTTCTGTTAATGTTGATGATTATGGCTTACAGCCAATGAAAACCCAAAAGTCATTATCTCGGTAAGTTAGAATACTTTATAACAACAGCTTGAAAAATGATTGTAAAATCTGAAATGTCGTCCTAGTGAAATATATGTAAATGCACTCAATACTTGGTCACGGCTCCTTTTGCATCAATTACTGCATCAATGCGTCGTGGCATGGAGGCGATCAGCCTGTGGCACTGCTGAGAGGTTATGGAAGCCCAGGTTGCTTTGATATCAGCCTTCAGCTCTTCTGCGTTGTTGGGTCTGGTGACTCATCTTCCTCTCGACAATACTTCATAGATTCTCTATGGGGTTAAGGTCAGGCGAGTTTGCTGCCAATCAAGCCCAGTGATACTGTTGTTTTTACACCAGGTATTGGTACTTTTGACAGTGTGGACAACACCTTGGACCACTGACAACAGTCCGGTTCTTCTTCTTCTTGGCCCAGGTAAGACGCTTCTGGTGTTGTCTATTGGTCATGAGTGGCCGGACACAAGGAATGTGACACTTGTAGCCCATGTCCTGGAGATGTCTGTGTGTGGTGAAGCAATGACTCCAGCCGCAGTCCGCTCCTTGTGAATCTCCCCCAAATTACTGAATGGCCTTTTCTTAACAATCCTTTCCAGGCTGCGGTTATCCCGGTTGCTTGTGCTCCTTTTTCTACTACACTTTCTCCTTCCACTTTCCATTAATCATCTTGGATACAGCACTGTGTGAACAGTCAGCTTCTTTACCAATGACCTTTTGTGGCTTCACCTCCTTGCGGAGTGTGTCAGTGACGCCTTCTGGACATCTGTCAGTCAGAGTCTTCCCCATGATTGTGGAGCTACTGAAACAGACTAAGGGACCTTTATAAACACTTAGGAGCTTTTGCAGGTGTTTATTGTTAATTATTCTAATTGACTGAGATAATGACTTTTGGGTTTTCATTGGCTGTAAGCCATAATCATCAACATTAACAGAAATAAACACGTGAAATAGATCACTCTGCTTGAAATAACTCTATATAATATACTAGATGGTGGCCCTATTCTAACGTATCGGGTATTCTAGAATATGTAGGTAGTATATAGCACAGGCTACGTACTATATTGCACAGTGACGTAGTATATAACACAACCGACGTAGTATACAGTGGGGCAAAAAAGTATTTAGTCAGTCAGCAATAGTGCAAGTTCCACCACTTAAAAAGATGAGAGGCGTCTACAATTTACATCATAGGTAGACCTCAACTATGGGAGACAAACTGAGAAAAAAATCCAGAAAATCACATTGTCTGTTTTTTTTAACAATTTATTTGCATATTATGGTGGAAAATAAGTATTTGGTCAGAAACAAACAATCAAGATTTCTGGCTCTCACAGACCTGTAACTTCTTCTTTAAGAGTCTCCTCTTTCCTCCACTCATTACCTGTAGTAATGGCACCTGTTTAAACTTGTTATCAGTATAAAAAGACACCTGTGCACACCCTCAAACAGTCTGACTCCAAACTCCACTATGGTGAAGACCAAAGAGCTGTCAAAGGACACCAGAAACAAAATTGTAGCCCTGCACCAGGCTGGGAAGACTGAATCTGCAATAGCCAACCAGCTTGGAGTGAAGAAATCAACAGTGGGAGCAATAATTAGAAAATGGAAGACATACAAGACCACTGATAATCTCCCTCGATCTGGGGCTCCACGCAAAATCCCACCCCGTGGGGTCAGAATGATCACAAGAACGGTGAGCAAAAATCCCAGAACCACGCGGGGGGACCTAGTGAATGAACTGCAGAGAGCTGGGACCAATGTAACAAGGCCTACCATAAGTAACACACTACGCCACCATGGACTCAGATCCTGCAGTGCCAGACGTGTCCCACTGCTTAAGCCAGTACATGTCCGGGCCCGTCTGAAGTTTGCTAGAGAGCATTTGGATGATCCAGAGGAGTTTTGGGAGAATGTCCTATGGTCTGATGAAACCAAACTGGAACTGTTTGGTAGAAACACAACTTGTCGTGTTTGGAGGAAAAAGAATACTGAGTTGCATCCATCAAACACCATACCTACTGTAAAGCATGGTGGTGGAAACATCATGCTTTGGGGCTGTTTCTCTGCAAAGGGGTCAGGACGACTGATCCGGGTACATGAAAGAATGAATGGGGTCATGTATCGTGAGATTTTGAGTGCAAACCTCCTTCCATCAGCAAGGGCATTGAAGATGAAACGTGGCTGGGTCTTTCAACATGACAATGATCCAAAGCACACCGCCAGGGCAACGAAGGAGTGGCTTCGTAAGAAGCATTTCAAGGTCCTGGAGTGGCCTAGCCAGTCTCCAGATCTCAACCCTATAGAAAACCTTTGGAGGGAGTTGAAAGTCCGTGTTGCCAAGCGAAAAGCCAAAAACATCACTGCTCTAGAGGAAATCTGCATGGAGGAATGGGCCAACATACCAACAACAGTGTGTGGCAACCTTGTGAAGACTTACAGAAAACGTTTGACCTCTGTCATTGCCAACAAAGGATATATTACAAAGTATTGAGATGAAATTTTGTTTCTGACCAAATACTTATTTTCCACCATAATATGCAAATAAAATGTTAAAAAAACAGACAATGTGATTTTCTGGATTTTTTTTTCTCAGTTTGTCTCCCACAGTTGAGGTCTACCTATGATGTAAATTACAGACGCCTCTCATCTTCTTAAGTGGTGGAACTTGCACTATTGCTGACTGACTAAATACTTTTTTGCCCCACTGTATAACAGAGCTACGTAGTATGTAACACAGCGCACGTAGTATATAGCAGAGCTACGTAGTATTATTATTATTTATTATTATAGTAGTATAAATATATGAGTTTCACTTTTTGTATTGAAGAACTAAAATAAATTAACTTTTTCATAATATTCTTATTTAGTACTAGTAAATCTGTATGTAATGAGCGCCATCTAGTGGTGATTGTATAAATCTGTATGTAGTGAGCTCCCTCTAGTGGTGACTGCAGGTGGACAGAAATATGGAATGTGGTTCTACAGCTCTATGAAAAGAAGTAGATAATTTGGAACTTTGTGTCAGAAAAAGGAATCTCTACCCAATATAACATATTATATTGGGTAGAAATTCTTGTGCCTTTTGAGGTCGTCTATTATGGATTTTGTCATGTGTTTAGGATCATTATCCATTTCTAGAAGCCATCCTCTTCCTCTCTTCACATTCAGCTTTTTTTTTTACAGGTGGTGTTATGTTTGCATCAAGAATTAATTTCATTTTTCCTGTGAAATGTTTCCCGTGCCATTGGCTGCAACACAACCTAAAAGCATGATTGATGCTCCTCCATGCTTAATGGTCGGTGAGATGTTCTTTTCCTGAAATTCTGCCCCCTTTTTCTCCACACATATCTTTGATCGTTGTGGCCAAAGAGATCTATTTCAACCTCATCGGTGCACAGGACTTGTTTCCAAAATGCATCAGGCTTGATTAGATGTTCTTTTGCATACTTCTGACATTGAATTTTATGGTGAGGATGCAGGAGAGGTTTCCTTCTGATGACTCTTCCATAAAAGCCATATTTGTGCAGGTGTCTTTGACCAGTAGAACAATGTACCACAACTCCAGAGTCTGCTGAATCTTTCTGAAGGTCTTTTGCAGTCAAGCGGGGGTTCTGATTTGCCTCTGTAGTAGAGATGAGTAAATTTGATCAGGTCAGGGCTTATTCGGCACGCTATAGCGCTTACCGAATTAGCTGCAGAGGGAACCCAGCTTCCTGGATCTCTCCGGCTGATCTGCTGTTTGGCTCCGCAGCTGCATGTGTCGCGGCTGTGTGTCACGACACAAGCATGGAGAGCCAAACAAACAGGTTATCCAGGCATGTATCGTGACTGTCACACAGAGAAGACAAATGCAGCTGCGGAGCCGAACAGCTGATCAGCCAGAGCGATCCAGGAAGCCAGGTTCCCTCTGCAGCTTATTTGGTAAGCTTTATAGCTTGCTGAATAAGCCCTGACCCAATCAAATTCGCTCATCTCTACTCTCTAGCAATCCTACGAGCAGCTCTCGCTGAACTTTTGTTTGGTCTTCCAGACCTTATCTTGACCTCCACTCTTCCTGATAACTGTCGTTTTTTAATTACGTTTCGAACTGAGGAAAGGGCAACTTGAAAACGCTTTACTATCTTCTTATAGCCTTCTACTGCTTTGTGGCCTCCACCATTTTCTGAGTGCGAGGCAGCTGCTTAGAATAACCCATGGCTGCTGTTTTTTTGGCACAAGATGAGACGAGGCTCAATTTTTTATAAAGCTGAGATATTTGCATCACCTGGCCTTTCCTAACCATGATAGTGAACAAGCCGTAACCCTAACAGGCTAATTAAGGCCTGAAACCTTGGACAAAGTTTTTCTGAGCACACAAATCTCCATGCGTGCCCAGACTTTTGCATCAGCCCATTATTCTTTTTGAAATGTAAAATAAAATGTATATATTTTTTGCCTAAAATGCAAAGAAAATGTCATCTTCAACTTTAGGCCTTTAAGAGATCATTTAATCTTCAACTTGCTTAACTGTTTACAACAGTCATTTTAGCCAGGGGTGCCCAAACTTTTACATGTCACTGTATTATTTGCATCCATTTCCCAGATACCGCTGCAATAATGTCTAATTGTTCTACTTTCCTCACTATAAACAAGTCTACTCTAACCCATTATGATGGTAATTAAAGCGCGGACCACGTGCAGGCCATATGTGGGGAAAACTCAATGTTCTGGCCAGTAACGGAAGACTTCCTACTTTACTGTTGTGTCTTTTCTGCTAGTTTATGTGCATAAATATCTGTACTAAAACGTGTAAGTGAAGATCGCAATACGTTCTGCTTTGGGGCTGTCTACAAGCCATAGTCCCCTCGACCTATTGTCTCCTTCCCCATCACCCTCCCTATAGACTGTAGGCCGTGAGGGTCCGCTCCCCTCCGTTCCAGTCCGTCATTGTTATTTTGTTCATGGTAATTTATATAAAACCTTTTCATGTGTATAAGTTATAATAATAATGATGTCTGCTAAAGTGGAGCGCTCACCAGGACATCTCACAGGTCCAGAATTGAGCAATGAGAGCTGCAGAAGAGGGATAGTATGACACTCAGCGATATGTTCTCAAACTCTTCCAAAACATCCTGGATTCTCCTGAAAAAAAAAACCCAGAGATTCCCAAAAGAGTTAGAAAAATCTCACTCCTTCCGAGTCCTCCGCTTGAACACTCCCAAAGGTTGGGAAAGGGGAGTAAGTTGGTCCCAGACCGCTGCTCGTCTCCAGAGGGAAGACAAGGATTGGGCATGTAAATTGCAACATGCCCGATCCTTCTGTCCTCGACATCTGTTGGGGTCAAATTACGACCCCTTCATACACATGAAATCCATAGCTGATTCTTCGGAAATTGTCAGATTTTGGCAACTTTACTCGTTTATGTATGGCCACTTTCATCTTAGATGAAATCTCTATCCCGTTCTTGAGAGCACAAGACCTGGAAGCGAGAGCTCTCATAGACGAAAGAGCAACTTTGATCTTCTGTTATTAGAACCAATTTAATCAGCATTGACAGAGCATCTGATCAAATTTGATAGCAAATTAAAGGGGATTCACACCTAACGCATAAATCTGTCCGTAACGTTATTCATGAAAAGTCAGAGAAGAAGCCAAAGTTCGGCCATTATGCTGCACTTACAGAGATATCGGCATTTCTTGTACCTGCTCCGGCCATTTTCAGCCACATGAGTTGAGATAAACATATTGAAACTGACCAGAAATCACAATGTTGTCCCAAGGTTCCATTAATAACAAAGTAACAGTTTTACAACCAAAGTCTCTGGCACAGGTTTTGTTTGGGTTTTTGGAGCCTCACGTTACACCTTTGGTTCTATTTCTATTTTATAAAATTGTTAAATGATGTTTACGTCTTAAGAAAATATTGGGTCATAAGGGGTCAATGTTACAATCTACCCTGAAACTATAGGATATGTTAATCCCATCCCAGTTTAGGGCATAGAAGATACTTTATTATCGGTTTGTATTCTCTAAGCTCAAGTCTCCGGCACCTGCCCAACAAGACACCAAAGGGCGGCTCTAATGTCTTCCCAGAACCTGCATGTAGCAGCCATTACTAAGACTCTCTGCTGTAATCTGCCGGACCTCTAGACAGTGGAGAGCACAAGCCAAAAAGTAGCAGTTTTGGACATAAAGTATCTAATGTCTTGCTCCTTTGACTTTTGTTTTAGAACTACACAAAAGTTAGGAAAGCCCCCACCTGAAAACAGTCCGGACTAAATGAGCTGTCTCACTTGGGTAAAGCTTGCTGCCATACACTGGACGTTCATTACAACATATAGGCAGCGTTATTACAGTTGTGCTATTGCAGTTCCCAAAATTCCCCCTCAAAAGGCATTTTAGACTGCAACTTAGTCATTATGAGAGGTCTAATGGACCCCAATGTGAGAGGAACTCTACCAATTATGGGCAGCACGGTGGCTCAGTGGTTAGCACTGCAGCGCTGGAGTCCTGGGTTCAAATCCCACCAAGGACATTATCTGCAAAGAGTTTGTATGTTCTCCCTGTGTTTGTGTGGGTTTCCTCCGGGTTCTCCGGTTTCCTCCCACATTCCAAAGACATACTGATAGGGAATGTAGATTGTGAGCCCCATCGGGGACAGTGATGATAATGTGTGCAAAACTGTAAAGCGCCGCGGAATATGTTAGCGCTATATAAAAATTATTATTACTACCAATTACAGGTCCCTTCAAAGAGATTGTCCACTTACATACTGGATAAGCAGATAAGAGTCCTCCAGCCATCAGATCTTTGGAGAAACCTATGGTAATTATAAATGTTAAATTTCCCCACAGCGCAACAACAGGTCAAATAAAGCATGACTGTCTCTGGATACCTCTATATACAGTAGATAACACAGGATCCACCATTCACAATAGGTGATGTCACAGCTCACCTCCTCCTCCAGTGACTGATAACACCTCTATATACAGTAGATAACACAGGATCCACCATTCACAATAGGTGATACCACAGCTCACCTCCTCCTCCTGTATAATGACTGATAACACCTCTATATACAGTAGATAACACAGGATCCACCATTCACAATAGGTGATGTCACAGCTCACCTCCTCCTCCTGTACAATGACTGATAACACCTCTATATACAGTAGATAACACAGGATCCACCATTCACAATAGGTGATGTCACAGCTCACCTCCTCCTCCTGTACAATGACTGATAACCCCTCTATATACAGTAGATAACACAGGATCCACCATTCACAATAGGTGATGTCACAGCTCACCTCCTCCTCCTGTACAATGACTGATAACACCTCTATATACAGTAGATAACACAGGATCCACCATTCACAATAGGTGATGTCACAGCTCACCTCCTCCTCCTGTACAATGGCTGATAACACCTCTGTATACAGTAGATAACACAGGATCCACCATTCACAATAGGTGATATCACAGCTCATCTCCTCCTCTTGTACAATGACTGATAACACCTCTATATACAGTAGATAACACAGGATCCACCATTCACAATAGGTGATGTCACAGCTCACCACCTCCTCCTCTTGTACAATGACTGATAACACCTCTATATACAGTAGATAACACAGGATTCACCATTCACAATAGGTGATATCACAGCTCACCTCCTCCTCTTGTACAATGGCTGATCACACCTCTATATACAGTAGATAACACAGGATCCACCATTCACAATACACTCCCTGACAGAAATTGTCCCTTATCCATGTTATTTAAATAAAAGCTTATAACCTGACGTTAAATTCATCCATTGGTTGTATAAATTATTCTTTTGAAAGCTGAAACCCTCCAAAATGTGGTTCAGGTTAAGAAAATAAATTGGCATCAATGCAGAAATATTGATCAGTTAATGGACACAGAATGGTCAGATTTTGGCAAGACAAAAGTTTTGTCACCCACAGAAAGTAATGTTATATTCAAACAAATAATTAACTTAAAATACAAATATATGTTGCATAACATTGGTGAATAAAGCTGTGGTGCTATTAGAGTCATATTTAATATTTTGTGAGACTTCCATGAGGTTGAAGGACGGCATCCATGCGGCTCAACAACGATTCATACAATTTATTAATGAAGTCATCAGGAATAGCACAGAATGCAGTCTTACATGCCTCCCGGAGTTCCTCTAGATTCTTTGGTTTTGTCTTCCAAGCTTCCTCTTTCTTCCTACCCCAAACATGCTCAATGATGTTGATGTCTAGTGACTGGGCTGGCCGGTCCTTGAGCACCTTGATCTTTTTGCCTGGAGGAACTTAGTTGTAGAGATGGATGTATGAGATGGAGCACCATCCTACTGCAGAATTTGACCCCTTTTATGATTTGGAATATAAGAGGTAGCTAATACTTCTTGATATTTTAGGCCATTGATATTGCCTTCCACCTTGTAAATGTTTCTCACACCCCCATACTGAATGTAACCCCAGACCATGATCTTTCCACCACCAAATTGAACTGTTTTCTGGGTGTATTTTGGATCCATACGGGCTCCGGTAGGTCTCCTGCATTATTTGCGGCGGCTGTGGTGTAATTCTACTGAAGATTCATCAGAGAAATCCACCTTCTGCCACTTTTCCAGCGTCCATCTGTTTAGCAGGCTGTGGGACTTTGCAAATGTCCCACGGTTTTTTTATTTGCCTTTTGTTTAGTGCTGGCTTCTGGGCACTGATTCCACCATGGAGGCCATTTCGAGACAGAATCCTACAAACTGTTCTAGTTGACACAGGGACTTGAGGTGACCAGGCCTGTTGGACCTCTGCTGCAGTGGAAGAGGGGCTTGCTTTGGATTTTCTAACCAACAAATGTTCCTCCTGAGCAGTTGTCTTGCGGGGTCTGCCGGACCTGGGCTTGTCAAACACATCTCCTGTCTTTTCAAATCTTTTTTTCATTTTTTGTTCTTGACGCTGAGACACATTAAAGGTGCCAGCCACCTCTGCAGTGGATCTGGTCTTCAGCCTCTTGATAATCCAGGCTTTGGTCGCAGGGTGGATTTTTGGCATGTTGTCAGAGCTCAAGTTGGAGTTCAAGTGAAGGTCTGGGGTGCTGGTTTTTTTTTTATACACACACAATAATTAACCAATCATTTACTGACACAGGTGAGGAAGTAAACTAGGATTGGGTGCATTATATGACCAGGCGACAAAACTTTTGTCTTGCTAAAATGTGACCATTCTGTGTCCATTAACTGATCAATATTTTTGCATTGATTCCAATTTATTTTCTTAACCCAAACCACATTTCGGAGGGTTTCAGCTTTCAAAAGAATAATTTATAAAACCAATGGATGAATTTAACGTCAGGTTATAAGCTTTTATTTACATAACTTGGGTAAGCGACATAACTTCTGCCAGGGAGTGTAGGTGATATCACAGCTCACCTCCTCCTCCCCCTGTACAATGACTGATAACACCTCTATATACAGTAGATGACACAGGACCCATCATTCACTATAGGTGATATCACAGCTCACCTCCTCCTCCTGTACAATGACTGATAACCCCTCTATATACAGTAGATAACACAGAATCCACCATTCACAATAGGTGATGTCACAGCTCACCTCCTCCTCCTGAACAATGATAACACCTCTATATACAGCTGATAACACAGGATCCACCATTCACAATAGGTGATGTCACAGCTCACCTCCTCCTCCTCCTGTACAATGACTGATAACACCTCTATATACAGCTGATAACACAGGATCCACCATTCACAATAGGTGATGTCACAGCTCACCTCCTCCTTCTTTCACAATGAGCTTTGCACACGCGCATTAGATGCTTCTATACAGTAGGTAGGATCAGGGTCTGTTTATTTCTGCTAATGCACATGTGAATTTCCTGAACAAAAAGGAAAGTTAGGGCATAAAAAAGCTGCTGTGGCCATTAATGAAGATGTCTGGGTATTTAAAAATAAGTGAATAGGAGCTGCTCTGCTATGAGGCACCAGAGATGTGGTGGCGGTCTCCCCTGTTGTTGGGTAGGGTCACACAGGGGCACATCTACTTGTCTCTGGCCTTTCTTCAATTCTCAATCAGGATTAATATTCTGGCTCGATTCTGTATTGTGAACATTTAGATACTAGAGGAGAAACAGAATCATCAGCTCAATGAGCATTTTTGGATTTTGGGGGGAAAAATTGCAAGTAAATTGGACTTCCTCTTAGCTAAAATATGATGTCTTCGTCATGGCCCGTCTCGGTCTGGTGGTTGACTATATTATTAAGACCACCCAACAAGAGGGCATTTAATAGTCATAAGGGGAACAGAAGGAAATATGCTGAGTAATTTCTAAATCCTTGACTTTTGTTAAATTCGAGCATTAGAAGTGCGGAGGAAAGCTGGAAGCCATCCATTCTGTGCGGCCGGATCTGGAAATCTCCAAACAAATATTCAGAAAGCAGAAAAGAACAGATCTGGCTAGAGAAATATCCATCTCCCCATTAATAATTGTCTATATACAGTATATGCAGTGGATTAAATCGTATATTGCCTATATATGGATACAGAGTATCCATAAACCACTTGCACAAAAGTGTAAAATAAATGAAGTTTTTATTAAACATTTGTTTTTTTAAAACATATATCGTGCAAAAAAGAAGACACATGCATGAGGTTTGTAGCAAGGTGGATAACTCAAGTACACGGGAAAAGGAAGTGAGTCAAAAATATAATATAAGGCAAAAGTGTCACATCAGATCAAATCAAATCATCATGAAACATATAGTTACCAAATGGACATTCAATGACTATATATGTGATGAATTTTAATATTTTCCAACTGGGTCATGCAAATGAAGTTATTGTGAAGTCAGTGCTTCCCTGTGATCTGATGTATCAAGGGGAGAAAGCACGTGAGCGAAACGCGCGTCGGGGTGTTTGTGTTGGTGTCTAGGATTTGATACATCATATCATGGGTAAGCACTGAAGTCATTGAATGTCCATTTCGTAACTATATGTTTCATGATGATTTGATCTGATCTGAAGTGACACTTTTGCCTTATATTATATTTTTGACTCACCTCCTTTTCCTTGGACTTGAATTATCCTCCTTGCTACAAACCTCATGCATGTATCTTCTTTTTGCATGATACATGTTTTTAAAACAAATGTTTTATAAAACTTCATTGATTTTATGCTTTTGTGTGAGTTGTTCATGGATGTTCTGGAACTAGTCTGTAATAGAAGGAGTTAAAGAAAGAAGAACAGAGGACGTAGGTACAAGACATAAACAGCGAGCCAGGGTTCGCCTCTTCTCTCTGGATCATTTGACGTGACATTCTTTGCAAATATCCAACTTTTTTCCAGTGAGCGGAGCGGAGTGCAGTCACTGTAAACTCTGCTTGTGCAGGGATTTGTCCTCCTTGTAAAGTCGAGTTGTTGTTATATGGGGGATTTGCAGCATTTTGTTAGGTAAATCACAACTAGAAAAAAACTTTAAGAAAAGGTATCAACAATTTTTACAACCTCCCCCTCTCGCCTTCCTCCACCTCCTCCTAAGATTCCGCCAGATTACCTCGTTGTAGAGGGATTTAGTCCAGGTCTCTGGTAACGATATTATGTCATTTTTCAGTGTCCAGAAAATTGGGAAAAAAATTAAAAATTCAAATTTTGGAAACAAATTCTGGTTTTGGTTTCCAGATTTCTCTTCAAGTCATTGAAATTCACTTGAATAAAAAATATATATTGAGGGTCGACATTCAGGTTCTGGTCAGCTTCATGGTCCAATTATTGGTACAGATACTACTATCAGGGAAAAGCTAAAGGAGGCAGAATTTTGGGGATTTGTGGCAGGAACCTAATGGTAGCACCAAAGATTGCCACTTATGGGGGCATCGGAGGTACACCCTTACAGGGATATCTGAGGAAGACATTTATGAAAGCATCTCAGACGCTTCTTCTTCGATGCAGGTTCTAATGGGGTTGCATGGTGCCGGATCTTTCAAGGAACATTGGAAACAGACACAAATGGGGTCATTTATTTGCATTTATGGTCCATCCAATTCAGGCATATTTAAAGGGATGGAACTCTGTGTTGGCATCAAAGACAAGTACTCTAGGGGGCAACTAAGACAGGCTGTTGTGTCTGTAGCAAGTATTTATATTGGGTCATCATGGAGACACCTGATGTTGACCCCTTTTAGGGGCATTTGAAGTGGCCATCTACAGGGGTATCCGAGGAAGACCTATTTAAAGCATTTAAAAAAAAGCAGATACTTATGGGGATGCATGAGGCAAACACGTTGAAGGACCATCACAAGCCAATCCATATGGTGGCATTTATTGATGTGAATTTATGGGGGTCTAAGGATAGCATTTTTAAGGGGTATCTGATACAGAAACTTAGCGGTGGCATCTACAGCAAGCAAGTTGGGAGAAACCTGAGGCAATCACTTTTGGGGCATCTAAGACAGGCACTTTGGTACCAAGTACGTTAGCAGGCAACCGAAACAGGTTCTTCTTGTGGTGTAGAGGACAGGGACTTAGAGAGATGTCGGGGCGGGCGGGTATCTGCTCAAGTAGGGAATTGTGGGGGCATCTGTGACAACGTGATGGGCGGTATCTGTCCCTGACACTAATGGGACGTCTGAAGGAGGCAATTCTTGGAGGAACCTGAGGCAGACACTTACATGGGAAGCTGAGGAAGACATTTATGAAGGCATCTCAGACACTTCTTGGTGGCACCTAAAGCAGATACTTGTGGAAGTACATCAAAAGCACACACATAGAGGGGCGCTGATGGAAGTGTCTTTATGGGGGTATTTACAAAGAGCATCTAAGGCAGAAACATTGTAGTAGCATCAAAGGCAGGCTAGTTGGGGGCAACTGAGACAATCGGTTTGGGGGCATCTGACGCAGTCACTTTGGTATCTGAGAAAAGCATTTATTGGGACATTAGTGGTTGGCATGAATAGTGGCACTTTAATGGCACAGACACTACATGGGCCGTGTGTGTAGCCGGCACACGGTCCAGGTAGTTTATTTTTTGTTCGTTGCCCCCGGGAACATTCTCTAGAAGCTGATTTGTAAAAGTTAAATTAACACTTAAAGTCCCGTAGCTACATAACGAGTCTTCGTCTTTGTTCTCGGGCCGCACCGCCCGTCCGCACTCCACCGCTCAATTATACACCTATAATGACACCATCTGCAGCTTCCACCCGTCCACTTCTACCAGGGGTCAGAAATTACACAAAACGATAAAAAGCCTTCAAATGTCACTTCAGAAGCTTTCAGATGTCACTCAAGAGAACAATTACCACCACGGGTAATTTTATGAAGTGTTTGTGGAGTAATTTACTGGATCAAGTTTTCTATTTTGTGACTCCACGTTCAGCGACGTCATCGCAAAACCTGGAACACACTGCGCTGAAAGACACCTGGGGAACTAGAAGTGTCAGCATGATCTGCAAGCTTCATACTGTAGAAAGGACCGGATGGCTCGAAAACACAAGTAGGTGCGGAGTCACATATGAAATTGTTTTAAGATTTATTACGCTACTCTGTATCTAGATCTGTTTTTGAGATACAATTGATGAGATCTGCATCTATGAGACGGTTATGGCCAGTGGCATAATTAGAGTCCGATGGGCTCCACTTGCATGTTGGTGAGATGTTTGGGCCTTTGTAGCAATCTAGATCAACAAAAAGACATATGTGTTCAACCCCCATGTAATTATATCTTCCATCTTGTCCCCATCCTCTAATAATGCCCCCATCATTGCCCCTTTCTGTAATAATGTCCCATCATAGCCCCTTCCTGTAATAATGCCCCCATCATAGCCCCTTTGTGTAATAATGCCCATCATGGCCCCTTCCTGTAATAATGCCCCCATCATGGCCCCTTTGTGTAATAATGCTCCATCATGGCCCCTTCCTGTAATAATGCTCCATCATAGCCCCTTCATGTAATAATGTCCCATCATAGCTCCTTCCTGTAATAATGCCCCATCATAGCCCCTTCCTGTAATAATGTCCCATCATAGCTCCTTCCTGTAATAATGCCCCATCATAGCCCCTTCATGTAATAATGTCCCATCATAGCTCCTTCCTGTAATAATGCCCCATCATAGCCCCTTCCTGTAATAATGTCCACATCATAGCCCCTTCCTGTAATAATGTCCCCATCATAGCCCCTTCCTGTAATAATGCTCCATCATAGCCCCTTCCTGTAATAATGCCCCCATCATAGCCCCTTCCTGTAATATTGCCTCCATCATGGCCCCTTCCTGTAATATTGCCTCCATCATGGCCCCTTGCTGTAATAATGCCCCCATCATAGCCGCTTCCTGTAATAATGCTCCATCATAGCCCCTTCCTGTAATAATGCCCCCATCATAGCCCCTTCCTGTAATAATGCTCCATCATAGCCCCTTCCTGTAATAATGCCCCCATCATAGCCCCTTCCTGTAATAATGCTCCATCATAGCCCCTTCCTGTAATAATGCCCCCATCATAGCCCCTTCCTGTAATAATGCTCCATCATAGCCCCTTCCTGTAATAATGCCCCCATCATAGCCCCTTCCTGTAATATTGCCTCCATCATGGCCCCTTCCTGTAATAATGCCCACATCATGGCGCCTTCCTGTAATAATGCCCCCATCATAGCCCCTTCCTTTAATAATGCCCCATCATAGCCCCTTCTTGTAATATTATCCCCCATCCTGGTCCCCATACTGTGATATTTTCTCCCATCCTTGTTCCTTCCAGTAATATTTTGGGCCCCTTCCTGGTATTATGTTCCCTATCCTGAGCCCCTGCCTGGTATAATATCACCTATTCTCAAGAATATGGGGATTTTCAATTTCATAGTTGACTTCTCGATGCCTAGTTTCCAGCCACCACTGCAGTCTATTAACAGTAGCTGGTCTTAGACAATGAGCACAGGGCACACATGCTCCTTCCAATAGAGTTTGTAAGCGCTGCTCCGATATTGGTCGGATTGCTGGATCTTTGGGCTCCTCCGATGCTGTCTCTGTTTGCAGCATTGGAGATCATCGTTCGAGATACCGGCACAAACTTTAAGCCGCTTCTTACGTTCCTGGAAAACCTGGATGACAACTTGTATCCATTATCTCTTCTGGTCGGCTTATCCGGAGGTCTGGACATTTCCGGGGCAGGGATCATTTCTGCTTTATGTATATTACATTGTATTTATTTTCTGCGTTTTTATTATTTACTGTCACATTTTGTCATTTTAGTGTCAGGAGAAGCATCCGATGTGAGGACGCCCGGGGATGTTGTTCGCACATTGTCTTCTTCATTTCAGCTTCAGGAACCGGAAGAGCAAAGTCAACGTTTCTGGTAACTTGTTGGGACATCTTATGTGTTCTGGAACCGTCAAGGAACCGTAAAGTCTTAAAAACATAAAACCCTCTGTCCGGGGACCCTCATAGTGCATATTGCCTCCTCCGCATGTTAGCTTTGGTTCTATAAATGGAGAACAAAATGTGTTTTTTTTTTAGGTTTTTACCATCATGGGGGCATTTATTACTGTAGACTCCAGTGAAGCTACTCCCCATGTATTAACGGGGGTATTTTCATGTAAAAAGCCTACATTCATACTCCCTATTAGGCAATTATTACAGAGAAGAAAATCTACTATTCTGGACAATATGTTTTTAGAGCTAAAAGCGTCTGACATATCAATCATCTAAGGGGGGGTCTTCCATTTTGGACCATCCCTATTTGTTACAAAAGTCTCTATGATAAGCAGAGTGCTGGTGTCCACCCATTGGAATCTGTGGGTGAACCTGGCAGGAAATGATCGATTTCCCCACAGCTCCCCCACAGGATAAATGAAGTATTACACCGAATCCATTCTTATCAATGTGTAACGAGATGGGTCCAACAGAGTGGGAGATGCTCTTTACAACCTCTTTCTGGTCTGTTAA